>NC_065579.1:178956612-179569893 GCF_024542745.1 Macaca thibetana thibetana | reverse complement strand
GTAGAAAACATTAATCTTGCATAATTTTTTTTTTTTTTTTTTGCTTTTAAGGAAGGCTTTTGGGAGTTTGAAAAGTATGAAAATATAGCAATTTAATTTAAAAGGAAATGTTCCTAACTATATTTTTTGTTAAGTATGTGTGCTTAGAATATAAGCTCTCAAGAGTAAATGGGCAGTAGATGCCACAGCCCAGATTCCTCAAAAGCAGTGCCGAGAGGAAGTTTTGCCTGCAGGTAGTTTTTTGGGGAAAAGGATTTCGCAGAGCAGGAATGACAGATAGAGGTATACAGTGTGACTAAACTAAACAGCTAAAGAAGACTAAAACGTGTGTTTGACTAGTGTGTTTAGAACTCTGATCGTACTCATTGATCAAGCATGACATCATGGGCGATACCTCATTCATATTTCTAGGCTACACATGCATGAGTGCTCAATGAGTTCCCATGAACATCCTGCACTGTAGCATTAGAGAAACCCTTGTGTAAGAAGTGGGAGGTGTATTTCATGGGTCTGCAGTGAAGTGCTTATAAGTTGCATTTGTGTGCAGCTGGTTTCAGCATCCACAGCCCTGGTTACATTGCTGGAGCAAAAGGTGAGACTGGCAGGATTTGAAATTGGGCACTAGAGATGAATATAAACACAGTCCAACTCTTGAACCACTCGGAGGTTTTCCTACTCTCTGTTAAATCCATAGGATTATTTGAAGAAGGTATGGTTCCCGAAGGCTCAGCATGTCCTGAGGCCATCATTGTTATTCATTCACCTTCTCAAGCACTCATTCTAGGTTTGCTTTACCCTCAGCCCTAAGCCAGAATTTCAAGTAATCTAGGTTGCTTGCCTAGTGAAATGATGCACATCTTTAGCCTTGAAGGATCTGAAGTTTTAATTGAATTGTTTTAACGTACCAGGGTTGTAATTGCTTGTTCATAGCTATTAGAAAGCACAGAGCACCACAAAATGCCCTCATGAATCTTTTTTTTTCCCCAGACATACTTCTCACTGCCCCATTGTGTAGTGGCAGTCCTAGCTCTTTATGGTAGTCATAGTTAATAGTGTCCTAATATACTAACTTTTCTTTTCTTTTTTCTTTCTTCTTCTTCTTCATATTTTTTTTTTTGCTTTTTGTTCCTATGACATGAAGATCCCAAAATAATACTTGCAGTTTCAAAAGTTCAGTGGAACCCTTACCATATTTTTTTTGTAAAAGAGGCCCTACTTTCTCCCTGCAAATCAGGACCTCTAATCTGAGAGAATCTAGTGTCGTAGGACCACAAATTCCACATATGCATTAATGGAAATATCAACTATAAGGGCCGGTTATATTTCAAACCCTTGTTTCATAGACCTGTGTATGCTAGTTATTGGGACACAGCATGTGCTTTTGGTTTTGGTTTAGCATACTAACACATTCTAGAAGAAAGGACACCAACCCCACAGGATATCCTTATGACAGTGACTTACCTGAGACTTTAACATAATATAGCCTGTTTCTATTAGGTTGGATGCTCTGGGAGGCAAGGTTGATAATAACACTGGAGAAACCCATTGTCGTATTCCTATTGCTGCAACACTTTTGTCATAAATGAGGCCTTACTCTCACACACTGTCATGTAACATACAATTGTGGAAAAGTCATTGTGGGAAGAAAAAACATTTATATTTTAGAGTAGATATTGAGTCTGTAAAAATTTATTACTTACCCTCCAACATATTAAAGATCAGATATAGTCAAAGTCACAAAACATGGATAATTATTCCCCTGCCTTCTTGAAGGCTCATCACCATTTCTGCTGCTGGTAAGCTGGTTATTCAGCAGCACCGGTCGTCTGACTGGCCTTGGTGAGAGGAAACCCACACTCTCGGATCCATGCATAGCCTCCTTACCTTCATCCCTGGCTCATTTCTCCAGGATTGGGTTGGCTGAGGAGAAAGGTTTCTGACATTCCTGGGAAAAGTAATCCTGCCCTCGTGACTATTTAGTGCTTATTCTGCAGTGAATACTTTCTTGTGAGTCTTAATGCGAGACATGACAATCTGCATGTAAAGGAAACGACCAAATGTACTGCTGACAACTCCGCTATTAGCAGGTTTCCCTTCACTGTTGTCATTTAGAGCCACTCCTGAATGGAAGCCTAATACAGCAATAGACAATCTATGGCCAGTACCATTGCCAACCCAACTGAAAAGTAGATCCAAGTATTTTCCTTCCTGTTTAGTGAGTTTTAGGGCACTTCTGCTCAGGCACTGTCCTGAACGTATCATTCTGTCACACAGTTAGTTGCTGTCTGCCATATGACGTGATGCGAAGCTCCAATACACAGTTTCTTGGTATCCCATGATAAGGCCTTCAGTTTCTGTTAGGCCCATTAGCACAATGGAAGCTATTTTTCAAGGCCTGGTAGTTCTATGACACAGAAAGCATGGTTTGGCTCCACAGTCCTCAGAGTGTGTGCAGCGACTCCCCTACTTTGACTTGCCAGAGATGCCACAAAGCCCTTTTACCTACCATGATTACTTCTAGCATCATCAGATCTGCTAGGTCATATATAACCTGAGCCAGGACAGCTTGGACCGAGCTGAGACGTTCTGCAACAACTTCTCTTGCTCCGGGCACTATGCAAAACTGTCAGCCTCATAAGAAACTTCATAAATAGGTCAAAATAGAATTTCCAATTGTTCTCCCACTGTCAAAAGATCACCTGGCGATGCATTTCTTTTTTTGTCATGGGGGTTCAAAATGCAGGATTTTGTATCTTAAACAGAATGTCTCAGTGTTCTTCTGACCACTGGATACCTATACACTTCACAACAGGGCATGCCTGGCCCTAATCTTCATGGCATTTATCTTCTGCCCCCTGGCAAATATGTCTTATCAGATTCCGTACTGCTCTCTAGGTCCAACTAGCATTTGTTTTTCTTATTTTAATGAACAAAAAATGCTCTTCTGCACAATATCAAGATGATGAAATTTCCTGTGAAACAGTATTGTTTCCTGACAACAGACAATGAAATATTATTGCAGCCTTGGGGAAAGACAGGAATGTGTACTGCTGTATCTCCCATGTAAAAGAGAATTTCTTTCTAGCTTCCTTACTGATAGGGATGGAAAACAGTGTATTCAACAGATCATAGCACAGGCCATAGCATGTTCTGTTCATAGCATGTTATGTCCAACAGAACATAGCACATGTTGATGTGTTTCAGTGAAGAATTACTTTCATCCCAGCACTTTGGGAGGCTGAGACGGGTGGATCATGAGGTCAGGAGATCGAGACCATCCTGGCTAACCCGGTGAAACCCCGTCTCTACTAAAAAATACAAAAAAAAAACTAGCCGGGCGAGGTGGCGGGCACCTGTAGTCCCAGCTACTCAGGAGGCTGAGGCAGGAGAATGGCATAAACCCGGGAGGCGGAGCTTGCAGTGAGCTAAAGTCAGGCTACTACACTCCAGCCTGGGCAACAGAGCAAGACTTCTCTAAAAAAAAAAAAAAAAAAGAATTATTTTCAGCAAGAAGCAGCTATAAGTAAGGCTACCACTTGATTAAGTTTATAATTGTTTTTGTTTGTTATGATACATCTGGTTTTACAGAGGAGAAACAGGTGAATCAAAAAAGTGTATTTTGGGAACAACCAGTCTTGCATAACTTATTTCTGAGGGTAGTAATAATCTCTAAAATTCCTCCTGGCTTGAAATATTGCTTCTTCACAATCTTGACAGAGTTCAGTGGCAGGTTAAAGTGCTTCCACTTACTTTTTCTACCATATGGCTCTTCTGTTGAAAGTCGGAGAACTCAAGTGAGAGCATGCCAGCTACTTGAAATCTATTCAATTACATACTTAGAGACTAAGAAATTAACTACTGAGCCATTCAGTGGGAAGTGGAGACCACTGTGATATGAACTTGGGGAGAAGTTATCTTTCTTACCTTGTCTTTATAACCCCCCTCATCCTATGGTGGGGTTTCAGATCCTCTGGTATCAGCATCCTTGAGAGTTTAGGCACTCTCCATTCCCTAATACAGGCTCCAAGGTATCTTTAGGGAGGTATTAAAAGAATGTTTATTACATATGCTTTTGGAGGCCCTTCCTCAAGGGAATATAACTTCCTCCCTATTATGGACTGAATTGTGTTCCCTCAAAATGTATACGTGGAAGTCTTGATCCCCAGTGCCTCAGAATGTGACTGTTTTTGGAGATAGGGCCCTTAAGGAGGTAATTAAGTAAAAATGAGGTCATTAGGGAGGGCCCTAACCCAGTGAATTGTGTCCTTGTGATATGGTTTGAATTTGTGTCCCTTCCCAAATCTCATGTTGAATTGTAATCCTCAGTATTGGAGGAGTGACCTGGTGGGAAGTGATTGAATCATGGGGACTAATTTCCCCCGGCTCTTCTCATGATAGTGAGTTCTTGTGAGATCTTGCTGTTTAAAACTGTGTAACACCTCTCCCTTCACTCTCTTCCTTCTGCTCTAGCCATGTAAGACAAGCTGATTCCCCTTTGCCTTCCATCATTATTATACATTTCCTGAGGCTTCCCCAGCCATGCTTCCTGCACAGCATGCAGAACCGTGAGCCAATTAAACCTCTTTTCTTTATAAATTACCCAGTCTCAGACAGTTCTTTATAGCAATGTGAGAATGGACTAATACACCTTATAAAAAAGGGAAATTTGGATAGGGGCAGGTACAGAAGGAAGACCATGTGAAGACACAGGAAGAAGATGGCCATTTCCAAGTCAATGAGGAAGGCCTCAGAATCAACCTGCTGATACCTTGATATCAAACATCTATCCCCTCAGAATCATGGGAAAATAAATTTTTATTGTAGGATCCACCCAATCTGTGGTACTTTATTGTAGCAGTCCTAGCAAACTAATATACTCTTTAATTAATGTACTCTGTATATGTGAACTGACTTAGATGTGAAAATTGGGTGAGAGATTGTAATTTTGCAATATGGTGATTCACCTTAGCCTTCTGATTTCCAGATGCTGATTATTCTGTTTCTAGTTTCGTGGAGTAAAATGACATCATAATCAGCTCTGAGTCTATATTACATCTTGAAGCACCATAGTCTATTAGACAAACGTTCTCACTAGTCTCTGTGGGTTAAGACACTCTACCACTCTAACTTACTCGCATATTTAAGTGCTGCAGTTGGCCTCTGCTGTTCTAGAATTATAGGATTCCTGTTGAAACTAAAGAGCCCAGTAGGAAGCATCTCCTACTGTCACCCCCTACCTGCAAAGGGCACATTCACTGGAATTTTCAAAGATTCTGGTGCTTCTTTCACTAGTTTGTTTCTTATGATCTTTGTGAAGATATGTCCTCTGGGTCCTCCTAGGGAGTATAATCAGGAGGGGATTTTCAGTCTCTCATAGTAAATTCGTTTAACTATTTTCATTTCCCTAAGTCTGCTGGCACATTCTCAATACTTATTTTATTGGATGATACGGTTTGGATTTGTGTCCCCTCCCAAATGTCATGTTGAATTGGAGGAGCCTGTTGGGAGGTGATTGGGTCATTAGGCAGATTTCCCCCTTGCTGTCTCCTGATAGTGAATGAGTTCTCACAAGATCTGATGGTTTAAAAGTGTGTGGCGTTTCTGCCTTCACTCTCTCTCTCTCCCCACTATAGTAAGATGTGCTGCCTGCTTTCCCTTTGGCTTCCGCCATTATTGTAAGTTACCTGAGGCCTCTCAGTCATGCTTCTTGTACAGCCTGTGGAACTGTGAGTAAATTAAACTTCCTTTCTTTATAAATTTACCCAGCCTCAGGTAGTTCTTTATAGCAGCATGAAAATGGACACATACAGAAAACTGGTACCAGAAGAGTGGGGCGCTGGTATAAAGATACTGAAAATGTAAAAGCAAATTTGGAGCAGGGTAAGGGGCAGAAGTTGGAATAGTTTGGAGGGCTCAGAAGACAGGAAGATGTGAGAAAGTTTGGAACTTCCTAGAGACTTGTTGAATGGTTTTGACCAAAATGCTCTTAGTGATATGAACAGTGAAGTCCAGGCTGAGGTGGTCTCTGATGGAGGTGAGAAACTTGTTTGGAACTGGGGTAAAGGTCACTCTTGCTATACTTCAGCAAAGACTGGCGGCATTTTGTCCTTGCCATAGAGATCTGTGGAACTTTGAACTTGAGAGAGATGATTTAGGGTGTCTGGTGAAAGAAATTTCTAATCAGCAAAGCATTCAAAATACAACCTGGCTGTTGCTAAATATGTTTACTTGTATGTATGAACAAAGAGGTTATCTGAAACTGAAACATATTCAAAAGAGAAGCAGAGCATAAAATGTTGGAAAATTTGCAGCCCCGCCATGTGGTAGAAAAACCCATTTTCTGGGGAGGAATTCAAGCTGGCTGCAGAAATTTGCATAAGAAGAGACAAATGTTAATAGCCAAGACAATGGGGAAAATGTCTCAAGGGAACTTCAGACACCTTCAGGAAATCCCTCCCATCACAGGCCCAGAAAATTGTTTCATAGGCCCGTCCCAGGGCCCAGCTTTTCAGTGCAGCCTTGAGACATGCTGCCCTGTGTCCTAGCTGCTCTAGCTCCAACTGTGGCTAAAAGGGGCCATGGTATAGCTCAGACAGTGGCTTCCGAGGATGCAAGCTCCAAGCCTTGGCAGCTTCCATGTGGTGTTAGGCCTACAGGTGCAGAGTAGGTAAGAGTTGAGGTTTGAGAACCTCCACCTAGATTTCAGAAGATGTATGGAAATGCCTGGATATCCAGGCAGAAATCTGCTGCAGGGGCAGAGCCCTCATGGAGAACCTCTACTAGGGCAGTGCAGAGGGGAAATGTGGTGTTGGAGCCCCCATGCAGAGTCCCCATTGGGGCACTGCCTAGTGGAGCTGTGAGAACTAGGTCATGATCCTCTAGATGCAAGAGTGGTAGATCTATTGACAGCTTGCATTGTGCACCTGGAAAAGCTGCAGGTACTCAACACTAGCCCGTGAAAGCAGCCACAGGGGCTATGCCCTGCAGAGCCACAGTGTCGAACTGCCAAGGCTTTCGGAGCCCACCCTTTGCATCAGTGTGCCCTGGATGTGAGACATGGAGTAAAAGGAGATTATTTAGGAGCTATACGTTTTAATGACTGTCCTGCTGGGCATCAGACTTGCATGGGGCTTGTAGCCCCTTTGTTTTGGACAGTTTCTCCCATTTGTAATGGGATCATGTACCCAATGCCTGCATCCACATTGTATCTTGGAAGTAACTAACTTACTTTTGATTTTACAGACTCAGACAGAAGGGATTTACCTTTTCTTAGATGAGATTTTGGACTGTGAACTCTTGAGTTATTGCTAAAATGAGTTAAGACTGGGGGACTGTTGAGAAGGGATAGATGATTGTATTTTGCAATGTGAGAAAGACATAAATTTGACAGGGTACAGGGTTGGGATAATATGGTTTGCATTTGTGTTCCTGTCCAAGTCTCACGTTGAATTGGAGGAGGGGCCTGGTGGGAGGCGACTGGATCATGGGAGTGGATTTCCCCCTTGATGTTCTCCTGATAGTAAGTGAGTTCTTACGAGTTAGTTTAAAAGCGTGTGACACTTGTCCCTTCTCTCTCTCCTGCTCTGCCCTAGTAAGACATGCTTGCTTCCCCTTCACTTTCTACCATGACTGTAAGTTTCTTGAGGCTTCCCCCCCATGCCTCCTGGGTTACTTATTTCAGTAACCCAATGTATTAGTCCGTTGTCATAAATAAACCCAATTGTGACATTAAACTTCTAAGGAAGTTTCATACGCTGGCTTATTTAATATGGAACCATGATTGGGTCCAGGCTTCAAAGAGCTACCCTTATAGTGTATAAGGAAGAGATTCAGGTTTCCTTTCAAGGACATTGAACTCTGAGTCACAGATTTCCAAGTCAATACATTATTCCCTATTTAGGCTTATATTCTGCCTCGTCTTCCCCCGACCATCACCCAATGTATTCTCCTCTAGAACACCCACTCGCACATATATTCCTCTGATTTCTGCTGACACATATCAGCAGTCCCTGCAATTCCTTCAACATGTAAGAAATTGCGTTTTCCTGTTTGGGCTGTACAGAGATATAACCTGGGTTTTTGTCTTGAAAGCGATGAGGAGAAACCAGAGTCTGAGATCAAAGATGACATGCAGAGAATAGGAGTGAGGGATGGGAGGATAAAACAGAAAAGAAAGAAAAGCCACAAAAAGGATTAAGTTGGCAATCAGTATGAGAAACTGCAGCTTGATTCTGCTGCACTTTATGAAGTGTTTTATGAAACGTGTCTTAGAATGATCTGCCTAGGGGATGAAAGGAGGAAGCATTTATCCATTGGCTTTCATCTTGCATTGGTTAAGGATGCCTCCTGGGCGTTAACTCTCCCATACTTCCAGATTGGTCATGCTTAAGTGCTGACCAGGTGTCTGCAGACATCCCACACTGTTTGTGACATTAGAAAAATCCTGAAGGCAAGAGATATGAAGTGATGACCTAACTTGCAATTATATGAAGCTTATCAAAGCTAATCACAAGATGAGTAACTGGAGCAGCAGCTGGAATAAGAGGTGGGCCTAACAACTGGCTTAAATGGTAAATGTTATGCATTCAAAATTTTTTTGTAATTATTATATGCTTATGAGAAACTCATACAATTGGACTTTTGACAATAATGTAGATTGATTTTTAGTTCTTGATTATAAATGACAGAAAGAACTGATAAAAATATAGAATACTGCAGTTTTCCCTGTTTTCAAATCATGTCAATGAGTTCCTAGTTTGTTGGATAAATCTCATCATAATTCTTTGTTTCCTTCCAGTGTTTGTAGTTGCATTTGCTTATCACTATATTCATCAATGATTTGTATCTAGTGAATTTTACACAACACAGTGGTGCTGCCACTGACCAAATATGTTGTACTATTTAGCTCATAAGTATTTGCTTGAGTTGAAGTAAGGCTCATTAGCAACATATAAAAGGTGAAGATTTTTTTTTTTTTTTTTGCGGGGGAGTGGTTATCAGCTTCTTTTAGAAAAACAAAAAAAGTTAAAATGGAAATTGAACATTTTTTCCCCTTAATAATTTTTGGGGCTGGCATACATGGAAAGACAAATATCTCATGTTCTCACTCATAAGTGGGAGCTGAATAATGTGTATACATGGGCAAAGAGTATAGGATGATGGACAATGGAGGCTCAGAAGGGTGAGGTAGTGGAAGGAGGATAGATGATGAGAAATTGCTTAATGAATACATTAAGCATGTACATTATCAAGTGATGAATACTTTAAAAGCTCTGACTTTACCACTACATAATCTGTGCATGTAACAAAATTATATTTGTATCCCATACACCTACACAAATAAAAATAAAAAAATTACAATTTGGGTGACTAGATTTACAAATGGCTAAGTATATAATGGAGAATCCTAAATGATCAAGGATAATGATGGTAACTTGTGACTTATTTTTCATTATTGTTGCTAATGTCTCTATAACTTGCAGAGCCTCAAAAAACGAACGTTCAGCTAAGCTTATCATTTTCATTTTCATGGCTTTACTCATCAGTTTTACAATCCTATGACCTCTTACCAGAATGTCATTTTTATAGAATGCAATCTATAAAATAAAACTGAGATTTGAGGCATTCATATGACTCATATTGTATAAAATGAGGATAAATAAACTAAATTTATCTTTTTTTCAGATCTGTTATTATTCTATCCTTTCCCTGTGATTTCTCATTGCCAATTGGCTTTGGTTAATTTTCCTTAAACTAACTTTTTTTCCCTGTGGTAAAAGCTATTTCTGTCTAGTTTTTATAATTATGAGCCAATTAATTTCCCTTCTTAAAGTCAGTTTAAATTTGGCTTTTTGTTTCTTGCAGCTAAAAGCATTCTTTTTGATACAGCTCCATTTCTCTTAGACTTTTTTATTGGCCTATTGTGATATTATTCTTCACTACCATTTTCTAGCAGTTTCAGTGAAGTATAATTTACATATAATAGATCACACATATTTCAAGTGTATAAACTGATGTTTTACTGTCATGAAACCATCACCATAATCAAGACATTGAACATACACCTCACCTCCAAAATCTTTCTTTTGTTTTTTTTATTTTCCCACTCCTCCTCGACCACCCAGGCAACCACTAATCAGCTTTCTGTCACTCACATAAGCTCACATTTCTTAGAATTTTATGTAAATAGAATCACATATTCATAATTGGTTTTGTTTGACTTCTTTTACTTAGGATAATTATTTCGAGAATCATCCATATGGTAGCATGTATCAATAGTTTGTTTCTTTTTAGTGCTAAGTGGCATTCAGTTTTATGGATATACTATAATGTGTTTATCTGCTCACCTGTTGGTGAACATCTGAGTTGTTTCCAGCTTTTGGTTATTACATATAAAGCTGTTATTAATATTTATGTAAAATTCTTTGCATGGATATTTTATTTTGCATATTCCCAAAAGCTAATGGTATTGCTACGCTTTGTATTTAGACATTTGACAGATTTGAGTTAGTTTTTATAGATATTGTAAGACCTGAATTCAAGTTAATCGTTTTTTGGCATATGGATTTCCAATTATTCCACACTATTATTTTTGTAAATATACCTTCACCACCCAATTGCTTTTGTTTCTTTTAAAAATGAATTTGTCCACATACGTGTAGGTCACACACATCCAGGTCACATTGATGCAAGAAGTGGGCTCCCATGGATTGGGAAGCTCTACTCCTGTAGCTTTACAGGGTACAGCCCTGTTCCCAACTGCTTCCACAGGATAATGTTGAGGGTCTGTGGCTTTTGCAGGTGCACAATGCAAGTTGTCTGTGGATCTACTATTCTGGAGTTTAGAGGATGGTGGCCTTCTTCTCACAGCTTCACTAGGCAGTGCCCCAGTGGGGACTCTATCTGGGGGCTCCAACCCCCCATATTTTCCTTCTGCATTGCCCTAGTGGAGGTTCTGCATGAAGGCTCTGCCTCTGCAGTAGACTTCTGCCTGGACATCCAGATGTTTCTATACATCCTTTGAAATCTAGGTGGAGGTTCCCAAACCTCAAGTCTTGTCTTCTGAGCACCCACAGGCCCAAGACCATGTGCAAACTGCCAAGACTCAGGGCTTGCACAGTCTGAAGCCACAGCCCAAACTGCACCTTGGGCCCTTTTAGCCATGGCTTAGATGCAAGTCACCAAGTTCTGAGACTGCACAAAGCAGCAAGGCCCTGGGTCTGGCCCACAAAACTGTATTTTCCTCCTAAGCCTATGGGCCTGTGATGGGAGGGGCTGCTGTGAAGACCTCTGACATACCCTAGAGACATTTTCCTCATTGTCCTGGTGATTAATATTTGGCTTCTTTTTACTTATGTAAATTTTTGCAGCTGGCTTGACTTTTTCCTCAGGAAATGAGTTTTTCTTTTCTATCACATCATCTGGCTGCAAATTTTCCAAAATTTAATCTTCTGCTTCTTTTTTTAAACGTAAGTTCCAATTCCAAATTATATCTTTCTGAATACATAAAACTGAATGCTTTTAACAGCACCTAAGCCACCTCTTGAACACTTTGCTGTTTAGAAATTTCTCCTGCCAGATACCCTAAATCATCTCTCTTGAGTTCAAAGTTCCACAGATCTCTAGGGCAGGGGCAAAATGCCACCAGCCTCTTTGCTAAAACATAACAAGAGTCACCTTGACTCCAGTTTCCAAAAAGTTCTTCCTTTCTATCTGAAACCACCTCAGCTTGGACTTCATAGTCTATATCACTATCAGCATTTTGGCCAAAAATATTCAGCAAGTCTCTAGTAAGTTCCAAACTTCCCCACTTCTTCCTGTCTTCTTCTGAGCCCTCCAAACTGTCCCAACTTCTGCCTGTTACCCAGTTCCAATGTCACTTCTACATTTTTGGGTATCTTTAGAGCAGAACCCCTCTCTACTGGTACCAATGTACTGTATTGGTCCATTTTCATGCTGCTAATACAGACATACCTGAGCCTGAGTAATTTAAAAAGGAAAGAGGTTTAACTGACTCACATTTCAGCATGGCTGGGGAGGCCTCAGGAAACTTACAATCATGGTAGAAGGAGAAGTAAACATGTCCTTCTTCAAATGGCAGCAGCAAGGAGAAGAATGAGAGGCAAGTGAAGGGTGAAGTCCCTGATAAAACCATCAGATTTCACAAGAACTTACTATCATAAGAATAGCATGGGGAAACAGCCCCCATGACTCAATTACCTTTTACTGGGTTCTTTCCACCACACATTGGGATTATGGGAACTACAATTCAAGATAAGGTTTGAGTGGAAACACAGCCAAATAATATCATATGGATCTCTCACAGAATTTATAATTATGTTTGGATGAGGAAGTTGTTGATATTCTATTCTTGTAATTTTTTGTCTAATTTTACTATCAGGGTAATTCTGTCTTTATATAATAAAGTTGGTGTATATACCATCTTCTTAAAGTTTCTGTTTTAATTTCTTCCTTGAAAGTTTGCTAGAATTAATTAGTAAAGCAAAATATAACTGAAGATTTATTTGTTTAAAGCTTTTAAGTATCAATTCAATTTCTTTAGTAGGTACAGTAAGTCCTCACTTAATGTCATTAGGAGGTTCTTGGAAATGCAATTTAAACAAAAAGACATAACAAAAACATTTTTTTTTTCTTCATGAATGTTATAACAAAATAACATTGAATAAAAAGACATTATTTGAGGACCTGCTGTACATCATTTTGCTTGAAGTCACAGTTTTCAAGAACCTGTCAATGACATTAAGTGAATATTTACTCTGTAGGACTATTTATATAATCTATTTCTTCTTAAGTGAGCTTTGGTATTTTGTGTCTTTTAAGGAATTCATCCACTTGCTCTAAATTTTAAAAATAATTGGCCTAAAGTCTTCATATTATTCTCCGTTCATTTGTATAGTATTTGTAGAATTTGTAGTGATGCCACTTCTCTCATTCTTGTTACTGTTAGTTTTGTCATTTATTGTAATCAGTCTGGCTAGAAACTTAACAATTTTATCCAATTTTTAAAATAACCAACTTTTGATAAATTTATTTTCTCTATTTCACTGACTTATTCTCTTATCTTTATTATTTCCTTTCTTCTAGTTTAGGTTTAGTTTTTCAATTCTTAAGATGGAAGCTGAATTCTATGATTTGCCACCTTTATTCATTTATAATTTAATTGTTTAGTGCTATTAATTTATTCTGACCAAGTGCCCAATAAAACAAGGAAATAAAAAATTTCAACTACCTTATTGCAAATAAGTATAATGTAAAGGCATTCAATATTGCAAAACAGATTTATTAGTGAGTGATTATCTTTATCATAGAAAAATAATGATTCAATACAGACTACTAAAAATTTCTACAGATTGATAATTTGTGCTAAATAAAAATTGGTTCTAAATCAATATATTGTTTCATTTTCATGCTCTTAAAAAATTCAAAATAAACAGAATGGCCATTATTAAAAAGTAAAAATATAACAGGTGCTAGCATGTTGTGGAGGAAAAGCAACCCTTATGCACTGTTGGTAAGAGTATAAATTAGTTCAATCATTGTAGAAAACAGTGTGGTGATTTTTCAAAGACCTAAAAACAGAACTATCATTCAACCCAGCAATCCCATTACGGGTTATATATCCAAAGGGATATAAGTTATTCTATCATAAAGATACATGCATGTGTATGTTTACTGCAGCACTATTCATAATAGCAAAGACATGAAATCAATCTAAATGCCTATCCATGGTAGACTGGATAAAGAAAATGTGGCAGGTATACACCAGAGGATACTATGTAGCCATAAAAAAGAACTAGATCATGTCCTTTTCAGGAACACGAATGGAGCTGGACGCTATTATCCTTAGCAAACTAATGCAGGAACAGAAAACCAAATACCATATATTCTCACTCATGAGTGGGAGCTAAATGATGACAACACATAGACGCATAGAGGGGACTAGAACACAATAGGGCCTACCAGTGGAGGGTGGAGGGTTGAGGGTGAGAGGAAAAGAGGATCAGGAAAAATAACTAATGAGTACTAGGCTTAGTACTTTGGTCATGAAATAATCTGTATAATTAACCCCATGACACAAGTTTACCTATGTAACAAACTTGCAAAAGTACCTTAAACTTAAAATAAAAGTTAAAAAACAACAAAAAAAAAAAAAAAAAAAGAAAAGAAAAAGCCAAAAACAACTAAACAAACTAGATAAACATGATTCTTATGATGAAACTATGTGATTCTGTAATTGACACTTGGAGTTCTCTGCCCTTTATTCTGCATTCTTTCTTTACAAATATTCCCTCATTTCTCTTTCAGAGTCCAAACTGTGTAAGAAAGATGTTTTTAAAACTGTCTCAATATGTGAAATACAGTATATGACCTAAGTCATAGCAGGACATTTTATTCACCAGGACTAGTACAGATGTCTAAGTATATATCACTCATACTGAATCTCAGACTCTTTCTAGAATTACTAAGAAAAAGATTTTTTTTTTTCCCTTGCTTGGTTAATGTGTGAAGATATATAACTGGAAACATCTTAAATCATGTTTCCATGAAGAAAGACAGCCTAACAATGGCTCTAGGAGAAAGAGAATGGAGGAGTCAAGACATCTGCAGCAAAATATAACTGGATCTCTGACCAAATTGTATCTAAAACCTGTTTTCTGAACTTTTGGCATATTATGAGTTTATAAAGACACTATATTGTTTAAACTAGTAGAGTCTCAGTTTTCTGTTATTTGCAACTAAAGCATGAGGAAGAGTTACAAGATTTGCATGGGCATGTTTTATTTTGTGGAAACATATGTATGACAAGAAAACTTTGTATACATTTTATGCAGTGAATAAAGAGGATGCTAGTAAATATTTGGCCTATTGTGGGCCACCTAGCTCTCAGACTTACTTATTAGTTAGATGTGCCATATATTGTATGTGTTGGAATGGCCACTACATAAATGGAAGGCTAGATCCTTTCTTTTCCTGTTCCATGGCTGTAGTGGGTTGAATAATGGCCACCCGACAACATCAAGCTCTAATCTCGGTAAATTATAAATGTTACTTTACTTGAATGTTACTTTACAGATATAATTAAATTAAGGGTCTTGAAATGAGAAGATAGACCTGGGTTATTGAGATGGGCCCTAAATGCCATCACAAGTGTCTTTATGAGAGACACAAAGGACATTTTGTGAGACACACAGAAGAGCAGAAAGCAATGTGAAGATGGAGGCGAAGATGGGTGTGATGCTGCCTCAAGCTAAGGGATGCCTGCAGCCACCTGAAACTGGAAGAAACCAAGAAAAGAATCTCCTCTAGAGCTTCTGGAGGGAGTGCAACCCTACTAACACCTTGATTTTGAATGCCTGACCTTTACAACTGTAAGACAATACACTTCTGTTCTTTTAAACCACCACATTTGTAGTAATTTGTTACAGCAGTCTCAGGTAACTAAATCAATGGCTTTTTGTCCTCCCAAACATGGCATGGGATGATGAATTAGATACTTCAACCCAGAACTTTGACGCTTTCATGAGTGATACAAAAACAAAAAGTAGAATGAATTCATGGAGGTGGAATGGAATGTCCACTGCTATAGCCGTTTCAGTAGGTGGTGGTCATACGTACTACAGAAGCTTGAGTGTCATGTAGTGCTGGCATCCTGGCCCTTGTGCTCTTCCAGTTGTGCTTTATATATTTTACATGTGAGAAGTCACCTTAGCATCTATTTTCCAAGCCTGTTTTTCCAGATTTTCTATTTTGGGGGGGCCCATTTTTTTCAAACTAATTCCCTGAAACTGTAGTTTATTTTATTCATTGAAATTATAGGTTTGTAACTGATTCAGCAAAAATAATAACAATAATAATAATGCTCTGCAGCTTTAAACAGAGAAAAAATAGTTTTCCTAGTACTCAAGTCTGTTTTCATCTTTTAAGTAATAACTAAGCATACACATTTTTTAAAAGTTAGTAGTTCCTGGGCATTTGTTGTCTCTTACTTTTCTCAGAAGTCAAAATTTAATAGAAACAACTTTTTAATTTTGCTCCAATATAATCCCCTAACCTTCCAATAAGCTAAATCAACACCCAGGTTCCCATTGGAGTAATGCTTTGAGTTCAATTGTCAGATGAATCTCGTAATCATATTTTACTCTTTAATATTCTTTTCTCCTCCAGTGATTTTTCTTCCTCGTTGGCCCACTTCCCTCTGCACTTGAAAGACCAGTCCTCTGTTATTGAGTATTACCAATAAAACAGATTTCGGGCCACATTCACAGATGCCATCATTTCCCTCCATGTTCTCAATAGCCAATATGTTTATTGAAGTTTAATATGCCTTTGGGAAGCCGTGAACTTTGCAGTGATTAACTGAAAAAGTTTTAGATTTACACAGGACATTTTTTCAAAGAATTTTGTATATTCATGAGATGTTTGGAGACTCAATACATAGTAGGTAGATATTTGTATTACTGGAACCCAGACAACCTTAGACTTAACGTTCTTAATTTTCTGTTTAGTGTGTTTAGTTTCTCTTAAGTTCAGTCTACACAATACCATATAAACAAGTCTTTTTCTGCCGGAAAAATCAGTGAAAAATAGTAGGTAATTGATAGCAAAAATTGTTGCATGATTAATTATTTTTCACCAGTTGGTTTATAGTTTTATATAGAAATAGCCTCAAGGCCAAGTGTTAGTTTATTTCTCTCTCCTGTCAAATGGAATTCACAGATAATTAATTATAATTTCTTATGCCTTTTATAGTTCTACTCCTGTGCACTGCACTTGAACAATAAAAGAGAACTAAATAATTATCCAGGAGAGTAAATACATGACAATCTGGGACACTGAGACCAAAATTATATACTTTGCCTTCATTGTTACAATCCTGTATGGCCTTAGTTGCTGATCAAGAGAAAAATATTACGTGTCATGTGGCCTCAGTACTTAGAATGATTGAAGTCAATGTAATATTCAAGATTTACCTATTGCACTAAACACTAAACATGATGAAAAATATATGAGAACCACGAGAGGTCACCGCAATTTACTGGAGAGATGAACTGCTCACAGAGATGATTAGCATCACAGAGCTTTTTAAGGGGATACTTGGAACACCTGAGCTCACTGCAATAGTGACAATAGGCGGCTATGAACTTATTACAGTACTATAGGACATATTAGCATTAGTTTTATGCAGTTATGACTTAATACTGCATCTTTACATTTGTTTACATTTCTCTAAACTGAATGGTACAATATATGATCTGTAAGTGTAGTGTGTAAGTTTTCCTAAATTTTAACGTTTACTTATTTTTATTTATACAGAGACAGGGTTTCACTAAGTTGCCCAGGCTAGTCTTGAATGCCTAAACTCAAGAGATCCCCCTGCTTCAATCTCCCAAAGTCCTGGGATTACAAGTGTGGGCCACCATGCCCAACACATTTTAACTTTTAATTATAGATATGTGTATACTTTTTGAAAGTAAATGATAACATGGAAAAAATTAACATTATTGTTATCTCCTTGTAAAGCAGGACACCTGTCACTAGGGGATATTGGGCTGGCACCTCATCAGCTAGTAGTATTTCAAAGCACAATATGTTTGTTATGCCATTGCTCTCTAAGGACAAACTTCAGTATTTTTAGTGCAGCTACATTGTTTTAATGTTAATAAACCCTTTCTTGAAGTTGTTAGGGCATATCACGCTGATAGCAACCTTGAAAAAAATTAATAGAATTTTGATTACTAATTGCCGTTTCTGTATACATTTGCCTCTTCCAAAGAAAGACATGTAGATGAATATCCCATAATACTATTCTAAAATGAGTATATGATCATAATACAGGTGAATGATGGGGTTACATTTTGCACTTGTAAAGAATGTTTACTTTTCCAGAATAATATAATTAAAGGGACTGTAAAAATGTTTTTTAAAAATTAACCACCGTAGTTTTCAGAATAAAAAGTTTGAGTCAGAAAGTGATGATATGCTGAAAGTGATGCAATTTATGGCAGAAGTGATACTAGCATGTAAGTCTTCTGTTGCCTCCTTTTATGCCTTTTCTGTGATAGGAGACGTTACAAAGGGGACACAGCAGAATCTTTTTAAACAGAAAATGTATTTAGTTTATATAAATGGCAATATATTTACAAACATTGCATTTAGCAATATTTTTCTGAGCCAATGCTATAGACTCAATGTTTATTTCCCCCACATTAATATGCTGAAATCCTATTCCCCAATATGACGGTATTAGGAGGTGGGGCCTTGGCTGTGTGATTAGATTATGAGGTTGGAGACTTCTTGATGGGATTAGTGCCCTTATAAGAAGAGACACTGAGGACTTATTTCTTCTCTCGGTTTGCCATGTGAAGATACAACCAGAGGACAGCAGTCTATGCACCAGACAGCATCCCTCATCAGACACCGGATCTGAGGGTGCCCCAATTTTGGACTTTCCTAGCCTCCAGAACTTTTAGAAATAAATATCTCTTATTTAAACTACTCAGTCTATGATATTCTGTTATAGCCTCCCAAACTAAGACACTCACATTTAGTTAAAGTCAAAATAATTTCATGGAAAGGGGCCTTGGTTGTCAAACCTGCCCTGGCTGTTACTGGTTACAGGATGTAGGGTAGTAAGTCACTTTGGCCTCAGATTCTTTATCTGATGATAAGGTTATGTGACCTTCAAGGTCTCCTCCAGCCCTTAACTCTTATTCTGCAAAACAAATTTATGCCATTTACTATGTCATTCCACATCTATGTGGCAAATTTGCCATTGTAGATGAATTGATGGCTGAATTCTTGGTGATGGTTCAGTTCCTTATCTTTTTTCACAGTAGAGCTGGAATCAGCTGTCTCTGCTCAGGTTCACATGTGCTTCCTGCCAAACCCTGATCAAGACCTCTCCCTGTAATACTGCCCGGCAGGTTACAGACAGGTAGGCATAGCTTGTCCTTCCAGGGAGCAAACCTTGATGAAGTGCCAAGATTGTTACTGAGGGGCCATAAATACTTATTTGCTTTGGGCACTTTCTGAGGATGAATAAATACATATTCCATAAACATATATAACTATACATGCAGCTATATTTTAAATATATGAAAGTGCTGTTGTGAGTAAGAAAAAGATCTATTTTAAGGCATTAGTGTATTCAGAGTAAATTTTTGCCTACTTTCTGAGATTCCAAGATTATCTAATCTACTACATGTATAATAAAAACTGTCATATGGAGATTTGGCAGTTGTTTGACCTTAATGGAAGTCATCATAGGGAGGAAAGTTTGGGGCCTGGACTTTGACATTTCCTCATTACCAGTAACTTTTTCTAAGAAATCAGAAGACCTGTGGTCTCAGGGATAATCAGATAAACCAAAACGAACTGAGAGATTTATGGTTGACAGTGGTTTAGTGAATAATATTTTCATGGAAAATATTTTTAATTTTTATTAAATGCTTAAAGTCTCAGCAAGTCACAGTGAGAAGTTCCAAGTGCTATGACAAGTTTCTAGAGAATACTTTTAAGGCAAAAGGATTTTCATCGCCTCTCCAATCACACCTGCTCTGATTTTGGGTATTACCCACTCTGCAAACTCATTTTCGTCCTCAAGTTCCTTTGATTATTAGGAATCTTCATGCTTGAAAAGCCAGCTCTGCTACTCCTCCACAGAGTGAGGGAGGGAAACAGCACATTTTTTGCAAATTTCAGTGCTTTTGAAAGGAATAATGAAAAGGAGGTGGTGCTGCTTGAGAAGGCGGGCTACAGATGGAACAAAAGGTTAACTCAAATTTCTGCTGAAAATAGAAAGTAAAAATAGTAATGATGATCTATACAAGAGCAGAAAACACAGCAAAGTGAAGTTATTCATTTTGAATCAGCAGCTTCTTTTAAAACATCCTCTGGTTGTTCAAAGGGTTTTATTTTACAAATTGGCATTCAGTAGGCACGTCTGACAACTGGTTCATTGTGTCTCTTTTACCAATTGTCAGCAATAGTCTTCCTTTGGTTCAAACGAGGAACTTCAGTGTTCTGAGGTAGTTTCTTTGAGGACAAATGATCCAACATTTTCCCCATGTTTGCTTAAAAGGAATTCAAAGTTTAACTGTGCACTCTGGTTATTCTTCACTGCATCTATAACTGCTTTCCACTTCTCCCATCACTAGAAATGGGAGTTTCCTTGCTTTTAGATATCAGTCTTTTGTCTGTCTGGTACCTCACCCCATAAAAAAGGTAACCCATCTTCACAAAGGTTGCATTACTGTTAAAAAGAAACTGCTGTATTAGAGATTTCTGAGAAATGTACAGGTGGTGTGTGTATAGGAGTGTGACTGAAATACAGGAATCCCTCCTGAGCATTTTATATGTGTAGCTTTGAATAGGAGCAGAACAATCTGACAAGACTGGCTTTAGTTATTTCTTGTCAAATCTTAACCCCAGCCTGCACTCACTCTTGAATAGCTTCAGATCTTCTTGAATTAGGAAAAGAAAACCCTCCTTGCTAAACTGAAAGAGGCTGATACTTTCTCAAACAAATATAAGTGGAAAAAGAGGTATGTTAAACCTAGTAATTAATACTTAATAGAGTCTTTTCTGTGTTATAAACATAATCTTTAAAATTATGTTGAAAAATTAATTCTTTAAATCTGCAGTGCCATCACCTGATGATGAGAGCCCGAGTAGCCAGTGTACACACTAATAATGACATGAAAGATTTAAGACATTGCTTAAATGTGCTCTTTTCCCATGCATTTTATCACTTTATTATTAATGCAATATCCTATTTGAATGTTTTCCTATTCATGGACTCTTACAAGTAAATAATGTCATAGGTCTACCTGGGACTTAAATGTAAATACATTGTTTTACATGTGACAGACACTTTCAAATAGAACATACCATCATCAATAGATTTTGATAATAGAGATATCAAAACATCTGTGACAAATAATTTGTTGTTGAGGAAGGTAATTCTATTTGCATAAGATGATTATGGCAGAGACTGCTAGTGTTTTCAAAGAACATATTCCTCAATTTTTTATTTTGTACATGATAATGAATAAAGACTATACTTCTCGACTTGCTTTGTAACTATGGCAAAGTTTTGGCCAGTACATTATAAGTAAACATGTTTATGTACAGTTTCCAAGAAGTATCTTCAAAGGCCAAGACACGACCTCGTTTTCTCTGTTTTCTTTTACTGGTTGGCTCTAATGCAGATGTGATGGTAAGAGTTTGAGCAGGCAGTGTACACATTGATGATAGCATTGCAGAATAAGATAGGGGAAACTTACATTTGATAAGTTTACCTTTACATGAGAGAATAAATATTTTGTGAGTTTATGTCAGATTATCTTTTTTAACAGCTATAAGATACAATAAAAATAAGAAAATTGGAATTTAATACTATATTACCTAAATCAAATCCAGGTATTCTTTCCGTTGAAAACTGTACAGTTTCAGTATATCTGCGATGTGTCAGTATTGTAGGTCTTTGTACTCTGTCTGGGATCTAGCCTGTTTAATTAAGATTTCTTCAACACTGTCAAATAACTATTGTTTTACTACATTTTGTGTTATAATAGATGACATTATTTTATGAATTCATGTTAAATGCTTGAAGTACTAAGGATTTAAAAGTACTTTTCAAGCATTAATTTTTATGTAAGTAAAAAGGTTCACACTATAACACTTTATAGAGATGTGAATGAAGTTATAAAAATCTTCTTCAAAAGTCACTGGAACTTGTAAGAAAAATAGGGAGTTAGAATAAGAAATAGAGTGGTTAGACCTGATTTCCTCTCCTATCATCAATCTGTCTTATTCACTTCCTTCCAATGGATTCTTTTAGTAAAACTCCTATTTCCTTCAAACAGCTGGTGGGAGTCTTATCTCCTAATGATATACACCACATTAAAAAATGCTACTAATCTAAAAATTCTACTCTGTGAAGATAAGCATATGGTTTAGAAGATGAAAAATGCTGACTATATGATTACATCCCTGTCTACTTGTATAATACGTGATCATTAAGCCATTCATCACTCTTTCTTTGGACTTAATTTTGGGGCTGGGAAAAGGGAAGATGAGGGAAGCAGAGAATCGATTAACTTTCACTTGACAGACAATGGTTTTTGCCCCCTGATGTCCTGCATGTTCTTTATTTTAAAGTTGACTATAGAGAACCTTAGTGACTTGCCAGTTAGTCATGGAGTCATAGCTTATCTCTGGGATTTAAAAGACTTTTAAGTTTAGAGATCTTTCTACCACTTTAAGCTGTTTCTTTTAACCTTGATACAATCTTTGGAATAAAAGAAGAACTGATCTAGCATTCCATACATTCCCCTTATTAACAATGTGATATGAGGCAATCTACTGAAATTCTCTATTAAAATAATCTAGTAATAGTCTCTGTATTAAGAGGCAGTCATGATAAGTGCATAAGATAGTGCATGTGAAATACTTTGCACAGATCATGACACATGGTAAGTGCTCTGTAATTTATTTCTTCATAAACATCTTAAATCAACAATAGCAAATATAAAAATAATAGATAAGTGGAATACTTGGTAAAGTAAAGAATCAAAACAAAACAAAATACTTCTAATTGTCCAATCAAAGGAGAAAAAATTTTGGGAAGGAAAATGTCTAAATGTAGGTAAATGAGGGATTCTAAGTCTATTTCACAGAAGTGCAAACTTAACTCATAATTTAATTTGGGAAGCACAACAAGTAATAGTACAAAATTCTGATATGCCATAACTAGGGTAGAGTAAGCAACAGAATTTTAAATAGTAATAAAGTTTACATTTCTTTTCAAAATAAATATCTAATTTTGTCCTCTTGAGTGATTCAAACCTGTGAAGCTCTTTTGAATTCACACATTGTTTCTGTGGTTATTTGTTGAATACGTGAAGCAATGAGTGTCCATAATATGGTTAGAGGCTGTCAATTCCTTCATTTTTCTAAGAAATTCAAGGTTTATTTTTTCAAAAACAAACAAACAAAAAAAACTCACAATTAAAACCCAAACAAACAACTAACCCATGACTAGTTTAAGTTGAAGAGCTGAAGATTAAAACTGCTTAACAGAAAGGAATTTTCTGAAATCTCATTGATGGGGTTACTGATTTCAATTTCATTTTTCACTTAACAATCACAGTAATTCTAGTAATATTTATTGAGAGCTTCCAGAAGTCAGGCACTTTACAAAGCACTTTTACAATGTTGAGGAGAACTAAATATGAATTTTCTACATTTGGAGCTTATACTTTAGAGAGGGAGCTAGATATTAATTAATAACAATACTGTAAAACAATCTTTAACCACTATGCACAAAGGAGAGATTTATGGTGCTATGAGACATTATGCATAGAGAATTTGACCTAAAAAGGGAGGTCAGGGAAGTGACAGTTATGCTGAGATCTGAAGGGGTTAACCTGATGAAGCACAACCAACTTTTACAAAGACATATGGTAACAGGAAGCACAGCCAGTATGCCTAAAGTAGACAGAGGGGGAGCATAGGGAGAGATCAGGCTGAAAAATATCTAGGGAAGGACTATGTAGAGGGCTGAAAACTCTGACAAAAAGTTCTGTGTTAATAGCTAAGTGGATTGAAAATCAATGAAATATTTCATGTCTTTAGTACGGGGGGTGGTGTGCAGGGGAGGCGGATTACATAATCAGATAGATCACTCTGAATACACTGTGAAAAACGAACATGCCAGAGTGCTTTTCCAGTAATTCTAGTGGGAGATCATGATGTCTCCTTCTTTCCCCAGATGGTTGTTGACTTCCGTTAAATTAACTTAAAATGGAGATTGTGCCTGAAGATTACCAAGCTGACAAAGCCAGTTAGGTCTCATAAGTGATCTGAGTTGCTTGATTTGCAAACATAAGTGGAACTTAAGTTGAGCTATTTTTTTGTAAATGCCTATATTAAAGAAAAACAGAACTTAAGCTCATCCTATAAAAAACAATGAACACATTTATAATTAAATAAATAGGGATTTTCCAACAAGATAGACCAAATAAGGAAACTAATTGTAACCAATCAATTTGTTTTTTAATGCTTCATTTCTGTGTTCATCTTATAACATCTTTCTTCTTGCGTCCCCTTGTTGAAGCTTCTGAAAACATTGTGGTTTGGAGATACCTGATTAATGAATCTCTATTTGCCCAAATAAACACTTTAAAATATTATTGTACCTTAGTTTATCTACTTAACACTTCTTGTGGCCAAAGATTTCATTTATTACTTCATGTGTTTTATAGTGCTAAGTCAAATTATATAGTAAGGTAATATTTGCAGATTAAATGAAAGAAAAGTAGACATCAATTATTTAGATAACAGAATAATTAAACTGATTACTTATTACCATTTTTTTAGCCATATGAACAATCCAAGCAGATTGGATAATTTGTTATCTATATTATGCTCTGTTTTAAACTCTTAATATAATATAAGGTAGTAAACTGTGGGTTATGGCGTTGTCCTTTCATCTTGGTCACTTTGCCTGCAAATCATACTACGAGATAATTGCTGAGTTGTACATTTTTAACGTTTCTTACCATTGTTCTATATCAGACCTAAACGTGCTCATAACTTTTTTCTTTCTTTTCCATTTTTTTTCCGGAAAAAAAAAATAAAACATGACCAATCTAATAAACAGATTGTACCTCCCACTCTCCCACTTGGGATATTTTATTTTCTGTAACTTTATCAGCTCATTTTGTGTTTTGATTTCAAAACAAAGTAGTCAATGTATTTTATTTGCCTTAGAAATATTCTTGCATGCTATATTCTCCAAACTGTCTTTTCACAAACAAACTTGACTAAGAGTTAACATATAAGAAGAAATAATCATATACAAATATTAAGTGACTATCTGTTGAGAGTTTATATCCTCACAGCACTTTTCAGGTGAGATGGGGTGTATTCAGCATGGTATGGCCGTAGACTCTCATAGCATCTTTCAAGGGATGAGAAAAGATGTTAGATAGTACCTACATACTGATAACTGGGCCATTCCAAACAGGTACTCCAAAATGGTCCTTGAGTATACATATTTTAAACATAATATCAGAAATATTTTAAAATAATACTTTTTGAATTCTATAGACTCATATCTTAAATTTGCCTTTCAAATTGACTTCAAAGTTGCACAATGACATTTAATTACTATAAAAGTATGCGTTGATTTTTTTTCTTCTTCCTAAACTTACTGGCTTTCTTATTCCATCAAGATGTGAAAAGTACATCAATTAGTGTAATACACATACACAATCATTCAGAAAAGTTCAAGAGAAAATAAAATTTCAGTAAAATTGGACATAACGTGAACATCGTAGCTCAGACAAAAATTACAGGTAGAACACAAATTTGTTGTAAGATACTTAAGATAGTCTTTGAGATATTTTCTTTAATAACTGAAAAGTAAAGAAAGACAACTCAATTAGTTTCCACCTCATTGGTGGCTTGTTAATTCTGCTCAACTAATCAGACAACGGTTCCAAGGTTTTCAAACATTCTAAATTGTTTTCGGAATTCCGTAGCGATCTTTTAAGGCATTGATCTAAAAAAAAAAAGCTGAGAATAAACAGGTTCCTAAATGAAGTTCGTAGTAATCTTCTGCAAATTTCCTCTCTGGTTCTTTTTGAGTCTTAATCTCTCTTTAAGATTCTCTTTTATCTTGTTCTAGAGTCTAGAGACTCTGCTTTAGTCTCCTCCCAATATTCCCTTTTGTTTTCTTTTCACTATCTTTCTTTATCTATTCTTTATTTATCTATCTCTTTCTGTAGCAAGCTGTACTAGAATATCATAGTTCTGTGACTATCTCCATGTACTGTGTGTAAATCTCATTGTCCAAATATTCATGAACAAATTTGGTATAACTACATATATTAATGTCATAAAATCCAGCTTTTCTTTGGGAAGTTCTTCAAATTATTTCCAAAAGCCCTCTCTTTCTTTTTTTTATTATGTGGAATAAAAACTAGAGTTCAAAGGGGAGTGGTTCCCTTGTTTCTTGTTTACATTAAAAAATATGCAGTGAAATGTTATTGAATTTCTCTTTGTCAGAGGTAATAAAGAAGTGAAAAGTGAATATGAGAGAGTTAAATATTGTAATAAAAGAATTTACAGCTTTACGAGTTCGGTTCTGTTTAACTTCCTGTTTTGCTAATGTATTTGATAGGATATAGGGTAAGTTAGTACCAACCAAAGACCCCAAATTATGAACTCTGAAAAGATAGACCTTTGTCTCTTGCTTATATCACCAAGGAGAGATAAGCAGTAAGGGGTGGTTGTATAACTCTGCTCACTTCAGAATGTAACATCCATCTCTATTTCAGTTCTCACTATATCTTAGCCAGCTATAAGAGGGAAAGAGCCAAGATAGCAATATGTATTCTATTTTAGGACCTAGAATTGGCACAGATATCCTTTGCCTGTGTCCCATTAGCCAGCACTTAGTTACAAGATCTGAAGGAGTTACTACTATGAACCAGAGGGCAGATGGACATTGTTCAGCCACTAGCAGTTTCTGTCACAATTCAAAAGTTGTAATTGAAGACAAATTATTTTACCAAAATTCTCTCCACTGATGAAATGTGTTTTAAAATCTGGTTTATTTCAGCTTAATTAGTGATCGATTGTTAATATTCAGTAATTTTATTTAATGCTGAAGTTTATCCATGAACCTTTTTGGGTACTATCAAATACATATTATTATAGGGTGTGTAGGAAACAGCTGGTGATTAAAATATACCTCCAGACATAATAAAGAGTTGAATCATGTGCTATTTTACTCTGTGTTCATGAAAAAGTCATTACAATAGTTTTCAGGACTTTATTAGACCTGGGTTTCTGTAACATGTCTATGTCTATCTCTCATTTCTCTCTTCCTCTCTAAGGACATGCCAGCCACACTGTCATTCTTGATTTTTCTTCAGTGTCAGACACTCACTCTCTCACCTCTGAGCCTTTGTCCTTCATGTTCCTTCTCCTAGGATGTCCGTGCCTCTATGATTTCTGCCAGGTTTGCCCCTTTGTCTCCTTCAGGTCTTTGTTTAAATGTCATCTTCTCAGTAAAACTTACCTTCTCCTTGCTTTTTAAAATTTCAAATCTAACCACAGTATTTTCTCTTCTTCTTCTATGCATTATCTATCAAGTTGAAGTTATTAGCATTCAAGATTCTGTATATTTTGCCTATTTATTTTGTTTATTGACCATCTCCCACCAACTGGAATGGAAGCTGAGGGCACTGATTTTTGTTAATTTTTTGTTTGTTTTCTATGACTATGGTAGTGCCTGGAACATAATATGATCATCAGTAAATATTCAGTGACTAAATGAATAAATGAACAAATTAATGAATAATTGAGTAAATGAATCAGAAAAGCTGCAATGGTTTTAACTCTATTTGCCAATTTGGGAAAATTTGATTTGTGCATTGATGTGCTTCGATATTCTCTGTCTTTACTTAGTCCTTGATAGTATGTTTCATGCTATTAAAATAACTCAGTGATTTTTAAAAATTAGTTTTATGTACTTGAAATATCTGAGAAAAATAAAACCTTCTTTTGGAAAGAATATTTTATAAAATTATGAATGCTAAGATTAAAGCCATACCTGGGCTTAAAAATGTCCAAGCATTAATTTTAATCAATTAATCCACTTTAAAATAAATTTACACATCACAAAATTGCATTTATTGTAGTATTATTCTAATAATAAAATGTTTTAAATAATGTTCTTACATCATGAAGAGAATTCTTAATGCTAATACCAAAGCTTTATATTTCATGACTTCTTATAAGCTTATTTTTAATGAGGTGAAAATAGTTCAAATGATAGTTTCAATCGTTAGTGACATTCTGTATTGCAACAAGCCATAGGAGCTAGTTATTTAACATAAATTATTTTTATATTAAATTGTGCCATGCAATGTTCTTCAATATATATTTCTTGAGTACCAATTCATACCCAAGTGGTAGTTAAGCACCCAGATTAATATTTCCATTCACCACATGAAGTGATTCTGAAAATCCATGTGGACGTAATTGTAAACACGTTTTAGGTACAAATGCACTAATTTAGTTACATAGTCAGCAGAGTCAAGTCTAAAGGTAGCCTAAAACAAGGTATGGTTGAGCAAATTATTCTATGCATAATTGTCAACAATGGTTCAAAGTGATAATTAGGATAATAATACATGGTATCCCCAAGGGAGTGAATTGTCAGGTAGCATATAACAAAATCAGAACTTTATTACATAATTTAAGTATTTAGTTTATATTTAAAACAGCCTCCCAAAAAAGAAAAGTAACATTCAAAAAATTTTTGGTGACCATATACTTATACATTTCACTAAATCTATGTAAATGAGAAATATCTATTACACACTGCCAAATGGCATTTTCTAGAATAGAAAATTAAAAAAAAAAAATCTTGGTAAACTAGTTGGGGGAAATGTGCTATGCCAGAGTATTTCCCCTGCAGAGAGAAGAGTGCTGCTGAACCATAGTTACAATGGAGGTCCACTCACCTGCCACCCTCATATAGGATCTTGCATTTGAACTTTCAGAGACAGGAGATAAAATTTCAGCTCTTACAGTGGCAACTCAAGCTAATAACAATAATAACATTAATAATAATCACCATAATGAAAATCAACGTTCATTAAACACTTAATGCGCGTCAGACAATGTGTTAATCGATTTCAATACATAATTTAGTTTTCACACCAATGATGGAACGTGGGATTGTTATATTCATTTGACAAATGAGAAAATGAGTCAAAATTAGCAAATAAGAGAGAGTGGATTAAAACTCAAGTATGTCCTTTAGGATTCTTGATCTTAACTACAACATTACACCGATATAATGAAGGTAGGGTTGATATCCCTTGTTGGCATTAGTATGGTACACTATTTCCAGAATTATCCCAATCATATACTTCACATTTCTACAGATGCGTGTTGAGTCTGCTGTGGCCCAAAAAGGGATTTCCCTAAATGTTGATCCTTACTTTTAACCATTTTGCATTTTCTGTACTTGATTCAGGGATGAGGGAATACTGCTCTGCTTAGGAATCAGCTGTTAACAGAGTGTTCTTTAAAACATCTCTTACATAGCTAGTATCTTATAATCTATGATGAGAGTTTATTGGCCTGTTACCATGCTTCAAATGCTTTCATAACTTTTTACTGGGGCATTGACATTTATAAATATTTTTGGGAAATTATATTACCATTGTGCATCCAATTTTTGTCCTCTCTAGAATGGGTACAGTATGACATATTTCCCATTGCTATGTTGATGATTAAATGAGAAAGTTTATTTCAAGGTTGTGGTGCAGTGCTGGGTAGGCCTGTGCCACAGGGACAGTCACCTAAGATATTTTCTTTTTTACATAATAGGTACTCAATGAAATGGGCTCTATTGAATCAAGTGTTATTTATAAAGGGCAACATTTACACTGGGACAAGCACAGTAACAGTGTTAGGAACTGACATAAGGGTGAATAAAATAGACTTATTTCCTGAAGGTTTGGGAACAAATAAGTAGGAAATGTCAACACATGTCCAAGAAGGACAAGGCCAGCAGGCAATGAGATATAGTGATTGGCTTGGGGAGTGCATAATTGAGGAAGGCCTCTGAGAAGGGTTATGTTTATGATGAGACCCAACATTGAGAAGGAGCCAGCTGGATGAAAAGCACTGAAGACAAAAAGAACTATTTATGAAAAAGCTGTTGTACAGTGAAGAGGGTGGAAAATTGGAGGAACCGAGAGGGCATGGCGAAGTGCAGGCACTGGGTGCCATGGATGGGAATGAGAGAAGTACGTGGACAGATGGTGTGGTTTAGGATATCGGGGATGAGGGGCCTGAATAGGAGCACAAAGGTGCCAAAAGCAGTGGGAATGACACTGAAAGACAGGCCTGGGAAACCTCTCAGTTTGTTTCACATGTGGTGCCTGTGGGGCCACCTGTGGCCCAGGAGTACCTGTGGCACCTGGAGGAGATGAGCCCATACCTTGCGATCACCACCCCCTCCCTCTCCAGTCCGTGGTATTCCCAAAGAGCCCCGGGCAAACATTCTAATCACACATTACCATAGAAGAAACGAAGGAAACAGCTTTGTGAAGTGTGCTCTGTCGGGATCCGTTTCCCTTAAAGGCTGCTGCGGCTTGATGAGCTTATCTTTTTTGCGGCCTTGCAGCCCTGCGAGATGGCTTTGTTCAGTCGAGTTTGCTTTTAGTCTTTTAAAATGAATCAGTCAGGTCAAGGGAAGGTCATATTTGCAGTCTTTGTTGTTTAAAGGTGAAAGTAAACACACTGAGAGCTGCAGAAAGAACATTTTAAGCTGCGTTTTGAACTATGCAATGACTTGAAAGAACTTGGAAAATTAAGGTAATTAGGCAGAGCAGAATGAAAGCCCCTAGTAAAAAGCCCACAGATTTGGTTCTGTCATCCTTCTGACCTCGGCTAGTGACAGAATTTAAAATATTTGTTATTCTTTTTTGCCTGGGTAATGAAGTACCATGACCCAGATATGAACTGTGGCTCCTTGTTTATTTTCTGACGGAGATGGGGTTTGAGGTGAGAGAGGGAAAAAAAAGCATGAATAAATGTGAGACTCAGGTATATTAAAAGAGATCAAACTGGTTCAACAAATGACTGTTGTGGCTATTTCCTAAAAAGGTTGATGGCCCTTTACCTGTAACCAAGCTGAATGTCAGAAACTTCTGTTACACATATGACATTAATTAGAAAGATATCTAGCTGCCCTCTATTAAAAATGAAACGGTGCTGACTTACTGTGTTTTCAATAACTGACACTGGAAGATACACTGGGCTGGAAGTTCTGTACCAACATGATGAGAAAAAATGTCTGAACTGTGGCACTGTGTCTGTATTCGTTCCCACAGCTCCTAGAAGTGTTGTATATGTATTCAGCCAAGTGGCTGCCTGCTTTGTAAAATCATAGGCACACTGGTTGCCTCAGACGTACCACACAGCACTGAGTTGTTTCATGTGCTGTTGTCTGTGGCCACAAGAGGCGTAATCTGTCCAGGAATGCCACAGGGGGATTCAGCCTGAAATTCATTGTGTGGGAGGAGTTGCAAAGCCCTGTGTTTTAATACTCCAGCCAAGTGAGTCAGGAAAATGAAAATCCCCGCAGAATCCCTTAACCAGACTTCTCTTTCTCTGATGTGATATTCAGATCTGACAGATGGGAAAAAAAGCAATTGCCTATCAGAATGGCTGAGCATAGTAAAGTATGACTGTTTTATAAAAGACAGTCAAAGCTTCCATATATTCAGATGGCTGGAAAAATTGAAGTACTAGTGACCCAGGGAGCTTACTAAAGATATTTCAAACCCTCCTTAGAGAGAGGGCAGCATTAACTGCTACTTGTTAGCATCTTAACAGACAACAGAATCACCACCGTACTTACATCTGTAGCATTTCAATGGAATTTTCAGCATATTGGATAACAGTGAAGATACACAGGAGTAGGCTTTCTGTTTATAAGTCAAGGAATCCTGCTACTATCTTTTAAGCTGCTTGTATTTACAGAATTCTGCTGGCTACCATGAGCCTCACATTTCTGAAAACAAAAATAAATGTCACTTTCCCAAACTGTACCTTTTTTTCTCTCTCTTATTTTTCTCATTTTTTCTCTCTCTACCTCAAATCATTATTCCTAGTGCTTTCTTGGCCCCTGCATCCGTGCCCCTGAATGAGGCTGGAGAAAAACACAGTAGTGTTGGTTGCTTTGGCTTTAAATTCATGGCACTTCTGTTTTGGGCCCTTCATGATGCAGCATAACCTATGACATATCTCATCTGTTCACTCGCCACTTTCTAAAATGGTTGTTGAATACATTTTCTTTTCTCCTCAAATCTGCAACAAATTTTTTGACCATTTTTACTCTCGATGGATGTCCAAGCTTGCTTATTTATTTAAAAAGTAGAAACAGCTAGAAAACAGCTTCCATAAGCTCCCACCACAATATCCATTTGCTTTCTTTTTTGCCTACTGACTCTGACTTCAATTGCTTTACTTTAGATGAATGTCCATGGTTTCAAGGCCAACCTTTCTGCCTGAGCTCTGTGTTACTCTACTGATACCAAACTCTTCTACATTATCAATTTCTCCCTCTTTTATTGAACTATGTCCTCAACATACAAACATCTTTAAATATCTTGCAATAGGTGAATAGTTAAATAAACTGTGATACATCTATACCATGGATATATGTATTTATTTAGAAACAAAATGAAAGACACTACTGATACACTCAACAGCTAGGATGGATCTCAAGGGTACAATGCTAAGGGGGGGAAAAAACCCAATATCCAAAGGCCACATACTGTATGATTCCGTTTATAGCATAAAATGGTTACTAAGTGGTTAACTTGGAGCCATGCCTTTGATCTTCCTTAGTAGGGAGCTTTTCATGGAATTAGTGTCATTTCATTTTATAATATTACAAAAAAAGCAAACCCTTTATTTTTCTTCACTGATGTCCTTTTTTTTTTTTTTTTTTTTTTTTTTTTTTTTTTTTTTACTTTATTGTTAGATTTCATAGTTATCTTTATTTAGAAGACTGTGAATAAATTGTTGTTCGGTAGTTTGGATTTTCATTTGGAAGAAACACATCTTTGGCTTCTGTGCCATATTGCCCTGTTTATAAAAACTTAGCCTACTTAAAGAGAAAGATTAAAAATAAAAAAAAAGGAATAGCAACCGCAATCTGGATATGACTTCTTCCGACCTCTTCCTCAGCAGCTGGATCCGGTAATAACACTTTTAATTGAAATAAATGTGCTAAAAACAATCAAGGTCGCTCTGTTGCAATGGAGAAAACTTGCAGTCACCCCTCACATGATAGAACTGGAGCATCCTTAAGAGCACTGGTTACCAAGGGGAAAATAGCTACTATTTTTTTGTTTAAATTTCTTGTTTTGATTTTTTAATGCTTGTTTTCTAGTTAAGCTTCTTTCGTCTTCTTTTTGAGTTTAAAAAGAAAACACGCAGAGCATACAGTTCTTAAACTGACAATTATGGCCACAAATTTTATTAAGAACTTTTGCTGTAGTGGTTTCTTAAGGGAGTTTTCTTTCTGCAAGAAAATAATATTTGGCTGTGAAAAATTCTTGACCCAGTATTAATGGTACTTTGAGCACTAAATATGAAGGCAATTTTTCTGGGATATCTTCCTATTGTTAAGGTTGGTTTGGCTAATCATTTAGGTCTAAGGGAGATTCCTTCTATCTTAACTATTCCATGGATACATATAGTTTATCTAGTAGGGTATTTGTTGTTGTTGTTTTTAATTTTCCAGATACATATGGGATAATCTGTGGGTGTTAACTGCAAGAACTTTGGCTGCTAGAACCAGAGTTGTAAAACATCAGCCTACTCTTGCAGTTGCTAAGAGATAAATCCAGTTAATAACTCACAAGGCCATAGAAAGAAGCTGTTAGCAGCATGGTTATTGCATGAAAAACACAAATCCAAGCTTCCTTACCCAGAATATGAAAGATGTTTTCTCAAATATTTTAAATATAAACACATCTCAATAGCTGCCCGAGGCAATGGGCCTGTATATTCCTGCAGCATAATTATGAGAACTGGTTGACAGCACACACATGGCAGGTGTGATAAGCAATGTGATAAGTAAAGAGAAAGAGGACACATTTGCATTGCTTGAGAGTGTAGTTTGCCTTTGATGCCTCACTGTTTCAACCACGTGGAAAAACGACGCCAGACATGGCTATTAAAAAACGCGTTTCAGGTTCCCTGACATGATGGACTTTTAAACTGGCTCTGCCTGAAGAGATGCTTAATTTGGTGAAAGTGGTTGACCACATGAAATAGCAATCCTTATTGGTCTATTTGACATCGAAACAGTGTAAGTGATGGATTCCTATCTTACTAGTGTAATCTGCATTCTGCATAGGTGTAAGAAAGGCAAAGAGAATTGTAGTTCAGGGACAAATATTTGTTGTGTTCCAATTCAGTGTACAAATTTTACCTCACAATTTATGGAAAACAATATTGAGGCATCAAATTGCAAACAGTTATATAATCTGCAATGAATTTGCATTTATTATATTGTTATGAACATTATCTTTACTTTTAGAGAAATAACTGAGCAATTCTTAGCCTATCTACCTGAGTACAAGAACATTTAGAAGGAAGGAATAGAAACAAACATAGTCTAATGTAGTCTACCCATTTTTTGTGTTTCCATTGTGGCTACAATTTTTTTAGGAGGCAGAAAGAGGCACGAACCAGGCCAGGCCTTTAATGTACTGTATTACTTCTACCTCCCAAACTCTTCGTATGCTTCTTACTGTCCTACTCTCTACAGTAGTGATGATTATTGGTGACATCCAAACTACTTCCAAGTATCCTTACAGGTTTTATTCATTGGAGGATGATGTTAATAATTTTACAGTCTTTTTTTTGGTGGGGAAAATCTATAATTTTCCAAAGACAGTAAAACCAGGTTTATTGTCTTAACATAAGAGTTCAACTTCTAGTTCCATCGTGGAGCAGGGATTTTCTTGTATGGAGGGAAGATGTTTTCTATTTTTTCTGGATCGTAAAGAACCATAAGGGCAGTGAGTGGGTTATTTTCATTTTGTGCTCCTAGAGCCTGGCAAAAAAGGTGTCGCTATTGCTTGTTGATTGAAAGGAAGAAAAAAAAAGAAGGATGTTACTTGTTTTATTATTGGCTTCTAACATCAAGTTGGCTACTTTATGTAAAATAGCCCACAGGTCATAAATTTGGGTACTACTCTCCACTTTTTGTTAAAAGTATAAATAATATGTCTTAGAGCAAATCTTTGGACAATGACAATCCTTTTATTTCCCCCCAACATTCACTAAAAAAGAACTGTGTGGTATACCTACATGCTACTCACCTATATTTCTGATTCACCGTGTGATGTGTTTGGCCAGTGAGATGTGAACATAATGGCCTGAATTATGTCTGGTAAAATTGTCTTCTTCTGGTTTTCCCTCTACAGCTTTTCTATCATGGTATCCAGTGATGTGCCGTATGATGCATCCCAGGTCCTTAAATGAGAGTAACATGGAGCTGAGAACCTCACCAACATTTCAGGGACATACAGCAAGGAATAATTCTTTGTACTTTTCCACTCAACATGATTTTTGTTATCAATATAGTTAAGGCTCTAATAATTGCTGCCATTTAACTCATTATATCTGTCATAAATTTTGCAAGTATAGTTTTACATCTAATACTTTAGGATTTTTCCTGTGGCAGAAAATGTATTACTATGTTTCTTATGATTTACAAATAATGCATGTTTATTGACAAAAATTTAGAATGCACCTAGAAACACTACCTCAAAATTTATAATCCCAGTTTTCTAAGGCAACCACCATTAAAATTTGTATATTTATTTTTTAAGCCTTATTTCTAAAAGCAGTGTTAAATAATGATTATTATATGTATATGCCTACATGTTTTCCTATACAAAATAATTTTAAGTATATATTAAAAGCTAATGGAACAAATAGTCTCAATTATTAAATTCTAATTTTAAGGACTTTCTTTTCCTCTCAGAAACACATCAGGCTTCTGTGTTGAATGATAACTATATCCTATTTTTAGAAAGAATGATGTGAGACGACACTGTGTTTTATTTTGCATTTACCATATTTTGTTTGTTTCACACTGGTATATCCATAAAATAAAAACTTTTACCGATAAAGAACTTCATATTGTCACTGCTTTCTCATTTTCTTTCAGTTAAACCCTTTAATCTATCCGTGCAATAGATAGGGCTGGCACTCTTTCTATTGCACATATGTGAAGGTGTGATTTGGCAAAGTCTGAGAGCTGGTGTTAATTGAAAGTCCAATGCTCTTGTATTCATTTTACTTGTCTTGACAGTGCAGGGGTTTCCTGAAAAGAAGCTAATGATTTTCACTTGTCTTGGTAGAGAATGATAGACATGCAAATCTGTATATCATGTATTGCAACATTTTGCAACGAGAGACTCTTGTACATCCCTAAAGTTCCAGTTGAATACATACTGTTAATGCAAAAGCCATTGGATCTGGTGAACAAGCAATGGATTAGGAATCAGAAGATTTGATTTCCAGATCCACTGAGCTCTTAATTAATCTTTAGGCAGTCATTTAATCTTCATTTCTCCAAGGTCTCATGTATAGAAATGTGTAGAATGGGGATAATAATGTCTTGTCAAGTTTTTGTCAGAACATAAACACACACACAACACACACGCACGCGCACACACACGCAGAGGTAAGGCACAGTGATGGATAAACAGTCTGTATTTGATATATGGTAGATATCATTTGTAAGCAAGAATTCCATTTTAAAATCACACACAGTTCTTTTATTTCCCTCTAGTGTTGGAAGATTAAGTTCAGGTATGGGACAGACTGCTCCTTTGTTTTGGAAAAATCATGTTATGGTCAAAGATAAAACAAAGATCATACTTTTAAAAATGGGGATGGTCACTGCTCTGCAATAATAGCAAAAAAGTTTACTGTTATGGGCAGACTTCAATATCTATAGATTGTTTCTTCTAGGAAAAATATTTCTTTTCTGTATAGGTGTTTAGGCTGCATCTTCTTGGAAAATTCTCTTCTAAAGCACTTTCAGAATAATGTTGATGTTAGGGCTCTTCAGAGGGACAGAATCAGTAGGAGATACATACATATATATGTATGTACACATATATACATATATACCATATACATATGGGCACACAATTGTATATGTGTATATGTGTGTTGTATTAGTACGTTCTTATTCTGCTATCAAGAAATCTCAAAGACTGGGTAATTCATAAAGAAAAGAGATTTATTTGACTCACAGATCCACATGGCTGGGGAGGTCTCAGGAAACTTACAATAATGGTGGTAAGCGTTTCCTCACAGGGTGGCTGGAGAGAGAATGAGTGCCGAGTGAAGGGGGGAGCCCCTTATAAAACCATCACATCTCCTGAGGACATACTCGCTATCACGAGAACAGCATGATGGAAACTGCCCCCATGATTCAGTTATCTCCACCTGTTCTCACCTTTGATACGTGGGGATTATCACAATTTAAGGTGAAATTTGGGTAGGGCAGAGAGCCAAACCATATCATATGTGTATATGTATGTATGTATATATGAAGGGGGGATTTATTAGGAAAATTGGCTCATTATGAAGGCTGAGAGGTCTCACAATAGGCTGTATGTAAGCTAGAGAACCGGGGATGCTAGTAGCAGAGCTCAGTTCAAGTCCAAACATCTGCAAACCTGGAGGGGCCACTGAAGTAAGGACTGGAGTCCACATACCAGAGAGCATGATGTCCAAGGGCAGGCAAAGAGTATACCCCAGCTTCAAGAGAGAGAGTGACTAATTCACCTTTCCTCTTTTTGTTCTATCTGGCCCTTAGTCAATTGGATAGTGCCTGATCATGTTAAGGGTTGATCTTCCCCATTGAATCTACTCAGACCGCTCACACACCAATCTCCTCTGAAAACACTGTCACAGACACACCCAAAATAATGCTTTATCAGTTCTTTAGGTATTTTTTAATCCAGTAAACTTGATACTTAATCACCACAGCATTGAAGAGGGAAATCTCTGATTCTACCTTGACATGAATCCCAGATTCATTGATCACTAGTTACTAGAACTTGGACAAGATACATAACCTATCTTTGTCTATAGGTATAATAACCGTGCCCATTTCATGGTGTTGTCAGAGCAGAGACCTAAAGACAGCAGTCAGGATATGGAGGCAAGTATTTACATTACGTAATTAGGAACCACAATTAAGGGCACAATTGGAGATTCTGCAGTTTATGCTGGGCTGCTGAAGTCATTTCTGAGACAGTATTTAAGAATGAATTACCCTGGCTTAAGAAATAATGTTAGATTTAATGAATTGTCCTAATGGAAACTTTAGGCAAGACTGATCCATGTAGTTTGAGGATTGTGAAACATATGCATTCATGTTGTCAGGCATCCAAAAAAGAAGCTAATCCAAAAAAAAAAAAAAAAAAAAAAAAAAAAAAACCAAGTAATCCTAGCACTGGCAAAAGGTGCATGACAGACAAGCTTTAGACTGAAGTGATGGGGAAATGTTTTTTTTTTCCAGGACTCAAGTAATGGAGCACTTACTCTAGAGAAGATATAATGTAAATAATGGTGTCAAGTAGTAGAGGGAGTACCACTTAGGAGCAAATGCCCAATGGAGTGGCCTAAGCCTGTTGACATGAGGATGCTATAGCTAGGGTCCAGGTTCAAGTCCTCGGTTTTGTAATTACTTTGTGTTATTACCAAGCCTCTGAAAAATACCTATATGAGTTGTGCCTGGTCATCTGTCACTCAGAATGAAAGAAAATGCCAGCACCAGTGAGAGGGACAGTGTGATACAGAGAAAGCGGCATTGGTCTGTAGGGCCCCAGTCTCAAGAAAGTAGGAGGTGACTTGTGGAAAGGGGTGCTAGTGGTCACATCTGGCTGAGATGCTGGCAAAATAAGAGAGTAAATCTGAGGAATGTGCGAGGATTTCTTAGGTAGCCTCAAGAAGTCTTAGGGATTGGAATCTAGCGGAAGACTAGGAATCTGCTAGATTAGGTTATAAAAATTTGAACATTAAAGGGAAGTGTGAGCTTAGAAATTGTTAAAGTATGGAATATTTGTTTAACAGCCCTACCACTATCATCATCATCATCATTAGTGTAACCTGACTGCAGAAATCTGTTTTCTTTTTAGATTTTTAAACCTCATTTGTATGTTTATATTAAATTATATCAGTGCAAGCACCAGAATAATTGACAGACATCACATCTATCCAAGAGTCTCAGCTATTTTGGTGGTTTTTCTCAGGTTTCTGCCATTCACAGCTTCTCTCAGTTCTCCTGCTTCAGCCTCCTTGTCTTGACCCTGTTGCCGCCTCTTCTGCCTGCAGTACTGTCGCTTTATCGGCAGAGTTATTTCCTGATGGTGAGTACCGCTGCCACCACCAATCTGGCCTCTAGGAGAAGAAATTGATTCTTCTAATCACCCAGAGCATAAGCAAGGCGAGGCCGTAGTATTTTACGACATTACTAAATGTTCCAAGTACAAACTGAAGCTGCTACTTACATGTGTTTATTATCCTTAAAGCCTCAGAATTCCAAATCATAATCCGAATCACTGCTTCATCCCTCACAAGCTGCAGATAGCAGAAGCACACCCACTTGCCCCATAGCAATGGGATTCTTCTGCCCCATAACAGTTGCCACGTCTCAACTGCCCATGCCCCATCCGTGTCCTCAGCCTCTGTGCTCCATCCTCCCAACTGAAAACAGATTTTCTTTTGTCTTTCATGTCACGTGTTGCTTCATGTATTAGCTCAGCATTAAACATGTTCTAACATAGTTGACAGTGAGAATATCCATTTCCTTCAGAAGAAAACCCCTGTTCCCTTTCCCAGCATGTGACTGGAATGAGACATCACAATAGTGGATGATAGGTTTCCAAAAGTCTGGCTTAATAAATCTGAAAAAGCATCGCATGGAGAATACAGTCCTGTTTGTAGTCTGCTGGGTACAGTCAAGCTCCTTCCCAAAGTCCATTTTTCAGTGTGAAAGAAAAAGAGGCTCAGCACTGCTTAAAAAATTAATCAATAATCTGATCTTGGAAAAAAGACAAACATATATATTAAGAACTAAATATCGTTTCTCTTACTCCTTTGCAGCTTATTATTGTGAAGCATCACTATCCTTTAAGGTAACTTCTCACCGAAGTAACTCCACTATTCATAGGACTCCTGGTATGGTGTGAATATACATGTCACTCCAAAATTCATATGTTGCAACATAATCACCAAGGTAATAGTATTAAGAAGTGGGGCCTTTTGGAGATGATTAGGTCATGAAGGCTCCACCCGCATGAATTGATTAGCATCACTATGAAAGGACTGGAGGGAACTAGCTAGTTCTTTTTGTCCCTTCATTCCTTCTGCCCTGTGGAGACAGTGTACCTCCCCCTCAGGCGGACATAGCATTTAAGGAAACAGAGATTGATCCCTCATCAGACATTGAACACACTGGGGCCTTGATCATGGACTTCCCAGCATCTGTGATTGAGGGAAATACATATTAGTTCTTTATAAATTACCTAGTCTCAGGTATTCTGTTATAGCACAAGGAAACGACTAAGACAACTCCTCAAACAGTCCTTAGTACAAAGGAAGGTAGAATCCCAAGACAAATTCCAGTCTCCACTGAAGAAAACATAAATTATGACCAATCCCCCAAATGGTAAATTTCCTTTTCAAAATCTCTAAATCTGGACTCTGCCAGGTGGGCTTGGTCCCAATACATCTAAAAATCATAACTACATGAAACAGTCCAATTTGTATTTATATAAGAAAAAATATGCAAAGATTAGTGTTTCACAGTTGGAAAAAATCACGAATCATTTACTTGTGTATTCTTTAGTAGAACTAGACAGAATTTACTTATGTTATGCTAATATAGATTTCTGTAAGGGATACTAAAATATTCTCGGTTTCAGATTCCAAAAAGAATTATTTTACCCAATAATTCAGAAATACTACAAAATGATTCATTGAGAGTGCCTTCTCCCTAATCCTGCGATGGAAGCTTCCGCTTCTGTCTCACCAACATCTGATAATAATGAAATCAATGGGATTAAAGGGACAGTCTTGACTGTGGTCCAGTTTGGGCTTCTCTTTTTGCTTTGCCCTAATTTTGATAATAAGTTTTGTTATGCCTTTCAAATCTTGTCTCATGATATTCTGAGCTGGGATATCTTTCTTCAGAGCCCTTAATAATGATGGCGGATATTCCCTAATCTTTACATTTGTGAGTGTTCAAAGAGTACTTTATGAAAGCTCAGTGACTATATTTGAAAAGCTTGCTTTGCTCCAGTGTGCAATAATAAATGGTTATGCATAGAGGATAAGAGTGTCTACTTTGAAGCCAAATTGTCGATTTTGTATCCTGACTCTGTCACTTGCAAGCTATGCAACCTTGAAAAACGTAACTTTTTTTGTGTTTCAGTTTCTTTATTTTGAAAATGGTGATAAAAATAATATCTACCTCATAGAGATATTATGAAGATTAAACAGGGGTGTGTGTGTGTGTGTGTGTGTGTGTGTGTGTGTGTAAAACATTACAGGTATGAAGTAGATCTTATCACTTAAAATTTTGATCACACACTGATTTCTCAATATACTGAATAAAGATAGCGGTTGCATGCTGTATTTCTGCATGCCACTTCAACTCCCTATCTTTAATTTGGGTATTTTGTCCTGCATTTTTTTCCCTGTAGCCATATTTACTATTCTATTCAGAGGTAGGAAAGAAACATTCTAAATGAGAACATTTCAATTAAAACCTGGAGCTCGAGTTGAAACCAGATCTCATTTGCATCAGGCCCCAACACTGTAATAACATCAAACACCACTCCCTCTTCCACCTGCAGGGGTGTAGCAGATCTAAGAAAAGCATTCTTTCATCATTTCATGCTCAATATCCTGTAGGCCATAACTGCATACTGTATCCAGAAACATTGCCCTTTTACTAGTAGGATCTGGTAACTCACTAATTTTGAACATTTAATTATTTTTGGAAACACAATAAATCATAAAAATCAACATCATTGTGTAAAATATGGAAAAATTAAAGGTCTTTATATGAAAGTCTTCTATTTCAGACTACTCATGAAATCTGACATGTCCAACTTCCTGTAATTATGCTGTCCATTCTAGACTACTGTTTCTAATTATATTTGGCAGCTTTTCATCTGTTTGGCATTGACAAGATTACAAGAAAAAGATAAGGATAAAATACAATTTTGACTGAGGGTATTTTGTAGGTTACAGTTTTTGGTATCAAGTTTTGAAGCTGCACCTTAAAAAGGAGGAGCACTGTTCAAACGCTGTAACAATCTTGGGAGAAAATCACATTTTTGTTAGCAAAATTACACTTGGTAATATTGATGTGTGGTCTTTCCTATAGAAATGGCAAGGGGCATTGTGTGTAGTGTCTGTAGGCATATGCCCTGGAGCCAGATCACCTGGATCCAAACCCCCATAGACACTTTCAGATTGTGTGGTTTTAGTCAGATGACTTAATCTCTCGCTGCTACAGATTTTCTAGCTTAAAAATAGTATAATCATGATATCTAACTTTAATCATCATTGTGAAATTCAGGAAGGTCAAACACATGGTAAATAGTGGGCTGGAACTAGTTGTTACTAATAATTCTCATTGAAACACACCACGTCTGAGTTGGCATTCATATGTTAAGACGGAATGAATGTATTTTGCATGTGAGAAGGATGTGAATTTTGGGGAGCTAGGGACAGTAAGCAATGGACACATTCATGTGTCCCCCCCAAGTTTATATGTTGAAACCTTAATACCCGATGTGAGGATATTTGGAGTTTCAGAACTTGAGAGGTAATTAGTCATGAGGGTGGAGCCCCTGAATTAAATTAGTGCTGTTATGGAAGAGGCTTGGGGAATTTTCTAGCCCTCTTTCAGGTGTGTAAGGATACAAAAAGAAGTTTGTAGTCTATAACCTGGAAGAGGGCCCTCACCAACACCTGACCATACTGGTATCCTGATTTTTGAAGGACTTCCAGCCTCCAGAAATGTGAGAAATACATTTATATTATTTATAAGCCACTCAGTCTATGTTACTTTGTTATAGCAGCTGAGACTAAAACATCACTTTAAGACTGTAACAGTCATCTTTGAATTTGAATTCTTTCTTTCCCTTAATATTTAATTAGCTTTTACAGTTATTGATTTAAAAAATAATTCTTTCAAAATATTCCATTTCTTTTCATTCTGATGAATGTCATCCCTTTTTAGTTTCTTATATCTTTATTGAACTAATGGACTTGTCTTCCATTTGATTTCCATGTCTTCAGGCTTTCCCTACTTCACTGCATCCTAAGCACCACTGCCAGATCAATCTTCCCAAAAGTCAGATTGAGTACATCACCGTTCAGCTTTGGATATTTAGTAGTGCTCTATTTCTCACAGCATAAAATCCAGACCCTTTATCTTCGTATCCAATCTCCTTGGTTATACCTAGTATCAACCTTGACAACCCTTGAATCACACTGGTCTGCTCAGTCATCCCTTAACGTGTTTTTCCTTATTTCTGTTGCAAGTGTTCTTTTTCTCATTCCTCCGAAGTATTATCTTCATTCCTTTCCATCTACAATTCAATTTTATGTGTACATATCAAGATAAATTATACATGTTTTGAAGGAAAGGAGGTAATGCTAACAATTTTCCCATTCAAGATACTATTGTTTCAGTGTTCCCGTTTCAAAATTCAGATGTTGCTAATGATAGTACTAGGAGATGGGCCTTTAAGATGTGGTTAGGTCAAGAGAGCTCCTCCCCTTGTGAATGTGATTAAAGCCCATTAAAAGAGGGATCACAGCGGGGCGTGGTGGCTCACTCCTGTAATCCCGGCACTTTCGGAGGCCGAGGCGGGTGGCTCAAGAGGTCAAGAGTTGGAGACCAGCCTGGTCAATATAGTGAAACCCTGTCTCTACTAAAAAATACAATAAAGTTAGCTAGGCATGGTGGCATGCACCTGTAGTCTCAGCTACTTGGGAGACTGAGGCAGGAGAATCGCTTGAACTCAGGAGGTGGAGGTTGCAGTGAGCCGAGATCGCACCACTGCACTCCAGCCTGGGCGACAGAACAACACTCCATCTCAAAAAATATAATTAATGCAATGTAATATAATATAATATAATACAATATAATATAATATAATAGGGATCATGCAATTTTAAGTTCTCCTGACTTTCTGCCTTCTGCCATGTAAAGATGTTATGAATTACCCAGTCTGTAGTATTTTCTGATAGCAGCAAAGTGATACACAAGACTATGCATTAAGCATTCCTCCATCACTTTGATCTAAAGCTCGTACGTCATTGATTTACATTGATATACATTTAGTGGGGTTCTCCTTCTAAAGGAGAGTGGATCTGTCTTAGATTTCCTTAAATTACCACATGAGCTTATTGGGGACTATTTTTTTTTTGGTGCATTCAAATTGCTACCCTATTATGTTAAGTAACTTCATCCTAAAGACATGAAAATTCTATAATATTTTGAGATGTTACATTTATAACACATTTCGTGTAAATTAATAGTGTGTTCCTATTCTGTGCTGCTCATTGCAGTAAGTATTCTATGTATAAAATTTCATTTAATTCTTAGAACAACTCTGAGAATCAAGACAACCTATTATTATAATCCTTATTTATGTAACCTGAGGTTCAAAGGTTAAGTTTTGTCAAGTTCTGTCAGGCTACATGTAACTGAGATTATGACTCTCAAATTATACTGCTTTAATCTAATGAAAGTAAGCAGTAACTAGATTTCCATTAACAATGGTTTTGAGATTCACTTCCCAAGGGCTGACTAGGAAATTTAGCTGAGAAGTTGCTATAGTCTGCAAGCAGGAGAATCTGGCCCGGAACTCTCTGTAGCCCTGTGTCTGATTTCTCATCTTCAAGAAATTTAGTGTATTATTAATTTTGGAATTTTATCAAGATTTGGCACTAAAATGAAAGGAGTGTTTAATGTGCAAGCTTGATGTGACAAACAAATGACAGGTAACATGCAGGCGGTAGAGATCTCTAAAGGTAGATCAATCCCCTTGCAGATGATGCTCTAAGAATGGAGGACACAATAGGTACTGGTATCCTAATTTCATCTGCAGAATAAACATGCAGAGACACTTATAAACAGAGTGTATGTATGCAAACTCGCAATACATGGCTTGCAAAAATAAGGTACATATAGCCTGATATGTGCTAAAGATTTAAAGAAGGATGTCTTCTGTCCAAATTAGAACATTCATCTCTGCTTGAAGAGAAAGTTTAAAGCATTAGTCATGTCTTTCTTCTCCCCATAAAAGGGAGAGAGTGTGTGTATGTGTAGATAGAAGGACACTTTCCAAATTTCATTGTATAACAATACATCAATTGTATTTTCCAAAACCCCAGCTGTATGCTGTGTTAAAAATCACCATCTTATCAAAAATCTGTATTTTATTTGAAACAAACTATGTTGTCCAGTATAATTTGTGTGTGTGTGTATGTGTATATTTATGTGTGTGTGTGTGTGTGTGTGTGCAAATTCTGAATATAGACTTACAGATACAAAAGAATCAAAAGCATTCCCTCAAAAACACAGGAAAAAATAATTCTTACATTAGAAATTTAATCTTCATTTTATGCTTTTGGGTGAATTGTTTTCCTCCCCAAAGTTGCCAGGTTAGTACAATACTTAGATAAAATTTATTTGTGAGTTTAAGTACACTGAAAAACAAGGTGACTGACATGTTAAATGAAGTATAATTAAAAATGTTGAGTGAATTGTACATGTGAATATGCATAATTATTTTTCTTATAAAAGATGGCTTTTGTGCTTCCTTGGAGCAGTTTACAGTTGCAAATACGTGATTTTTAAAAAGAACAAATCAAAAGCCACAGATCCACCAAGGAGCAGGGGTATTCAGTATGCCCTTTGGGTAGGCCAGCCTGAACAGATGGACCTTCAGTCTGTATTAAAGGTCAATTGATTTGTGCCTTTGCCAAATGAGTTTGGAAAAGAAGCTTCAAATTCTGTCTCTCCAATAAGTGGCTCACCACATATTTTCTGAAAATTCAAATTTAATTGTACAGTTGTTTCCAACCCCTTTCAGAAAATCCTAGAGGTCAACCCTGAAGCTTAAACAAAGTTTAAATTTCTTAGCTTGGAATTTGACATTCAAAATTTTCATACTGACTATGGTCCATCATTTCAGCCTCAACTTTTATTATACCTCTGCACAAATCCCTCCACTCTAAAAAATGAGTCTCCTAACCAAGTCACAAATCTGTTCGATTCTCCGAATCTGAAGCGGTGCTCTCTGTCATGCCACAAGAATACCTTTCCCCATGTTCTAGTTTGAGTTGTCACTCATATACAAAGCTTTCTTTGATCACTCTAGGGAATAAAATTGTGTCTGTTTCTAAAGTTCTTTCTCCCTTGCTGTGTAGTTCATTAATTGATTTTTTTAGCATTTTGATGATGTTAGTTCTCTTTTATGTAACTGCTGTGCCTCCTCGTGTGGTATGTTAGAATTAGGACTGCTGTAATTCCTGTACTAGATAGGGAGGAAAGTAACTGTACTTTAACAAGCATTATGATCAGAAGTTTTTTTCTTCACCTATTGGAAGAAAAGACAGTTGTCCTGAGGCTTTATCCTTCTTCCATCAGTTCTTACTCTTCTGGTGGTTTCCTTAACCACTGAGCTTTCAGGCATGCCTTCCTAGGTAAGTAATTAGAGAGGCACTAGGAAGTTATTCCTTGTTTTCCTGGGTTTTTTGTTATGTTTGTTTACAAACTGAGTTGGCAACCAAGGTGAACACATTCTTATCAGACTGGACCAACCTTTTTGATTTTGCCTAACTTATCGATTCTAATAGCTAACATCTGCCTAGTATCACTTTGAATAACAAGCACTGAGTACAGAAGGTACACATATCAATGGAAGTCAAGTTCTACTAAATATTTTTATTCATATTGAAAGCTTTTCTGGTCTCTTGGGCTTATAGATCTGAAGCTATGTCACAAAATTAATGTTAACTCTAGTCCCAGGTAAGAGAACCTGGAGAGAGTTACAAACTATCTTAAAAGAAGGAGAAATGGTGGACTCCATGCCTTCTTAGCTCTATAGTGCTGAGTTTGTTTTCTATTCTATTTCTCACTATATTCCTGAAGTTTCAGTTACTTTCCCTCAAGGAAGAAAATGTTGTGATGGAATGAGAAAAAAAAAAAAAAAAGTGTTAGTACTTGAAGAATTAGAGATGACAAGTTGGGAAGAATGTGAAGAGAGGGTCAGATTAAAAGCAGTGGTTCTCTCTTCTTTATGTTCTATGCATTCTCTAGATCACAGGGGCAAATTATATGTTCATAGACTTCAAGAAGTTTTCCTTCAGCTGGAACATGTGTTTTGCTTGGTTCCCATGATACTGTTCTGTACAGTGTTTCAAAAATTTTGAAGGATATTTTAACATTTCAAAATTAAAAATTTTATACAAACAATTGAAATTTTGGCTTCTTTTTTGGAAAAAATCTTAATGCCTAAACAGGAATAATCAGCTTTAGTTAGGTAGTGGCTTTCCTTTTAGCCGAGGCAAGAACATCCTCAGGTTGAGGAAGGTCTTATCCAGCATCATTCCACTTCCTTCCTTTATAAAGCTATGTTGACCTTTAGGCATTAAATTCCTAATCCATCCACCCCAGACTGAAGGAGATGATAAGGACCTAGAAGTCACATATGCTAGGACTAGGCCTTGTGTGGTATAGATTATAAGTGGGTTTTAAATTTTTTGAAATCTTTAATTATTATGTATACCTAATAGTTGTACATATTTACAGGGTGCCTGTGATGTTTTCATACAGGTATACAATGTATAATAATCAAATCAGGGTAATTGGAGTATCTATCCCCTCAAGTATTTTTTGTTGTATTAATTAATAGTGATACAAATTTAAAAACCTATAAATATTATCTAAAGGAACATGAAATTTATAAATATTCGATATCATTAAGACATCAAATAAATTTTCCCCTACTTTTGTAAGAACAATTGTTGAAAATGTCTAAATACAAATATTTAACAATATAATTGATCACAAAATTTGGATTCATTTAAAAATGGAACTGACCTTTACTTTTAGCAATTTGGAAAGTAATATACCTGGTCGTTTAAGTCAAAATATATTTTGATACAAATTGATATTATAATTTTGTGTTTTTTTGAGGCCAAGGAAGAAGTGCTGTAGAAAACTCATTCCAAATAACTTGGCCATGGCTGGAAAAATCAGAGGGGTGCCTGCGAAGATACAAGTTGAATGCATTGCTGAAATAGGGATTATCTGCTACCCGTTTGGCTTGGTTTTATTTCCCTAAGTAGCAGAGTAAATGACTTTGGAGACCCTCTATTTGTAGACCAATGATATAGAAAGGGTCATATAAAAACACTGTATGCTAGCCAATATTGTCATTGCAGTTAATGAACATTTCAAGAGTCAATACTAACTTACATGAGATCACTTCTTAATGGAAACATTACATGTTCTCTGTGTCCTTAGGAATCATAGAATTTATCAAATCTCTCATGAACTAGAAAAGTACAAATCACTTTAACATTTTCTTTCTTTTTATCCAAAGCTTTATGGTGGAATTGCAGCATTGTTAGTGAATTAAACATTAGAATAGACTACTTCTACATAGTAGTGAAAACCTAGCTCATTTCATATTATCATAGAAACATCGACATTAAAATTATCTTGTCCAAGTATCATCTCGTGCTTGTATCCTTTCTGTATCACCTATGACAAGTTAAAATCCTCTTGTTTGAAATCACCCTGATGATGAGAGTTTTCTGCCATGAGGTAATCTCTTTCATTTGTGAACATCTCTGACTGTTGTAAAAATCCTCTTTATATAGTGTTGCAATTTGTTTTCTTGTATTTGAATTCTTTTGTCTTAGTGATTTCCTCTGAAAAAGTTGCGCATTCTTCAATATGATAGCATTTCAGAAGTCTGGAGATAGCTAACTAGTTCTTTCTAAGCCCTTCTATTTATGGCTAAGTATCCACAATTCCTTCAACTACTCTAAAATTGATGTAACTTCCAGTTCTTTAACTAATTTGCTCATTCTCCCCCAGGTAGATCTTGATTTTTCGATATTCCTAAAATTGTGATGTTCCCAAATGTACACAGATTCCAAGATTGGTTTCAATCTATAGAGAAATATAATGTGATTTTTCACTCTATCATTGTAGATTTTCTATGTTGGTTTATGCAGTTAAAATTGCTCTACCTTGTTTAACAGTCCAATCGCATTGTCGATTGATTGTTTTTCTTGTTAACTATAGCACCCTAAATATTACTCCTTGTAGAAGTTAGTATAGTCTTTTCCTACCTGGTCCTATATTCATATTAGTTCTTTTAAATTCAAGTTTAGATCCTTACTTTTATCTTATATACTAGTTTTAAAATTTCTATTTAACCAATCTTTAAATAGATTTTAACTATTATTCTAATTCATTATCGGCATTTGGAACTGGACTGTGTTATTTAACATACTGCCTTTCTTTACAAGCTTTATGACTCCACTAAATAAGATACTGAATCCTTATAAATGTTTTGAACAGGACAGAGTAATGATCTAAGAGACATTAGAGACCTTTTAATACATATTATGGCTATCTTTCCCCGAAATCCATTCTAATTTCCCTTTTACCTATACCAACTATGAGGTTGGGGAGGGACTGACCCACATCATCTCCAGGCATGAATCCTGACTGGTTAAAAATAACCAGCATAACTTAACTATCTACATCACAGTGACTGGCTCATGAACATCCCAATGAGAGTAAAGGATAGAATATTAGTTAGAATAGGAGGAGAAAGTCTCTTGCTCTGGAGGATGAGATTGGAATGTGGGGCCTAGAACTGCTTATAGCTACTTTTGATGACAAGGAATGCCAGATTTTCTATAAAGTTCTGCTCAAACAATGTTTCTCTTTCTCTAAATGTTTTAGTTATATGAGTAACTATATGAGGGCTGCTGCTCTAAAATCCCATGAAATATGAGTAGCTTAACACAACAAAGATCTATCGGTTATCTACATAAAAACTGGTGTGAGTTGTCAAAGCCTGGCCTCATTGGTGATTCAGGAAAAAAGTCTCCTTTCTTGTTTCGATTGTACCATCACAACCTGTGTCAGGGAAAAGAGAAAATAATGAAAATGAAGAAGACTGGCTTTCAATTGGTTTGGTCTAGAAATAAAATATATTACTTCCACTCATAATCCACTAATCTGGACTAGACACGTCCAAAATGGCAGGGAGGCTAGGAATTGTAGAAGAATATTTGAAATATTTAGTGACCATCAATCGTATCTTCTGCCTAATATAATCTCTTTAAGGAACGTAGTTTTCACAACGGACTGAAGGTGCCATTGATCTTAAGTTGTCTGCTTTCCACTTGCAACCATCCCAGAGGCAAGACTGTATTAATGACTTGGCTACTGGCTTAGAATAGTGAGAACACACACAAATTGTAACAATAAATTCTTCCAAGACACATTCTTTTCCTCCTAGTTTGAAAATCAGTATTAAATGTTTCTAACTCTGGATTCCTGGTCACATCTCCTATTTCCCCCAGTGGCTGCAAGATAAGAAATTTTCATTCATGCAGTTCACTATCTCATCTGCAAGTTTTTACCACACTCTGGTATGCAATCTTCTTAGGCCTGGAGACTTGAAATCATTTAGAGAAGCTAAATGCTATCTTATCATCTCCTTACCTATCTCTCGGTTCAATTGCTTTTCACCAATATTTATTTTGCCTTCTCCAGGCTAAAAATTATTCTCCTAGTCAGAGAATATGGAAGTAAAATAGAATTTTTATGATTTCATTTTGTATCACTTGGTCAATTTATAAAATCTTACCAAACATAGTACAGGTAAAATCTTTGTTCTTGCTCTGAATATAATTGTAACTTAGAAAGATTTTAGTTTCTTACACAGTTTTTTCACAAACCTTAACTCATTTTAGGTTTTCTGGTACTGTCCTCTTAGGCTCATGCTCCTTTAATATTTGTCTTTGGGTGTATGTTTCTGCATCCTTTTTCAATACATAAATTTAAAGTTAAAACCATCTAAGTGGTCCTTATGAAGCCACTATGAATGTTCAGACGCTATATTCCATGAGTTTTTAAATAATTTCATAGGTAGAAATTCAATTTCAAGTGATTTCTTAACTCTCTGAACTTTTCCATTTTAGAGTCTGAAACTTTATGACCATTTATATCTTTCACTTAAGCTCTTCAGTATCTTCCTACCTGAGGTTTAGGGTAGAATTTTCCCCTGGTCATCATGATCACCAAATGTTTAAAATATCTTTGGTGCTAAATAAATGAGTTTTGAATAAATTCATTTGAAATACACAAGGAAAGATTCCATTTCTATGAGAATCCTATCAGTTTTAAAATCTACTTTTAATCAAAACTGAATCTTTTTATCAGTTTTTAGGCAATGTTGATAATTCAGTCAAACTGTTCTTTTTTAAAAATAGAAATTTCAAACTTTTTAAAAAATAACTTCTGACAAGCTTTCTATTCATGGAGGTTAAATTTTGGCTAAACTGTTTTGAATGAGTATTACACTATAACACTAGCAGAGTCAAAATTACAGGTTTAATATCCATAGAAGACAGTTATCATCCCACATACAATTATATGTCATTTTACATTCTTATCAATAGTCTTCATTGATTATCCAAGAGGTCAAAAGGATATAAAAAGCTCAGTGTAATTCTATTACCATTGCTAAGGGTACACAATCTTTAATATATCTTTGATACCTGTTTTCCTAAGATTATGTAAGAAAAACCTAGTCTATATTCAATATTCTACAACTTTTAAAAAGTTTTACTCAAGATTTTTCAAGAGTACTTCAGAATAAAGGAACACAGTGTATGTTAAGTTTAAGTGAATGTCATTAACATCAACATCACCATCAACAAAAAAGCAGATATTCATATATCACAATCACAGAGATGTTACAATAAATAGAATAATTTTAAAGTTTAGAAACAAGAGTTTGCTCGATTCACAGCCTTCTACCATACATTTCTTTATAAAACCCAGGATGAATAGTTCTTACAATACTTCTAGAAATGGGAATCCTCTTTTGGTAATTCCTTTTTAAATCAGTCGTACTAGAACTTACCTTCCTAAGTGATCTTTTCTTTCTTGAATTTCACGTCTTTTCTAGAGATCTGTTAAAGGTTATAAAATTACAGGTAAATAGAAGGAATAAATTATTGTGTTGTATATCACTGTAGGCTGACTGTAGTTAACAGTGTTATATGGTTTCAAATAGCTAGAAGGAGGATACTGAATGTTCTTAACGCAAAGAAACTCATATTTGAAATGATGGATATATCTACTACACTAACATGGTCACTATATACTATATGTATCAAAACATCACTATATATCCCATGAATATGTACAATGATTTGTAAATTAAAGAAACAAACTTTTTAAAATAAAAATGATCCCAGCTCGTAGCTATCCCTTGGATAGGAAAAGAGTAGATCCATGCATTCGGTACCCCCAACTTCTCTGGGGCTGCCCCAAAACTAACATCTGTTTTACCAGTATTGGAGATCTGATTGGTCTGGCACAGCCTAGCCACCCGGAGAAGAACAGAGATAGTGATTTGGATTAGTGGACACCATAGATCCTCCCTCCTGCTCAGTCTAGAGTAAGTAGACAAAAACTTCAGCTCTCAGCTTCCCCCAGGGAAGGAAAGAGTTGATATATGCATCTAATGTATGAACTTCTTCAGGGCTACTCACAGAACCGAAATTTGTTTTGACAGTCCTTAAGCGCTGATCAATATGATGCAGTCTAGCCACCTGGGAGAGAATAAAGATGGCAGTATGGACTGATAGATGCCATTACCCCTCATCCCCCAGCTCAGCATAAAACAAACTGAAAAGAAAGCCTATTATGTGCTAGACACTACACTATGTGATACAAATACCTTACCTTTAGTCCATTTATGCTGTTATAACAAAATACCATATACAAGGTGATTGGTGAACGGTAGGAATTTATTTCTCACAGTCCTGGAGGCTGGGAAGTCCAAGATCTAGGCAGTGACAGAATTGATGTCTGTTAAGAATCTGTTTTCTGGTTCACAAATGATCATCTTCTAGTGTGTCCTCATACAGTGGAAAGAGTGAGGGGGCACTCTGGGATTCTTTTATAAGGGCACTAATTCCATTCATGAGGGCTTATGATTTAATAACCTCCCAAAGACTCCACCTCAAAACATCATTATATTGGTCCTCGTCATTTCTCTACTTATTTCATCCTTCTACTACATGCCAAAACCAGATGGTTCAGGTAGGTTACTTTAACGTAAGCAGGTGGGAGCTTTAATCACAGTTGCCTGGAAGAGCCTGGCTATTGTCAGATTTACTGGGTCACAAATTCAGGTATGAATACCACAACCCTTTAGGTAATAGAAATTGCACATTTGAGATTGGGCTGGGTTAGATCCAGAAGCCATGAATAATTATGTGAATATGTGGTCCAGACTCCCTTGGAACCTACCTCTGTTTCACTTCAACTCCTACTTATAGCCTCATGGGCATTAGCTGAAAGAGAAGTAAAACACTTGAATTTGATTCCAAAATGCCAGAATAAGATGGTGCTCACCTACCTTGCTCCATTATAGCCCCACTAGGAGCAGTGGTGAAGGGCAATCCACCCTCCTAATGGACAGAAATGAGAGCAGCTCATTCCATCATTCACCTCATGGAGGAAGTTTGGAAGAGGTGGTCTAAGGCGTATGTGTGTGTATCCACACACATACATACCTTAGTGGTGGAAATAAAATAGCCTGATTGACCGAACAGATATATAAATGAACAAGACTAGAAGATCAGGACCAGGAGATCTGGAGAAGAGGGTGGTAGAAGGACCTATGGGGAAGGGCAGAAAGAATGCAGACTTTTTAAATGTCCACCATTGCAGATGAGAATCTCACAAATCAATGGACAGAATGACATGATCTGGATGTCATTTGGTCTCTTAGTAACTTTAGTTCTTGTGTAATGGGTTCATAAAAAGAGTAGCTATGGTAGCAGGGATGAAGGTTATGCATGGACTCAATTGCATAGTCTTCCTTTTGCCAGAGTTTGCATAGTCTCCCTTCTACCAAAAGCTACTGCTTCTTCTGAATGTCTAATCTGGCAGCATAAGAGACTGATGGTAAGCTCCTAAAATGGAACTATTCCCTGAGAAAACCAACTAGCTACTGATGACAGGGTTATTACACTTCACTTCTGTCCTGGAGGAGGTAGCATTTTTTTTCTTATTACAATCAATAAATACTTATACTAGATATGAGTTGGTGTTTCTTATCCACAGCGATGATGCCTCCATCATCACTACTATCTGATTGCTTATAGAGTGTCTTATTTATAAACTTGTTATCCTACAAGCCGTTGCCTCAAACCCAGGGTACTATTTGATGGAAAAAGAGGCACAAAAATCAAAAACATTGTTATAACATCCACTAGTCTTAAACATCCACCAGAAGCAATCAACTTACTAGAATGATGAAATGGGCTATTTAGCAAAGGAATTAGCTTTGAGACAAACTCTTCAAGGCTAGGACACTGATCTCTAGTAGGTTATATGTTTACTGAACAGTCGATTTTCTAGAGGGGCATCCTTCAAAGTTAAATTCTGTAATTTCTGGCATTCAGTGTGGGATAGAGAATAGGCTCCTGTCAACATCTCACTATCTTTGAAAATTGAAAATCCTGGTTTGCAGGGAGGTCACATTTTACATGGCTGGGGTTTATAAAATTTCACTAAACTGGATTCCATGAATAACATCAAACTGCTTTGAACACCTCATGAGAGCAGGCCAGCAAGCAAAAAAATAAATAAAAAATAAAATAAAATAAATAAAAAATATATATAAATAAATAAATAAAAAATAAAATGGAGGCACTGCATTACCTGGGTTGATGTCAGGCAGTGAGAGCGAAAAAGAGTCTCTAGAGCTGACGGGTTTCAGTAGGATATCTCTTGGTGTTTTAACATTTCTGTGAAAAAGGTTAATAGTAAATAGCCATTGCATTAACTATGCCCTGTCAAGGGCAAGACAACCAAAGACTCAGAATCTTTGGGGAGGAGGTCTGAAAACCTCCATTCCAATTAATTTTAAAAATACACCAACAAATTTGCTATCTCGAGATTTTACGCATGAGTTGGTTTACTTCCAAGCTTCATTTAGACTCCAAGTTAGATTGTTTTTACATGTATTAGCTTTGTTTATATGCCTTTATTTTCCTCCCTTTTCTTCCCATGCTGCTCGTAGAATACCTTCCATATATGTTTACATTTCTTTGTGAAGATAATTTAAAAATGTTTAAATTAAAAAGTCTGAGTTTTCTTTATTAATAAAAGTATGGCAAGTTTATATTTTCTTCCTAAGTTCACCATCAGTATTATCAAATGATAGAAACATAGTCTTTGTATTTCTTTTAAATCCTTTAAAATACATTTCTAAACATTTTTCAAAGAAATGGGGCCTTTCCATTGTTGTTCTTATTATTTCTGTGTGGAATCTTCAGAAGCAAAAAATATCCTATAGTTAAGTGAGTGAATCCTTTTCTCCTTAATATCCCTTCCTTCCAAATAGGGTTAATAACACTATAACATCATGGAGGAAGCTCTATGGAACATTATAGCTATATTACAAATAATTTTGGGACTTTTTTATATGTGTTGAACATAGAGATATATAGAAGAATGTCAGAGATAGGAAAAAAGGCATTATATCTGCTATCATGGCCATGAAAATAACAGCTGGTTATGTTTACCAGGCATCTGAGAAATAGGTGACAGTTTCAAAGCTGGTCTAGATTTGCTTTGACAAATTTTAGAAGTTATAAACATGGATTCACAGTAATTGGGAAATTGGAAAACTGTTTTCCAATATTAATCAGTGTGTTCCACATTGAATAATTTAGTCACATAATGCAATGTATCCACAGGCAAACTGCTATGCACTGTAGAAATATATTTTAAATAATATTTTATTATTTGAGAGGACAAATTTTGTTGGCATAGAAATAAATGAGAAGTTTAGGTTAATAACTTAATAATTCTATTGTATTTTAATAGCCTATTCTCTGGGTCTGAACGAGAAAATATTTTAGAATTTAGATGCTTTTAAACATTTTATTCTAGCTCTGAAGATGAAGTAATCTGAGATCTTGTTACCTTCATGTCCTCACAAGTTTACGGTACCCACAACTTCATAAGTACCATAAAGGCCTTGTTTAATGTGTTGTGTCAAATGGTTAAGAATATTACTTTCTAATCCATTATGAATAACCTGGCATGACCTTCTAACGCACCTATCAGTTTGACGCCTCTTAGAAGAACTTCATTCTAAAACTAAACCTCTCATTAAAGCCTTCAAGTCAAATTTTTGGTACTAGAAATAAGTGAAATAAAAATATTTTCTTGAACAAATTTGTGGGATCTGATGATATTCTCTGAAGAACCCTCAGGACGTTAAGTAGTTGACCTTGACATCTCATTATGTCCTCAAGGAGACAAACATCCAAATTTCTAACCACAGGAAACATTAAGTGTAAACAAATCAAATTCAGAACCATTTCTTAGTAACAAATCTGTTAAACACTTTTGCAACCTCTCATTTTCCCACATTACTATTTTTATTATTTTCAGCAATGGTTAAGCCTTTCTAAAAGCACAATTCTGGATAACAGGCAGAGTGTGAAAGTTCACTTCTGAGCAGGTGAAAGGGATAGGGAAACCACACAAAAATGATCTCTAAAATTGCACGTAAGGATTACCTGCTATTCTATACACAGGTCCTAGGGATTTGTTTTGAGCTCTAGGGCTAGAGAGCAGCTCTGGCTCTTCATACCTGAAGGAGAATAGAGCCAGGACATGACAATCGGCAGAGCTAAGTGCCACGTGTGTGTGTGTGTATGCATGTTCGTGAGAGCCAAGGGTTTCATTGTTTGGAGGTCAGCAATTTACCTCATGGCAGGCATTCTATCAGTCTTTACTAGGGTGTAGGAAGTTTAAGCGCAGGAGCAAGCTTTGCATAGTCTCTCTTATGTTGTTGCCTTGCCCAGCTGCATAATCTACATTACATGCACGTTATAAGACAAATAACTTTTATAAATGAATAAATAAACTTTAATTTGCCATGTCATGATCAATGAGACTATCATTTTTCTCTTTCCTTAAAATTATGTTGAAAGTGAATTTAAAAAAGCAATAATTATGCTTAGTTATGCTTTTCTTTGGAACAAATAGAGGGCTTTTCTAGTGGATTCATAAGTTAGAAGGGAGATTTTAAAATAATCTGTCTATGGACAGATATGTCCCTTTTAGTGGTCTTGAGAATCTTAATATTTATTTTTTCCATTCACTTCGAATCTGTAAAATATCTATTTTCTTATCAAAGTAAATGAATGCAGATTTTAGATCAATTTGGTTATGATCTTTATCAGAGAGGTCTTAAAGTCTTTTAATAATCAGAAATAAACTAGGACACTTATTTACACAGTTGTTAATTATAAGAGATAAATGTTAAGATGAACAGAAGTAGGCATGAGCATTAAAAGACTTGGGTCATTTAAATCACCAGGTTGTCTGGGATGCTGGCTCATTAGCAAACACACTCCCTGTATACTGTATTGTAAAAGGAAGCTGAAGAGTTGGCAGCCCTCTGACAAGACAGTAAACTTACACTGTTGTCTCTGACACATAAATGCAAACTGTTTGTGATTTTCATTACTGAATTTTGTAGAAAATAAATTATTTGTTACATACGAGGTGCTAAAACTTGTTTTGAGTTGTGTCCTTGAAGATACCCCACGTGGAGCCATAGCTGTGATGGGCATTGCTATCTGATTAAGTTTTCAACATAATCCACTGTCATTCTCTATGATCCTTCAGGCTTTTGCACTGACCGGACAGGCTAGTTACTTGGTAGTGTGCTGGATAACATGATCCTTGCATCTCTTAAATTTTGACGGTGGCACTAATCTCTGTCCTCCAGGGATGTGGCATTTTGGTTTACTGTCTTCAAGAAGGGAACATCTGTTCCTTGTTCCACATATTAGGGAATCAACATCAAAATTCTGCCATTAAATTTACTCCATTTCTACTGGATGTTTGAAACCACTCCTGGAACAGCTCAAGGCTAACTCTGACTAGTGAAACATTACGGTATTTTGAGTCTCTGAGTATAAGCATGAATTCAAAACCACTAATTAATAACCACTAAGAAATTCTGAAGTATGGATATTTCCCATTCTATAGTTATTTTGTTAACTGGTAAGGGGTATATTTGGGGAACCCAATGCAGTTTTTTTTTTTTTTTTTCCAAACCCATCAGCCTCAACCTTTATTATGGGATAGGCTCTGAGTCTTAAAATGCCTTAGGTGAGATATCTAAGCTGTGAATCTCTCTAAAATGACAACTGGGGTTAGATTTTGGGCCACCAAATCTAGACTTTATAATCCTATGTATTTCAAGAATCACTTTACTGGATGTCTAGGGATGAATTTATTTCATTTCTGGGACTGTGAGTAATTAGCAATAGTCACAGATTTCCATGAGTCAGGACACTATGGCAACCATTTTCTCTCTTTGGCTTATTGTATAATGACACACACCTTTTCTCCCATGGTTAAATGTCTCCTCCTGCATTCAACCACCCTAGAAGCCCATTATTACCACTGAGATCACAGAGACAACTTGCATTACAGCATCTCATGTTGGTGTCGCTGGCCCACAAAGTATAATCACCAGAGAGGTCATCAAGAATATTCATGCCTCCCTTATGCAGACATCTCTTGATATCTTGTTGAGGGAATGTCTTTCCAGATATTCCAGGATGATGAGGCTAAGCAGTGACTGAGAGGATTCCACATAATAAATCCATTCCAACTCTATTACCTTGCAATGTAAGACTTCTTCCTTTAAAGTACAATAAGGGAGCTTTTGCCTTTCAACTTCATTAATTACAACTCTTTGTTGAGGGAAAACTTAGATTAGCCAAACTAATAGAATGTTAGTGCCATGTATGAGTGCTCAAGTGTACAACATTGAAACCAGCATGAATATACCTATGCTGATTAATGATGGCATGCATATGCCTAATGAATCTTAAATTATATCTGTGATCTAATACACTTAGAACCAAACACACACATATTTCCCCGTCTCCCACCAATTTAGACTTGTGAGGGCTTTTTAACTCATTTGGTGTAGAGACTATCTCCTCTTTAAACAGATCTTGTGCCTCAGTGTCTGGACTAGGTTGAAATATAACACTTGTTACAGATCTGAAAGGAAGGAAAGGAAGAGGAGGTAATTTTGTAAATAATTTTATCATCTTATGAAGCTAATTGTTCCAGGTGCAACTAGGTGTTTAGGATGGACTGATTTTTTTTTTTTTTTTTTTTTTTTTTCCAGATGGAAGGAAGAGTAGGGAAATTAGAAGTCTCAAAATCTTTAGCCTTTTTCACAAATTGCTCCCCTTCCATGTTAAATGATCCTTCTCCTTTCCCACCAGTTTCATTAGCATGACAGGCCTGGGGTGTTGAGTGTTTAATTGGTGCTGCAACTTTGTCCCTTATTAAGAATTCCTGTGCATGGCCCTCAGCCATGGGTGCCCTATGACTAGCCACCACATGCCGTAAGTTACTTGTGTCTCATTTTTCCCAGCGTAGATGTTATCTGTGGGCTCCTGGACTACTGTATATTACCAACTAAATCCTATAATGCCATTTTGAGGATAAGTTACCAGGATACTCCTGGCCTCAATTACTGTAGTAGACAACAGAAAGTAGATGGCACACTGAAATTAGGACAATATTTGAAGAGGGTTTGTTAATAAAAAGCCTAATTAAAAAAAAAAAGTCTGGAGTCTTGCAAAACTACCAAAAATGGTACAGAATCTCAGAACCTTGCTACCAGAAGAAAATGTTAACCTCTCTAGGTATAAACGTGATGAGAAATAGGGAAGATTTTCAGAACCAGAAGGAATGGTGTAGAATAGGCCACCTTGAGAACAGCAGTTCACTTTTATCCAGTGGTATATTTGCCTTGCCTGAGGTGACTTCAAAGGAAGGGCACCAGGGTAATTAAAGCTCTGACTCTCTTTCATTCCCTTCTCTTAAATTCCTCTGGGTCTCCCTGCTACAAACAGAGGGCATAGGAGATCTGATGTATTTCAACAGGTCAGCTTCTTGAGGCAAAGTGTAGGATGGAAAAGGGTAAAGAGTGGATCTGGAGGGGCTAATGAAGATTCCAAGTTGATTTTTTTTCCTGGAATCCTGAATATAATCAGGAGTTTCACTCTTTCTTGGTTGGGCATATTGGCTCTTATTAGAAGTCTAATATGACAATAACTGAATTTCCTAAGAATGCTATCCACAGATGAAAAAAACTTGTAGTATGTTTTGCATAACCACTGTGTATTTGATGTAGTAACTATGTAATTTTTATAAATACCTGCATAGAAGATTTGGTCCTGAATAATTGGTATTTGGGTTTATGCAGCTCAATTTTACCAATTAATTCACCTTTGCCAGCACAGAACTTGGAATTCAAACATTAACATATATGCTTCAGTCCTGTAGGCAATCTGTAGCTCTATCAGAGCCTGGAGGTACTTTTCTCAGATTAAAGAGTAGTTTGATCTTTATAGTCATTATGTATTTCTCCTTCAAAAATAGTATCATAGACTGACAAATTATATTGCAGTGTAGTTACACATCTACTTTCAAATTAAAATATGTGAATAAATAATACATGAGATTTATAAAATAATATTATCATTAAATAAAGTAAGTTATTTAACTGACAGTTAAATTATAAGACGATTTGTATAAATTTAAGGTCAAATATTGTTGACAGCTCAGTATGAGGCAGTCCTTTTCGTTATGGCACCAAAAGAATTTATAGTTTACCATTCTTTTCATCTACTACAGAACTACTTAAAAGTCAAAAGATCTGGAGAAACTTGGGACCTGTTTCAGGTTTTTTTTGATTTTCATAGCTCTACTGTAAGCAGTAATGATAAATGTATAGCTTAAATAAAATACGTAGCGGAAACATTTCCAACAGTTCCATCTGTTGTTACCTTTTAGTTTAATATGTACATTAAAACAGGAGGTTCAACCTGTAAGCCACACTTACTTTGTAGTGATAAATACCACCGATCTGGAACATTTAAAATTTAGTATCTCTGTGGAAATGATGAAGTGTAACAAGAAGAGAATTTCTATTTAAACTAATGCTGTTTAATAACAAAAAGGCCAGTGACAAGTCAAGCTCAGACTTTTTTTTTCAATATGGTGTAATATGAGATATCAGGATTATGAATGTTTAGAAGAAAATAAAAATGTCTTTATAGAAAAAAATACATGCATTAGGGGATAGTGTGTATATGTGTGTATGAATTAGTTTCTTATTTATACTTACATTTGAGGCTGAAAATAAGAACACTTTCTCAGCCCTTACTCTGTGTTCCTCTGGAAGAAAATGTGAATATTTGATGTTGAAAGACTCCATTGATGGACCAAATATGCCATTAAAAAGAATAATTAGGGATTCCTCCTGAGGAATAACATTTAAAGGTAAGGGCAATATAGCTAAAACCACTAGGAGTAAAGCCAGAGTTTTAAAGTTGTACTGATGCCAATTATTTTGTTCTCTAATAGGCTTCAATGAATCAGGTCATAGAAGACACAGGAAGAGAAATTATTCGATTTAATTTTAGAGGTTTTAAGTAATCGTACTTCTTTTTAATTCTCATAATAGCAAAACATTGAAGTTCTTAGCATTTGACCTCAGAAAATTGGCATTAAAGATTTGTTCTTATTTACTGAGGCCAGGAAATAAACTATTGTTTGTGTTCTGGAATGCATCATATAAGCAGACACAAATTGCTTAAAAATGTCTCAAAAGTCCAAACACGTTAAAACCATTGTTTGCAAATTGTTTATTTTTACCTTAATTGTCAGCATAACATCAGAACACAGACTGAGGTTTTGCAAGTGCTACTTGCCAAGTTCTTATTGATTGACTGAAGAAAAAGTGGACAGAGTAAATTCCTGACAGTTTGACCCATTTTGTTTTCCTAGGCAGATTACAAAAATCAAGCAATTATTACAAGTTTAAAACTCTGGTGGATATATGAGAAACACAGAAGAATCAGAAATGTATAAAAGCTACATTAGAATTTGAAGGAGTCCAGATTTATTATAAAGTTTTTTTTAAAGGCAGAAATAACAGATCGAACACCATTTTCTAACAATATTATGAACTGGTCCATCAAAGTGCAAACATTTAATAAAAATGACTCAGGCTTTCACTTGATTTATTATTGTGGTTATTCATATTTATTTATTCACCAGAAATATATTTCATCCCTTTAAGAATGAGAGACTACACTAGTTTCTGAAGATTTAATTTAGCTTATAATAACTGTCAGACCTCTGAGCCCAAGCTAAGCCATCATATCCCCAGCGACCTGCACGTATACCTCCAGATGGCCTGAAGCAACTGAAGATCCACAGAAGTGAAAATAGCTTAACTGATGACATTCCACCATTGTGATTTGTTTCTGCCCCACCCTAACTGATCAATGTACTTTGCAATCTCCCCCACCCTTAAGAAGGTTCCTTATAATTCTCCCCACTCTTGAGAATGTACTTTGTGAGATTCACCTCTTGCCCCCAAAACATTGCTCTTAACTCCACCACCTATCCCAAAACCTATAAGAACTAATGATAATCCACCACCCTTTGCTGACTCCTTTTTCAGACTCAGCCCGTCTGCACTCAGGTGGAATAAACAGCCTTGTTGCTCACACAAAGCCTGTTTGGAGGTCTCTTCACACGGTCGCGTGAAACAATACCATGATGTTTAATTTTTTGGCACTCGGTTCACGAGTTTGATTGTATCGACTTTATTATATTCAAGAAGGTTGCTTTTTACTTTCAGAGTATTTGAAAGTATACTTTATTTTTAGTACTTGCAATAATTTGTTAGCATTTTTCTTAGCAGATAATGGTTGATTAGGGAGTTAAAGTACTGAGCTTCACTTTCAGACTGTATATCTTTTCAATGTGTATAATATGGTTTGCATTTGTGTCACTTCCCAAATCTCATGTTGAATTAGAGGAGGGGCCTTGTGGGAGATGACTGAATCATGGTGATGGTATCCCCCTTGCTGTTCTCATGATGTTGAGTGAGTTCTCTAAAGATCTGATGGTTTAAAAGTGTGTGGGACTTTCCCCTTTCTCTCTCTCTGTTCCGCCATGGTAAGACGTGCATGCTTTCCCTTCACCTTCTACCATGATTATAAGTTTCCTGGAGCCTCCTAGCTATGCTTCCTCTACAGCCTATGGAACTGTGAGTCAATTACATCTCTTTTCTTCATACATTACCCAGTCCAGGTAGTTCTTAACAGCAGTGTAAGAATAAACAAGAACAGGAAATTGGTACCAGAAAAGTGTGGCACTGCCATAAAGATACCTGAAAATGTGGAAGAAGTTTTGGAACTGGGTAACAGACAGAGGCTGGAATAGTTTGGAGGCTTCAGAAGAAGAAAAGAAGATGTGGTAAAGTTTGGAACTTCCTAGAGACTTGTTGAATGGTTTTGACCAAAATGCTGATAGTGATATGGACAGTGAAATCCAGACTGAGGTGGTCTCAGATTGAGATTAGAAATTTATTGGGAACTGGAGTAAAGATCATTCATGTTATGCTTTAGCAAAGAGACTTGGCATTTTGCCCCTGCCTTGTGGAACTTTGAATTTGAGAGAGATGATTTACGGTATATGGTTGAAGAAATTTCTAATCAGTAAAGCATTCAAGAAGTTATCTGGCTGTTTCTAAAAGTACACTCATATGCATGAACAAAGAGATTATCTGAAACTGTAACTTATATTTAAAAGGGAAAAAACATAAAAGTTTGGAAAATTTGCAACCCCACCAGGCAGTAAAAAAGAAAAACCCATTTTCTGGGGAGGAATTCAAGGTTGCAGAAATTGGCATAAGTAAAGAAGAACTGAATGTTAATAGCCAAGACAAGGGGATTGGGGATGCCTTATGGTATTTCAGAGACCTTGGGGCAGGCCTTCCCATCACAGGCCTAGAAGCCTGGGGAAAAAAAAAAATAGTTTCATGGGCCAGGCCCAGGGCACCACTGCTCTTTGTAGCCTCAGGACAGCCTGAGTCCCAGATGCTTCAGCTCCAGCCATGGCTAAAAGGGGCCAAGTTACAGCTCTGGCCATGACTGACATCTGAGGGTGAAAGCCCCAGGCCTTGGCAGCTTCCATATGTTGTTGATCCTGTGAGTTCACAGAAGGCAAGAGTTGAGGTTTGGGAACTTCTGCGTAGATTTCAGAGGATGTAGGAAAATTCCTGATGTCCAGGCAGAAGTCTGCTGCAGGGCAGTGCCCTCATGGAGAACCTCTTCTAGAGCAGTACAGAGGGTAAATGTAGGGTTGGAGACCCCACAAATAGTTCTCATTGGGGTACTGCCTAGTGGAGCTGTGAGAAGAGGATCACTGTCCTCTAGACCCCAGAATGGTGGATCTACCAACAGCTTGCACTGTGCACTTGGAAAAAGCTGCAAGCACTCAATGCCAGCCTGTGAAAGCAGCACCAAGGGCTACACCCTGCAAAACCACAGGGGTGGAGGTGCCCAAGGCCAAGGGAGCCCACCCCTTGCATTAGCATGCCCCGGATGTCAGACATGGGGTCGAAGATAATATTTTGGAAATTTAAAGTTTAATAACTGCCCTGCCTGAGTGCCTTTGCTATACCCTGCAAAGCCACAGGGGTAGAGCTGCCCAGGTCCATGAGAGCTCACCCCTTGTATTAGCGTGCCCTGGATGTGAGACATGGAGTCAAAGGGGATTATTTTGGAGCCTTAAGATTTAATGACTTTCTTGTTAGGTTTTGGACTTGCATGGGACCTGTAACCCCTTTGTTTGGCCAATTTGTCCATTTTGGGATGGGAGCATTTACCCAATGCCTGTAGCTTTATTGTATCTTTAGAGTAATGAACTTGTTTTTTTATTTTACAGGCTTATAGGCAAAAGGTACCTGCCTTGTCTCAGATGACACTTGAGCTGTGGACTTTTGCATTTATGCTGAAATCAGTTAAGACAGGGGTACTGATGAGAAGGGATAATTGTATTTTGCAATGTGACAAGGACATGAGATTTGGGAAGGGCCAGGGGCAGAATGATATGGTTTGGATTTGTGTCACTGCCCAAAAATCATGTTGCACTGGAGGAGGAGCCTGGTGGGAGGTGACTGTATTATGGAGGTGGATCACGGTTCTCATAATAGTGAGTTCTCACAAGATCTGATGGTTTAAAAGTGGGTGGCACTTTATTTCCCTTCTTCTCTCTCTCTCTCCTGCTTTGCCTTTGTAAGATGTGTCTGCTTCCCTTTCATGTTCCACCATAATTATAAGTTTTCTGGGGTCTCCTAGCTATGCTTCCTGCATAGCCTATGGAACTGTTAGCCAATTAAATCTCTTTTCTTCGTAAATTACCAGTCTCAGGTAGTTCTTTATAGCAGTGTGAGAACAGACTAATATAGTGTATTAACACAATTCTAGACTCAGAGTAGATACTCAATCTTTCTTCAGTGGATGAATCAGTCAAAATATGTTGTCATTTAACAGCTCTACTTGTCTTTGAAATTGAAAAAGAAGGAAGATATGTTAGAAACTTAATAATCACCGATAAGACATTCTTTTAGGTTTGACTACGTGTATCCATGTCACTTTACACTAAAACAAAATAAACAAAAATAAATACAGAAAATAGATGCTGAAAGCCTCACAATTTCAGGAAAGTTAAATTATTTGCTTCTCACCAGTAGGTCAGGGATTCCTTGAGAGGTATAAACACAAATTCTTTGCAAATGATTTATGGGAAGACTGTTATCAGAATGAAATCTTTGGCTTGAATATAGTTCATTTGTACAAAATATTTATTGTAGTAAGGGAAGAATGAGTTCAGTTCTTCGTAAAAAAGATAATTAGAATATAGTTTTAAAATACACTTGGTTACTTGAAAAAAACAGTGAGTACCCTGTAACTGCATCAACAAAACACTATTTTTTTATTATTATACTTTAAGTATCGTATACTTTAAGTATAATAAGAGTACATTTGCACAACCTGCAGGTTTGTTACATATGTATACATGAGCAAAGCTCTATTTTTTAAAGCACCTTAGATGTGTATTACTGGACATTTTCTATTACTGATCTTATCTCTTTTATGGATTTTAACTTTACTCTCTGAATCTACGAAGCAGTTTTTTATTGATTTATTAAATTTTAACTAGCATTTATTAGGCATCCATTTTGTGTATAATAGTAGGAGATATAAAATTAGTATTAAAATGTAATTGTCTCTGAAGGAACAGATTGAGAAAGAATGCATTATATAGAGAAGTCTGCAAAATATTTAAATAAATGTGTCATATAAAATGATCACTACATGGTAATGTAAATCAATAAAAAATAAAAATTTGAATATCCAAAATTTGGTTATTTACTGATAGGAGAAGCCCAGAGACAAGAAGACAAGGAATTCTTTGAACAGTTCAGGCTAAAGTAAGTATCGTCAGAGAATAAAGAGTAGGGGCCTAGGAGACACCAGAAGCTGTTCACAGTGCTGAAAGCTTACATAGTACACACACGAATATTTCTTCCCTGGACTCTGCTAATATTTATAATTTTTCTCCTCCACTACACATGTTATACTTCTTTTTTCGTCAGTCAGCATCGCAGCTGGTAGGATTCTTTATCCATATTCATGAGGGATCTGACCCTTTGTAGTTCTGTATGCATAGGGTTAGCATAGTGTTGCATTAAATTGTAACACTGCACATGTTAGTACAAGGAAAAGTCTTATGGATCACTTGGGTTCCATCTATACTCCTCTGTGTCCCCACTGTATTAAAACAGAGATTTTTCTCTTTATGGTCAAAGTGAATTATCAAACCAAATACAATAACCTAAGTTTTTCACCCCAATACACTCAATGGAAAGAGGAGCCCTAAAAGGTAAAATAAGTGTCTGCTTCCAATTCGTGGGAACCACTGATATCTCTCTTGATGGAAGGATACGTTCCCTGAGCATCAAACTTCCTAAGCAGCAGGTTTCAGAAAAGTTAAACTGGAAAAGAGTAATGTGAGTAAATATCTAGATTTATTATATACAACGTCATATTAGTTCTATCACAATTTTGAGATAAACAGTTCCACATGTTAGCTACTGGCTTAGAGCTCACAGTATTCTGTACCATAGCACTATAATGGTTGATACTATAACCATTATAAGTTATATAATGCCAGCCTTTTCTAAGGTCAGCCACTTTTGTGTGATGTAGGACAGGGTGAGACTTTGAACATAAAGGCATTGCCTAACTTCTTGCAATAGAGAGTTGCTTGCTTAGAATCGATGTATGTTATACTATAATTGTTTATAAAGCATTTACTTGATCTAGGGTAAATAGTTTAAAAAGAAGAATGAGAGGCAAATAATGCAATAGTATAATTAGAATAAATTGTAACACTGTACAATTTGAATAAATTGTAGAATTTTATTTTTTACCTGTCATTCTTCTTTTATAAAGACAGTAGACCAAGTAACCCTTGTAGTAACCCTTGGTCTAGGGTTAATAGGTACAAAAGAAGAAGGTAACCCCTCTTTCATAACTATTAATTATTCATTGTCAATAGAATAAGTCTATTCCAGCAACTAAAAGTGTTCATGCAAGCTTCATGGATAGAGTTCTAATGTAATCAATCTGCCATCAAGTTACTATGCAGCTTTTCCAACACTACAATTTTGAGAAGGCCTGTAGGGGTTACATTATTGATAGCTGCCAAGAAAAAAACTCGACACTCAGTATTAGCAACTGGTTGGATTCATAAGGGCATGTCTATTGTATGGGCCCATGCATAGGTTCTGTTCCTATTACTAGGGATACTTTCTTCCATGAGCTCACTGAGAATGCACTATTGTGACTAAGGATGTATGAGGATGAACATGCAAAGAGTGGTTTTTCTTTACATTTTATCATTACAATCCTCAGAAAAAATGCAACTTATTGGTGAACATACACATATGATCTAAACATATATTTTTAAAATGGACCAACCTATTGTGAGAAATCTACAAAGAATCCCTTTTTTCCAACCACCATGTCAACAATCTTTCAACATTTTATTAAAAAATGCCTAAAGACTTAGCCAAAATATGAATCATTTCTTGCGGGCTACTGTAGAGCATAACCACAGGCCATTTCTTCATATAAGGAAAGTGGATAATCAGATATCTAGCTTGTAGTTCTTCCTGATGCGATAATTACTTTCTTTATCATTAGTGAGGCTGTAATGTCTCAGCAGTCCACATCTGAATGGGTGATGCCAGAATTTCATGCACTCATGTGAAAATCAGGTTTGACTTATTTCTTCTTTTGTCAAATAATCACAGAGAATCTTTATAAGCCCACTTGCTTGTGTTTATGGAAGCTTGAATTACAGCTGGGATACGTACTTTGGTATTCTAATGCAACCCATGTGTAGTTTCTGAGACAGACTGCAACTTGTTCCATATGTACTATTTTTGCTTTATAATGAAGTAGTATTTTGCACAACTAAAATGTATGTCTTCATGGATATGGCGATGTCTAATTCTTGATTACAGGCTCGAGTGTAATGGTCATCTCTTGGTCTGTGGAGAGTTGCTCAGGCTAGGGTTCCTCATCAAACCAAACAGCGTTTTGCCAAAGATAGTTTGTTGTTAAAGAGGATATAACCTGGTTTCAAAATCTTAGGAGATCTCGATTGCCTCATCACAGGCACCATACAACTTTCTGATATACCAAAAGTCTTTGACAACCACTGACTTCTGTTAAATCTTGTGTCTAGAGGCAGAGCTATTTGCATGGTAATCTGTATTAACCACAGAACAGTCTTTTCTTTGGGGAGGGGGAAGTATTTAATTCAAAGGTGACAGATTTTTAGGACATCTGTAAATAGATCTTAATGGGTTACCGAATGTAGCTTATGCTGTTGGAAAATGCAAAAATGTGAAATCACTCACCAAATATTTTCTCTTTCTCAATTGTACAAGGTGAGGGTGCAGTAACTTACCCTTCACTTTAGAGTAGATGTCCTAATGTATGCATCATGAGTCATATATTTTTTGTAAGATTTGATTTTAACTCTTTCTCATTCATATGTCTTCCTAAGGAATATAAAGAATTCCTGAGCTGAATTAAATTGCTCTAGTAATGAGACTATAACTATATCTGGAAGAGTAATTATAATTTGGAGTCATGTCCTGATTAAGCTTATAAAAATTTACTCTCCAAATACTCATTGAGCTAATTGGGTAAAATGGTTAAGATAAATTCATCTTTCAAGTCTCTATGGTGCTACTCATCTCTTTCATTTCCCTAGTGATGTGGACATACAATCTGATTTATTATTTTGGCAGAAAGAGGGAGTTCTAGGAATATTATCTTTGCTATTTTCACCATAATTATTTTTTTAAAGGGCAAGAAGACAACTAGGGTTTTTCTTTCAGTTGGTAAGCACCTTCTTCAAGAATTGGAAATATAAAAAACATGAGCTTAGAATCTCCTGATGCCAACATAAGGGCTACTGAGAATGAGCACCAAATGCTTTTCAAATGCTGTTGGAGATTCCTTTTAATTTATTTCTCATATTATACATTCCTTGAACATATTATCAAGTTCTTAGATTAATTTAGTGCATAAGTCAGTTAACCTTGGTGCGATCTTGCTGTTGAACTCAATCCCATTCCAGTTATGCTGGAATCAAATTCTAGTTATAGTTCTGAAATCAACAAGAGATGGGGGCAGGGGACAAGACTAAAGAGTTCTTTTCTGATGCAATTTTAAAACAAGGGAAGAATAGCTTTTTATAGAAGGGGCTGCTTTGACTGCTGGGGAAATATTAAAAAGTATCTCATGTCATTCAGATGTGCAAGGTTCTTAGAATCCCAGTTCTTATTTTCAGAGCAATGCCATATCTTGTACCAAATGACAGAGTATAGCAGCAAATTCAAACACCATTATAAATTAGCAACCTACAGGATTAATCATTGCATTTAGTTTTTGACTACCTGTCTGTGTCTGTAGATGATAATAGATATTTTAACACATCATAGAAAGTCCCTAGATTTTAAGTACATTACTTGAAATAAAAACTTGATTTTGTACTATTCTTAATCTGTCAAAGGATTATCAAGAGCAATCACAATGCTCCACAGTTCTTGAGTCTCTACTTTTTTCTTTAAAGTTCTGTGTTAGCTTCCTAGGGCTGCTATAACAAAGTATCACAAAGCCAAAATGATGTAAAACAACATTTATTGTATCACAGATCTGGAGGCCAGAAGTCCAAAATCAGCTTTGGCAAGGGATGCTCCTGCTGAGACGTGCAGGGGACTCTTTCATTGCTTCTTAATAGATTCTGGTTGTTTGGGGGCAATCTTCAGTGTTTTTTGACTTATCAGTTGAAAAAAATCTCATGTCTGCCTTTATTGTCATGTGGCATTCTCCCTCAATGTGTCTCTGTCTTCACATGGCTATTTTCTTATGAAGATACTAGTCATATTGGACTAGTGGTCCACCCTATTCCAGTATGATGTCATCTTGACTTAACTAATTCCATATCCAATAACCCTGTTTCTAAGAAAGTTCACATTCTGAGGTACTGTGAGTAAAGATTTCAACATATCTTTTCTTGGAGTATACAACTCAAACCATAGCATATTCTTCTCTACAGGTGTAACTACAGTCCCATAGTCTTGTCTTCAAGTAAACCTCAGTGAATAACTTAGTTAATGGTTTTTCCTTCACATGCAAGTTATTTTTATTACAGAATACTGAAATCTTCACTGACTTTAGTTTCATATAACAGATACTACATCCTATAGTTTTTCCATTTCTATAAGAGTCTGAGTCCTGGGTCCCATTCTTGGTATTGGTTTTTGAGACAGTAAGATTTATTCGTTACAAACGACTGGGGTCAATTTAGGCTTTTTAAAGAAAAAAAATGGATTTATTGTGAAGATACCTATAAGCCCGCAAAATATATGGGGCGGCTAGATCGCAATGCTTAATAACAGCAAGCAAAAAATCATTAAGATTCCAGAAGTGGTTACACAAGAGAAGCATCCATTTAAGATGCTGTTTCAGTTGCCTCTGCCACTGAATCTTTGAAGCTATTAATTGTGCCATAAATATATTCACACTGTCTAGCAATTTGTGTCACTTCCTTAAGATTCAAGTCCTAAACAGAAGTCCAAGTAGATGGGTCTGACTTTTGTGCCATGTTTTAGCTGCTCAGGAGAAGGTAGGGAGAGGGGAATACCTGCCTGTGCTTTTTGGTCATCTTAAATCTCTCTGTTTCCTCCTCCCCACTGCGCTTTCTCTCTGTTTGTTCTCACTTTTCACTTCACCTGCATCACTGAGTGCAGTGCACTCTCTCAACTGAGGAAATTGATTTCTTCTTAATGTTGTTGGTTCAGCAGTGTGGTCCACCCCAAATTCTCCTTTCTAGATTCCTGTAGTGGCTTATAATGTGGAAAATATAAACCAAAGATGGACAGATTTTTTTTTTGGTTGTTATTGTTATCTATTTTTTTCTTTCTGCTATATTCTTTCTTTTAGACAATAAAAAAAGAAACCAATAAAATAGTTAGATGTACTGGAGGATGAAAGAGCGTGAAAAGAAGTGGAAAATGATAGCATTGATGATTATCTATCACAGATATTTTACAGATAAAGTAACAGAGGTTCAAGGAGGATAAGTGATGTGCTCAGTCATACTTGTTAAAGTAAATGATGAATCTGGAACATGAATCCATTTATTGGGGGGCCATAATTTAGAATTCTTTTAGTATACCATGCTCAGTGTTTAGCAAAGTGAGTAAATTTCAGGTTGACACTTAAAGTGATGCAACAATAAAACATATATTAATATTGTCAAGATGCCAGTTTTTCCCCACTTGATCTATACAATGAATACAATCCCCATCAAAATTTTAGCAAATTGTTTTGTGGATGTTGATAAACTGATTCTAAAGTTTACGGAAATACATAAGACCCAAAATAGTGAACACAATATTGAAGGAGAAGAACGAAGTTGGAGGACTGATACTACCTGACTTCAAGGCTTACTATAAAGCTACAGTAATCAAGACAGTGTGATTGGTATAAGAATAGACAAATAGGTCAATAGAACAGAATAAAGGGCACGTAAATAGACCCATACAAATACAGTCAGTGGATTTTTGACAAAGGAGCAAAGGCAATACAATGGACCAAAAATCATGTTTTCAACAAATGATGCTGAAACAACTAGACATTCACACACAAAAAAAATTTTTAAAAAAAGAAAAAAGAATAAAAAAGAATCTAGACAAAGACCTTTCACAAAAATTAACTTAAAATGGATTATAAGCCCAAGTATGAAATACAAAGCTATAAAATTCCAAGACTTTGATGTAGGAGAAAATCTAGGTGGTCTTAGATAAAGTGAAGACTTTCTAGATATGACGTCAAAAAGCAATATCCAGAAAGAAAAAATGATAAGTTGGACTTCATCAAAATTAAAAAGCTACTCTGAGACAGTCGCTTTTAAGGGAATGAAAAGATCACTGAATGGTAGAAAATTTTTGCAAAACACATGTCTGCCAAGGCACTGGTGTTGAAAATAAACACAAAACTCTTAAAACTCTATAAAAAGAAAACAAACAACCCAATTAAAAACTGAGCAAAGGATCTGAACAGACACTTCGCCTGATGATACACATTTAGCAAGTAAGCATGTGAAAAGATGGTCAACATTGTATGTCATAAGGCAATTTCAAATTGAAACAACGAGATATCACTGAACATCTATTAGAATGGTCAAACTCCCAAACACTGACAATACCAAATGCTGGCAAGGGTGTGGAGCAGCAGGAACTCTCATTCATTGCTGGTGGGGCAGCAAAATGGTGCAGCCACTTTGGAAGATATTTTGGCAGTTTTATACCAAGCTAAACATATTCTTAAGATATCATCCAGCAATCTCACTCTTTGATATCTACCAAAGTGAGTTGAAAATTTATGTTCATGAAAACACTTTCACGTAAGTGTTTATAGTAGCTCTATCTATAATTTCAAAAACTTGAAAACAACCAAGATGCCCTCCAACAGGTGAATAAACAAGCCATGTTATATTCATACAATGGAAATTATTCAGCAACAAAAAGAAATGAGCTATCAAGCCATGACAAAAGAAACCTTCACCATGGAGACATATAGGGGAGCCTTAAACACATATTAATGTGTGAATGAAGCCAATCTTAAAAGTGTACATACCGTATGATTCTAACTATTTGACATCCTCAAAAAGACAAAACTATAGAGACAGTATAAAAAATCTGATTACCAGGAGATTGGGTGGAGATAGGGAGGGATGAATAGGTGGAGCAAGGGGTTATTTATGACAGTGAAATTACTCGGTATGAAATTTTAGTTGTATAAATATGTAATTATACAATTATTAAAACCCATAGAATGTACAATGCAAAGAGTGAAATTTAATGTAAAAATGTGGACTTTTGCTATAACAATGAATTGGCTCACCAATTGTAACTAATTTACCACACTAATGTAAGATGTTAATAATAGGAGAACAAAGTTTTTATAATCCTAAAACTGCTCTAAAAAGGTATTCTATTTAAAATATATGTATTGATAGAAAAAATAGCAAGAGCATGTCAACACAGTAAAACAGTATGGATGTTTATATGCAGAGTACACGAAGGTGACTGCTCTAGGTGAAATACTCCACTGCGTTGGAGTCAAGTAAAAGGTGAGTTTTCAGAGAAGAGATAGACTGAGCAGCCCTAATCAGAGGCACAAACATCTTTAAACAGACAAGAGAAATGTTGCAGCTAGATGTCAGAAACATGCATTTTAGAAAAGACTTAGGAAATCCCTAAGGCTTTCTAAATATGCAGAAATTTCATAACTTAAGATGACAAGCAGGCTACTTGAGAGGCCCTGGACCAGAGCACGGCAATATACACGAGCAAGAACCAATTTCTGCGGAGAGGTCTCCTGTGGAAAAGTGTTTTAAACATGGTGATTAGATGCATACTTTCTTTCTGTCCATCTCCACTGGCTTCCTAGGCTAAGCTACAGATTTGCTTCAGTTATCTTCATTTGTAAACAAGACACTTCCTATGTTTCCTTACCATGTTTTTACTTACCTATCCTTTCTTAATGCCTTTATGTTACTACACATACTTATTAAAGGAGTAATGGTACTCATTATAGTCACATTTGCGTAGCCCATTCTCTTCCTAGCATAATTATTTATTTCCCTAATTCTCTTCCTCTTTTGGATTTTCTTTCATTCTCAGCTGTTTTTGCTGGTTAGTGTTCCTAAGCTCGTTTGTTAGTGTTGAGATTCCCTAGAGTGGCGCCTATCATTTCAGGGGAAAAAGAGCTTTGAACTCAGCCTTCTTTCCTGCACCATATCTACGTTCTCTGTCAGCAGCCTCATTAGCACCCTGGATTTTTATTGTTGGATACACACTAAGGTCTTCTACCTCACATGCTCCACCCTAGATGCCACTTCTCAAATCTAGAGATGTATTTTTATTTTTATTTCAATTTCCACAGTCAATAAAACTCAAAATGTTTATAACCAAATATTTGTATTCACTATAAGCTGCCCACTCACCACCTCTAATAACTAAATATTGAAATTATATTGTATTTAGCTCTTCTTCCTGACAAGTCATCCTTCCCAACCCATGCCATTTATCAAGTTCATTAACTTCTGCCTCTAAAATGGTTTCCCAAAGTTACTCTTTTCTTTCTATCTGCACTTCCCCAAGATTTCATTATTAGTTTATATCAAATGTTTCTGTCACCACTGTCTCTTTCCTTTGGTATCACATTGTTGCCACAATCATCTCTATCACATAGAAATGTGTCTATTTTAATTTAAAAAAACTTGTAATAAACTAAAATTCAAACAACTTAGCATGCCATGCAATCCTTTTTACAATACGGTTTTCACACTACTCTTTAGGACAGTGCTTCTTCTCTGGAGAGAAGATCCTTTGAATTATTTTAATCCATTGTGAGCAACACTTTTTTATAAATCCAATAAACATTCTTTGTCAGAATAATTCTCACTGGCTAGGAAGTTGTAGTAATGTCAAATTTCTACAAAAGCGTCTAGACAGTTAATCATATTTTCTCTACTGTCAGACTATTAATAGCTTGTAATCTATCCAGTATTTTGCCTTTGCTCATAAGACCCATATAAAGTTTGTAGTAATCACACCAACTCTTTGGGTAGTTATTGATCTGTTCAGGTTTTCTATTTTATTCTTGGTTCAGTCCTGGTAGGTTGTGTATTTCTAGAAATTTATCCATTTATTCTAGGTTATGAAATTTGTTGGCATACTATTGTTCATGATAGTCCCTTTTGTTTCTTTTTGTTTTTGTGGTATTTGTAATGTCTCCTTAATATCTTGTTTTATTTAGGTCTTCTCCCTCTTTTGTTAGTCTAGCTAAGCATTTGTTGATTTTGTTTATCTTTTCAAAAGACCAACTCTTAGTGTTACTGATTGTTATTGACACAAATTTTGTACACCCAACAAACATGTTTATGCCAGCACTCTTCAGTCATCCCAAACTGGAAACTATCCAAATATCCACCCACCATAAAATAGACTTAAAAAGTTGTTATAGTCATACAATGGAATATTAGCAATAAGTATGAACACATTTCAGCTATATTCAACAACATAATGGACATAAACATAATGGTGAGTGAAAGGAGATAGTTACATAGGAGTATACTTTATGATTTCAGTTAAATCAAATACAAATGGAGGCAAAAGTGTATCATGTTAGAAATCAGGATAATGATTACTGTGAGAATGTACTAATAGTGAGTGAAACAGGGACTTCTAGGGTGCTAATTATATAGATACATAGACAGATATAGATAGATAAGATAGATAGATAGATAGATAGATAGATAGACAGATAGATAGATAGATCTGTGTGCTCCACAGACCTTCATGCTCAGCTTATAGAAATTCCTTAAATTATACAATTATGATTTTTGTAATTTTTGGTATGTATGTTTAGTAAAATGTTTACTTGAAAAATAGTTCTACATTGAGTTTCTTATTATGATATATGAGAAAGGATGAGCTGTATGTGGATGATAAAGAACTAAGATATGAGAATTTAGATGCTAGAATAAAGAAAAGAGATGACCACTAAAACCATTCCAATAGAAGAACTGTCATTTCAGATGGATATGTGTATAGTTAGAAGCTGGAAGTCAAATCATCAACTTTAAGGCACACAGAGTTTGCATATCAGGAAAAGAAAATGGTTAACAAATGACTCAGAAAAAAAATGGTAGAGGGAAAATCGGAGAAAACTATTCTCATGGCAGTTGAAGAAACAATAATTTATTTTAAGAATATAGACAATTGTTCAGTCATAATAGGAAAAAATACAAAGAGAGCAAAAATCAGTAATAGACTGGTGGACTAGCTTACATGGAATCACTCGTCACTTTAAAGAAATGTCAATGACTTACCTATAATTTAAATCAAAATGTCAGACTTAATGATAAAATAAGCAGGAGGAATGGAAGCAGAAATCATTGCACAAATTTTGAATAGTTTTGCTAAGAAATATGAAAAAAATAACTTTGCAAAAGGCACTTACAAAATTTTTATCACAAAAATACATATCCTGAAAATGTCAACTAATCATCTGTCTTCAACTTCATTTCTCTTAGAGACCTTGCTAACAGAAATTCTAAAAGGAAAACATATATAAATCACTTTCTTATCTATATGATTCTGTCCTAAGTTGTATATTTTACATCCATGAACATACATAATTTCTATGGTGGCTATAGATGACAGATGCAACATAAAACACCAAAAATCAATTTTAATTCCTTATTAAAACTACAAACACATATAAGCATTTTCAAAATAGACAAAATAAAAGCTGAAGTATGTAATTATGAATTGAGTTATCAATGCTCTGAAAGCATAACTGATTCAATGAAACATGACTCCATGCACTTCACATTTGTGAGAGTTTATTACCTTTATTACAAACTAATTAGCATCGCAATGTAATAGTATAACCTAAGGGGTTTGACTTCAGTCGTTCTGACGGTAATGGAGGTTGAAAGCTTGTCTGTTCTGGTAAATAGTCCTTCTCACTCATGAAATTCTTAATATAATTTATAAAGTAAAACATGATACACTGTAAACTTGAGTACTTTAAAGTACATGAGATTAAAATGTAGAAAGGATGTTTTAAAAATAAAACATAGGCTATTAAGAAAACAGTGATGTGGGTCGATGTTCCTAGGTCATGTATCTATCAATGGAGTAAAACAGTAGCTAGAAAACCAAGACCGAAGCATTCCTGTCTTCACTCCAGTCTCCTTACAGGAGGAGAGTGGCCTTTCTCTTGAAATTAATTGGCCATCTAGAAAGTATTTAGAAAGCATTTCAATGACAGTAATAGTGTTGCATGATAGTTAACTAGCATCATTCTTCTGAGGTTCAAATCCTAGTTCTACTATTTTCTTGTTGTATTATTTAGACAGGTTCCTCAATCTCCACGTTCCATAGTTTCTTCAATTACAAAATGGAGTATAGTAACAGTCATCATAGATGGGTGGTGAGAATGAAATTACATAATTAATGTAAGAGAATTTAGAATGGAATCTAGAAAACAGTAAGAGCTAAATATTAGCTCTTATTTATACTGCTCAAACTAAGTTTTTGGATATTTAAAGAGAGATTTGAGCTTAGAGGTAAAGACTGAAGAGATCTATGTTGTTTTTATTAATAATATGCAAACATTTGTGTAGATTTTTGGCTCTAGTTGTTGTTCCTGGAGAAGGGAGAAAAGAGAGCGAAGTAATGGCAAAAGAAAGAAGAGAGAGAGAGAAAGAACAGGTCCAGAAATGTGAGGAAACTAGAATTCTAGTGGAGAAACCATATAAAGTTTATTTAAATTTTATTAAGAAATATTTTCACTCTCATGTTCATTTCACTGTTATTCACAATAGCCAAGTTACAAAAACAACTAAAACGTCCATTGATGGATGAATGGATAAAGATAATATAGGAAAGGAAATATTATTCCACATGAAAAAGAGGGAAATCCTGTAATTTTTGACAACACGGATGAAACTAGAGGACAAGTGAAACAAGCTAAATTTAGAAAAATACTACATGATCTTACTTATTTAAAGCGGAAATTGAAGCAGTCAAACATAAAAATAAGAGTATTTAATAGCAGTTACCTGGGACTAGAAAATGGGGAGATGTTGGTCAGATGGTACACAGTTCTAATTATGCAGGATGAATACATTCTGAAGATCTATGTACAACAATGTGAATACAGTTAACAATACTATACCGTAGATTTGAAATTTGCTAAGATAGTAGATGAAGTGTTCTCACTCCCCACCACAAAAATGGAATAAGAACACAATAACTACGTGAAGTGATGGACAGTTTACTTAGCTTGATTATGGCAATTATTTTGCAGTGTGTAACAATACATCAAATTGTATACCTTGAATGTATAAAATTTTTGTCAATTAAACCTCAATAAAGCTGAGGAAAGAAAGTAAAAACATTAAATAATGTAAGCTTTTTATCTGAGACCGTGATGGCCCAAAGGCAATAGAAGAATATCTTTAAGGTAGTGACCAAAATAAAAACTGTACTATATTCTTAATTTATAGCTGTTCAGGGGCCACATTGCCCATGACATGCTTCCAGCTAATGACTGTATGCAGGATGAATTCCAAGGCAGGCCTATTTCTGTGAAATGTGAGCTTTCTCTGACTAGTGACTTCAGCTCCAGGACCCCTCATTGACCTTGTCAAAATTTCTTAGAACTACGATATAGTTTAAGACTCTTTCTACGCCATCTCTATCCACCATCACTTTTTTTCCCCACTACTTCACAGGGATCAGACCTGCATCCTGATTTGACAGTTCTCGCTTTCTCTTTCTTATCCTTTCTTTTCCGTCATGGATATTTCCACCAAAAATCTCTTGTACACCTAATTTTATCTTGACAACTCCTTCTTGGAGGACCAGAATTAATGCCATAGGCAACACTCCTCTAATTTTTCTGAAGCTAATGAAAAAGTACTCTGTTTTATAAAAGATAGTCTTTGGGAAATACTAGAGAAAAAAAAAGTTAGGAAAATTTTTATATTAATTTTTATTACTTTATAGGTTTAGGGCACAGGTGCTCATTCTTTTGGCTCCTCTGGGTCACATTGGAAGAGGAATTGTCTTGGGCCACACATAAAATACACCAGCACTAATGATAGCTGATGAGCTTTAAAAAATCGCAAAAATATCTCCTAATGTTTTAAGAAAGTTTATGAATTTGTATTGGGCCACATGAGCTGTCCTGAGTCGCATGCAGCCTGTGGGCAGTCGGTTGGACAAGCTTCATTTAGGGAGTTAAAAGTCATTGAAATATACTGCCTCTCTGTCATTCTAGGCATAAATTTTAGGGATGTATTTTCTGCTCTGGAGCTTCTACTCTGAAGCATTCACCTTAGTAATGCATTCTTTCACAACAAATATTGGAAAAGACAGAATGAGAGAGTTGAATTAGGCCAATAACATAAACAAAATATTGAGTTGATGGCAGATGAAAATATTCTGTACTATTTTATTAGAAAATATAGCCATTGTATTAAGAAAGGAGATAGATTTTACTCAGAACATTCTAAGACTTTTAGTGTTTTACTGTGTATTTATAGTTCATTAATAGAACTATGCATTGGATGTTCAACAGTTTTGAATTAAGTGATCATTTATAATGTTATTAACAATAATTTTACTTTCTGCATTATGGCTTTAAGTTATTTTAACAACTCATTCTCCTCCTTTATTGCTTATAGTCCATAACTTAAAACTTTTAACTTTATCCTATTACAGTTCACCCTTTTCACTGCCATCATTCTAACACAGGTCTTCATCATTTTATGTCCAGATTGCTGACATAGCTTTCTAGCTACTTTCTCTGAAGAAACTGTGGTAAATAACAGTCTTTGGAATTGGAACTCTCCTGTGTGAGGTCTCTGTTGACCACTACTGGGAGCTATCTCCCAGTCAGGAGCATGGGGGTCAGGGACCCACTTGAGGAGGCAGTCTGTCCCTTAGCAGAGCTTGAGCACTGTGCTGGGAGATCTGCTGCTCTCTTCAGAGCTGGCAGGCAGGGATGTTTAAGTCTGCTGAAACTGAGGTCACAGCCGCCCCTCCACCAGATGCTCTGTCCCAGGGAGATGGGAGTTTTATCTATAAGCCCCTGACTGGGACTGAAGTCTAAATAATTAAATGAGGTATAGCTCATAGGTTTTCCTCTAATAATCTGGTAATGTAGATAGTGATTAAGGCCAAGGAAGTTAAACAGTAACTCAGGAAGAGGCTACTGAGAGAAATAAGATGATGAGAAGAAATGACGTAACTTTAGGGTTGTGTCTCAAAGACATATTGGCAATCAATATGATTGTTGAATTATCAGAAAAGAGAGGAGGGAAACTAGAAATATAGTGCCACGGAAGACAAAGAAAGACAAAGCTTCATAAATAAAGGTTATTTGCAGTGCCAAAAGCTACTAGGAAGTCATGTAAGAGAAGTATTACTAAGTTTCCTTAAAAAAGAAGTCATTGGTTACCATGAAAAAAGTAGCTTCAGTGGAGTAGTAGAAAAGGGAAACTGTCTTTAGAGTTACTCTGCAGGGGATGAAGTAGAAACACAAATGTAGAAAATAGATTTTAAAGTTTTAAAGAAATTGAGCATAAAATGGAATTTGTAAAATGTTTATGTGCTTGGTATTCATTAAAAAAAGTAGTGTTAATCATGTGTAGGCTCTGATAGGAGCCAAGTGAAGGAAGAGCAGGCTTAAATGGTGCATGTGTGTGTAGGAGGGTAGTTGGGGGCTGCATAGTGCATGAGGACTTTAATAACAAAAAGGTGCAAAGCCTGTATGAATATAAAATGTAGGAAGGTGGCAAAAAATAAAAAAACGTCATTTTTGATAGTGTAAACTTTCTTTGTGGAGTAGAAGGTAAGTTCATCTTTTGAAGGTAAAGGCAGGTATTTGGGAAGTAGAAAGATGAGAAGAAACAGAGAGAGACCTGAGACACAGGATCACCTGGTTTTGCTTTCTGCCATCCCTTGACACTTGGTAGAAAAATATACATGCAGTTGATAAGTTCAGGCAAACAAAATCGCCATGTACTACACGGTGCTGTTCCCAAACACAAACGCCGAAATTTAGTGAGTTAAGGGAGACTTGTAGTTAAATAATTTTGCCCACACTGGAGTTTGTAGGGTGACAATATTAAAATAAGAGAAAGAAAAAGAGGCTGTTATAATAGAAAGATATTAATCTCAAGAAGTGGAAGTTTTTAATATGAGGATGAAATAATCATCTGGAAGCAGTACTAGAGAGCACAAGGAAGCCAACTCCACTTTCCACTTCCAAATGCGTGGAGTGTCAAAGAAGAGGTTTCAAATTGAAAGATGTATTAATCAGGGTTCTTCAGAGAAACAGAATCAATTGGGGTGTGTGTGTGTGTGTGTGCGCGCGCACGTGCGCGTGCGCACCTGTGTGCGTGTAAAGACGTTTATTTTCAGGAATTGGTTCATGCAATTACAGAGCCTGAGAAGTCTCGAGATATGCAGTTGGCAAGCTGGAGACCTGGGAAAGCAATGGTGTGGCTCCAGGGCTCCAGTCTGTGTGCACACTGATGTACCAGCTCAACAGTCAGTGAAAGGGAGCAAATTCTCACTCACTTAGCCTTTTTCTGTTTGGGTTTGGTTTTTTCAGACCTCCAACAAATTTCATGAGGCCCATGCACATGGAGGAGGGGCGTCTGATTTACTTAGCCTACTGACTCAAATGTTAATGTCATCCAGAAATATTCTTAAGACATACCCACAAAAATGTTTAGCCAAATATCTGGGCACCCTATAGTCCAGTCAAGTTGACACATAAAATTACCCATCACAAATGGTTTCAGGGGAAGCTGTGTCTTCAGAGGAAAGTAGTATTTCCTCAAGACAAGTAGGTTAAGGGAGTTTTCAGTGAAGAAATTGAGGATGCAGAGAAAACTTTTTTTTCTGGTTTTTGAAATGTGAAAATTCTGTTCTTTGGCAAATACAAAACCAAGTGTGAGTTCGGTTTGGGAAATTATGAGAGTTTCTCTATATCAGGATTAAACACTATAATGGAGAAAATAGCAGCCTGGAAAGATGGTTGCAAGATAAAAAGAGAGATTAATAGATAAATACAAAAGTGTCTGAAAGATCACCAACACAAGAAAAGAGAAGATACTACCAGAATAAATTTGTAAACAACTTGTAAGAATATCCTGGTCACACTCAGTGATTATAACAACAGGAGCTCCTATAAAAGAAAAATGACATTTCTGCCACTACATAGGATTAAGATTCAAATGAAATGAAGACATGCAAGCACCCTTCATTTGGTTGAGTAAATTCCCCATTCTCTCTTTAAGTTAAAAACATTCCTTTCATATACACTGCTAGTATGTGGAACAACAAATTGTAAGTAGAGGTCAGTTTCATTTGTTTTAAGGACATGATCATTCTTTTTTTATTTTGCCCATAGACCTCTAGCAAAAGTTTGAATAGTGCCATATCTAAGAAACTCTGAATCTTGCTACTTTTGAGATACATTTTATTACATCTTGTCATAAGATTTTATCATGGCAATTTTTCTTCTGCTGTGGAGAAGTCAACTGTGATTTTTTTCAATAATCATTTACAGGGCACCAGGTGCCAACAGGGCATTATGCCAGCTATCATGTCTGATGTAGAGTTGTTTAAAATACTGTTTTTGCCCTTGAGAAGCTAATAGTTAGTTCAATAGATAAAGAATTTAAGTTTATATGACTGAGAGCGATATGTACTAAGTATCATTTGACTGTTATAAACAAAGATTTATATGGATAGAGAAAACAAAAGAGTATTCTGAAAGAAAACATGAAAGACTTTGAAAAAAATATTAAGATGTAATAGGTGGGAATGGTGTTGTGATTTCCTTTTGTAGCTGTAACACATTGCAACTAACTTCATGGCTTAAAATAATATGTATATATTATAGTTCTGGAGGTCAGAAGTCCGAAATAGGTGTCAATGGGCCAAAATCAATTTGCCAGCAGGACTGTTTCTTTTGGAGGCCCTGAAGTTAATCTCTTCTTATGTTTTCCAGTTTCTAGAGGCTGACCACATTTCTTGGCTCATGATACTCTTCCATCATCAAAGCCAGCAATGGCTGGTCAAGTGTTTCTCACTTTGAATCACTTTGACACCAATCCCTCCACCTTTCTTTCTCATATTTAAGGAAACCATGTGATTACATTGGGTCCGCTGGATAATCCAAAATAATTTCCTTAAAGTCAGTCAAGTAATAACCTTAATTCTATCTGCAAACTTAACTCATTTCTGTCATGTAATATAGCATATTTAGAGGTTCCAGGGATTAGGATATAGACATCATTGGGTGGAGCGTTAACCTGCCTTTCACAAGTGACAAAAATTATTAAGACTGGAAAGAGCATTGCTGAAGAAATGTGTTTACATTAAATAATGTATAGAATTTTCAGATTGTGTTGAAAGAGATAAGATTGGAAAGGTAGACATGGATTTGGAAACAGATTTATAGGCAATTGAAATGATGTTAAAATTGTATGAGGAACACAATGTTACAATCACAGATCACATCTAGGTAGATTAACTAGAAATGCAGCATAATTTGAATGAGAAAGTCTAGAGGTGAAAGACCCTGCCTGGATTGCTCATCACTGTAGCCCCAGGGTCAAAGACAGTGCTGACAAATAAATATTTGATGGCCTGCTCTGCTTACCACAGGATTAGGATTAAAGAGATTATATAAATATAATAAAACTTTAAAATTTTTATGATAAAATAATGTGATTTATTACTGTTGGCAAGGTATTTATCTTCTTCAAACTTTGATTTTACATTAATGAAACATAGATAAAATAATAAATACCTTGTAGGAATTGTTGAAAAACTTATAAGATGTTTTACAGTCAAACACGTGCACAGCAACTGCCACGTGGGATGCACTCAATAAATCTTGAATGTTTTAGTTAATCTATGCATAAGTCTAGTCATCTCCTCTTCATTACTTTAAAAAGCACATGTGTATCAACCTTTTCTGGCTAAGATTTGTTATTTAAGTTAGTAGTTTCCCATAACATCACTTTCAGTCTGTCCCAATAGGCCAGGTTACATATTTTCATCCCACCTTCAATTTCATTTATGACTCTCGCATTAGAGACAGAAAAGTCACTTTGAAAGGCTGAAAAATGAAGACTATGGGACCGTGATTGGCAGAAAAATAAGATGATCCACAGTAATTCCTCCAACCTTATATCCACTCATTGGAATAATTTCCTCTTCTAGAGTACAGATAGAGCCTGTGACTTGCTTCTAACCCACAGAATATGGCAAAGGTGATGCCATTCTCTTGATTACATTATTGTTAGTTTTCTATTGCTATGTAACAAATTACCCCAAAATTGTAGACTTATAATAACATATATTTATTATCTCAGCTTATAGGTTAAGAGTCTGGACAGACTCAATTGACTTACCAGCTTAGAGCCATACATGGCCAAAATCAAGTGTTAGCCCAGCTAGGGTATTATTGGAGGCTCTGGGAAAGTGTACGCTTCCAAGTTCACTGTGACTATTAAAGGAATTTGGTTCTTTGCAGTTGCTGGACTGAGGTCTCTGTTTCTCTGTTAGCATCAGCCTGATCTTGGTCTTTGCTCTTAGAGGCTTCCATTATTCTTCCTCTTGGACTGATTTATCTTCAAACTACCAATGGCATATCAAAGTTCCTTCTTGTGCTTCCATATCTCTTACTTCTTGTTCTACTATCTGCCATAAAAAAGTTTGTTTTTAGTGGGGTCTATATGATTTAGATTAGGTCTATATAAGTAATCTCCTTATCTTAAGATCAAATATGTCATATAAAATAACTGTTATGGAAGTGACATCTTAACATGTTTATAGGCACTAGGGATTAGAGTATAAAATCTTTGAAGGCATTTTTAGAATTATGACTCAAAATTAAATATTTATAATTTAGACCCCATCTTAGCAAATTAGTGAGAGAGATTTTCCTACTGGACTGTTAGAAGCAAAGTCATATTGTGTCAATTCTCTTTTGTGGCAAATAATTGACTCTGGGAACTGAAGGTAGCCTCAGTCAACAGCCAGTGATAAGCTGGGATCCTCACTCTTACAAGCGGAACTGCAGGAATCTGAATTCTGTCGACACCATGTGAGCCTGGGAGAAGACCATGAGCTTCAGAGAGGAAAATAGTCTGGCTCACGCCTTTATTTCAGCCTTGTGAGATCCTGAGCAGTGTCCTCCACTCATGAACGACAGAAACTATAGAAAACAATTGTTTTGTTTTAAGTGACTAAGTTGTGTAATTTGTTACTCAGCAGTAGAAAACAGATACACAGGGTTTGCCTTTAGAGATCCTGGTTCAGCGAGTCTGAGGTCAGAATCAGAAATCTATAGTTTAACAAATAGCGCAGGTATATTTGATGCAGATAGTTTCTGAACTAGTTTGAAAAGCCTAAATTTATTTCTTATAATTTCCATCTCTCAGTAAGAGGGAGGAAAAGCTCATCACTGTGATTTTGTGCCTGGGAGACCTGCATGCAGCCAGAGTTTTCATTCTTTCATTTCCTTCAGGAGAACATTACTCAGTGAAAGCAGCTTAAAATCTATAATAACCTGAGAAAGACCCCAGAGCAAGAGCATCTACAAAATCCATGGCACTCGAGACATAAAACAGCTTGTTTCTTCCAAAGATTGGGTAATTCAATCATCTTCCAGAAGGCCACCAGCAGGAGAATGATAGAAATGACATATTTGCTGTTCATGGAAGAAAAAAAATGTAATTGGAAGGAAATAAGACAAGATGTTCACAGATAAAGGAGGAAGTATCTGCTGGTTTTAAAAATTGTGTGCTAGTTTACTCATCTGCCAACAATAAATCTCTATTTCCATCTTCACAATCAAAGTTTTGTTAGAATTAAATGTGAAAAGTTTTTGCATTCAGCAGGACAGTGGTGTTATTTTTTTTTTCTTAATGCCTAGAGATAGATCTATAAACAATAAAGTTTAGTCACTTTATTAGAACAAGGAGCTGTTTATCACTTCACAAACCTAATAACTGATTTCCTAAGAAACAGTGCTGAACACTAGGGCTGCAATTATAACTCCAGCACACACATTCCGGCATTTAGGAACAAATTTGATTTTGTGATTAGCAAGCAAACCGCCTAGCCTGTGCTTATTGGACTATATATTTTTGAAGTGGCTTTGGTGCTTTGGTCTGTAAAATCATTTACAGGCTATATTAATCACAATTTCTTAGCCAAAATACATTTTGACATCACTGAGAAATCAATGTACATAATTCTTCATTGAGGGCAATGCTGAGTGCTGTGTTGATATTCAATTTATCAAATCATTGCATTTCGGGGTAACTAGGATCAACTGCCAAACTTAAATTTTTCTCTAAAGAGGTATAGACAAAATTTCCTGTTAGTCAGTGATATCAGTTGAAATTAGAACCTAATATTGAAGTATTTGTTTTAAAAATTAAGTTTCATAGTTGATAAAAGTTAGAGAAAATAACTTCAGGCCCTACCACCAGCTTTTGGGAGTGAAAAGAAGAGGGTTGATTAAAAATGACATTTTACTAAAAAAAATGTAATTGAAATGGACTCGTGCATTTTGTAATGTGCATTTGCATAGCATTTTAGAATTTGTCAACAAGATCCTAAAAACCTTACTTGTGACAAAAGACTCTCTCTTTGTTCTGGGGGCTGACAGACTAAAGCCTGTGGGTCAACCCAGGTCATAATTTTTTTTTTTTTTTTTTTTTTTTTTTTTTTTTACAGCCAGCAAGGTAAGAATAACTTTTAAATTTTAAAAGGATTAAAATAGAATATGCAAAAGAAACGTAGTTACCCATAAAGCGTAAATTCTGGCCCTTTACAACAAAAATAGTATGCTGACCTCTGCTTTAGAAATTGGTAGAGCAATTTCCTGAGAACTACATGGCTCAGGAAAAATTTATAAAGATCTCTCTTTATCAGGACTACTTCCAGCTTCCATAACTAAAGGCCACACACTAGTTTGACTCCACTAGAAATTTATTTTCTCACAGTTTTAGAATTTGAAGTCCAAAATCAAGCTGTCAGCAGGCTTGGTTCCTTCTGAGGGCTGGTGAGGGAAGGATGTGTTCCAAGCCTCTCTTCTTGGCTTATAAATGACTGTCTTCTCCCTATGTCTCTTCATTTCATCTTCCCTCTGCAGGTGTCTCTTTGTTCAAATTTCCCCTTTTGTAAAGATATCCATTATCTTGCATTATGGCCTACCCTAATGTTCTTGTTTTAACTTGATTACCTCTGCAAAGACCCCATCTCCAAATAATGTTACATTCTGAGGCAATGAGAGTTAGGAACCCAAAACATGAATTTTGCAGAGACTGAATCCAACCTAAAACAGTAGAATTCTTTAATATCCTCTACATCACTCAAATACAAATTTCACTTGTGATAGACCTAAATAGATTCTATGGCACATTCTTGTTCAAATGGCTAATAAACACAAAAATAAGACAGAAATCCAGGTTTTTGGACTCCAAGTCAAATATGCTTTTTGTTCCCCTCAGTTACTGTAAGGAATAAAATTAAAACCATACCACACATTACTCATTCATTCAATTAGTCCATTCTACATATATGGGTATCATATGCTTACTACATGTCATACATTCTTACATAAATAAGATGGTATCTGTGTCTGTGTGAACGGATAAAGTGCTTGTGCAGATATTTGTAATAGAAGGCAAAAAGTGATGAGGGCCACTACAAGATATCAGTAATTCAAAAAAGGTATTTTATTTCCTTCATAAGCACAGTTTCAGGGCAAGTAGCCTGCATCTTACAGAGTGTGTAGCCTCAAGATTCTGTTAAGAGGGAAACTCCCCTCTCTTCCCACTCTGAATGAGAATATCAAAAGTCATTACCAGTCAGGATCTATCTTTTTTGGATATCATTTTTTTTTGTAGTATCTGATACGATTTTTAAAATTGGGACGTTATAAAAATAACACATAGAAAAAGTTTAATAACTGAATCTTTACCATGAAATGAAAAAAAAAATGTACAACAAAACTGTTAATAGAAGCTTATGCAACAAAATAAAATTAATAATACCATGATAATCCTAAGCGAATAAATGTAGGAACAGAAAACCAAATACCACATATACTCAGTTGTAAGTGGGAGCTAAACATTGAGCACACACGGACACAAATATAGGAACAATAGACACTGTGGACTACTAAACTGCTCCGCCTCAGATCATCAGAGATTTGTTAGAGTCTTTTCAGGGGGATGCAACCCAGATCCCTCACATGTGCGGTTCACAATAGGCTTCTCCTTCCTATGAGAATCTAGTGCCGCTGCTGCTGATCTGACAGGAGGCAGAGCTCTGGCAGTAATGCTCACTCTCCACTGCTACTTCTCCCCCACTGCCCACCTACTGCTGCTCCACTGCTCACCTCCCGGGCAATGGGAACCTCTGTACTAGAGGGTGGAGAAGGGTATGTTAAAAAACTATCAGGTACTATGCTCACTATGAGTGACAAGATCTGTACCCCAAACCTCAGCGTCATGCAATATTCCCATGTAACAAATCTGCACATGTACCAACTCTATCTAAAATAAAATTTGAAATTGAATATATATATGTGTGTGTGTGTATATGTGTATATATGTGTGTATACATGTGTGTGTATGTGTGTGTATATATATGTGTGTGTATATATATACACACACACACACATAAGAAAAGAGTGGAAAGTAATACTCAAATCTTGTGTGTGTGTGTGTGTGTTATATATAAATACTTAAGTCTCATAGCCTGTATATATGTATATATACATATATACACATATATTATTATTGAACAATATTAATATTATTACATATATATGTACACACACACACAAAATGAGATCTGAGTATTAATTTCCACTCTTTTCTTATAATTTCTTATAATTAGGGAAACCCTTAGTAACCATGTAGCCTAATTCACATAAGCCTCTTTTGGTTTTTTGTGTGCTTTGTTTTTGTTTCATTTACTTTAATATTGTTTGTGTGACTGCTGCTGTTGTTATTGTCATTCTGACCTTCCAGTTCTGAGTCATTGAGTCCTCTTTTTCTCTCACTTCTAATTTTGGCAGGAGCTTGCTAGATGGTCAGTTTCTTTTATCAAGGTACTTCATATCAATATCAGGGAATTTACAGCATCACTATAAACAATTTCTAAAGGTTTACATTATTTATATTCTCTCCTGAATCTATTTAAGCAGGCTAGATTTCATCCAAAGCATGATCTCTAGAAAATGCTTGCTTCTGGGCTCCTTCCTCATTTCTCTCCTCTGAGACACGGGCTTGGCCTCCCACTGAGTTAAGCTATATGGTAGAAAGGTTTTTATAGCTCCTCAATTTTGGCAAACGAGAACGGCTTCCAAGTTAAATCTAAACTGAGAAAGTCTCTTGCACTGCACAGATGTCATTGACTTAATTATATATCCTGTGATAAAATATTGAATTTCCCCTCTAGCCATTACCACATAGAGTTTTATTGTTTAACTACAGCATGCCTATTTTTGAAACATCCGACTCTCATATATGAGTTCATCATATTTTTAAATGCATTATCTAAGTAGAGGCCAAAGAAGAGCCACACTTGATTGTTTCATCTAAGCTGGACAGTCATTTTCTGCACTATGGTTTAACCAGAGAGATAAACATTAGTCTTTCTGTGGTTAGGCTTACAGAGTCACAGGTGTCTAAACAACTTAAGCAAAATACTTACACTGCATTATATAACTGGGATTATGTAGGTTCTTGACCCAGACTGCTCCAAGAAATGCCAAGACTCCATGTTACTTTGCAGACATAAGACTTTCTTTTCTGTCTGAGAAAATGTGTTTCTGCAGGCATGTAATCATTTTATTCATGGCTCCCTCTCTCTTCTATCTCAATAAAACATTAAATTGATTTGTTTAAAAATATATTATTAATTTCACATATAACAAAACTTTGGTTAGATTCATATATAACATGGATATTGTATAAGTATGGTTATTTACACTAATTACTATCTTATTTTTTGTATTACGAATTCAGCAGCACAAAATCAAAGTGTGCATGCAGTGTCTGACTTCTTTGAAGGAAAGAGGAAAGGGTTGTGTAGAAAGAGTCTCAGACTGCGATACATTTCTAAAACATTTTTGACCAGGCCCATGGGAAATCCTTGAGTTAAAGTCACCTGACACAAGAGTCCTACCTCTCATAGAAATGGGTCTGTTTAGCACCCCAGTAATTTGCTGGTAGCAGCTGTGAAAAGCATGGTCTCAGTACAGCTGCAATAGATTCATAACACCCTAATTGAGGCTGGCAATTATGTTCCCTATAGCAGATTGGAGGTGTTCTATTTTCATGGCCACCACAAATACTTGTGCAAAAAAAATCCTAGAAAAAAATGAAAATTGTTTCAACAAATAAAGATATATTTAATGCATACAAATGAATTTCATATTATTTAATTTGAACACTATATTTTGTGTACATTGCATGTGATTTGTTACATCTGTGATTCTGGAAGACTATGCTGATTTGCTATTTTGTTTTGGTTATGGAAATTCAGAATGATATTTAGGTAAGGGGCAGGGTTGGAGTTATACCAACAGGTGAAGGTCAAACACTGTGTGAAGATGAACTTCCCAGATAAAAAGCTCAGGACTGGAGAGGATGAGAGAATATAAGATGGGGCTTTATTATCTAATTTCCATGCTAACATTGTAAAAGTGTCTCAAAATGTAAAATATCATCAACAATAAAATCCTAATTATCCAGGAAGGGGCTATTTCCTAGGAAGGCTCTGCTGTCTTGATGTTTCTGACTCTGGTTACTTGGGTCCTCTTTCACCCTTTTCTTCATATCCATATACATCTATTTATCATTAAAAAATTTCTCTCATTCTTATGTGGATTATTTTTCTCCTTCTCCCTTCTTAACCTCTCTCTTCCTTTCTCCTGTGCCTTTAATTTTTTTCTCTCCTTTAAGGTGATATTTGAACCATTACATAACAATCATAATGAAGTGAAAAAGAAGAGATTGGTAAAGCTGACCAAAAATAAGCAATCAATCAGAAAGGTTAGAAGAGAACTGGTAATAATAAATGAATTTAAATTTTACTACAGAGTGAAATATAAAAAGATAGCCAGTAAACATGAAGAAAATCTGAATACGAATCAGATTTTAATTAGTTCCCCATATTGTCAAGGAGGTTTTAGCACTCTCCTGCTACTAAACTCATCTGGAAGAATCTTTCTGTTTAAATTGAAGCAACGGAAATAAAGCTTACTGTTAACTGAGAATTTGTATTTTAATTAGCAGACTGGTCAAGTTGTATGACACTATATGGAAAAATACCAAAATTTATGTGCTGTCTCATAATTACATTGTAAACCACTAAGAAATAAAATTTGAAATGAAGAAAAATATTGTAAGCATTTCCAGAAGTAAGCTGATGATGGCTCAACAAGACACAACCTAAAGAACATTAATCTGTTGCAGTCTAAACTTTCAAAAATGATTTGTTTTGATAGACATTATCAGTGTATCTTTGGTTTTCATTAAACTCTGAAGCCCTATTGATGTTCTTAGTGGTTCTTACGGACTCCTCCTTTTCTTCATAAAACACAAATCAAATTAGTTTGTAATCTTAAATTGATTCTTACTCAGTTTTTTGGCCCTCTTCAGCATTAAGCACACTGCTTGAGATTGAATTCACCTCAGCAAAAGTTGTGAAATGTCTTCTTCAGACAGTTTACATGCAACAAATTGTGGGAAGCTGAATGTATTTAATAATATCTTATGCAAAGTAAGACGCTATTTAGCTGATTGAGAGTGAGAGTTTTTTTTTTTTTTTTTTTTTTTTTTTTTTTTTTTAATCAACAAGTGGGTATTCTTTGTCCAGTGTTTGATATCTCCTGGGCAATGTAAAATGAGTAACTGAGATCCTTATGGGTTTTTCTTGGTTGAGTTAGGTCTTGAGGATAATATGAGTAAAATATGAAGCTATCACTATCCTAGGCTAAGAATTTCTCCTAAGGCAAGGACAGCGTCTTGTCTCTGCTCAAGAATCAGCCACTGATTTTACCTCGTTGGTGTGCCTTTGGGAACACTGGCTAAGCTGTGCTTCTGTCACCAGTCCCTCTTAAGGCTGCTGTTGCTGCTACTCCCTGTCCTTCTGCCTTCAGAAATTTTGTAGGGACTGCCATGTCAGTTTCTGCCAAACCTAAAATTCAAAGCTACACTTTTGTGGGTTTTGTCTTTGAACGTTTGTCACAGGAATCACTTTGAAAGTAACTCTAGAATTTTCTTTTTTTAAAAAAATTATTTATTAAATGCAATATGATCTTATAATTTGAACACTTTTGAAGGTAGTACACAGTGCACTGAAATAACTTGTGAGGAGATAATTCAGACAAAATTTTGAAAGTGGCCTACAGGTTTTAAAATTATTTACATTAATTGAAGCTACTCTAGAAACTGCTCAGATTCTATCAATGATTTTCATTCACTGATTATTTTAGAATTTAATATTACATTAGTTTTTGTCTAATTGAAATTGAGTGTTAAAGTTGTTGGTATAATGATTGTAAAGATTTGTTTCAAACTAAAAAAGGAAATCTGTTATAGAGGGGTTTATTTTGTGCAGAAAGTTAATATGCCGAGACATGAAATGTAACACACAAGGTAGTTGCTTTTGTTGGTGAAACAGATGACTAGTGTGCAGATAGAATGATAATTATAGTAAGAATATCTAATGGGAAACTAAAACATAAACCTAGCTAAAGCTGAGGAAAATATTCAATGGCGAATTTTGGCCATTTTTAATCTTTTAAAGTGAGAGACACATTTTGAAGTCATTATCCTGATGAAATAAGAAAAAGAATGCAGACTGAGCAAATTATTTTTTCACTGACATTTCAGTACTATATTGTCTATTTAGGCCATCCATTTTGGCATTAAATAGCTCTATGGTGATTAGTTATGAACTTCTGAAGGAGCCCAGAAATAATTTAGAAATGCAAAGTATTATTTTTTTAAATTTTCTCCTCATTTGGCTTATAGATTCCTAGAGGGCAGGTTATCTGACTTAACTCATTGTTTTTCCTCCTTTATTCTTTGCCACTTCTCACTCCTCTTCCACTGCCCTCATACCCTGCATTTAGCAGAGTGTTTCATACAGAGCAAGATTATCCAGTTCCTCATTTTGTGGTTGTTTTAGGCATTACTTACTTAATTATACAAGTTCAGATATGGCTTGCAAAGAAAATACCAAACAGGTTGGAAAGCTTGTAACTCGTTTTTTATAACATTTTTTTCCCCCGCAGTGTAGTATTAATGAGGTAACCTACTAAAAAAATCTAGCATATTTTTTATCTCCTGTAGTATTTAATAAATACTATCCTATGCAGTGTTGTGCTGATAAATGTTTAATAGCTACCTCTCAAAATAAAGAAAAAAGAAAGATTGATTTGTTGTGTTTGCTGATTTCCATGTCGTAAATCCTTCCGTGGCAGTTGACTTCTAGCTACCATGTAGTGTCACTGAATGGCGACTTGGGGAGAGATGTACACAACCAGTTCTTGAGAATAAAAACAAGATGGGTCATTACACCATTGTTTCCCTAGCAGAAGATATTGTTGCCTTGCCCATGTTCCTTATAACTGTACCATTTCATTACACTCTGCCTTAAATTCCAGCTGCGGGTTTATGCATCTCTGTGCCTGAGGGTCCTCCTCGTGGATGTCGGTTCGGTTTTTGCCTGAGCCAGAAATGCCAAGGAATGATTTCCGTTGGCAGCAGCAATCAAACAATTACTGACAGTAGTTGGTGCATAAATTCACCAGCTCCCTTAGCTCTCTAATTGGATCAATCTGAGGTCTATGTTCTAAAATAGCTCCCACTGTTTTCCAGCAAGCTTAACTTCCAGTTGTCCATAGCAGTGAGTTTCAAGGAAACACATCCTATATTGGTTCTCTCCTCTTCTCTTTGTCACTTTCCTACTTCTTTACAGGTGTTTCCTGGAATAATCTCCTGAAAAAGCTACTTGCATTGAATCCTGTCTCAAGATCTATTTCTGCTGGAACTCAAACCAATTCAAACTTCTGTACACTTCAATTTCCACCTTTTGCAGATGTCTTTGCGTATGAATTGGAGTATGAATGTCTATTCAAACCCATTTAACTATTCAGTATCTCCCACGCTTACTGTAATAAAGGTGTGATGCTTCAGGAACTTTTCGTTCTGTCTGGTGAAAAATATCGATGTCTCATAGCATTGCACCATTAAATACTTGTAACAGAGAAAATATGGCTATCAAGTTCAACCTACTTGCACACCTAGGAAAGACAGGTTCTGACTCTTTTGCTGTCACTTTTTTTTTTTTTTTGAGATGGAGTTTCGTTCTTGTTGCCCTGGCTGGAGTGCAGTGGCGTGATCTCAGCTCACTGCAAACTCTATCTCCTGGGTTCAAGGGATTCTCCTGCCTCAGCCTCCTGAGTAGCTGGGATTATAGAAGTCCACCACCATGACCAGCTAATTTTTGTATTTTTAGTAGAGATGAGGTTTCACCATGTTGGCCAGGCTTGTCTCAAACTCCTGACCTCAGGTGATCTGCTTGCCTCGGCCTCCCAAAGTGCTGGGATTACAGGTGTGAGCCTCTCCACCCAGCCTGTCACGTATTATTAGAGGAAATGTGAAGAACTGAGGCTGACCAAAAGGACTGCCCCTGGAAGGAAGAAGGCTAAAGAACAGAACAAGAGAGGCATGGAAGACATTTTATTGATATAAATGGAACCGTATTTTTTGAGGTGTTTTTAGACATACTTTCCATATTCTTATTTTTGGTTCCTGCTTTTTTTTCTTTTTGTCTTCTACACACAATTATTTCCCTAAACTACTCATATGTATGATTTCATTTCATTTTGTTTAACTTTTCTGCTCAAGTTTTTTAAAATGTAAAACCTAGACAGAAATATATATATGTGTATATATATGCTCACAAAATATAATTTTAATGTCCATCTCCATCTTCAAAATGGGAGAAAATATTCACCATGAAACTGAAGAAAAAATCTGGAAGTGTTTGACTTACAAAAATATACCACTCATCTTTCAACTTATCCCTAATAATTATTGCCTTCTCCCCAACTGGTGATGTAAATAAAATAATAATGAGAGAAAAAATTCAAGGGAGAATAAGCAAATAAATATTGTTAAGATTTTCTTCGTCTTGTGATGTGCATGATGCTTGAGTATGATAGAAGAGATGCCATCTGAGTGGTGACATTCGAGTGCTGGCTCAGAATTGCCTTGATTCTTCTCATGTGTTATGGGAGCTATAAATCCAACAGTGAATAGTAGCGACAAGAAGTGACAAGTGCAGTTCAGCTTCCAAGACTGGTTTTTAGTGTTGTCCCTGGTATTAAGTTCTAGATTCACCAGGAACCTGAATGTCACCATGTATCTTGTGAAATTAGTTTACTGATGCACAAAGTGAGGACCCTTCCTAAGGCACTAGGAAAACTCAGACAACTGTATATTTTTGAGGTCAAAATTAAATCTTGAAATAAAGTACTTTTATTAAGGCACAATTTTCTCTGACATGCTAGCTATTCTAATTACAAGTAAAATTAAAATAGCGTTTTTTGTTGTTGTTGTTGTTGTTGTTGTTTCCACTCAGAGCTCTTGAGGCAGCTTTCAAGAGCACTTAGGCTATGGCAGAATAAGGGCTCGGCTGCTGTGAGAATATATGTTTAATTAGTGAATATCAGATTAAAGGAGAAATTGGCCAAGAAGTACATGAAAGAGTCAGGAACCATATGAATTAGTCAGGTTATTTTTGATATTTTGAGTTGCTGAATAAGCAAGCCATTCAATGCCATCATTTTTATTCTTTTGGCAAAATTACCCAAAACAGAAAATGGCCAATAGATGATATTGTTGGAACTGAAGGTTTGTAATGGAATTAGAGTAACGGAAAATAAAATCAACTTCTTTTAGGGAATTTTTATTTATGTTTTCTACATTATGAAGGATGACACTGTTTAGGATTATGTCAGCTGAAATTAAATGCCATTTTATCATTAGATGTTTACCACCAATCCTCATTTATAAATGATGACTAAAGTGGCTCTTGTTTCTTAGGAAATTGTTCTTTTCTATGACTGCAATTATGACCAATTGCCAAATAAAAGGAAGCAGCAGATAATTTATTAGTTGATAGAAAAACAAAAGAAGTTTTCTGCAAGTGGTAAGAGTAAGTATTGTGTTATAATGTGGCACTGAGTAAGTAACCCAATTTAATTTTCTACTATTGGATACATTTTGTTATTTAAGTGTAGTTCGGTATCCAGATGTATTTTAGAAGAGATGTTTTTTAGAGTGGCAAAATGACAAATGTTCATGAAAAAGTATAACCATATATATGGTATGTATATTGTACCATATACATACATGTGTGTGTATGTGTATGTGTGTGTGTGTGTGTGTATATATACATGTATATATTACATATATATATATATTTATATATGAAAAACCCCAGCATAGTACTGTGTCAGCTTTGGGATCCTTCAACTGAAGACAGATGTAGAGCACTTTGAAGATATACAGAAAAGAAGTATCATTAGCGGACTGGCACATTAGGTGACAGTATTGGTCTAGGCAGATTTTTTTCCTTTGGTTCCTTTCCAGTTTCTAGATTTCCCCTGCCTCATCCCATACCTAGCCCCTTGTGCCTTTTTTCTATACAACTATTAACTCCTATTTCCACAACTTAGATATCTCCCAATAGAATTTTAATATCCCTAAAGAAATATTTGTTAGTTGGATATTTGGAAGCATGAGTGTCACATGACCTGAAACTTTGTGAGTAGGAATTTTATTTTCAAATGTATTCAGATCAGTCTCTGATTAGCCAAGTTCAGACAGTCATAGGGAGATCATTCGAGAGTGAGAGGCCCATAAACAATCTCCCAGCCCACTATTATATTTTCATCAAGCCAACATTTGTAGCTTAACCATCCATGAGGAAAGAACCCTGAGGAGTCATAGAAAGGAGAGATTGAGCTCATGGAATTGCTGAATGGTGAAAAACTGATTTTCATTTCTAATGAAGGCACAAAAACACAGGGGTTTAAAACTAATACCTGAGAGTTTTGAGATTTAAGTTATACGTAGTAAAGGCTTAGAAGAGCCACTTAGAAGTCAACATTCCTAAAATGTATTCTCCTTCTTTTCTTTAGTTTTCCAACCTTATTTATTAGCCTTTAGTCATTTCTCTTTTGTTCATTTTGAAACCTTGTTCCAAGTAATCACCATCCAGATAATTGCCAATATAGCTCTTGCTCAAATATTTTCTCTCTTTAAACAGGTGGCTTGCCAACCAATTTGCTATAGACTTATTTATTTTTTCCGATTTTTTTTTCCTTTTTCTTCTCTCTGCCTTACAGCTACAGAAACTTGAAAGGGTCAGAGTTTATGCCTAGTTTTTCCCTTCCATTTCCTTTTTACAAAATTTCATTTCTTTAAACTCATTCTACAAGACATTTCTGTCTTGAAAAATGAGACAGACTGTGTTAAGCACTGTCCATTACTACTGTATTCTTCTGTTTCAGCATTGTAAAATATACTGAATGCCATGTTCTATTGTGGATATGTCAAAACAAAGAGAGATAGCAGTTTAAGCCCTCTGTTCATTTCCTTTCTATTATACTTTGAAGTATTCTATATTTTGAAATAGTTTTCAATTCATGAAAGAAAATTAAAAACCCTTATCCTTTTTTCCCTTTCAGCAAAACAAGGCAGTCACTTTTCGTTTAACCATCTTTACTATAAAAAAAAACCCCTGAAAATAAAAGCTCTTTGTGTGTGTGTGTACGTGTGTGTTTGTGTATGTGTTAAAGACCAAACAAACATGGTACAATGCCTGCTATTATCTTGGGAAATTAGCTGTACAGCATTCAAAGGCTTTCTTCCAAGTTCTCCAAATTCATTTATTTGGGTTTTGAATAGAAATTTGTCTGGCCAAACAACTGTATGAATCAGAGAGGATTTTTTTTTCCCCCTCAGAAATGACCCTTGACATCCCCAGTCCTGCTGTCTATCTATACATGTCTGTCTGTGTAACCCTATAGAGACTGGCTTCACGGGACCCAAGTTTTTGTAACAAAGAAAACAATCTAGTTTTACCTTTGGAATCTCATCAAGAACTGTAAAGAAACCACATATTCAGGCAAAACGCAGTTCGTTGGGAAAAGGGTTTTAGGGAATGTTTTCAGCAAGGACGGTCTTATTAATAATGTGAATAGCAACTTAGACATGATGTTGTGGTCCACAATAAATCAAGGGAAGGGGTTCAAGCATGACCACTGGCAATGTATTTCAGGGTTATTATGCACAGAATGAGTCAGAGCAATGCTCATGGCTACTTTCAAACTTATCCTAGCCTTGGATGGGAGCTGATGTAATGAGCAAATCCAAAGACTTTTTCAATTTTCAGGATAAATGATAAAAAGAGTTTATAGAACAGGCAAAGTGATATATAAGGAGAAAATCTGGCATAGGGTGGGCATCTGCTGATGGAATAGAAAGGATAATTGGGAAACTCCTGAGCATCTCAGATAGTGTAGTGGAAAGTATGCTGATTCAAGCATCAGACAGACAAGATTCTGATGCAGTCTAGCTGTACAGTTTTGGTCAAGTTGCTTAACATCTGTGAATCACAGTTTTCTCAACTGTAATATTAATTTGAGGTAGAATTATCTGCTTTTTGTGCTGAATTGGATGTGAAAAGTAGAATAGAAAGGCATAAAAAGGTTTGCATTTGAGTAACTGTAAACATAAAAGTATCTGTTGATTAGAATAAAGAACTCTGGAGGAAGACTAGGTTTGATGTGAGAATATTTTGGTATACTGTCCATCTTGTAGTTGGATGACATTGCATCACCCAACTAGAGATATAAAGTCAGTCATTGAATATATAAGTCCCAAACTCAGAGGAGTGGTCAGAGCAGGGCATAAGTATTTGGAAGCCATTGTATTGGTGGTGACTGTAGCTACAATACAGATGAATGCTCTTTGGAGGAGAGTATAGAATGAGAAGAAAAGACCTTGAGTACTTTGATATTCAAAAGCTAAGTAAAAGAGACTGAGCCAGAAGACAGACTGTCAAAGTTTGGCCAAGAAAGTGGAGTAAACTCAGGAGAATGACATAAAACTCAAAGGAAGAGAAAACTTTAAGAAAAAGACTGTGCTCAACTGTATCTCAATCAATTTATTTCCATGTCTTCCATGAACACATATTAGAAGCTAACACCACTTATCACATGAGCTATTGCAGTAACCTCCCAAATTATATACTTATTTACAATCAATTTTCCACAACATGGCCAATAACACTGCATTCTGAATTCCAAATTTTGTCATGTTATTTATCTACCTAAAATGCTATAATGCCTCACACTTCTTACAGAACAAAAGTAAATCCTTAATAGGTTCCACCAGGCCCTGCAAGATCTGGCCCCTGATCATTTCTACAGACCTGTCTCATACTGCTCTGTCCTCCCCGTGTCAGCCTGGGCCTCTTTCAATTTCTTAAGTGTTCTGTGCTCTCCTCTGCATACTGGCTTTTCACATGCACTTTCCTGGCCTAGAAGCTAGTCATTTCCCTCCGGGCTTTGGTCTAGGATATCTTACTTACCCTTTAGAATTCAGGCAGAAAGTCATTTTTACAGGAATCCTTCCCTGACCTCCAAATTACAAAGCTCCTTGTTTTTTGTTTTTGTTTTCTTTTTTTCTTAACCTTGTATCCTTTTTTTCGTGGAATATGGGTAATATCTGACTCTTAAGTCAGGCTCTAAAGTCCATTAGGACAAGGACATTGTATTGTCGACGACTGTATCCTCAGTTCCTAGCATAGTGCATGGCAAATGCCAGGTTGTTAATAAGTAATAGTTGCACTAATGCTTAAGAGGATATTTCACATTCTATTTATATTTAAGCATTAAATATGTATTTATTAATGCTTAAATATAGTTACTATGCATTTATTAATGCTTAAATATAGTTAGAATGTGAAATATCCTGTTAATCATTGATTTTTTTTCATCTACTGTTACACGTTGGAAAAACCTAGAAGATATGTGAAATAATTATTTTTAATGAAGTGCTAGGATGTTATAACTTATTGATACTAAATGAACACATGCATAGGGAAATGGCTATTTATGTACACAGGGATTACTCTGACATTTTAAATACTGCCAACATAATTTGTTACAGAGAAAATAAGGAGGTCAATAAAAGGTCTAATCAAGTTTTCTTATTTATTTTCTTTACTTTTTATTCCTTCCTTCCTTTTCTTTCCTTCTTCTTTTTTTTTTTTTTTTTTTGTTGGTAGAGAAGGATAGAGTACTATATTTCCCATTATATGGGTGGTATAGACTAGCTATTAATATTACCACTATATTTTAATATTAAAATGTGGAGGAATTACAAATATTCAGAGTATAGATGTTTAGGGTGCTTATGTGTGTGTTCATACATATCTATACGTTGTTCACCAAATCATCTTATTTCTTCTTAATTAATTGCTTTATTTCCTAGAGTAATGGGAAATGTTGAACGCATAACTGAATCCTGTTGCAACAAGCTGAGTTTCAGGGGTCACTAGTCCTGTTATGCAGGCAAGAACAGGCCTTGATTGGATCTGGCAGGCCATCTGTTATACTTCAGGTGTCCTAGCAGCCTCATTTCCTGTTTAGGTGAGTCAACAGATCTAACATATGTGTCATACTTTTGAGAAATCAGTTTCCTTTATAAATGACTAGAAGGACATAATTAGTGAATGCTCTACTGGAGAAAAATCACTGACACTAAAATAATATCTTGATTAAAACTTATTAATACCTGTTTCTTTTGTCTCTTTGGTTGTCCTGTTTCTTTTGTTTTGTTTTGTTTTAACACCTTAAATCCTAGTGGCATGAAGCAACGACAACTTTATTATACTCACAATTTGGGGAGTCATGAATTTGGGCTGAGAACCAGCAAGAGCAGCGTGTGTGTGTTCCACAATGGTTGAGGAATCAAGTGCTGGCATCTCTCTCTCCATCCAGTCTCCCCTCATGACTGACATGGGAACCTGTCAGGGAGGTAGTGGAGTAAGTGGAGTAAACTCTGGAGAACGGCCCTGGCTTTCTCCTGTGAAATCCTTCCAAGAGACCAGAGGAGAAGCTTCAAAGCTTCTTATGACTTTGCAAGTCACACTGCGTCACTTCCACTTTCATATTATGGATACAGGGGTATCCCACTTTCATTGTGGTAGGGTCTGAATACCAGGAGGTGTGATTTTAAAAGGCATCACTTTTGGGACTAAGATACTTTAGTCACATCAATATCTTTGAATTACTACTTTTCTCTCTGTGTGTCTTCATGCATATTAATCCTTACGTTTTGCTTGAGATGCAAGGAACAAAGCAATTACTTTGTTTTGCTTGATTTCCACTATTAAAACAATGAATGAATTTAAGGTGCTTCTTTGAAGAGAGCCATAACAATACTGAAAAACTTTGAAATAAAACCAATTACTTATATACTCTTATCTGCTCTCCTGAGAGCTAGATAATCTTTTCCTTTTGATTTAAGTATTATATAGTCTAAGGAGAAACATTAATATTTTACATACTACATACAGTGTTACTACCAAGTTTAGAATTGTTACCAGGCTGAGAAAACCATGATAATAGAATTCTGAAATGATTCTGATATGCCATGTAAACAATACCCTACTGTTGAACATAACCAAGGGCAGCATATTTCCCCAAAATCTTTGTTCTTTCTTGTATTCCGAGTGAGCTACAGAATAAAAATAAACATTTTATTTTTTTCTATTTTCTTACAAGAAATAGTGCATGAACGAAATCAGCAATTAGAATCAATGAATTTATTGTAACATCCTTTTCAGATGTATAAATGAGGAATTTTATAGGTTATAAATTTTGTATAGAATGTCTTAGAAAAAAGTAGAGGTTTAGCTTTCCTTCACTGGTCACAGTTTTTGCCTTTTTCTTCCCCTGAAACATTATAACAAATTTAAACTTAGACTGTGTTTGCACAACATAAAGACTATGCTTATAATGCAAAACAGAAGAGTTGCCATGGTAATTTCTTCACTGTATGTACCAAATCAAAACATATATCAGGCCTCACTGTGTAGACTTACTCTAACAGAACTCAACAAGTATTATTGAGTGCTCACTATGTGTCAGGAACATTACCAAGGCCTGGAAATATTTAGATAAATATGACATAATCCCTTCCATCAAACAACTTATATTCCAGGACAGACAGTCATGTAGACATATAAATACAATATGCTGTATTAGGTACTCAACAAATGCCATAGCAAACAAGACAAAGGAGTCTTTTTTTTTTTAGCTGGTTGTAGGAGGTGAAGAGGAGTTACAGAAAGTAGGAAACATTTTGGCCTGCGTTTTTATCCCCAAAAGACATTTACAAATGTATAAGCAAACAGAAAAATTGTTTTAGATTTAAACAGAGTTAAGACTTTTTCTGATATTAGGTTTTAAAATGCAACACTAACTTCTATCCAAATTAGAACTCAAAATACATCTAAAAGCAGTTGTGCTATCTCAAAGATAGTGATGAAGTGAATGATAAGTGGGGCAATGATAGATCTTCTAATACATTACATATCTTTCCATATGCCAAAAAAATTAAAATTCAATAGTCAACATAAGAGCAGGGTCATAATATTCATGAACGGAGAGAACACACCTTGTTAAATATTATCTAGCTTTGATTCAAGAATGTCCACCTAGTATTGATTTAAATTTTCACTTTTATATGAAGATTACTGGACATTTTGAATTTTTAAAAAGTCTTACATAGGATTTTTAATGTATGTAAAATTTAGATGTTTTTATTTCAGGGAAAAGAACATTAAACTACTTAGTTATTTAGAATGGAACCCATTTTCTTTCTTGCTATTTTCTCTCTCTCTCTTCCTCTCTCACTCTCTCTCTCTTTCTACAAAATTCTGTCACTCTACTTTATACCAAGTCTGGATCTTTTTGTAGTCTTAAACACCTTCTAAAAGTTCCTGGACTATTTGATTTCTCCTTATATATTTTTAGGAAAGAGAAGGCATTTTTTTTTTCCTCCAGTATTTCCAGGCAACATCATAAATTTTCAACTGAGTGAATAGGATTCAATCTCATGCTTATCCTTGACCCAATCAAGATGGACAGAGGAAGGGAATGTCCAGTTGACTTAGCACAAGTCTAATCTGCCACTGCAGGATTTGGTGGAAATTTATCTTCCCCAAATGGAAATCAGGGTTATTTTAAAAAGAATGTGGGGAATGAGTCTGAGGAGGCAATCAATAATCATCCACTATACATATATATACACTATCAAACTTTTTATATATATTTTATATATGTAATACATAATACTATATATAATATGTAATATAATACATAATACTATATATAAAATATATTTTTTTATAGAAAGTTTGATAATTTGAAAGGCTTAAACTTTTTTGATTCTTGGTACTAGATAACAAAGCAAAAACTAAAGGTTCCATCTTATGTGAGTTGTCCCAATGCAATAGTGATGTAACTGATGGAAAGATATGAACACTCAGCCAAAAGATACACAGTCACTTACATCGAGAAAGGATTAACAACAACAACAACAACAAAATCTCACTGAGACAGCTGTACAGAACTGAAAACACAGTAACTTCTGGCAGATTGGAAACATCCCTTTGCTTTAGGTCTCAGCAAGCTGCTACCTCTGCCAATAGGACTACCTGACAGAGTTGAAGACACCATTAGAATCTTCAAAAACTTCCCTTTCCCCTTTTCACGGGGATTTATATATTCTATTGGCCCCTTTCAAATAATCAGGAAATTGACTGTCAAGTACTTACTCACTGAATGTTTACTGGAGATACGTGAAAGGACAATTTTTCCGTCATTTCAAAGTGACTAAAACTCCAGTGAGAATAAAAGTCTCAGAGTTTCCAATCAGAGATGATTGTTGGATCATTTTCCCACTGTACTGTTTTTTCAAATTAAAAACCTGAGTTTTAGCCCTGCCTGAAACCTGTTTCTGCATCATTGTTATTTAGAAACATGCATATTGTTTTCCTTATTTTTGGCACAGTAAACTTTTTTTTTTTTTTTTTTTTTTAATAGAGACGGGGTTTCATTATGTTGGCCAGGTTGGTCTTGAACTCCTGACCTCAGGTGATCCACCCCGCTCAGCCTCCCAAAGTGCTGAGATTACAGGAGTGAGCCACCGCTCTCAGTCTTGTATGTGTTTTTATTATTTTTATTATGTTTTGTTTTTTGAGACAGAGTCCTGCTCTGTCGCCCAGGCTGGAGTGCAGTGGCGCGATCTTGGCTCACTGCAAGCTCTGCCTCCTGAATTCAAGCGATTCTCCTGCTTCAGCCTCCCGAGTAGCTGGGATTACAGGTGTGTGCCACCACGTCTGGGGCACATATTAAAATATAAAATGGATGATAAATGTTAACTTCTCTATGCCCTCTGATAGATATTAACTTATCTTCACCCCCTTTGGAGTCTTTAGCAGATTGTAAATTATACAACTGGGTATTTTTGTATTTTGAAGATTGTAATTTTAACAATAACTCCAAAAAGTAATTGTAGAACATTGGAGTTAAATATATGTTTAAAATTACCTGAAATCTGACCATCTAAAGATAATCATTATGACATTTTTTAGGACCATAGTACATATATAGGGCTTAGTACTCAGTAAATGCTCAATAAATATATATATTTTTGTATTTGAATGCTGAGTGAACACAAATAGTATATATAATTGCTTCTAAAAATATGTTGATATTCATCTTTGAATATGCAAAGCTTAGTTCTTTTGTAAACATTTCCTTTATCAAGCTTGATTAAAATGTAAAACAAACCAAACACGATGTACACTGCAATATTTTACAAATTGTTATCTTCTGACGGGAATTCACACTTTCTCATTCCATTTGTATGATGCAATTTTAATTACATGTCACTGCCTAAGCAATGGGTGCGTGAGTGATTATGCCTACAGGAACACTTGGCAGTGATGGGGGAGGGCAGAAGGAGATTCTCAATTTATTATGACTCACTCAGGCATTAAACATGACATTCCTGGACAAGGACTATATTATCGTCAACTTGTCACAACCACAAATTCCTGATCTATCACAGGAGTTTTCTTGACAAGCCACTTCAGAAAAAAATAACTCTATTCAGAAGGTCAACAGTTTAATTTAGAAAAAGGTGAAGCAATGGAGAGTGGTTCATGCTGAAAAGTCTGACCTGGCTCTTGTATCTTGTGATACAGAGAATATCTAATGGTAGAAAAGAGGGAGTAAGAAAAATTCAGAAACATCCTAGGCATAAATAAGTATCCATCATTTGGGTGTACCTTAAGGTACATTCTGGAAGTTTTCAGGGGAACACTTTATTTTTCAATGGTATTTGGTGAGCTATTGCAACCTTCCCAATATATTAAGAAAGTAAGTATGTTCTTTTTTTTTTTTTTTTTTTTTTTTCCTGGGCAAAAGTTTATATGTGTTTTCCTTATATGGGCAACATCCTTGGAATTAATTTTCTTATTCTTCATAGCGAATCTAAGGTATTTAAATTAAAATGAAATTAGGAGAGCGTAAAGGAAAGAAAAAGCCTCTTACAGTCATTAGCCTTGTGTGAATAACAAAAAGGAAGGTCTGTGTAGGGTGCCATGAAGTGCTTGCTAAGAGAAGGATAAACCATCACATTTGCAAAGAAATATGTCTGTAAGTCTCATGTGTTGGACTGAATGGAGGGGAAAAAAGGAAGGGAAATATAGTGAAAGAGTGTCAAATGACCATCTTTCACATAGTCACTTAACATAGTGAAAGAAAGGAATAAGTATGAATGTGTGAGAAAAATATATGGGTCTAAACTGAGCTCCACTATTTACCAGCTTTGTAACTCAGGACATCTTTGTATTTAATTACCCTTAACCATAATATATGGTTAGTAATAGTGACTACCCCATGGTTTTTTAGGGATCCAATGAGTTAATATATTTAAAGTGTTAAGATCTTTAAATGAATAATTGAATCATACTAACAGTTCAATGAATGTTACTTTTAATTTGCACATTTTGACATGGCTAACAGGAGTTGGGAGAAAAATAAAGTAGGAAAAACATGAGACATCTGTAATATAAGTAAAATCCCAGTAGTCTAGTACATTCATAAATCTTTTCAAAACAAAACAAAAACAAAAGAAAGCTTTTACTTCCACACCACAAAGAAAGAGATATCTGCAGGAGTCAGTGTATACCCATTTTAGACATCTTTCTCTGATTAATCAGTAAAAGCTCACAAGTTTAATTTGGTCTCAGAGAAATAGAAATCTTTCCAGATGGGTTAGAATGCCATGTCACTGCTTGGTCACTTGAGTCTTATAATTGACTAGACTTTAGAGTTATCAAACAAATCCACGTGCTACTTTGAATCCATGGTAAAACCAGATAAGAGAATTACTGAGGAGGTCTCTGTGATTTTAAGACTACTTATCTTTTTTAATAGATTCATTTTTGGGGAAATTCACCTTATTCTACTGCATTCTGATGAAGACCAAATGCCTGACCACAGATGAAGCAGTGACCACGCACCCCAAGGTCTCTAGTAAAGTAAGATGTCCGTCATGAACTAATTGTTATAGAATCTACCCAGTGAATGTTTAAGTGTATCTTTCAGCATTTCAACATTGAGTAGTATATAGAGGACCAGGATTGCATAAACTGTGAAGTTAGACATCTGAGATTATACCAGTTCTTATATAGAATGCAAAATCTTTAGCCAGATGATAGAGGGCTTGAAATTAATAATTTGGGACAGAAGTTTTTGAAAGGGTTATGGGGATGAGAACTTTGGAATAAATCCAGAATGAAAAATGTTCATATCCCATATGAATATTTACCCAAATATCATCTCTATAAAGAGTCTCAAATCAAGTGGGCGGAGTACCCTATTCCACAGAGAACATCCATCTTCTTCCTTCTGTAAACCTGGTGCTCACTCAATGGCCTAATAAACAATGAGGCCTTGAAGTCATTCTTTATTAAAATAGCCTGCATTTCCCACTTGGCTATCATCACTGAGGAGTGTCCAATTTATCAGAAACTATGAGCGCCTGCTATGGCTTATAAATGGTGGGGACTAGACAGCTTCTTAGTGGTGGTGCTATGATGTGGGTACCTTCTGTCATGAAACCGTCATCATCATAAATCATTATTCTGAATTTGGATTAAATCTACCTCCTTGTCATCCTTCTTCCAACTTCATCATCGGTGGGCTTTTGAGTCTCCATTGTGACCACATATATGTGTATATGTTGTAAATTATTAAATTCATAAACTATATTTTCAACCAACCACAAACCCTTGGCTGCTAAGACATTTCCTCATTTATCGCCAAATTTAGGACTGGTAAAATACACAGATAGATTATGATGTTTCAGTTCTGCCTGAAGAAATGTGAAAACCGCAAAGAAGATATTCAGATGAAAAGAGAGAAATTCATCCTGTCATTTGCATTTCCATATATCAAAATATTAAGTGTGATGGCAGTAGAATGTTAAAAGAATGCTGAACATGATGGCTCACGCCTGTAATCCCAGTACTTTGGGAGATCGAGGCTGGCGGATCACCTGAGGTAAGGAGTTTGAGAGGAACCTGGCCAACATGACTCCATCTCCGCTAAAAATACAAAATTAGCCGGTTGTGGTGGTGGATGCTTGTAGTTCCAGTTACTGGAGAGACTGAGGCATGAGAATTGCTTGAACCCGGGAGGTAGAGGTTGCAGTGAGCCGAGATGGTGCCGCTGCACTCCGGCCTTGGCAACAAGAGCAAAACTCTCTCAAAAAAAAAAGTGGAAAAATTTGATTTTTAGTGGTACATTTGTTGTCATAGGTACATAGACACTTATCTTACCATAATTTAGACAGTATTAGGTGTTCTAATGATAAGTTATATACACTATAAATAGTAGTTTACCCTAGAAATTAGTTCTCAAATGCAACGTACATAAAGACACGTGCTTACCTGTTCTTTTTAACTCTGTGGCATGATTCAAAGATGAAATACGATTTTTCATGCTCTGATTTCCCAAACACGCCTGTCCTTGAATGTCACTTTCTAAATGATGATTAAGGAAACAAACACAGTCTTCCACAATAAAAAGGTATTGAAGAAGTGACTTTTACCCATGTTACTTCAAAGCAAAATTGACTAGCTGCAGGACAATGAATATTACTGCTCAGTGAAGCCACTATTGAACACAATATATCAAAAGCCCAACATATTTCTTTTCAATCAATGTCTGCCCTCCAATATGTAATTCCTATTGAGTTTATCATTTACAGGCCTATTTAGGGGATTTATAGTTTGGCCAAAACTCATCTCTGTGAAAGAGATTATTTTTAGTAACAAAAGACCATGTTTGTATAATAATCTTAAATGTGATCCATACCTTCTGAAGTCACATTTATATATGAACTTGGAGTTAACAGTTTATGTCTGACAATTTTAAATGCATAAAACTATAGAATTGTTAGATTGAAATGGACCTTACACGTCACAGATTCCTTTGGCCAGCTTGCTATTTGAACTCTTTCTATACCACCCTTATGAAATAATTTGTCTATGCTATGACTCTTCTAGTTGATTAATCAATTACCTAGGCAGCCTCTCCTATTTTGGAATATTTAAGTATTTGTTTTTATTTTTAACTGGTTGGAAATTTCTCTTTCTATAATTTCCATTTATTAGTCCTAATTCTTCCTTCCTCTACAGGAAATTGCTTCAGATATTTGAAAATTGTTGCTATGTTCTTCTAAGTGTTCTCTTTTCAAAATTAATGTTTTGGGTTCTCCAACTTCTTGTATTATATTGGCTCAAAGAATACATTATTTCTTGATCACTTGACATTTTTATTTCTCTCTTTTGTAGATTATGTTATATTTTATTCCTAAAGCCACAGATAACTATAAAAGAACAATTGATTTTATCATGTAGTATACACATATAAATCTGGATGCTTGGGGTTTTGTGGACCAGTATTCTATGTAGTGGAAAGGATTATTCACTTTGTTCTTATTTTATGAATGCTATAATGTCATGTCATGTATTATAATTATGTGAATATATCTATGCTCCTTAGTTCCTTTCTCAATGCTATTACCTCAAGACAAGTTCCAGGAGAGCGGAGATCAGGAACATATATTATACATTTTCTGTGGTTAGTAGGCTCCTGAGTCTCTTCCAAAAGGAGGTTTTAGTGGAGCCATATTCTGTAACAAAAAATCAACCTGGAAAAAACCCCAAGCATATCTTACCTAGGAAACCTTATCTACATGCTCTATTTGAAGTGAGCAATGTAACTTTAAAGGCCTCATTTTGAATGGATGCTTCAAGGAAATCTAGAGCAGAAAGAGGCAGGGTCTCTATTGAATGCAACTCCATTTTGTTTTTTTTTTAAAGAAAAACTCAGACTTCACTACTATGCAATAGATCTATGAAAAAAACAAAACATGAAAAATTCACTAGTACTTCATAAATATATACAAACAGAAAAAGCAGTGTTATCATGGCAAAATAGACATGAACATGTGTTCCAAATCTTATGAGGATGAACAGAAATTACCAATAGGAAAAAGAAAGGCTAATGAATTTCAAGTTTAGATTTTTCACTTTCTTTCTTACCATCATGCTCATCACTCTCAAATACTTTTTGATAAACAAGGGCATTTTTAAAATAATCATTTTATCAACATCAAATCAGAGCATTAATATTGATACATTCCTAGTATTTAATCAACGGACCTTAAACGTTATACTAACAGTCTCAATGATGTACTTTATGGAAAATTGATCCATTGCTAAATCACACATTACAATTAATGCTTGTGTCAAAGTCTGGAAATACTTCCGGGATTTCCCTGACTTTCCTCATGTTGACACTTTAAAATCTACCAGGCTACAGTAACCAAAACAGCATGGTACTGGTACCAAAACAGAGATATAGACCAATGGAACAGAACAGAGTCCTCAGAAATAATACCACACATCTACAGCCATCTGATCTTTGACAAACCTGACAAAAACAAGAAATGGGGAAAGGATTCCCTATTTAATAAATGGTGCTGGGAAAATTGGCTAGCCATAAGTCGAAAGCTGAAACTGGATCCTTTCCTTACTCCTTATATGAAAATTAATTCAAGATGGATTAGAGACTTAAATGTTAGACCTAATACCATAAAAACCCTAGAGGAAAACCTAGGTAGTACCATTCAGGACATAGGCATGGGCAAAGACTTCATGTCTAAAACACCAAAAGCAACGGCAGCAAAAGCCAAAATTGACAAATGGGATCTCATTAAACTAAAGAGCTTCTGCACAACAAAAGAAACTACCATCAGAGTGAACAGGCAACCTACAGAATGGGAGACAATTTTTGCAATCTACTCATCTGACAAAGGGCTAATATCCAGAACCTATAAAGAACGCAAACAAATTTAGAAGAAAAAAACAAACAGCCCCATCAAAAAGTGGGCAAAGGATATGAACAGACATTTCTCAAAAGAAGACATTCATACAGCCAACAGACACATGAAAAAATGCTCATCATCACTGGCCATCAGAGAAAAGCAAATCAAAACCACAATGAGATACCATCTCACACCAGTTAGAATGGCGATCATTAAAAAGTCAGGAAACAACAGTGTGCTGGAGAGGATGTGGAGAAATAGGAACACTTTTACACTGTTGGTGGGATTGTAAACTAGTTCAACCATTATGGAAAACAGTATGGCGATTCCTCAAGGATCTAGAACTAGATGTACCATATGACCCAGCCATCCCATTACTGGGTATATACCCAAAGGATTATAAATCATGCTGCTATAAAAGACACATGCACACATATGTTTATTGCGGCACTATTCACAATAGCAAAGACTTGGAATCAACCCAAATGTCCATCAGTGACAGACTGGATTAAGAAAATGTGGCACATCTACACCATGGAATACTATGCAGCCATAAAAAAGGATGAGTTTGTGTCCTTTGTAGGGACATGGATGCAGCTGGAAACCATCATTCTTAGCAAACTATCACAAGAACAGAAAACCAAACACCGCATGTTCTCACTCATAGGTGGGAACTGAACAATGAGATCACTTGGACTCGGGAAGGGGAACATCACACACCGGGGCCTATCATGGGGAGGGGAAGGGGGGGGGGGGGAGGGATTGCATTGGGAGTTATACCTGATGTAAATGATGAGTTGATGAGTGCTGACGAGTTGATGGGTGCAGCACAGCAACATGGCACAAGTATACATATGTAACAAACCTGCACGTTATGCACATGTACCCTAGAACTTAAAGTATAATAATAATAAAAAAAAAAAAAAAAAAAAACAAAAAAACAAAACAAAACAAAAAATAAATAAAATAAAATCTACCATAAAATACTCCTCAGTTTGGGTTTGTTTTATATTTCGTTGTAATCACAAGATTCAGGATATTCATCTGTGGCAGGAATAATCATAGAAAGTATGTTGGGCCTTCCTCATCTGCATCCTATCAGGTGGCACACAATTCTGATTTGTTTCATTGGATATAATGTTCTGTTTAATCATTTGATTAAGATGGTATGTATCAGGCTTGTCCAATGTAAATTGCTGTTTTCCCCTTTGTGACTGATATCTATTTTGATGTCAGTTACCTTGAATTCATGCAAACATTCCATTTACTAGAAATTTTAATTAATTGATTAATATCAGTATGAATTTATGATTTTCTATTTTGTTAAGTGTGATTTAACCTGTTACTGTGTGCTTTTATTTTCTTATTTATATTGTATCTGATACAACTAATAGTCACTCTTTTTTCTTTTTTTTTTTTTGAGATGTGGTCTAGCTCTGTCATTCAAGCTGGAGTGCAGTGGCGTGATCCCGGCTCACTACAACCTCCACCTCCCGGGCTCAAGCGATTCTCCTGCCTCAGCCTCTTGAGTGGCTGGGATTACAGGCACGCACTACCACGCCCGGCTAATTTTTGTGTGTGTGTGTTTTTAGTAGAAACGGGGTTTCACCATGTTGGTCAGGCTGGTCTTGAGCTCCTGACCTCGTGAGTCACCTGCCTCAGCCTCCCAAAGTGCTGGGATTACAGGCCTAAGCCACCGTGCGCGGCCAATAGTAGCTCTTTCAAGCCAAAACTCGTTTCCTTTTAACACGACCTGACTCTGTTTTATGTGTGTGTGTGTGTGTGTATTTTTTATTTTTATTTTTTAGCAAGTCTATTAGAGAAGTAAAGAAACAAAATAATAACTACTCCTTAGGCAGAGCAGTGATGACCACACTGTTTTTTGAGCACATTTTTGCTTTTTGACACTAGCAGATATTCGTTTCCTCCTGTATTTTCTGTGCCTTAGCCCTAGAACCCAGCATCTCTTCAATGAGTTCTTGCTCCTTTTGGTGGAAAATTGTATTTAGAAGCCCACACTCAGCACCAGGTACACTCTTTGTTATCGAGATTATGCTGCTCACACGTCATCTCAGTGGAGAGTTAGGGGATAAATATGTGCATATACATACATACATACATACATACATACTTAAGTGTAAACATACACTATATCTATTTATATATAAATATAAACGCGTAAACATATATACCTTTACGTTGTATTTATTTTTCCACTTCTCTATCTGTCAAAAACATTGAGTTCACAATATCTCCAATTCTAATCCAAACACACCAGGTTCATTCTAATTTTCTTCCTCTTCTTATGGTAACTAACTTGCTCCTCTCACAGTGACAAACCTGTTTCTATTGTACTGAGGATATTAACACTTTGATTAATTCTTCTGTATGTAACCAATCTCCTATCTCCACTACCACACTCTTCCCAAAACAGATGCCCTCCTCACTCTGGGGCTCTGGCATCCATATGGTGCCTCCCAGGCAGACACGCTCCTTCCCCTGCTTGGGCTCCAAAACCCCACGCTGGACTGCTCTCCCTGCCTGGAAGTGGCCCTTCATGCTGGGTTGTGTGTACTCGTGTTTTCAGAATGCTCAGGCTCTGCCAGCCTGCACCAGGTCTCCTCCTCAGGGGAATATCCTCTTCGTTCACTCTTCTTGGGTTCTAACACTGCAATGGGCAGGCCCACCTCCATCCCTTCCATGTGGTTGTACTCCTCCTCCAGGCATAGACACCCGATGTCAGGTTGTGGGTACGCTCCTTGTCCTGATTGAGGTATGACCCCTGAGGCCAGGCTGATCCTTGCTCCCACAGGGATGCACTCCTCACCCTGCTTAGGTGTTGACATTCCCAGCAGGCCAACCTCTCTATGAATGCCCTCCTTTTTCTGCCTGCACTCTAGCATCCTATGCCAGATTCGGCCTTGCTATGATGCCTTCTCTCTCCACCCAGGCTCTGACATGCCATGGATTTAATTCTTACATCCCCTTTTCTGCCTCCTTGCTTCCTCTACTCTGCTGGGCTCTATAGCTATGCTGACTACTCCCTATGTGATGTTCTCTTCTCCCTGCTCAGGCTCTGGTGCCCTAAACCAGGCAGCCCCACCACACTGCTTGGGATTAAAATACAACTTGAGGCCATTGTGGCTTCTACTCCCCACTATCATATGCTTTAGTGCCTACTTTTCTCTGCTCATCTAATTGCTTTAGAACTGAATTGTTCAGGAAATAACGTGAAGAGGAAGAGGGAGAGAAAACTCTAAAAGAGATTTCTTATTTAGAAGAATTTAATTAGCAACCTATATGTAAAACTGATTGCATTTCTCTTCTTCCATATAAAATTTATGTATCACTCTATTCCATTTCACTTTCATTCCTAAAAAATCTAAAAAATGTACAAGCTTTGAAATGCTGAAAACTTAACATTAATAGGATCTTGATAGGAGGAGTTGGAGTCTTTCTGAAATGCTGTGTTTTCCAGTTTTCATGGTTTGATATCAGGCTGCATACACACAAACACACACACACACAAACACACACACACACACAATTTTCTCTTTTGGTATCAGTAAAAGTGTTAAATTGGACATATGCATATTTCCAAGCAAACAGACTCTGGAAAGGTAAACTTTGATAAAAAGTCATTAGGCTATTAACGGTTCCACTGTTCATGCCGAGAACATGGCTAAACTAAGATGTACTTCTGCAGTTTTGCATTTTAAGGAAAAATCATAGTTCAGAGTCTTGTGCTCAGAAAATTAAGAATCTGTTTATGGTGACATTTGCAGTGTTAATGTTTTCAGTCCAGCTTCAGGTTTTTACTCTTTACCTATTATGCTATTGTTTTCTATTCAATTGAAAAAAAAACAAAAACAAAAACAAAAAATGGTACCTGAATGTAGACCACAGAGGGACACTGATGTACAAAAGAAGTCATTTCCAAGCTAGTTGACTGCCAGGGCCTTTACTTTTCTTTCCCTCCTCACTCTCATCCTTTCCTCCTGTTTTTACTTCTTTATTTTCCTTTTGCTTTTCTTGCTTTCCCTTCTTTCTTTCTTATTCTTTTCTCCTAATTTTTCTTTCTTTCCACATCCCTCCTTCCCTTACTCCCTCTCCCTCTCTCCTCTTCCCTCCTTCTCTTTCTTCCTTTTTTACTCTGTCTATCCTGGGTGATCTTTACTTCTTTCTTCTTCCTCCCTCCCCTCTTCTTCTTCTCCTTTCTTTCCTCTCTTCCCTTTCTTCTTTACTTCTGTCTGTTCATCCTTCCTTCCTTCCTTCTTTTTCTGATAGAAAAAGATCCTAACTTTTCTTTTTTACTCTCCATTCCTTTTTTATTTCCTTCCTTCCATCCTTCCCTCCCTCCCTCCCTCCCTCCCACTTTCCCTTCCTCCCTCCCTCCCTCCCTTCCTTCCTTCCTTCCTTCCTTCCTTCCTTCCTTCCTTCCTTCCTTCCTTCCTTCCTTCCTTCCTTCCTTCCTTCCATCCTTCTTTCCATGTTTCTTTTTCCTATCTTTCTGGTTGATCTTTATTCTATATTTCTCTCTTCCCTTTCTTTCCTTCTCCTTTACCTTTTATGCCTTGATTTCGCTTTTCAGTCTCCATTAGTTGACTGATTTATCGATAGTGTGAAATTAGAATTTACAGAGATTTGGCAGTGTCCTTCATGGAATAAAGGTTTCTGAGCCAATTTCATCTGTTTCCCAGAAAGCTGAGAAGGAAGTAGGTAATTAATAATGCAGAAATACATCAGGCTATGCCTATGCCTATATTTTAAAAACACATATGGACAGGTCAGTGAATTTAGTCAAAACTGCCGTTAATTATCCAGGTGCTTGATTCACATAATGTTAAATACACAGGAAAGTTGAACACTACATTGGCTAAATATATTAATGCTACATGTAGACATAATTATTGGTAAATATTTCATTGAATCATTGCATTTGAACAGAGGTTTTGATGATGGGAAATTATGTTTTTTGTATGTAAGATTTTTCATGTGTTTAATTAAGATGTCCTATGTATGCCTCAATATATAAATGTGTATCTTGGTAATATACACAATATTTATAATTAAGATCAAGAGTTGGTTTTCAAGGTTTTTTTGGTAATCAGACCTTTTGGTCCATTTCAATTTTATAATGTTGCATTTTCTTCTATATGAAGCTAAGCAAGATATGACTGTGCTCACACAACGTCATAATTTTTAAGGTTTATTTATTTATTTTTTAATCTATTTTGAGACTGAGTCTTACTCTGTTGCCCAGGCTGGAGTGCAGTGGCATGATCTTGGCTCAAAGCAACCTCTGCCTCCTGGATTCAAGTGATTTTCCTGCCTCAGGCTCCAGAGTAGCTGGGATTACTGGCACCTGACACCATGCCTGGCTAATTTTTGTATTTTTAGTAGAGACGGGGTTTTGCCATGTTGGCCAAGCTGGTCTTATACTCCTGACCTCAGGTAATCCAACCACTTCGGCCTCCCAAAATGCTGGGATTACAGGTATGAGCCACCATGCCTGGCCCATAATTTTTAAGCTTTAGGCCTCATAGATTTTATTTTGATTCATCTACAAGATAACAGTAGCTGAATGACTATTATCATTTATATATGTGCAAATAAAATAAGTATGAGACCAAATTATAAAAGTGAAAATAGTGTCCATGCATTATTCAGGGTAATACAACTGGTATATGGTGGAGATGGAGTTCTTATCCAATTCTGTCTAACTTAAATTGTGGCTTCTTAGCTAATAAAGTGGATGAATTTTGAACAAGGGGCCTCATCTTCCCATTTAGCTACACATTTGAAGTATATGTGCATGAGTGTGTGTATGTATAAATGAATGCATGTGAATGGTCTCAAATTTAAAACATTTTTATTATTGATAAACATGATGCATGGCTTTTGTATAAACTTCAAACAGTACACAAAAGTTGTAGGAATAGTAAAACTTAACGAGTCAGACAAAACTGCTGACATCTTGATGAAAAACTTGATAGATTTCAATGGTATTTCACACACATAAATATTAATGTGTAATTTTACACTGTCAGGATCATACTATGCATTCTTTTCTGTAACCACGGAAAATATATTATGACTGTATATAGTTTTTTTAATGATTGTACAAAATTACATTTCAGAAAAATGCTTAATTTATTAAACTGATTATTTATTGATAATATCTAGCTTGTTTATAATTTTATAACCCTTTTTTATACTCTAGAAGAAATTTTTGCAAAATAATTTATTCATGTGAAAGAATATTTGTTATATAATTAAGTGAAAGGTACAGTAAATTGAATATCTACAGAGCCAGTTCCAACTTATGGAAATTCTAGCCAACAAATTGAAATGTTTTGCATGTTAATTCCCAATGGTACATGTCTTTTGTGATCTGGAAAGTTTATCTTATTTTTGCTTTACTTTATGGTTTGATTGTACATGTACTTATCTTTAAGATACAAATTGTTGGCCGGGTGAGGTGGCTAATGCGTGTAATCCCAGCACTTTGGGAGGTCGAGTCGGGCAGATCAAGAGGTCAAGAGTTCGAAGACCAACCTGACCACCAGGGTGAAACCCCGTCTCAACTGAAAATACAAAGATTAGCTGGGCATGGTGGCAAATGCCTGCAATCCCAGCTACTCAGGAGTCTGAGGCAGGAGAATTGCTTGAACCCAGGAGACAGGGGTTGCAGTGAGCTAAGATCATGCTACTGCATTCCAGCCTGGGCGACAGAGCAAGGCTCTGTCTCGTGTGTCAGGGGAGGGGACATACAGATTGTTCCTTGGAAAACATTTGTATGTTTTCTGATTATGTACAATGTTATCAATTTTCTACGTGTTCCTCTATAACTTTTTAAAAGTTTTATGTGTTGAAGGTTTATTCATATTGATGAACATAGTTTTAGTTTTTTTCATTTTCTCTGCCGTATATTTCATTCTATAATTAAATTCAATGGACATTTTAGTTTTTTTATTTTGTTTTATAAACAATGCACTTAAGAATATTCTAAATTATATGTAGAGTATCTTCACCATCTTAGCTAAAGGTATGTTGTTACTTTTAAATAAAATGAGATAATATAAGAAAAAATGTTTTGAACACTTTGTAAAATACATATAATATAAAGAATAAGTGACATCTTAAATTTTCTAAGCATGGAATCATTGATTATTATGGTAGGCATATCTCCAAATCTATTAGAAGAATGTAAATTTATTTTTACGATTGATGTACTAATTTTTACCCAGAATAGCAGAGTATGACTGTACTGTTGTACACATACTTGATATGTACATATTTTGGTAATCTTGTGAGCATGAAATTGTATCAACTGGAAGATTTAATTTATATGTTCCTAATTTTCAAAGCAATTAATTTTTTTGTGTTTTCCCCTTTTTTTCTTTTTTGTGAAAGTTACATTGATAGAGTTTATCTATTTTTGTATTGGAATTTGTTCCTTCTTATTGATGTGAAGAATTTAAAAAATACTTTCTTTTCTTTTTTTTTTTTTAACTTATATCACCTCATTTGTCTTTTATTTAAATTTTTTTTCCCCTAAGTTATCAAGGTGCATGTTGTATTTCGTTACATGAGTAAGTTCTTCAGTTGTAATTTTTGAAATTTTAGCGCACCCATCACCTGAGCAGTATACACAGCACAATATTTGTGGTCTTTTATCCCTCATCCCCTTCACACTCTTCTCCCCAAGTACCCAAGTCCATTATATCATTATTGTTTCTTTGTGTGCTCATAGCTTAGATCCCACGTAACAGTGAAAACATATGATGTTTGGTTTTCTATTCTTGATTTACTTCACTTAGAAAAATAGTCTCCAATCTCATCCAGGTCACTGCAAGTACTGTTAATTCATTCCCTTTTATGGCTGAGAGGTATTCCATCATATATACACACATATATATGTGATATATTTTATATATGTGCGTGTGTGTATATGTTTGTGTGTGTGTGTGTGTGTGTGTGTATCTCTCTCTCTCTCTCTTTCACAGTTTCTTTATCCACTTGTCTATTGATGGGCATTTGGGTTGGTTCCACGATTTTGCAATTGTGAATTGTGATACTGTAACGTGCCTGTCCAAGCATCCTTTTCGAATAATGCCTTCATTTCCTCTAGGTAGATACCCAGTAGTGGGATTGCTGGATCAAATGGTAGTTCTACTTTTGGTTCTTTAGGGAATCTCCACACTGTTTCCCATAGTGGCTGTACTGGTTTACATTCCCACCAGCAGGGTAGAAGTGAAGTGTTCCCTGTTCATGGCATCCATACCAACATCTACTGTTTTTTGATTTCTTGATTATGGTCACTCTTGCAGAAGTAAGGTGGTATTGCATTGTGGTTTGGATTTGCATTTCCCTGATCGTTAGTGATGTTGAACATTTTTTCATGTGTTTGTTGGCCGTGTGTATGTCTTCTTTTGATTATTGTCTATTCATGCTCTTAGCCCACTTTTTGATGGGATTTTTTTTTTCCTTACTGTTTAAATTCATTGTTAACTTACTGTTTACGTTCATTGTAGATTCTGGATATTAGCCCTTTGTTAGATGTATAGATTGTGAAGATTTTCTCCCACTCTGTTGGTTGTCTGTTTACTCTGCTGACTGTTCCTTTTGCCATGCAAATCTCTATAGTTTAATTAGGTACCAGCTATTTTCTTTGTTTTTATTGCATTTGCTTTTGGGTTCTTGGCATCCTTGCTTATGCCAATGTCTAGAAGCGTTTTCCAAAATTATCTTCTAGTATTTTTATAGTTTCTGGTCTAAGGTTTAAGTCCTTAATCCATCTTGCATTGATTTTTGAATAAGATGAGAGACGAGGGTCCAGTTTCATTCTCCTACATGTGGCTAACCAATTATCACAGCATCAATTATTGAAAAGGGTGTCCTTTCCCCACTTTATGTTTTTGTTTACTTTGTCAAAGATCAGTTGGCTGTATTTGGGTTTTTCTTTCTGGGTTCTCTATTCTGTTCCACTCGTCTATGTGCCCATTTTTATACCAGTACCATGCTGTTTTGGTGACTGTGGCCTTATAGTATAATTTGAAATCAGGTAGTGTCATGCCTCCAGATTTGTTCTTTTTGCTTAGTCTTGCTTTGGCTATGCGGGCTCCTTTTTGGTTCCATATGAATTTTAGAATTGTTTTTTTCTAATTATGTGAAGAATGATGGTGGTATTTTGATGGGATTACATTGAATTTCTAGATTGCTTTGGCAGTATGTTTATTTTCACAATATTGATTTTTACCAATCCATGGGCATATATATTTCCATTTCTGTAATCTATAATTTCTTTCAGCAGAGTTTCGTAGCTTTCCTTGTAGAGGTCTTTTGACTTCTTGGTTAGGTATATTTCTAAGTATTTTATTTTATTTTATTTTTTTATTTTGCTACTACTATGAAAGGAGTTGAATTCTCGATTTGATTCTTCATTTAGTCACTGTTGGTGTATAGAAGAGCTACTGATTTGTTTATATTAATCTCGTATCCAGAAAGTTTGTGGAATTCTTTTATCAGTTAGAGGAACTTTCTGGAGGAGTCTTTAGGGTTTTCATGATAAACAATTATAACAACAGCAGTGACGGTTTGCCTTCCTCTTCACCAATTTGGATGCCCTTTACTTCCTTCTCTCATCTGATTGCTCTGGCTAGGACTTCCAGTGCTGTGTTGAAGAGGAGTGGTGAGAATGGACATCCTTGTCTTTTTCCAGTTCTCAGGGGAATGCGTTCAACTTCTCCTCATTCAGTATTATTTTGGTTGTGGGTTTGTCATAGATGGCTTTTATTACATCAAGGTGTATCCCTGGCATGTCAATTTTGTTGAGCATTTTAATCATAAAGGGATGCTGGATTTTTTGAATGCTTTTTCTGCATCTATTGAGATGATCATGTGATTTTTGTTTGTTTGTTTGTTTTGAGACGGATTCTCGCTCTGTCGCCCAGGCTGGAGTGCAGTGGCACAATCTCGGCTCACTGAAAGCTCCACCTCCCAGGTTCACTCCATTCTCCTGCCTCAGCCTCCCCAGTAGCTGAGATTACAGGTGCCCACCACAACACCTGGCTAATTTTTTTTTTTTTTTTTTTTTTTGTATTTTTAGTAGAGACGGGGTTTCACCGTGGTCTCCATCTCCTGACCTCATGAATTGCCCTCTTCAGCCTCCCAAAGTGCTGGGATTACAGGCGTGAGCCACAGGGCCGGCCAATTTTTGTTTTTAAATCTGTTTATGTGGTGTATCACATTTATTGACTTGCATATGTTAAACCATCCCTGTGTCCCTGGTATGAAAGCCACTTGATCATGGTGGATTATCTTTTTGATATTTTGTTAGATTTGGTTAGCTAGTATTTTGTTAAGGATTTTAACCTCTGTGTTCATCAAGGATATCAGTCTGTAGTTTTTTTTGGTTACCGTCTTTCCTGGTTTTGGTATTTGGGTGATGCTGGCTTCATAGAATGAATTAAGGAGGGCTCATTCTTTTTCATCTATCTTGTGGAATAGTGTCAAAAGGATTGGTATCAAATCTTTGAATGTCTGGTAGAATTCTGCTGTGAATCTGTCTGGTCCTGGACTCTTTTTTGTTGGTAGTTTTTTAATCATCATTTCAATCTCACTGCTTGTTATTGATCTGTTCAGGGTGACGAATTCTTCCTGATTTAAGCTAAGAGGGTTGTATATTTCCAGAAATATACCCATCCCTTCTAGGTTTTCTAGTTTATGTGTGTAGAGGTGTTCATAATAGCCTTGAATGATCTTTTGTATTTCTGTGGAGTCTATTGTATTATCACCTGTTTCACTTCTTAGTGAGGTTATTTGGATTTTTTCTCTTCTTTTCTTGGTTAATCTTGCTAATGGCCTATCAATTTTATTTATCTTTTCAGGAAATCAACGTTTTGTGTCATTTATATTTTGTAAATTTTTAAATTCAATTTCATTTAGTTCTGCTCTGATCTTGGTTATTTCCTTTCCTCTGCTGGGTTTGGGTTTGGTTTGTTACTGTTTCTCTAGTTCCGTGAGGTGCGACCTTAGAATGTCAGTTTGTATTCTTTCAGTCTTTTTGATACAGGTATTTAGGGCTATGAGCTTTCCTCTTATCTCTGCCTTTGCTATGTCCCAGAGGTTGTGGTAGGTTGTGTCATTATTGTCATTCAGTTGCAATAAGTTTTTAATTTCCATCTTGATTTCGTTTTTGACCCAATGCTCATTCAGGAACAGGTTATTTAATTTCCATGTATTTGCATGGCTTTGAAGGTTCCTTTTGGAGTTGATTTCCAGTTTTATTCCACTGCGGTCTAAGAGAGTGCTTGATATAATTTCAATTTTCTTAAATTTATTGAGGCTCATTTTGTGGCCTATCATACGATATCTTGGAGAAACTTCCATGTGCTGTTGAATATATGCATTCTGCAGCTGTTGGATTAAATATTTTGTATATATCTGTTAAGTCCACTTGTTCCAAAGGTATAGTTTAAATCCATTGTTTCTTTGTTGAGTTTCTGTCTTGATGACCTGTCTAGTGCTGTCAATGGAATATTGAAGTCCCCCATTATTATTGTGTTGCTGTCTATCTCATTTCTTAGGTCTATTAGTTATTGTTATAAATTTGGGAACTCCAGTGTTAAGTGCATATATGTTTAGGATTGTGATATTTTCCTGTTGTACAAGGTCTTTTACCATGATGTAATGTCACTTTTTGTCTCTTTTAACGCTGTTGCCTGAAATTTTTTTTTTTGTTTGTTTCCCGATATAAGAATAGCTAACCCTGCCTGGTTTGGGTGTCTATTTTCATGAAATGCCTTTTTCCATCCCTTTACTTTTAGTTTATGTGAGTTCTCATGTGTTAGGTGAGTCTCCCAAAGGCAGAAGATAGTTGGTAAGTTCTTATCCATTTTGTGGTTCTATATCTTTTAAGTAGAGCATTGAAGTCATTATATTCAATGTCAGTATTGAAATGTGCGGTACCGATGCATGCATTATGCTCTTTGTTGCGTGTGTACTTTTGTTTTCGTTTTTTTTATTTTTGCTTTTTAATTTGTATTTTTGCTTTATAGTTCCTGTGTGATTTATGCTTTAAAGATGTTCTGTTTTTGTGTTTCTTCAGGATTTGCTTCAAGATTTAGAGTTCCTTTTAGCAGTTCTTGTAGTGGTGGTTTGGTAATGGCAAAATCTCTCAGAATTTTTTTTTTTTCCTGAAAAGGAATGTAACTTTCCTTCATATATGATGCTTGGTTTCACTGGATACAAAGTTCTTGGCTGATAATTGTTTTGTTTGAGGAGGCTGAAGATAGGGCCCCAATCCCTTCCAGATTGTAGGGTTTCTGCTGAGAAATCTGCTGTTAATCTGATACGTTTTCCTTTATGGGTTACCTGGTCCTTCTGTCTCACAACTCTTAAGATTCTTTCCTTCATCTTACCTTTAGATAACCTGACGACAATGTGTCTAGGTAATGATATTTTTGCATTAAATTTCCCAGGTGTTCTTCCTGCTCCTTGTATTTGGATGTCTAGGTCTCTAGAAAGGCCAGGGAAGTTTTCCTGGATTATTCCGCCAAATATGTTTTACAAGCTTTTAGAATTATCTTCTTCTTCAGGAACACTAATTATTCTTAGGTTTGGTTGTTTAACATAATCCCAGACTTTTTGAAGGCTTTGTTCATATTTTTTTTGTCTTTGTTGAATTGGGTTCATTTGAAAACCTTGTCTGAGCTGTGTATTTCTTTACTATACTTGTTAAATTCTATTGCTGAGACTTTCCAGAGCATTTTGCATGTTTATAAGCATGTTCAATGTTTCCTGAAGTTTAGATTGTTTTTTTATTTATGCTATCTATTTCCTTGAATATTTCTCCCTTCACTTCTCCTATTATTTTTGGGATTTACTTATATTGGGCTTCATCTTTCTGTGGTGCCTCCCTGATTAGCTTAATACCTAACCTCCTGAATTCTTTTTTAGGTAAATCAGGGATTTCTTCTTGGTTTGAATCCATTGCTGGTGAACTAGTGTGGTTTTTTGCGGGTGTGAAAGAGCCTGGTTTTGTCATATTACCAGAGTTGGTTTTCTGGTTTCTCCTCATTTGGGTAGGCTCTGTTAGAGAGAAGGTCTAGGGCTGAAGGCTGTTCTTCAGATTCTTTTGTCCCATGGGGTGTTCCTTTGATGTAGTACTCTCCCGTTTTCCTATGCATGTGGCTTCCTGTGAGCTGAGCTGCAGTGACTGTTGTCTCTCTTCTGGGTCTAGCCACTCAGCAAGTCTGCCCAGCTCCAGGTTGGTACTGGGGATTCTCTGCACAGAGTCCTGTGATATGAACCATCTATGGATCTCTCAGCTGTGGATACCAGAGTCTTTTCTGGTGGAGGTGGCAGGGGGGTGAAATGGACTCTGTGAGGGTTCTTAGCTTTGGGTGGTTTAATGCTCTATTTCTGTGCTGGTTGGCCTCCTGCCAGGAGGTGCTGCTTTCCAGAGAGCTTCAGCTGTGGTAGTATGGAGAGGAACCAGTGGTGGGCTAGGTGCTAAAACTCCCAAGAATATATGCCCTTTGTCGTCAGCTACCAGGGTGAATTGGAAGGCCCATCAGGTGAGGGCAGGGGTAGGTATGGCCAAGCTCAGACTCTCCTTGCAGGGATCTTGCTGTGGTTGCTGTTGAGGGTGGGGGTGATGTTCCCAAGTCACTGGAACTGTGTACCTAGGAGGATTATGGCTGCCTCTGCTGAGTCATGCAGGTTGTCAGGGAAGTGAGGGAAAGCATCACATGCCTCACTCAGCTCCCACACAAATCAAAGGGCTGGTCTCATTCCCACTGTGCCCTCCATCACAGTCCTGAGTCTGTCTCCGGGAGGAGGGCAAGATGGGCTTGAAAACTTGCTGCAGGCTATTGGCCTCCCAGCTGCAAAAGAAAAGGGCTTGGTTCTTCCCCTACTGTGGAATCTGCACACTGGAATCGTGCCCTCCCTGACTTCTGGCCAGAAGGATTCTTGCACCTTTTGAATTGTTACAAAGTTCAACGAGGAATCTCCTTCTCCCTGTTGAGTTTTACCCCAAGGGCCTTTCTACTGCCTCCTCTACCCTTGTATTTCGCTCGGCTCTCTAAATTGACTCAGCTCCAGGTAAAGTCAAAAACTTCTCCTGCAGACAGGCCCTCAGTTTCTCCAGTGAGGGTGTGTGCGCAGGGAGGAGGGTCTCCGTTTCCCACTTCCATAGTTGGATCACTCACAGTATTTGGGGTTTCTCCTGGGTCCTGCAGGAGCAGTCCATTTCCTTCAGAGGGCTTGTGGGTCCTCTTGGGATTGCTCATTTGTTTTTGCAGTCGATCTGGAGCTAAAATTCACAATACAAGCCTCTACACGCTGCTCTGTCTGGAGCCACAATCTAGTTCTGCCTCCCATTTACCATAATGACCTCTATCAAAAAATATTCTTCTGAATGCCAATACTTTAAGAAATATTTTTTATCTGAAGTCACAAGATATTTTCTTCTAATTGTGTCACAGTTATGTTTTTATATATAATACTTTATTCCACTTAAAATTTATTCTTATAATGGCAAGATAGAAATACATTTGTATTTTTTTCAAAAATGTAATAGACTTATTATTCAGATTTCAATAAAATTTCTCCAATATATTTAGAATTTTTTTATCTAGCAATATTAAAATTGTTCTTAATGTTTCTTCTTCGGATCCTACATTTCTTAAGTTTTTAAATGTACAATGTTTGTTTCATTGCCTGGTTATGTTTCTATTTTAGATAACTGACAATTTCATTGTATTTAGCAGTTATAATCTATATGGCAGTAATATTTTAGCTTGTTGAGATTTGCTTTGTGACAAATACATGGGCAATTTTTATTAAAATGTTCTACTTATGCTTAAGAAAAATGCATTATCTATATTTAGGGTACAGGGTTTATATTTTCATTTAATAAAGATTGTTAGTGTATTATTAAAAAACATTTACCACTTTGCTGATGGAAGTGATATCAAAGAATTTATAAACATTATGGCATATATAAATCATCTGAATAGGTATAGGCTATGATAAAATGATGCAGCTGTACTGGTGAACACCAGCAAATGGTCATCCTTGATAAGTAATATTTTGTCTGTTGTCTGATTGATCTTTTAAATGTAATGTGTTAAAGCTCCTGCTATTATGAATGATTTTACAATAATTATTTGAATTCCAAGATTATACTCAATTTATTAGTTTTGTATGTGTTTAAAATTGTGATAAGTTCCCATAGAATTTTTTTTTTCAATCATGATTTGATGATTTCCTTTATCCATTAAAACGGTCCTCTCTGTCTTTGTGGTCTTTCATCAAGTTGGGTCACTAAAACATCTTCACAGGGAGATCTCAGTGTAGCAAGAGAGTGAGAATGGAAACTGCAAGACCTCTTAATTCCTTGCTTAGAAATAACACGTCACTTCAGCTGCAAGTATCCAGGTCAGTCAGATTAAAAAAATAGAGAAGTAAATTCTCTCTCTTGATGGGTAGAGTTAGAAAAAAAATAACCACTTCTGTTTATTGTAATTATGAAACTGTCCCCATAAGCTTTAGAAAAATATTCAGGGAAGGAAGGTGAAGGAGAAACAAAAATAAACCAAATTTCCAGCACATTCATTATTAATCATTAGGTCAGCTTGTTCTCTTAGCTGCTTTTTCATAGTAGTTTTGTACCTATTTTTTTAGAATCACGTAGTCCCTAGATTATAGTTCCCCTTAACTGCTATTTAGATAACAACTTAAATATTATACAACATTAATTTTCCCCTTTGAAATATTCCTCAGGTCCTATGTGTCAGTGAAAAATTAGCTGTTCTGCAAGACCCCACTAGAAGCTGAATCATCAAACAATGCAGTCTCCACATCCTGATGATTTTATGTCCTTTACCTTGACCAATCAATAACCCAAATTGTACAGTTCCTCACCCTCCATGATCTGCTTAAAAATCGCAAGTCCAGAACTATATGGGGCAATGTATTTGAGGATTTTTCTCTGCTGCAAACCCTGCTGTCTTGGTGTATTGGCATGTTATTATGCAGTGGGCATCAAACTTGTTGGCCTACAACAGGTACTGACAGATGTATTTTTCATTATCATATTTTGAGTTCTGTACATATTAAGCATTATTATTTCTCATTTGTTGTATTTTTTGAATACAATTTTATTTTTAATTTTATTTTCTCTATACAACTTTTCAAGATAAATCCTCTATTTCTACTTTTACCAAGATTATTTAACTTTATGCAATAAAAAGTTAATCAGTGTTTTATATTCTAATTGACATAATGTTTCTGAAAGGTATTAATTCAGATCACAGCAACCTCTCTCTCCTTGCCATTCCAAGATGAGGAGCTATTACTATCTAGTATTTACCTCCCCTTTTGAACTCCATTAAATCAAATATTTTTATTATTATTACTTTGTGTAAACAATGTATAAATATACTAGTATTAAATATTTTATTGATTAGCTTTTTAAAAAATATATTTCTACTAGATTCATTTTCTTAAAATTAGTTTCTTAGTGCTTTCTTTTCTGAGTGTTCATTGACACTCAGATTTCCTCAGGTCATTTATTTATTTATTTATTTTGTCACAAAAGCATGTTTTATTTGCTTTGTTCAGATAGTTGGGATGGGAATTATTTTCAATGAGCTTTCATTTGGATCTCCATGAGAAAGAGGAGAGAATAATAATTTAGAGTCTGGACATTGGTACTTAACTTTGTTGATACAAATCTAGACTTTTGTTTTAGTATCTGAGGAGTGTTGGGTAACTTACCTAAGCTTTTCATCATTTACCTTCTTCATTTGTAAAATTAGTATTGTATTAATAATACCTGTTTCATAGGATTAACAGAATTAACGGTTGTACTTGTTACATGCCTTACATATTTTAAGCACTGAATACATTCTATCATTTATTATTTTCTAGTTTTTTTGGAATCACACTTTTGGCTTAATAGTTGTTCTTTTGTTGGTTTTCTGCCGTTCTTATGCATTTGAAGTCTTTATCTTTTCTTTTTTTTATTATTAGGCATGTAAATAAATTCATGTGGGTTCTTTGTTCTTCATGGAATACAGTATGGTTCTTGAATATTATGACTTGTGCTTTTCATAAATTTTTGAAAATTCTCAGCTAGTATTATTTTAAACATTTTCTTTCTCATTCTTTGTGTTCTTTTATTCTGGAACTTCCTTTAAGCTTATGTTTGGCAATCTTACTTCAACTTTCAGATCTCTTTGCTCACATGTATTTTCCATATTTCTTTTTTGTCTCTCTCTGTTGCATCCTGGATTATATTAAATATGCACCTTTCAAATCACGGTTTATTTCTTCAGACACATCTAATCCTAGATTTAACTCACCTGTTGAGTTTTTATTTTATTTCAACAATTACATTTCTCATTCTTGAAATTCTTTTTTGATTAAATTTAAAAATGTTTCCAGTGTTCCTTGTATGCTTTTTCAAGTGTACTTATGTATCATTTATGTCCTCATAAACAGCCATTTTATATTCTTCATATGATAAGCCTAATAACTAAAATTTTGAGGTGTTAGTTTTTTGAAAATTTTCATAACTTTTATGTTCATTTATTTTCTTATAATTTTAGTAGTGTTTAGTAATTAAATCATATTTACTTGTATTCAATCTGTAGTAATTCAGAGACAGTGATTAAATAAAGATACTTTTCTCCAGAGAGATTTGCATTTGCTTCTGCCAGTTCTGGATGCTGCTATCAAGCTCAGAGAAGCTCAATTTAACTTAGTGCTTTGGACTGAATGATTGTGCTCCAAAATTTATGTATTGAAGCCCTAGTCCTCAATGTGATGATGTTTGAATGTGAGGCATTTTAGAGCTAACAAAGTCATGACAGTGAACTCCTTTGGATGAGGTTAGGACTCTTATGAGAAGAAATATGAAAATGATGATTATTACTCTCAGCTCTGTGAAGGTGTGGTGAGAAGGAGGCTATATACAAGGAAGGAAGAGTGCCTCCTCAGATGCCTATCATCTGGTGCTTTAATCCTGGACTTTCTAGCCTCTCGAACTGTAAAAACTGAATATTTGTTCTCTAAGCCATTCAGTCTATTGTATTTTTCTAAAGGAGTCCAAACTGACTAAGATATTTAATGTATATAAATTTTATAAATATGAAAAATTAAGACAGATTTATAGCAAAAATTTTCCATACACAAATACTTTTTTTGGTTATTTTATTATTATTATATTGTTACTATCTAATGAGAATCACGGCTGAGATATGTTAAAATTTCTGGTTGTATAAAGTGTAGACACAATGTAAATATTAGGAGAAAAATGTAAGAAAAAATTTAAAATTCAATAACAGGAAATTTAAAGATTATTTGAAGACACTTCATAAAATGTTTTGGAAAAAAATCATCACGTAATGCAAAGATAAAATGGAAAAGATAAATGTTAAGAAAGACAATAATCTATAATTATTTGATTCAACATAATTCAATTTAATAAAAATTAAAATATGACCATCAGTCAGGAAAGGAAAACTTTCAAAAGTTAAAAATTATGCAAATGTGCAAATGAGTAAATTGTGGGAAAACAGCAATTACAAGACACAAAAAATGAACAAGAACACCTTTCATGTGATTTTAAAGCTTTAATAAATTAAAATTTTGAAGTATATCAACAGAAATATTTAAGAAATCAGCATAGTTTCTTGATGACCGTGATGGTTAATTTTATGTGTCAACATGACTGGGTACCATTATTTCTTTTTTTAAAAAAATTTTACTTAAGTTCCAGGATACATGTTCAGAACGTGCAGTTATGTTACATAGGTATAGGTGTTCCATGGTGGTTGCTGCACCTGTTGACCTGCCTTCTAAGTTCACTTCCCTTACCCCCGACACCCCAACTGGCCTTGGTGTGTGTTGTTCCCCTCCCTGTGTCTATGTGTTCTCATTGTTTAATATACACTTATGTGTGAAAACATGTAGTGTTTTTTTTTCTGTTCCTGTGTTTGTTTGCTGAAGATGATGGCTTCCAGTTTCATCCATGTCCCTGCAAAGGAAATTATCTCATTCTTTTTTATGGTTGAATAGTATTCCATGGTGTATATGTACCACATTTTCTTTATCCAGTTTAGCACTGATGGGCATTTGCTTTGGTTCCATGACTTTGCTATTGTAAATAGTGCTGCAATAAACATACATGTGCATGTGTCTTTACAGTAGAATGATTCATATTCCCTTGGGTATATACCCACTAATGGGATTGCTGGGTAAAATGCTATTTCTGGTGGTAGATCCTTGGGGAATCACTATATTGTCTTCCACAATGGTTGAACTAATTTACATTTCCACCAACAGTGTAAAAGCATTCCGATTTCTACACAGCCCCACCAGCATCTATTGTTTCTTGACTTTTTAATGATTGCTATTTTCACTGACATGAGATGGAATCTCATTGTGGTTTCAATTTGCATTTCTTTAATGATCTGTGATGTTGAATTTCTTTCATATGTTTGTTGGTCACATAAATGTCTTCTTTTGAGAAATTTCTGTTCATACCCTTTGCCCACTTTTCAGTGGGGTTGTTTGTTTGTTTCTTGTAAATTTGTTTAAGTTTCTTGTAAATTCTGGTTATTAGATCTTTGTCAGATGGATAGATTGCAAAAATTTTCTCCCATTCTGTAGGTTGCCTATTCATGCTAATGATAGTTTCTTTTCCTGTGCAGAAACTCTTTTTTTTTTTTTTTGAGACGGAGTCTCGCTCTGTCGCCCAGGCTGGAGTGCAGTGGCGCTATCTCGGCTCACTGCAAGCTCCGCCTCCCGGGTTTACGCCATTCTCCTGCCTCAGCCTCCCGAGTAGCTGGGACTACAGGCGCCCGCCACCTCGCCCGGCTAATTTTTTTTTTGTATTTTTAGTGGAGACGGGGTTTCATTGTGTTAGCCAGGGTGGTCTCGATCTCCTGACCTCGTGATCCGCCCGTCTCGGCCTCCCAAAGTGCTGGGATTACAGGCTTGAGCCACCGCGCCCGGCCCAGAAACTCTTTAGTTTAATTAGATCCCATTTGTCAACTTTTGCTTTTGTTACAATGCTTTTGGAGTTTTTGTCAAGAAGTCTTTGCCCATGTCTATGTCCTGAATGGTATTGCCTAGATTTTCTTGTAGGGTTTTTATCGTTTTAGGTTTTACATTTAAGTCTTTAATAAATACTGAGTTAATTTTTGTATAAGGTATAAGAAAGGGATTCAGTGTCAGTTTTCTGCATATGGCTAGCCAGTTTTCCCAGCACCACTTATTGAATAGCAGATCCTTTCCCCATTGCTTGTTTTTGTCAGGTTTGTCAAAGATCAGATGGTCGTAGATGTGTGGTGTTATTTCTGAGGTTTCTGATCTGTTCCATTGGTCTGTTTGTCTGTTTTGGTACCAGTACCATGCTGTTTTGGTTACTGTATCCTTGCAATATAGTTTGAAGTCAGGTAGCGTGATGCCTCCAGCTTTGTTCTTTTAGCTTAGGATTGTCTTGGCTATGTGGGGTCTTCTTTGATTCCATATAAAATTTAAAGTAATATTTTTTCTAATTTTGTCAAGGACTTCAATGGCAGTTTGGTGGGAATAGCATTGAATCTATAAATTACTGAGCAGTGATTTATAGGTAATGGGCAGTATGGCCATTTTCAGAGTGTTGATTTTTCCTAACCATGAGAATGGGATGTTTTTCCATTTGTTTGTGTCCTCTCTTATTTTCTTGAGCAGTGGTTTGTAGCTCTCCTTGAAGAGGTTCTTCACATCCTTGTTAGTTGTATTACTAGGCATTTTATTCTTTTTTTTTTTTTTTTTTTTTTTTTTTGAGACGGAGTCTCGCTCTGTTGCCCAGGCTGGAGTGCAGTGGCCGGATCTTAGCTCACTGCAAGCTCCGCCTCCCGAGTTTACGCCATTCTCCTGCCTCAGCCTCCCGAGTAGCTGGGACTACAGGTGCCCGCCACCTCGCCCGGCTATTTTTTTGTATTTTTTAGTAGAGACGGGGTTTCACCGTGTTAGCCAGGGTGGTCTCGATCTCCTGACCTAGTGATCCGCCCGTCTCGGCCTCCCAAAGTGCTGGGATTACAGGCTTGAGTCACCGTGTACGGCCTATTCTTTTTGACCAATTGTAAATGAGAGCTCATTCATGATTTGGCTCTCTCCTTGTCTATTGTGGGTGTAAAGGAATGCTTGCAATTTTAGCACTTTGATTTTGTATCCTGAGACTTTGCTGAAATTCCTTATGAGCTTAAGGAGTTTTGAGGCTGAGATAATGAGGTTTTCTAAATGTAGAATCATGTCATCTGCAAACAGAGACAATTAGACCTTACTCTTTTCCTATTTGAATGCTCTTCATTTCTTTCTCTTGCCTGATTGCCCTGGCCAGAACTTCCAATACTATGTCAAATAAGAGTGGTGAGAGACAGCATCCTTGTGTTGTACTAGTTTTCAATGGGATTGCTTCCAGCTTTTGCCCATTCAATATGATGTTGGCTGTGGGTTTGTCATAAGTAGCTCTTATTATTTTGAGTTATGTTCCATCAATGCCTAGTTTATAAAGAGAGTTGTTTAACATAAAGGGATGTTGAATTTTATTGAAGGCCTTTTCTGCATCTATTGAGATAAACATGTGTTTTTTGTCTTTGGTTCTGTTTATGTGATGGATTATGTTTATTGATTTGTGTATGTTGAACCAGCCTTGCATTCCGGGGATGACTTGATCATGGTGAACAAAGTTTTTGATGTGCTGCTGGATTCGGTTTGCCAGTATTTTATTGAGGATTTTCATATCGATGTTAATCAGGGATATTGGCCTGAACTTTTACTTTTTGTTGTATCTCTGCAAGGTTTTGGTATCAGGATGATGCTGCCGTATAAAATGAGTTAGGGAGGATTCCCTCTTTTTCAATTGTTTGGAATAGTTTCAGAAGGAAGGTACCAGCTCCTCTTTGTAACTTTGGTAGAATTCAGCTGTGGATCTGTCTGGTCCTGGACTTTTTTTGGTTGGTAGGCTATGAATTAGTAGCTCTATTTCCTAGCTTGTTATTGGTCTATTCAGGGATTTGACTTCTTTCTGGTTTAGTCTTGGGAGGGTGTATGTGTCCAGGAATTTATCCATTTCTTCCAGATGTTCTAGTTTATTTTCATAGAGGTGTTTATAGTATTCTCTGACGGTAGTTTGCATTTCTGTGGCATCAGTGGTGATATTCCCTTTATCATTTTTTAAAGTGTCTATTTGATTCTTCTCTCTTTTCTTCTTTATTAGTCTAGTCAGCAGTCTATCTATTCTGTTAATTTTTTCAAAAAACAGCTCTTGAATTCACTGATTTTTTGTAGGGCTTTTCGTATTTCTACCTCCTTCAGTTCTGCTCTGATTTTACGTTAATCGCTAAGACAATGGGGAAAATGTCCCCAGGGCATGTCAGAGATCTTCATGGCAGCCCATTCAGTCACAGACCAGAGTCCTAAGAGAACATGGTTTTGTGGGTGTGCCAGGGTACCTGAAACGTGTGCAGCCTAGTGACTTTTTGTCCTGCATCCCAGCCACTTGACTCCTGTCTGAAAGGGGCTAAAGAGCCTGGGCCATGGTTTCTGAGGGTGCAATCCCCAAACCTTGGCACTTTCCACTTGGTGTTGAGCCTGCGAGTGCAGAGAAGTCAAGAATTGAGGTTTGGGAACCTCCACCTAGATTTCAGATGTATGGAAACGCCTGGATGGCCATGCAGAAGTTTGTTGCAGGGGTTAGGGTCTCATGGAGAACTTCTGCTAGGGTAATGTGGAAGGGAAATATGGGGTTAGACCTCCCATACAGAGTCCCTACTGGGGCACCACCTAGTGGAGCTGGAAGATTGCCACCATACTCCATACCCCAAAATGGTAGATCTACTGACGGCTTGCATCATGTGCCTGGAAAAGCCATAGACACTCAATGCCAGCCCATAAAAACAGGTGGGAGGGTGGCTGAACTCTGCAAAGCCACAGGGGAGTAGCTGCCCAAGACCATGGATATCCACCACTTGGTTCAGCATGACCTGCTTGTGAGACATGGAGTCAAAGGAGATCATTTTGGAGCTTTAAGATTTGAATGCCCTGTTGGATTTCAGACTTGCATGGGGCTGTAACCCCTTGGCTTTGGCCTATTTCTCCCACTTGGAATGGCTGTATTTACCCAATACCTGCATGTACCAGCATTGCATCTAGGAAGTAACTACCTTGCTTTTGATTTTACAGGCTCCTAGGCAGAAGGGAATTCTCAAATGAGACTTTGGAGTGTGGACTTTTGAGTTAATGCTGAAATGAGTTAAGACTTTGGGGGACTGTTGGCAAGGCATGGTTGGTTTTGAAATGTGAGGGCATGAGATTTGGAGGAGCCAGAAGCAGGATGATATAGTTTGACTCTGTGTCCCCACCCAAATCTCATCTTGAATTACATGCTCATAATTCCCATGTGTTGTGGGAGGGACCCAGTGGGAGATAATTCGAATCATGGGGGCAATTTATCCGATACTCTTCTCATGGTAGTAAACACATCTCATGAGATCTGATGGTTTTATCAAGGGTTTCTGCGTTTGTGTCTTCCTCATTTTCTCTTGCTACCACCATGTAAGAAGTTCCTTTCAACTTCCACCATGATTCTGAGGCCTCCCCAGCCATGTGGAACTCCAATTAAATTTCTTTTCTTCCCAGTCTCAGGTATTTCCTTATCAGTAGCATGAAAACAGACTAATACAGAGAATCTGATAATTATGTGTCTTGGGGTTGCCCTCCTTGTGGAGTATCTTAATGTTCTTATCTGTATTTCCTGAATTTACTTATTGGCCTGTCTTGCTAGGTTGGGGGAGTTCTCCTGGATAATATCCTGAAGTGTGTTTTCCAGCTTGTTTCCATTCTCCCTGATTCCTTCAGGTACTCCAGTGAACTGTAGGTTCTTTTCACATAGTCCCATATTTCTCAGAGGCTTTGTTTGTTCTTTTGTGTTCTTTTATCTCTAATCTTGTATGCATGCCTTATTTCAGCAAGGTGGTCTTCAAACTCTGATATCCTTTCTTCCGCTTGGTTGATTTGGCTGTTGATACTTGTGTATGCTTCACCAAGTACTCATGGTGTGTTTTTCAACTTCATCAGGTTAGTTATGTTCCTCTCTAAACTGGTTATTCTAGTTAGCAGCTCCTCTAACCTTTTATTAAGGTTCTTAGCTTCTTTGCATTGGGTTAGAACATTCTCCATTAGCACAGCAGAGTTTTTTAAATTACCAATCTTCTGAAGCCTATGTCTGTCAATTTGTCCATCTCATCCTCCATCCAGTTCTGTGCCCTTGCTGGAGAGACATTGTGGTCATTTGGAGAAGGGGTACTCTGGTCTTTTTGGTTTTCACTGTGTTTTCATTTATTCTTTCTCGTCTTCATGAGTTTGTCTACTTTTCAATCTTCAAGGTTGCTGACCCTTGGTTGGGATTTCTGTGGGGACATTTTGTTGTCAACGATGCTGTTGTTGTTGCTTTCTGTTTATTTGTTTTTCTTTCAGTAGTCAGATTCCTCTTCTGTAGGGTTGCTGTGGTTTGCTAGGTGTTCACTTCAGACCCTATTCATCTAGTTCACTCCCATGGCTGGAGATGTCACTCAAGGAGGCTGGAAAACAGCAAAGATGGGTGTCTGTTCCTTCTTCTGGGATCTCTGACCTCCAGGAGCACCAACCTTATGCCAGTAGGATTGCTCCTGTGTAGGGTGTCTGACAACCTCTGTTGGAACGTCTCACCAGCTGGGTGGCACGGGAAACAGGACCCATTTAATAAAGCAGTTTGTTTCTTGGTGGAGGGGTGTGCTCTGCTTAGGTGAAACCCACTCATCTAGGCTGCCTGAATTTTTCAGAATTACCAGGAGGGAAGGCTAAGTCTACTGGTCCGCAGAGACTGAGACCACCCCTCCCACTAGGGGTTCTAGTGGCTCAGGCCCAGAGATATCAGAGTTTTTTCTCTGAGCCTCTGGTGAAGTTGTTGGAGTTCCCACAGGGAGACCCCACCCAGTGGAGAAAGATGGGTGTGGGTCATGTCTGAAGAGTGCTCTGGCCACAGTCTGCTATAGCTTGTGTGTTTGGCTGTGGGAGGTACCTCTTGGGACCAAGCCACCTAGCTTCTCTGGTTCCCGCAGGGGGAAACGTGGCTTGGAGCTCTAGAGATGAATACCTCCCTTCCCCACCCGGGGCTTAGAGTATTAGGCAGTTATGAGCCTCAGTGCTGGCTGCTGCCCTTTTCCCAAGGAACTCAAATGGCTTAGATTGCAGGCAGCTACAGCCGTGGTGCTGGTCACTTCTCTCTCTCCAGGAACCCAACAAGCTTAAGCAGATTCTAGCTGAGAGGCTATTGAGAATCTGTGCAGCTCTGGGGTTGGAACCCTAGGCCCCAGTGGTATGGGTTTGCCAGTGGGATCTCTCGATTCTTGGGTTGCATGGTTTCATTGAAAAAGCACGGTTTCCCCCGCGGTGTAGTGTGCTCACTCACTGCCTCCCTTGGCTGGCAGGGTGGGGGCTCCCCTACTCTGTGTGGCTCTCAGGTGGGCCACCACACTGTACTGCTCTTCCTTGCTCTCCGTGGATCAGGCCAGCCGCCTAGTCAGTTCTGATGAAAGAAGCTGGATACCTTGGTTGCCAGTGCAGGATTAGACTGCCCCAGTGTGCTGGGCATCATCCAATTCATTGAAGGACTGAATAGAACAAAAAGGTGGATGAGGGCTGAGTTTGCCCTTTCAATGCCTGGCTGCTTGAGCTGGAACATCAGTATTCTCCTTTCCTCGGCATTCCTGGTTCTCAGGCCTTTAGACTGCAACTGGAATCTATACTATTGGTTCTCCAGCTCCTAGGACCCCTCATTATACCACCAGCTTTCCTGAGTTTCCAGGTTGACTATTGCAAACTGTGGGACTTCTCAACTTTCATACTCATGTAAGCCAATATTCTCTTTCTCTATCATCTATCTATCTATCTATCTATCTATCTATCTATCTATCTATCTATCTATCTATCTATCTATCTATCTATCTATCATCTATCTATTATCTATTATCATCTATCTATCTATCTATCTATCTATCTATCTATCTATTGATCGATTGATCTATCATCTATCTATTATCTATCTATTATTATCTATCTATCTATCTATCATCTATCATCTATCTATCTAATCTTACTGGTTCTGTTTCCCTGGGAAACACCAACTAATACAATAATCATTCTACAATGTACTAGATAGGCAGTAAAAAAAAAAAAAAAAAAATCACATAGAAAGAGCTATCTGCACCAATCTTTAATCCACATTTCTAATTCCCTTTGGAAAATAAAACAATTCAGAATAGTTTTTTTTTTCTATTTTTTTCCTGTAATGCTATATTTGCATTGCCTTATCATCCTGACATATATTCTTTCCACTATTTTCTAGTCTACCTATTCCTCTCAGACTCACATTTCTAAAATACAAAACTGAATGTCTCGCTAATATTTTCTGTATGCCAAAAAACAAATTGCTTAGCCTGGCATTTCACTTCCTCACACCTCTCATTTCTATGATACATATAACCTGGAAGGCAATCTCTATTTCTGTTAATTCCTCAAGTATACATACAATGGACTGTTGCGTGACTTTGTGCACCTCCCATTTATCTCACCTTTCCCCCATTTCCTTGGTGAAGGTCAACTTGTTGTTCTTTCCATATACAAATTAATTACTTCCTCTGCTATGAAGAGTTCCTTTATTATTTTCTAGGCATAATTAACTGTTCTTTCTCAGTACTCTCACAACTCTTTATATATGTATTATAATTTTGTATGAATTTGCTGAATACAGTTAGTCACTCTTCTGTTAGAAGTTAAGATTTTGAGTGAACAAACATAATGCTTTCTCATCTTTGTATTCTCAGAATTCATCACACCACTGGATATATTGAATGAAAGAATGAATGGTGCAGAGAATCCATAAGTCATGAAATCCCAGGAGTTGGACACAATGAATACAGTGTTCTATGAAGATAAATATTAATAATAAAATTGTTAAAATCGAACGCTTTCTCAATGCAACCTGAGAAATAGGGTGAGTGAAAAACTATTGGAAGAGATACTCTGGTGTACATATTTTTGTTCAGTTGGTGAAAAAGCAGATATAACTAAAGGCAAAACACTTAGATTAGGAAAAGAACTGCAACATCACTCAACCATTCCTTGCTAACAAGCAGAGAGTACCAGTGTTTTTCAGTTTGTAGAAGTGAAAGTTTTAACAGTAGAATTATACAATTGTAATGATACAAATTATTTTTCAAATACATTAACAATATTAAGGATTTTCTGAAGTTTTGGATAAAGCTGCAATCTCAAAATAGATTACTTGTTGAGTGTTATGGCACTACAGGATAGAATTTTAGAGAACAGAGTAGATGACAGGAAAAGAGCATTTCTGAAGAAATCAAGAAATAGAAACTTTTATAGCCATATTCATTAAGGCTTATTACCACTTTTTTCATTGGAAGACATCAGAGTTTTTAATAAAACAATCTAATATATCTTGGTGAATTCACAAGTTTCTACAAAGATGGTGCTTTTTTAAAAATTAAGAGGTCCTCACAATTTGGTGTCATTGTGGTGAATTTGCATGCTCTGAAATTCTTGTTCCTTCTCATTGGTGAGTAAGGATATCTGAATTTCGTCAAATCCAGTTAAATAATTAAAATATGCATAAAAATAGTAAAAACACATATAGGATAACTGGCAAGACAGTAGTTAATTTTTTCCCCTCACAAATAAAGAATTCGATTTGTATTATTTACAGTTAGAGATACAAATTTCCTTTGAAATTGATTTTTTTTTTTTTTTTTTTTTTTTTAAGGTAGGAGCTCTTGTATTTCTGGGGCATGAGTGTAACCAGCTCCTGGACTTGCAGTATAGCTGCCTTTTTCTGAGATCCCTTTAATTCAGTCTTGGAAGTGGAGAAGACGATTTGCAAAGGAACCTAATACTTTTTGGGACAGGCAGGACTTATACAATGTGTACTGTTAATATTTTTCAGTTTTCTGTATGTTACGATGTTTGGGCATCTTAGCCCAGCCTAGAGCACGCCTTTGATTTGCAAACTAACCAATCCAGAACCACACTTTCTCTATCAGCCCATGCACCCCACAAGGCAGTATTTCTTGGCCTTAACCATTGCAGGACCAGGTTCTAGGCAACTGGGAACCACTCCCATAGCTCAAAACTCACTAAACTTATTCAAACTAGCCAATCCTAAACTGTTCATCCTGCCTTGTCTTGACTTTCCCCTGGAAACCCCAATAAAGACAGTAACCTAAACCTTCCCTTTATACTCCTGTCTTCTTCTTAACCACCCTGGTGTCTTTTCCATGTGGACCTGTGTGGTATGGCTTGCCTCCTGTCTTTAAAACCGGTAAGTATAATAAACCTTGTTTTTATTTTCTCCTGAATTGCTCCTCTGTTTCCTCTTGTAGATACACCTGACCATCACATAAGAATAATACTATCGTGTGAAATTAGGAAAATCAGTGAGTAAACTTGAATGGCCTGACCATGTTTCACTGATGGGAAAGGATTGAAGAGCCTAGTGTTTGTGCAGAAGTGATCAAAGTCATATCACGAGTGGTTGAAATGGCTACACTGGTTACAGTCAGAATCCCAGTGTATTCATTTATAATTAGAAATATAATTTCTAAATAAATAAAATTCTCAGAACAACTGTACAATTATTTTCTGCAGCTAAGCTAGAAAATCATATCATCAGAAATTTGCTAGGTGAGGAAGGAAACAGAAATGAAGTATATAAGACTCTAATATGTAATGCTGGAAACTGCAACACTCACAAGCTATTTACAGTGCACTGAAAAGAACGTCTCCCCTCTGGGCAGAATTGGGAGGATCCCAAGCAGGTGATGTTTGCATCTTTACTGCCATTGTTGACTGCCCTGTGCTGATGAACGTTTATTCATGCAGTGATTCTTAAACTTTCGGGTCTCAGGACTCCATTATGTTCATTGTGGGCCCCAAAGAGTTTTTGTTTTATATGGGTTCTATGTACCAATATTTGTTTTATTGAAAATTAAAAATGGGAGATGTTTCATATATTTATTTATTTAAAATAAATGACAATAAACCTATTATATGTGAACATAAATAACAATTATTATAACAAACTGTCATTTTCAAGTACACACATGAAAAATCATATTTGAATGAATAGAAGACAGAGGTTTTGTGTCCTTTTCACATTCAATCTGTCACGATATGTTGTTCTGGTTGAAGTATATGAAGAATATCTGGCCTGGCACAGATACAAAAAGGAGTATTTTTAAAACTTTTTTAGTTAGTGTAGATTTGAATACTACACAAAAACTTGACAAGTGGGAGTTCTACAAACAAAACTTGTAATGTTTAATTTGAAACTTATCAACCAGGCATGTTGGGGGATGCCTATCCTCCCAGCTACTCCAAGGCAGGAGGATCCCTTGAGCACAGGAATTGGAGGCTGTAGGGAGCTATGATCATACCACGCTCCCCAGCCTGGGCAATAGAGCGCGAGACTTTCTCTAAAACAAATAGAAAGAGAAATCATAACAATAAACTTGTACTGTTGCAGTGAAACATAGGAGTCCATTAACTGTACTTTAAAAACCATGTTCCATAGAATATATTCTGTCTATAAATGTATTAATATTTAAATCAGCATATATAATATGATACAATTTAAAACCTAAGATGTAAGTAATGAATAAAAAACGAATGTTTTTGAATATTGACCTAAAGAATTACATTTTAGAATATAAGAAATATGCTAAAAATTATTAAGTGCAAAAAAAAAACTTCTGGTCTGTTGGTAGGACTCTATTCCTAGAAGCTGGAAAGAAGTAATTTAATATAGAATAATCAAAATGACTAAACTTTTTGCCAATACATATTATGCTTTTTGCCAATATGTATTATGCTTTATCATTAGATGCCTTATGGAACTTTGCAGAATGCCTGGTGTGCGGTAAATTCTCAGTAATAGCTAAATAATTGGATAACTCAGTAATGAATTAAAAATAAAAGTCCTTAGATCATTTTGAGGTTTATATAGTAGCTGACAGGTGACTAGGACTTTTTTTGAACTGCTCCTTAATGGAGACAAAAAAACTTGTGTTATTAAGGATCTGACCCAAAGCTATTCTTATTTCAGGATAGATACAGTCTAAGTTATTTGAGTATCTGCTTTGTTCTCCAGCTTTGGCAGGAAAGTGATAAATTTTGTTGTCCATAACTTAAAAATTAGTACTTCCTAGTTTCACTGCTATTTGATTTGTGCTTTATTGTTTGTGACATGAAAAATATGATTTAGTTGGTGCTGACTGCTGTCATGAATTAAGCTGCACTTTGAACCATGTATATAGATTTTGTTTTCAGTGCACTGGGCAGGCAGCAATAGCTTTTCACCAGTTCTAAGAGAAACAAGTGAAGTAACCTACAGCAGAATTCTTAACAGGAATTTTCCAATTTTCAAGCGATTGACTACTAATACCATTTACAAAACAGAACTCTGGGCCCAAAGAATTGTGGCTTTATAATATCATTTTTGCTAAGTTGTCTTTTTATTACCCATTTTGCTATATGAGGATTTCAACTCACACAACTAAGTTTTATTGCTATAGTTCAGACCTTGTGCCAGACAAAGTAATGATGCCAGGAGGCATCTGAAGATATATGAAACACAAGATATAATATCAAGTGCTATGGGTTGAAATGTGTCCCCCCAACATTCACACATTGATATTCTAACCTCCAATACCTTTGAATGTAATTTGCTTTAGAAATGGGATTTACAGAGGTAATAAAATTAAAATTATTAAGACGGACTCTAATCTAATATAACTAGTGTCCCTACAAAAAGGGGAAATTTGGAGACAGTCACACATAGAAGAATAATGCCACGTGAAGATAAAGACTGAGATTGAGGTGATGGTTTCTACACCAAAGGTTGCTGTGGAAACCACCAAAAGTTAGGAATCTAGGAGGAACACACAGAACATATTCCCTCTCACAGGAGCCAACCCTGCTGACAGACTTGCTCTCAGACTTCCAGGACTGAGAGACTGTGCATTTCTAGTGTTCTAAGTCACCCAGTTTGTGATATATTATTACAGCAGCTCCAGGAACAAATACACTAAGATACTTGGTCCTTTTATGTTGTTCTGAATTAAATTACTTCTCTTCAGTTTCTAGGGATACACCCATTTGGGGCTGAAACCATGCTTTGCTTGTTTGGGAGGATGAAATGTTTTTCACATGAAGATTGGCATGATGATATTAGCATTTTGGAGGCTACGGATACCGTCACTTCTTTGGTGTTTGAAAAGGTTATTGAGGTTTATGGACAAAAGCAAGAGATGAAGAAGTACATGTTACAGATAGTATAATCAGTCTGAAATACACTGAGAGTCACCCAGAATTATGCCCAGCAGGAAACTGGCTAATTTTGGTGCTTTTCTGATTAAGCCATATTAAAGATACCTAAAATCAATGATTTTCTACCTAGCCAGGTGATTATGTTTCACCATTCTCCCTAAAATAGATGAACCACATGAGACATGATCAATATACAGAACAGTGATTTAAAACTATCATGAAATGTTTTGGGAACTTTGCAAAAAGAAAATATAGAGTATAAAATCATCTCAGCTTTTATGTTTTAAACATCAGTGTAGAGGGCAGAATAATGGTCCCCCAAATATGTCCATGCCCAAATCCACAGAGCCTGTGAATATGTTACCTAACACGGCAAAAAGACTCTGCAGAGGTGATGAAGGGTATGGCCCTTGTGAAGGGAAGATTATCCTAAATTATTCAAGTGGGTCCAATTTAATTACATGGGTTCTTAAAATTGATCGCCCTTTCCAGGATGAGTTCAGAGTCAGAAGAAGATGTGACTAACAAAGAAGGCTCAGACAGATGCCATGTTTCTGGTTGCTGACTTTGAAGATGGAGGAGGTGGCCATGAGGCAAGGAATGTAGGAAGCTTCTAAAAGTTGGAGAAGTAAATAAATGGGTGATGTGAAGCCTTCAGAGAAAAATATTGCTCTGCCAGCAACATAATTTTTATCCAATGAGACCAACCTGAGTTGGACATCTAACCTATCAAACTGTAAGATAGGAAATTTGTTTTGGTTTAAGCTACTAAATTTGTGCCAATTTACTACAGCAGCAATTAAAAACTAATACAATCAATAAATTATCAACAAGTATTTATTGATCATCTAATTGTGCAGGGTCCTTTAAAAATACATGTATCATAGTATGAACAATCATACAACAGTTTCTTGTGAAACATGAGAAGATCTGAGACTAATATGTAAAATGTTAGAAGTGAGACTCAGTATTTTTAAACACTTTTGATACTCATAGCAATACTATAAGCAAAAAAAATTTAAACAATTTGCCCAAGACCACACAATTAGTATTTGTTTAGTTTTGTCTGAATTCATGGCTGAGTTTTCTGAACTCATTCACTCCACTTTTTCTCAGGATTCCTGCTACTCAACAGTTAACTCCCTACATAGAATATTAACTTGTGGGTCACACATTTATTTTTAATAAAAGTGATATTTCAAAGAAAACTTAGAAGTTTCAAGAATAAATATTTCATGTATTATTTTAATTATATATGAATAACATTTTCTATTATTACTTTAAGAAGATGAGAAGTAAAACTCAGAATATACAATACCTTTGGAGTAGCTATGATGTTGTTGGGGGGGGGTGTGGGCAGCATGAAAGGTAGTTTTTAAGCATATATTTTGTATTTACTATTTTTTTAGTTTTATGTTCCCACTTGAACAGAGAAAGAAGTGGCCTCTGAAACACCTCCTCATTAGGCAGAAAACTTTCTTAGGAATCTATTATTTCTTGATGAAGTTTAAGTTTAGCCTCAGTATTCTCTTTTAACTTTCTTTGGGAGGGTAATACACATATCAATTGGAGACCCTCCTCTGCTCCTTGAGATGAAAATTACCTTGAGTCTCTTAATATAATTTATGAGAAAGCCCAATAATCTGTCTAGGATTGATGCAAGTTCCCAGGGGACTTATGTACTCATAGCCTTTTCTACCTCTGGGATTTCCGAGTCCACACATGCTGTTCTACTACCAGTATCAACCCTGAGAGACCCCACAACATCAAAAGAGTAGATTTTCCTGAAGACATCAATGATAGAGAACAATGGGTTTTGTATCACAAACAATTTTAAATGGAAACATAAGCCTCCTCCTTTTCTTAAAAAAACATTTTCACATCCTCTCTACTATGACTTTTTTGAAAAATTATCGTTTTGCATTGTACTGTAGTAAAACATATATTCCAGTATTGATATCATGAAGTACATTAACAATGCTGTGTAAATATCACCACTATTCATTTCCAGAATTTTTCATTTTCCCAAATTGACTCTGTACCAGTTAAACAATAACTCCCACTCTTTCCTACCTCAGCTCTGACAATCACCATTCTACTTTCTGTCTCTATGTATTTGACTATTTTAGATATTTCATATAAGTGGACTGATACATTTTTATCCAGCGGCTTATTTCATTTAATTTCTTCAAAGTTCATCCATGTTTTAGCATGTGTCAGAATGCCATTTATTTATTTATTTATTTGGAGACATAATCTTACTCTATCCCCCAGGTTGGAGTTTTTTGGCATGATCTCAGCTCACTACAACCTCTGCCTCCTGGGTTCAAGTGATTCTCCTGCCTCAGCCTCACAAGTAGCTGGGATTACAGGCATGCGCCACCACACCCGGCTACTTTTTGTATTTTTAGTATAGATGGGGTTTCACCATGTTGACCAGGCTGGTCTCTACAGGTGATCTACCTGCCTTGGTAGAGACAGGTGGTCTCTTCAGGTGATCCACCTGCCTTGGCCTCCCAAAGGGCTGGGATTACAGGCGTGAGCCATCAGGTTTGGCCGCCATTTCTTTTTAAGGATGAATAATAGTCCATTGTGTGTGTGTATATATAATGTGTATATATATAAAATATATATGTGTATACAATATATAATATATGCATATATAATATACGTCTATTATATATAATATATGTATATATTATATATGTTATATAGTATATAATATATAACATATTTATATATTATATAGACATATATATGCACATACATATAAATAATATATATATTTGTTTATCCATTCATCCATTAATGGACATTTGAGTTGCTTTCACCTGTTGGCTATTGTGAGCAATGCTTGTATCAACACTTGTGTGCAGACTTATTTTAAGTCTCTGCTTTCTGTTCTTTTTTCATTGTTGAGTTTTTGACCTTGCACTTTATTTATATACAGCACTTATTCTTTTTTGTGTCCAGAATCATCTCAACTTATTTTTCTTTCTTACTGCTATGATCTTTCATTTCACTTCTCTCTCTTTATAACAATAGAGACATTTTCTCTGTCTTAAACAGCACAATTTGGCCTAAAGCCTTCGTAAGGCCCTTGTCCGTCTTGATTTAAATTTTTACCCTAAGAAGTTGGTCAAAATATTTTCCCAAACGAATGTAGTTCCCTTTCTAAGATGAATTCCTAGACCGAATACTAAACTAAAGCATTCTGTTTTCATCTCTTTTTCAGGAGTTCATTGCTTCCCACTGTGAAGGCCTGGATAGAAATTGGGAAGGCCAACTCAGAACATTTTTTGTTTTTATACTTTGCAGTTTATTTTTCTGTGTGGATTTAATAGAATAGACAGACATCTCCTAATAACTTGAATTGGCCATTTTAATATAAGAAACTATATTTTTAATAATATAAAGTATAGATAAGACTTTATAGTATATAATTATATACTATATAATGCTAATATATTATCTATAAATATATAACATGTTGTATAATATGTAATTATATATATATTTTTTCAGAAAAAGTAATTGAAAAACTTCAGCCTCCAGAATGCATAAATAGCATAGCTATTTTAGGTCATGCCACAGTTTGCATATTTCACAAAATATCCAAAGTAAGACAAGAAAGACTTTCGGGAGGCATGAAAATAAATTTGGCAGAGGCCAAACGGAAAACAACTATTTCCCTGGGTAATAAAGGTCCTGAAAGATGAATCAGGTTTTTTATATTACATACTTTGAACTGAAATATTTGTTTTCCCTGAGCAGCACAGTATTTTTCACATACCATAATGTTAGAAAGTTAGTGCTATATCATTACATTCAAATATGTAGTGTAATGTTACATGTTAGTAATCCTTTTGTCATGAGCCACAGAAAATATGTTTGGTTCATACTGACATTTATTATTAGAAAGGAGAGTTAAGCACCTGACTGAATAATTTGGGAGTAGATCTTGCTGAGACATTAGACCTTTAAATTGAAAGAAAGAAATAATTAAATTTATTCTATAATTGCGTTTATAGGAAGACAAATATAAACAATTGTAAAAATTTTCTATATATAGTTTTAAAGTAATTCTTGCTAGAAAATTGTGATTAAAATATTGGATTGGAGGAAACAGATAGTAAGATTTGATCAGGGAACTCATGATATCTTTAAGCCTGAGGTTGTATGTTTCTGGGATGACAGTATTTGTAACTACTTACATCTTCCACATGGTTTCCTAGAGAATGGATTATTATAAATGCTTATGAGTTCTAAGACAGATAGTAAACAATTACTTAAAATATTAAGATAGAGTCTTAGCAAGTTTCATACTGTATTTTAGGGGGAATCCACAACTATAGCAAACTCCATTTGAATGCTGGACATCTAATTATTTGGAGGCTACAAAATATATATAGTTTACTTCCTAAATATTGATAAACTCTGAATTTATTAGTCATTGAGATGTTCTTTTTTTAACAACAATTATTTTAGTCCTTTAAATGTCATGATTTTATAATTTTTAAATGGTTTAGCATTGTTGAAAAAGAACATTAGTTACTTATTTTCTCAAATACATTTCAAATTCTTATAAAAATACTGGTTGAAAATGTTCACTTTATAAGCAAACTAAATGTGGCAACTAATTATTCAGGCTATTTGTCACTTGGTACAAATATTGAAGAATAGCTTTTACTTCTCTCTAGTGTCATTCAGCAATAAGAAAGCATCATCTACTTTCTAAAATGTCAAGTGGATAATTAATTAAAAACTAATTACTTCAATTAAAAGTCCTAAGTAGTTAATTTGTACTCAACTTTTTATTTACTAGTATAACTAGATATCATTTTTGGCTATTATTAATATTATAGAAATATTCATCATAATATCTATGAAAAAAATAACTATCCATTAAAATTAAGAGCCCATGTCTTTTCAAGCTTATATTATAAGCTAGCTAAAATGAATTTCTTCTAACTTGTTAATAAATTAGGCACACTCACAATTAGTTGAGTTTTTTAAATTATTATTTTGGCAGTGACAGGGTCTCATTATGTTGCCTAGCTGGTCTCAAACTCCTGACCTCAAATGAACCCTCCTATCTTGGCCTCCCAAAGCGCTCAGATCACAGCCACTGTGAGCCACTGCACCTGGTCTAAGTGTCAATTTATGTAGGAATATATTCTTTAACATAATATGATCCTTTCGTATTACTCTAGATTTTAGTGTTAATTTTCCCAACAGGATCATTGTTGATTTTTCAGATACTTTTTACATCTTGGTATAGATTCCATTTTTTTCCACACACAGTAATACATTGTAATTTATTTAAAGAAATAAGCCTGTTTTATTTTTGGGGGGGAATTATCTGTCTGCCTTGCATAGAAGCCATGATATTGGGTTATGTCAATTTTGGTGTCTCTGAGGCTTTTACTGTTCATGAAGTAAATCCAAGTGAGCCACTGAATTTGGTTGTTTCTGTGAACTCCACTCCAAATTAGAAGTCTTTGAAACATTCATAACTGTGATACCATTAATTGTGGTCAACACCTTAACTATGTAGGAACCCCCACTAGCACCCCAGAGTTGGTATGAAGATTACTTTATGCTGAAGATTTTTGGGATTCAACAGATGCAGAAAGAAGCCTTCTCATAGCTTTCCTTATCCGACTGAAAGCAGAAACTTCTGAGAAATGAGGCTGCCATAAATTCCTTTTTTTAGAGCAGGTTTTACTACCAGGAAGGAGACCAAGAATAAGCCTATTATAAATCCCTTCTCTTGGGGAGTTTTACGTCCACGAAGAAGTCAGGAAAACTACTTGCACCTGAATGAACAAGCAATATCACAAACTTTCTTATCTCCTATTTGTTCTTCTGTAAACTTCCTTGTCCTTCCCAAAGAGTCCCACTTCCTTTTCCCTACTAAGTTAGTATATAAGCCTGTAACTTTAACCATTTATTAAGCTACTTCTTTTGTAAACACCTGTATGCGTAGAAATACATTTTTTGTCTTCTGTTAATCTGTTGTCAGTTTAATTCGTAGGCCTCCAGGACCTAACCTAAGAGGGTAGAGAAAAGGGTTTTCTCCCTATCAACTACCTTTTCTCTTGGAATGAGATTGTGGGTAGGACTTGAGAATGTATAACTTCCTCACGGAATGTAATAACACCTTAGATTAATTCAGTTCCTACAGTTCACAAGGCATTTTATAAATATTCACTTATTTAATCCTTATAATAACAGTATGAAATAATAATCATTATTTATACAGAATAAACTAATAAATTATAAATTAAAAAATTATTTTGAATAGAATTCAGAGTTCAGATTTTACCTCAATCTTTCAATGTTTCTTGAAATTTTATTGTTTCACTTTCTCAAAAAGTGGAATAAGCATCAATAAATTATGACTATTAACCTAATTTTATTAGAAAATATAATAATACTTGCCATTTATCATGAATATTTTTGAGGTCTGTCACTGTGTTAAGAAGTGTTTTATGTTGTGAACCCCCAAAATTTGAGAAAGGTCTCAGTTAATTTAGAACATTCATTTTGCCAAAGTTGAGGATGCACGCCATGACACGACCTCAAGAAGTCCTGATGACATGCGCTCAAGGTGATTGGGGCACAGCTTGGTTTTATACATCTTAGGGAGACATGAGACATCAATCAATGTATGTAAAAAGTGCATTGGTTCCTTCCAGGAAAGGTAGGGACAACTCCAAGCTGGTAGGGGGCTTCCAGGTCACAGGTAGGGGAGACACAAATGGTTGTATTCTTTTGAGTTTCTGATAAGCCTCTCCAAAGGAGGCAATCGTCTATCTCAGTGAGCAGAGGGATGACTTTGAATAGAATGGGAGGCAGGTTTGTCCTGAGCAGTTTCCAGCTTGAAGGGATGCAAGACATTTTCCTTTCACAATGTCTATTACTTCATTAAATTGTCACAACACCCTATGAAGCAAATTATGATAATAGCTCATATTTATGTTCTGCTTACCATTGTCTAGGTGCAGTCCTAAGTACTTCCATATGTTCAATCACTTAATAATCACAAGCTATTGAAAATGAATCATATAGTTTCATTATTATTGAATGTTATGATGTCAACAGTGGCACGAAGAAGGTAAGAAATGGCTATTCAGTGGGAGAACCAAATTTCAAATTTAGGAAGCCTGACTCCATATTCTTCACCATTATGTTTACTGTTTTCTAGTAGATAAACATTCCAGCAGAGTACTGTAAAAAAAAGTTAGTGGTCAATGAAAGCTGCTCTTCTCTCTTCCTTTCCTCCCCAGTGTACGAGTAAAGGAACAACAACAACAACAACAACAAAAAGAGGCAACCACATTAAGAAGTGAAGCTGAACTCAAACCAGTCTTATATTCAAGTTCAGTGCCAAGTTCTATTCATTTATTTATTTCCTTCCCTACATCACAGCTGTCTTATGCACACTTATGTGCTAGCTGAAATAAACACTCCTGCTTTGGCAGACAAATTTCTTGATTATACACATTGTAGTTTTTGTGAGGATACTTTAAAATCAGACCATTTCAAAAACAAATTTCTTTTCATATCTCACATGCATTGGGAAGAAGTCTTCTAAACACGTTAAATCCTCCCATCCCAGAAATTCTCCAGGCTAAATGCACACACTCTTTAACAGTAATAGGCTACTTTTCAAGTACCCATGCAAGATATTAATGCTGAGATATTGCAGAAGCCTTAAAAAACCTACATATATTTACAAAGCAATGGTTTGGCTGATAGCACTCGTCTTAAGTATTAAACTACCATCATACAGAGACTGAACCAAAAACGCATTCTCCAGTTTTTTTTTTTATTTCCCACAAGAAATAAATGAGCACTCTGAGATTAGAAAAGAATCGCTTTACTGGGGAGCAGTTGAATTTTTAAATCTTATTAACCTATAACTTGTATTATGGTAGCTTAATTTTTGTCTTCCCCCGCAGTGCCCAGATGGAGGTCCTTGAAAGGAATGATCATGTCTTATTTATTTATTTATTTGTATTTCTAGTGCTGAGCACTTGTAAACCTGTCCTTACCTGCCTCATTCTCATTTTAGTCATAAACTTAATCCTGCCCACCTGTGTTCTGAAATGTATGCTTTCACACCACTTCAAGGACCACTCTCCATTAAGTATGCCCTGTCTCATGCATTTCTCAGCTGGTTCTACCTTAAAGCTTTAAACACGCTGTGCTCTGTTCATATTTAAAAGCAACAGCAGCCAAGCCACAGAACTCCCCTAGCCCTAAGTCCTCATTAATAAACACAAGATTTATTTTCTTTCAAAGCCAAATATTTTATAAAAAATTATCTGTTCTTTTAATCTCTAATTCAAATACATGTATTGTCTAACACATTCTGGTCTGACTTCATTTACTGCAAGTCCAATAAAACTGCTCTAACTATAGTTATATGGTTATTTAGCAATGTTCTCACTGCATTAGATGAAGGAATATTATTCAGTTCTTATTGCTGACGTTTGAACTACTCAATACATAACAATTCTCTCCTTCATGGCTGAGTTCTGAAACAGTTGAGAAATAGGATGTGGGTCAGTGGAAATGGAGATTAAAATGTCAGCATATCACTTATAATACTTCAGTCAAAGGACATGGATTCTCTGTGTGGCTAAATAGGCTTTCTTACGCTCCCATGAATGAAACGTATCAGCCAAGCTATAGGCAAGACCCTTTGCCATAGCAGGTGATAGATGGGAAGACATCGTATCTTCAGGCTCCTTCTTCCAACTCACCCTTCTGATTTGTCACTCTGTGGGTAAAGAGCAGCCAGAAAAATTACTTTAAGAACAATTTCTTTACATGGATTATGAGGCCAGAAATAAAGGAGATTCCTCTGTTGCACTTTTCCTACTTGGTCTCTTTTTACATTTGACACAATTATTGTATGCTTACCATTGAACTTCTTCCTTAGCCTTGGTGACAGTCATTTAATTCTAATTGCTAGCATACATCTTTTATTGTTTCTTATCAAACTGCTTCATGGGTTCTTGTTTTTAAAATTTAACTTTTTAAATGAGTTTTTCTTTAAGGTTCGATTCTTCATTTTCTCTTTATATGCTGCTACAATTTGAACGCTTGTCCCTCCAAACCTATGTTGATATTTGATCCCCAGTGTTGAAGATGGGGTTTAATGAGAGGTGTTTGTTCATAGCAGATCTCTTATAAATGCCTTGTTACCATCCTCATGGTAATGAGTAATTTCTTGCCCTATTATTTTCCATGAAAGCTGGTTGCTGAAAAGAGGAAGGCACCTCCACTCTGTCTTTCTCACTTCCTCTCCTGTTATGTAATCTCTGCACATGTTGGCTCCTTCACCTCCTGCCATGACTGGAAGCTTCCTGAAGCCCTCACCAGAAACAGATGCTGATGCCATGTTTCTCATACAACCTGAAGAACTATGAGCCAAATAAATCTCTTCTCTTTATAAATTACCCAACCTTAGGTATTCCTGTATAATAACACTTATGGAGTAAAACATACTATAGACTGACCTTGGGTCATTTTCTCTATAGCTGTCAATTTATTTTCCACTTTTGTAATGTTGATTTAGAATAGATGTCTCTAGCTCAGATCTCTAACCATCCATTAGAGTTTTCACAGGATGTCTGATAAGCAATTCAAATTCGGTGTCCATACTTGAACTCATAATCTTTGCTCTCAAATTATTAGCATAAAATTTACATTATTGCTCATTTTAGACACTCCAGCATTGTCCTTTAACTCCCTCTTTTTTACCCTAAGAATCTAATAGTTTCATGGAGTTATAAATTTTTATCTTTCTTTCATGTCTCTTCTCAAACTTTTAATTCATGTCTTCATTTTGACTTTGGTAGGAACAATACCATCCCGATTTGTATTCCAGACCCAGTAATTTTATTTCCCTATAATCAATTTTCCAAATGATTGATGGAGTAAGCTTTAAAAAACTGTGAATCTGGCTTTACTGTGATCACACTCAGTGCCTTGGCTCAGATAATTTGACACAAAGAACTTGGTCAATCAGCTGGTAAAAACAAGTTAATTGATTGCATATTTTATTGAAACTAAAATTCAGTTAAAAATAAAGTTTTTTAGACCTTTCTTTTTTCAAATACTATACATAAATATCATAGCCATTGGTACTGTGAAACAGTTTTTATGTTTTTTATTTGACCTAAGTGTTTTCGTCTTTCTGAAATTGTTCTCCAAGTCAATTAGTTGCGTTTGTCTCTGTACATAATTGCAAATTTGAAAACAATATAAATATTATGAAATGTTAAAAACTATAGAGAACTTTAGTTGTTAATAATAGGGGATTGGCTGAATACAACTTTTGGTTATAAAATAATATGCATATTATACTTTTTAAAAAGATCAGTATCAAATACACAGAGAGAATATTAAATTAAAATGGAATAAGATACTAAAAGAGAAATTGTCGTCTTTGGGTTGACAGGTGATTCTTTGGACATTTTGCTAGCTTGTCTGATTTATTTATATTTTCTATGATAAATAAAAATTTTGCTTTTAAAAATTACAAATAATTAAGAATAACCTGAAGTAAAGGAAGGAATTTGAATTTTTTGAAGGTTTTCAACATCATTTTTAGTCACTTATTTGTGATCTTACAGTCAATGTTTTTGTAGTTTTAAAAATATTCAAAATAGAAATGTCCAATTTGTTGTTTATTTTGAAAACATTTTTCGTATTGCAGTAACTACTGTATAGCTTACCATCATTTACAGCCAGTTTTTCACTGTCAAATAATTAGTTGTTCTCACATTTCTCTGAAAAATACTACAGAGTAAGAATGATTGTTAGAGAATAAATTAAAAATATGAAGGAATTTCTACTAAAGTCAAGAAGAAGCCAAGGATGACCTCTCTTATCATTTCTTCTCAACATCATGCTGAAAGTCTTAGTTAATGCAGTAAAACAAGAAAAGAAAAGAAAATTCTTGTTTACAGATGACATGATTGTCCATGTAGAGAATAGGTACAAGACACAAACTGGATTGTATTAATTTTAAGAGTGAACAAATGAATAAATGAAAGTTTGTTGAACAGTTTACTGCCCAAGATTAGTCTGAGGTTCATGTAAAAATATAGCTGTGGGCTGGGCGTGGTGGCTCATGCCTGTAATCTCAGCACTTTGGGAGCCTGAGGCAGGTGGATCACTTGAGGTCAGGATTTTGAGACCAGCCTGGCTAACATGGTGAAACCCCATCTCTACTAAAAAATACAAAAATTAGCAGGGCGTAGTGGCAGGTAACTGTAATACCAGCTACTGGGGAGGCTGAGGGAGGAGAATCACTAGAACCTGGGAGGTGGAGGTTGAAGTGAGCCGAGATCACGCCACTACACTTTAGCCTGGGCGACAGAGAGATTCTGTCTTAAAAACAAAACAAAAACAAAAACATATATATATACACACACACATTTTTGAGACAGATATATATATAAAACACATATATATATAACATAAACTGTGTGTGTGTATATATATATGTGAGTGTATATATATATATGGTTGTGGAAACAAAGCTTAGGTCCAAAATCCTCTTCCAGGTACAATTGTTTTTATTTATATTTTATTTGCAAAAGTAAATTCTCCTATTTACCCTTTGGGTAGAGAAAATCTGCTCTCTGTTGGAAAGCTGTTTATTCCTCACTTCTCAAGAGACATTTTAAAAGGCATTTGCTGGTACTGGAGCTTTACTGGTATAGGTGGGTGACAGAAGAATTTAAACTTCCCAACAATATATGTTACAATTTTTCCTATTTACAAGTAAAATATCTCCATATACGTCTAGTATTATCTGCAATCAAGCATTTAAATAATGAAAGTAATCCTACAACAAACAGCAAATCAAAATGAAATAAAACATATTAAATATTTAATCCTCCAAAAATTACACAGAAGCACAATGTTAACATATATACTTAATGACTGAGAAGCTGGCATTTGTAATGTAAACTGTGCTACAGTTCAACTTAAATTATTTGCTGAATTTTATTCCTTTTCTTGCTCTTTAAAAATATTGGCTTCCCTGAGTTTTTATTCTCTCTTTAGCATGCATGTCAACAGCAGAAACATATACTAACAGCTTGTAATCTCTCTCTCTCCAAATAAAGCTATAATTGCCAAAAAGCATGTGCAATGTCACGGAAAGACCTTGGAACACTAAAACTGCCCATTTCCATATAGGTGTGATTCGCTAGGAAAATGAAAGAACTGTATCATTGTGTACGTTGTTCAGTGTCACTATTCTAAAGCAATTCCAAAACTTTGCTTTTTCTCAAGCAGATCAGAACTAAAAAGGGTTTAAACCTTCATCTGGGAAACTAAATGGACACTCTAATGATATTCTTGTAATGACTGATAGATGAGGTGGCATCTGTCAACCACAAAACTTCCTAATGCTTTAGTGCAGTGTTTATTTAGCAGCTGAATGTAAGGCACAGCTTGAAGCTCATAATGGCTGCCACAAGTTTCATTGAGTTGATACTGCCTTTGTCTTTGAAAGAGAGTTTTCTCCAGGCTTGATCAGTAAGAGAAATAGCTTTGTCTTTCTACTGGACAGAATCAGAGCTGGCTCCCTGTGAAATGGACATATTACCCTCCTCACAGAGTGGTGCATCTCGGAAAGACATTCTCATCAAAAGGAAATTACAGTTTTTAATCAAGAACATCAAGGTTGAATATGTTATAGTTACAAGCAACAGTGAAAAAGAACAGGGCACATATACTGTATGCCAAAATTTACTTGGAAAAACTATTCAGTTTTTGAGTATTGGATAATTTTGGCTTTTGTGGTTCTTAAACTGAGGTTTTTATATGTGTTAACAGCTCAGTGTCTCCATTTTTTTCCCTTTTAAGACAAGATTGCACATTTGCTTTTCATAGAGGAGGATTATGTTGCCCATACTTAGTCTGAGCCAGCTTTGCACCTTCTAAAATATAATCACAACCATATTTTAACTTTTCTCCTTGAGAATTTTTGGTTCATGTATAAGAGAAACCAAAGTGTGTCCCAGCCTTTCTGTATTTAGTAGAGGAAGCTCTTCATTTTATATTATAAACTTCCTGCCTTTTGGATTAAAATGTTTGAAGCTTTCCTCTGCAAAAATTTGATTTTGATTACTTTAAAATCTTACCCTTAATCAGAGGAGACAAAGTTATGAAAAGAAAATATTGACAGAATAAGATACTAGGGGGTTGGGGCAATGCATCCAACCCCATGCTTGAAAGTAATAATGAGAATGTGGCTGGAGAGAGGACCAGATTGGACGAGATTCTAGTGTCTGCCTTAAAATAAAAACCTTTGGGCTTGTGTTCAGTTATTTGGTGAAATTTTCCCTATGAAAATTATTTCTTTTATTCATTTGCTAATGATAATCTTTAAATACATTTTAATACCCCATAGTTCTACTCTGCTAAAAAAGAACTATCTCTACATAGTTTTACATCTTCTGAAATTCTTATTCATCTCTGCAGGGTGGGGGGGATGATTTATCTAGAAGCCTTAAGCTCCTGGTTTTATTTTATATTTTTACCTGTCAAGTGGGCTTTGAACATTTTGCTATGACCCAAAGGTTTATGAAAATGAACTGATTGTCCGTCTCTAACCCCCATGATGAGCCCAATTCATCCAAAAGCACAGTCATTTTCATGGATGTTTGGCTTTAACATAGAGTAAAATAAGTTTTAGCTCATTTTTTCCAACACTTATTTCCAAATCCCATCAAATCATTGCAATTTCTGACATTTAGCTGTGACTTGTTCTTTTTCATTGTGACTGTCACTGCTCAAGTCTCACATGCTTCTATTTTTCAGCTGTCTTTCAGCTATCTCTGTTCTCTTGTTCTAAACATTATGCATATTCTTGCTAGACTAACCTTTAAATTTTATGTTCACTAATAACAAACAATTTTTCAGTTAAAAATCTTTACTTTCTTCTGCATAGAACTTAGTTAAAAATCTTTAATTACTTTCCTTTGCACAGATGTCAAACTCAAGACCCCCTGAGGGTCATACTAGAGTTATACCAGAAAGTATGAAAGCAAGGGGAGAGATTACTAGAGGGAATTGGTTAGGAACAAATTTTTGGAAAAACGTTAATTTTCAAAAATTTGTAAAAATATAGTTTTTGAATATTTTCATATATTTGAACATTTTAAGCATAACGTAGATGATATCACAAATTTGTGCTCTCATCTTAAATATTTATATCCATTTAGTAGACACTAGATGTTACATTCCAGGTGAGTCATATTTATCATGTTATAGTGGTATATGTTCAAGTTTTAATCAGTATAAAAATCTGGCTGGACATTGTGGCTCATGCCTGTAATCCTAGCAGTTTGGGAGGCTGAGGTGGGTAGATCACTTGAGACCAGCAGTGCGAGACCAGCCTGGCCAACATGGTGAAACCCCGTTTCTACTAAAAATATTTAAAAAATTAGCCAGACGTGGTGTTGGGTGCCTGTAACCCCAGCTACTCTTGAGGCTGAGGTAGGAGAACTGCTTCACCCGAGAGGTGGAAGTTGCAGTAAGCTGTGATCACTCCACTGCACTCCAGCCTGGGGGTCAGAGTAAGACTCCGTCTCAAAACAAAAAAAAATAACAAAACAAAACAAGAAAAACAACAACAACAACAAAAAGAAAAAAATCATTTTTGGTGTTCTTGTCATTTTTATTGAAGAAATGTGTTCATGCTATAGATATTTGGCTACATTTTCAATAATTTAATTATTTGTAATACCTCAAGAAAATTTACCTAAAGCAAATTGATTTGAGATGACTTTCTAAGTTGCATACAAATGTTAAAGAATGCATGCATAAGACCTGTTGGGATAGAATTCATTAGAAATAACTCACAAAGTTAGAACCAGTAGCAGGCTTAAAGGTCACTCATTTCCCACTGGGCTGTGAGGCTTTTAAACTGCATGATTAGGAAAGCATATCCTCTTCCTTGGCATGATCAGGGTCTGGGGTCAACTCTTATTCTTGAAACTGTATGACATAAGAAATTAGTGGCATATTTCAAAACAAAAATTCTCATGGTTGGAGATACATCAGTCTATCTTTGTAGTCAAATCATTGGACTGGGGTCCAGTCTTGGAAACTGACCAGAATTGATTAAATTAAGGACAAGGTTATGACAAGTTTTCATAGGTATCTGCAATAGGCCAAATCCTTTTCTGAGGGGCCAGCCTGAGAAGAGAAGTTTTAGCTAAGAGATTGTGTCTTTTACCAGATATTAATTTGAGTTTTAAAGAAGCGTGGACCTGGAGGTGGAGCCAAGATGGCTGAATAAAGGCAGCTCCTCTCTAGGGCTCCCACTGAGAAGGACAAAAACTGCGAGTGAATTCTGAATCTTCGATTTAGGTACCAAAGCTCTCTTATTGGGACTGACTAGGTGATTGACATGACCCACCGAGAGTGAGCAAAAACAGGATGGAGCAAGACCCCACCCTGGAGCTGCAGGCAACAAAGAGAACTACTTCCCACAGCCAAGGGAAAGGATGAAGGAATGTTCTTCCCCTCACTGAAAATCAGGCTTTTCCCACAGATCCTTGCAACCTGTGGGTTAGGAGGTCCCTTCCTGAGCCCATGCTACTAGAGCCTTGGGTCCCAAGCACAAAGCTGTGGAAAATCACAGTGGCTGTTCAGGTGGGCGGCTGCTTTCAGCAGGCACTGAGGCACGGGAGTGTTTGCATACTCTGGCTCTGGCAACTCCCTTGAGGCAGGAGATCTGATCTGTCCATCTTGTGGGGAGGGGACTGAAGTCTGGTAACTGAAAGGCCATGCTCCCATGGAACTGAAAAAAGCTAAAATCCACTGGCTTGGCATCACCACTGGCCAGCACAGCTGGCTATAAACTGTCTAAGAAGACTGAGTTCCTGGAGGGGAGGGACACCACCATCACTGTGGCTGCATTCCACTGTTTTCCCTTGCCACCAGGGCCAGCAAGATGGGGTGAGACCCCCATCCACTCTTCCCCATTGGGTGAGGCCTCCCTGTAGGAATCTCAGCATCCCCAGCCAAGGATTTATGGACAGAACACTGATAACCCTAAGAGGAGCCCCTAGGAGAAAGGGTAGCTGCAGTATCCTGAATCAGTGATCTTACTCTTTTCTGTCTGCTGGCTCTGGAGAGTCAAGGCAGCCCAGATGACGATGGGGATTCCCCCCAGTGCAGCACAATTGTCCTCCCAAAAGGCACACAGACTGCTTATTTAAGCTAATCTCTGATCCAGCTCCTCTTGACAGATTGAGACCTCTCAACAGGAGTCTCCAGACACCTCATACAGGAGCATTCCAGCTGGCATAAGGCCAGTGCCCCCCTGGGACAGAGCTCCCAGAAGAAGGAGCAGGCTGCCATCTTTGCTGGTCTGCAGCCTTCATTGGTTATATCTCCAGGGATGGGAGGGACTCTGGTGAATAGGGGATAGAGTGGATGCCAAGCAAACCTCAGCAGCCCTACAGAAAAGGGGCCTGACTGCTAAAAGAAAAGCAAACTAAATGCAACAACATCAATGAAAATGACACCACCAAAATCCCATCCAAAAGTCAGCAGCCTCAAAGATCAAAGATACATAAACTCAAGAAGATGAGAAAGAATCAATGCACAAATGCTGATAACTCATTGAAAAAGCCAGGGTGCCTTTTCTCCAAAAGATTGCAACATGTCTCTAGCAAGGGCACAGAACTGGGCTGAGGCTGCGATGGGTGAATTGACAGAAATAAATAGGCTTCAGAAGATGGGTAATGATGAACTTTGTCAAGCTAAAGGATTATGTTCTAACTCACTGCAAAGGAACTGAGAACCATGATAAAACATTACAGGAGCTGTTAACCAGAATAACCAGTTTAAAGAGGAACACAAATGATCTGATAGAGCTGACACAACATAAAAACTTCATAATGCAAACACAAGTATCCATAGCTAAATAGACCACTGCACCCCAGCCTGGGCGAAAGAGCGAGACTCTGTCTCAAAATACAAACAAACAAACAAACAAACAAAAACTCAGAGTGGCAAGTTGTGCTTTTTAGAGTCAAAATCCATTGATGTGTTGTATTAAGAGACCCATCTCACATGAAAAGACACATGCAGACTTAAAATAAAAAGATACAAGAAAATTTACCAAGCAAATAGAAAACAGAAAAAAGCAGGGGTTGTAATCCTAGTTTCTGACAAAATAGACTTTAAACCAACAAAGATAAAAAAAGGGCAAAGATGAGCATTACACATTGGTAAAGAGATTGATTCAACAAGAAGAGTGAACTACCCTAAATATATATGCACTCAATGCAGGAGCACCCAAATTCATAAAACAAGTTCTTAGAGACCTACAAAGAGACACAATAATAGTAGGAGACTTTAACACACCATTGTCTCAATATTAGACAGATAATTGAGACAGAAAATTAACAAAGATATTCAGGACTTGAGCTTGTCTTTCGATCAAGTGGACCTGATATTTATCTACAGATCTTTCCAACCCAAAACAGCAGAATATACATTCTTCTTGGTGCCACATAGCTCTTACTCTAAAATTGATCACATAATTGGAAGCAAAGCACTCCTCAGCAAATGCAAAAGAACTGAAATCATAACAGTATCTCAGACCACAGTGCAATCAAATTAGAACTCAAGAGTGAGAAACTCAACTCACTCAAAACCACAGAACTATATGAAAATTGAGGCCGGGCGCGGTGGCTCAAGCCTGTAATCCCAGCACTTTGGGAGGCCGAGACGGGTGGATCACGAGGTCAGAAGATTGAGACCATCCTGGCGAACACGGTGAAACCCCGTCTCTACTAAAAAATACAAAAAACTAGCCGGGCGAGATGGCGGGCACCTGTAGTCCCAGTTACTTGGGAGGCTGAGGCAGGAGAATGGCGTAAACCCGGGAGGCGGAGCTTGCAGTGAGCTGAGATCCGGCCACTGCACTCCAGCCCGGGCGACAGAGCGAGACTCCGTCTCAAAAAAAAAAAAAAAGAAAAAAGAAAATTGAACAACCTGCTCCTGAATGACTCTTGGGTAATAATGAAATTAACAGAAATTATTACCATTTCTTGGGTAATAACAGAAATCAAGAAGTTATTTGAAACCAATGAAAACGAAGAGAGAATGTACCAGAATCTCTGAGATGCAGCTTGATATGGTTTGGCTGTGTCCTCACGAAATCTCAACTTGAATTGTATCTGCCAGAAATCCCACATGTTGGGGGAGGGATCCAGGGAGAGGTAATTGAATCATGGGGGCCCATCTTTCCCAGTGTTATTCTCATGATAGTGAATAAGTCTCATGAGATCTGATGGGTTTAAAATGGGTTTCTTCTTTTGCTTCTTCCTCATTTTCTCTTGTTGCTGGGATGTAAGAAGTGTCTTTCACCCCCTCCATGATTCTGAGGCCTCCCAAGCCATGTGAAACTATAAGTCCAATTAAATCTCTTTTTCTTCCCAGTCTTGGGTTTGTCTTTATCAGCAGTGTGAAAACAAACTAATACACAGCCAAAGCAATGTTAAGAGGGAAATTTATAGCACTAAATGCCCACATCAGAAAGCTAAAATGATCTCAAATAGACACCCTAGCATCACAACAAAAATCATAAGAGAACCAAGAGCAAACTAACCCCAAAGCCAGCAGAAGACAAGAAATAACCAAGATTAGAGCAGAACTGAAGGAGATAGAGACAAAGAAAACTTTTCAAAAAAATAAATGAATCCAGGAGCAGGTCTTTTGAAAAAAATTAATAAAATAGACCACTAGCTAGACAAATAAAGATGAAAAGAGAGAAGAATCAAATAGACACAATAAAAAATGACAAAGAGGATAGTACCACTGACCCCACAGCAATACAAACAACTACCAGAGAATACTATCACCAGCTCTATGCAAATAGACTAGAAAATCTAGAAGAAATGTATACATTTCTGGACAGATACACCTTCTCAGGACTGAACCAGGAAGAAGTTGAATCCCTCAATAGACAAATAACAAGTTCCAAAATTGAGACAGTAAGAGCCTATCAACTGAAAAAACTCAGGACCAGATGGGTTTACAGCTGAATTCTACCAAAAATACAAAGAGGAGCTGATACCATTTCTTCTAAAACTATTCCAAATAATTGAAAAGGAGGTACTCCTCCCTAACTCATTCTATGAGGCCAGCATCATCCTGATACCAAAACCTGGCATAGATACAACAACATCAACAAAAAAATCTTCAGCCCAATATCTCTGATGAACATTGATACAAAAATTCTCAATACAACACAAAAAAAGGCCTTTGATAAAATTCAACAATCCCTCACATTAAAAACTCTCAATAAAATAGGTATTGAAGGAACATAACACAAAATAATAAAAGCCACTTAGGACAAATAAATAGCCAATATTATGTTAAATGGGCAAAAGCTGAAAGCATTCCCCTGAAAACTGGCACAAGACATGGATGCCCTCTCTTACCATTCCTATTCAACATAGTATTGGAAGTTCTGGCTAGGGCAATCTGGCAAGAGAAAGAAATAAAGGGTAATCAAATAGGAAGGGAGGAAGTCAAATTGTCTTTGTTTGCAGATAACATGATTGTATATTTAGAAAACCCGATCGTCTCACCCCAAAAGCTCTTTGAGCTGATAAGTAGTAACTTTGGCAAAGTCTGAGGACACAAAATCAACGTGAAGAAGTGACAAACATTCCTGTACACCAACAGGCAAGCAGAGGGCCAAATCATGAATGAATGCCCATTCAAAATTGCTCATAGAAAATAAAATATCCCAGAATAGAACTAACAAGGCAAGTGAAGGACCTCTTCAAGGAGAACTACAAACTACTATTCAAGGAAGCCAGAGAGGACCCAAACAAATTGAAAAGTATTCCATGTTCATAGATAGAAAAAATCAATATTGTAAAAATGGCCATACTGCCCAAATTAATTTATAGATTCAGTCGTATTCCCATTAAACTATCATTGGTATTCTTCAAAGAATTAGGGAAAAAACCGTTTTAAAATTCATACAGAACCAAAAAAGAGCCAGTATAGCGAAGACAATTCTTTTATTATTATTATACTTTAGGTTCCAGGATACATGTGCACAACGTGCAGGTTTGCTACATAGGTATACATGTGCCATGTTGGTTTGCTGCACCCATCAACTCGTCATTTACGTTAGGTGCTTCTCCTAATGCTATCCCTCCCCCAGTCCCCATGTCCCGACAGGCCCCGGTGTGTGATGTTCCCCTCCTTGTGTCCATGTATTCTTGTTGTTGAACTCCCACCTATAAGGGAGAACATGCGGTGTTTGGTTTTCTGTCCTTGTGATAGTTTGCTTAGAATGATGGTTTCCAGCTTCATCCATGTCCCCGTGGAGGACATGAACTCATCTTTTGTTATGGCTGCATAGTATTCCATGGTGTTTATGTGCCACATTTTCTTAATCCAGTCTATCATTGATGGACATTTGGGTTGGTTCCAAGTCTTTGCCATTGTGAATAGTGCCACAATAAACATATGTGTGCCTGTGTCTTTACAGTAGCATGATTTATAATCCTTTGGGTATATACCCAGTAATGGGATTGCTGGGTCAAATGGTATTTCTAGTTCTAGATTCTTGACAAATCACCACACTGTCTTCCATAATGGTTGAACTAATTTACACTCCCACCAACAGTGTAAAAGCGTTCCTATTTCTCCAAAACTTTTCCAGTATCTGTTGTTTCCTGACTTTTTAATGATCGCCATTCTAATTGGCGTGAGATGATATCTCATTGTGGTTTTGATTTGAATTTCTCTGATGACCAGTGATGATGACCATTTTTTTCATATGTCAGCCAAGGCAATTCTAAGCAAACAGAATGGAGCTGTTGGCATCACACTACCAGACTTCAAACTATACTATAAGGTTACAGTAACTAAAACAGCAGAGTACTGGTACAAAAACAGACACATAGACCAATGGAGCAGAATAGAGAACTCAGAAATAAGATGACACATCTATAACCATCTGCTCTTTCATAATCCAGACAAAAATAACAATGGGGAAAGGGTTCCCTATTTAATAAACGGTGCTGGGAGAACTGACTTTCCATTTGCAAAAAATTTAAACTGGACCATTTCCTCACACCTTATACAAAAATTAAGTCAACATGGGTCAAAGATTTAAATGTAAAACCCAAAATTATGAAAACCCTAGAAGAAAATCTAGGCAGTATCATTCAGGACATTGGTATGGGTAAAGGTTTCATGATAAAATTGCCAAAAGCAATTGCAATAAAAGGTAAAAATGACAAATGGGATCTAATTAAACTAAAGACCTTATGCACAGCAAAATAAACTATCATCAGAGTGAACAGGCACCCTACAAAGTGGGAGAAAACTTTTGCAAACTATCCATCTGACAAAGGTGTAATATCCAGAATCTACAAGGAACTCAAACAAATGTACAATAAAAAAAAACCAACAACCCCATTAAAAAGTGGACAAAGGACATAAATAGGCATTTTTCAAAAGAAGACATTTATGCAGCCAACAAACATATGAAAACAAGCTCAACAGCACTGATCATTAGGGAAATGCAAATCAAAACGACAATGAAATACCATTTCATGCCAGTTAGAGTGACCATTATTAAAAAGTTAAGAAACAACAGATGCTGGCTATGTTACAGAGAAATAGGAATGCTTTTACACTGTTGGTGGAAATGTAAATTAGTTCAACCATTGTGGAAGGCAGTGTGGCAATTCCTCAAATATCTAGAACCAGAAATAGCATTTGACCCAGTCATCCATTACTGGATATATAGCTACAGGAATACAAATAATTCTATTACAAAGATATATGGACATGTATGTTTATTACAAGTTCCATAAATTGAATTTTCTTTATAACCAGCACATAGGTAACCATATAAATTTGAAAGTTGGTAAAATTATGTCAATAGCAAAGTGGCAACTCATTAAAAACACAAATGTCTTGTTTTGTTGACTGAAGAGTTTTCTATTAGGTGCAGGGTGTATATACCAATTTTCAGGGACTTTAAAAATATATATTTAATTGAACATGTACTCATTTTATATGCTCTTTGCATTAGGTACTGTGTCAGAAACTAAATATTACAGGAGTAAATAAGGCAAATAGTCTCCATCCTCAAGAAAGTTAGAGTCCAGTGTGTGACACAATTGTTAAACAAAGTCATAAAATATGTGATCTTTCATGATTGGTTTTTTCACTTAGCAGAATGTTTTCAGGTTTTACTCATGTTGTATCATGTATCAGTTCCATTTTTGCTTTTTATTTACGATTTTGCTATTCCACTGTATGGATATATCACATTTTGTTGCTAGGATTCTTGCTGTGGTCATTCGTAGAACCATCCCTACTATGGAGCATAAGACATAGACCCAAAGAACAGGGAGTTGTAGGAGACAAAAGCGCAAACTCTCCCAGTAATTTCACTAGGAATGCTAAAGAAATAAGGCCACTCCAACTTCCACTCTGTGGTTCTTTTTAAAAATAATTTCTATCTATGTATTTTTTAAAACTGTTATATTAGGTTCAGGTGGATATGTGCAGCCTCGTTACATAGGTAGACCCATGTCATGGGGATTTGTTGTACCACGTGGTTTGTCTCTGTTATAGTGGACTTACTTACCTATCTCTCCCCATGAATTCCTTTTTTGAAACTTTCCAGTTTTATTTTCTTTAACATCACTGACCAATCTGTAAAGACATTTGCCACTTTCCATTAATTGCTGTATCTGTTTGCCTCCTGCCACTTTTTAAAACACAAAGTAGATGACAATGTGCATCTTACAAAGCTCTAGCATTTGAGAAGATTTTACTCTCTGCTGCATTTCAGGGGCTGTAGTGTTGGAGAAGTTTCCTGTTGTACTCATATCTGAGCAGACTATTCTGTGAACAAAGGCAGCCTTTTTTTCTCCTACATCAGTTGGCCATTAGGGATATCCTTCTTCCTGACATTAGGGATATCCTTCTTCAGCAACAAGCATGAGCCAAAGAACAAATGCAGAAGTGATAATGGCGTGCCCTATGGGCCATCGCTCATGCATCTTACTTGTGCCCCTTGACCCTGTTCTTGTCAGATCCCAGATGCTCCATGCCCATCTTATGATGGATTGCTGTTGGACCTGCACAAATTTATGACTTTGTGTATCTGGCAAAACCCAAATTACAAAGAATTGTTCTGGCTACATAGTCACAATATGTCCCATAATCAGGCCCTCCTTCTATATCATGTCCCAGTACAAACCCAAGACATATTATTTGAGTGGCCTATTCTGTGCTGGAAAAGGCACTGTCATGCATGTCACTTATTGGGATGTACTCTCAGAAACAATATCTGTAAAAGATGAACAAAGCAAAATTGCTCAGGGAAAAGAGTTAAACTGTGATGATGTTACAACAGTAACTCAGTTCATCTCTCAGGGAACTCTGAGGCTTAAATGGCTTTCCAGATATACCACAAATTGAAGAAAAAGATTTGGTCTTTCTTTGTACCTTGAATCAACCGATTGTCAGAAACTGACCCGAAAGAGAGCTTTACCCTCGAACAAATCATTTTGCTGTGAGACATCAGCAAACAGTTCTCAGCATCTGGAGAGATGAGTTCCTGGAATCTGAGGGAGACCTGCGTGGTCCACCAAAACCTCAGCTGCATGTGTGCTTCCTAACTAGTCGTGTTTTAAAACACTGATAAGCTGAAAGATGAAGAATAAAACTTACTGTTGATATTTGATATTTCTCTCATTTCTATTGCCTTTTAAAATTTTTGGGTATGGTGTAGGCTCTTGTAAAGGTTTCAGTTGTTCTGTCTTTGAAATACTCAAACTTTCTCCACAATTATTAAGGAACTGTTTCCAAGAGAAACCAGTGAGAAAGCAGAGAAAGCAGGACAAGGAAGAAAAATAATCCCAGCAAGAGTGTGATTCAGACAAAGTTCCACAGATTGTGATTCAGGTAGTTTCTCCTGATCCTGGGGGATGACTTTGGGTAAATTATGCTACAGATGATGGAACTAGACTTTCGTAGATTAACATACTGCAGTCATTGGTTAACTGGAGCATAAACTTCCAGGCTTCTTGCTTTTCACTATGAGGATAAGCAGATCCAGCAATCTTTGTACCATACACTAAAGAAAATTGATGATGTGGGCCAGAAAAGGCAACGGTACACACAAAAGGTGAGGGACACACTGCAAGAGTCAAAGAAAAAAAAGATAGAAAGGAATCTGGACTGAAGACAACAGTGTCAGCTACAGGGAGTGATGTTGGAGTATACACTAAAAATACATTTTCTTGTAACCAAAGCTACCTGTATTTCCTTTCTCTTTTCACTTTCTAGCATTTGGGATTATTAAAATACTCAATTATTCCCACTTTTTAAATATTGGTCAAGGTGATTACCTGTCTTCTCCTTTTGCTTACAATGCTTTACTTTTACTTTTTTTCCAAGATGATACAGAAAATTAACGTTATTTTGCTATTGATTCAACTTATTGATTTTGGAAATTGGAGAACACACGTGAGATATTTTCTGTGTTAAAATGTCAAGTAAAGGCCTGAACTATTTGGAAACATTTCAGTTTTCATGTTCAATAGATAAGATGCCAAGAACTCACCATAGAAGATGAAACTTTTGAGAACAGTGGCCTCTAATTAGGAGAGAATATCTTATTTGTAGGCCGATTTCTTTTATATCTCTTGCTAATATTTTTTTCTGCTTGACTTAGCATGTCTCTTACTATAGTATTTGGAGGATAATGGAAATTGGATTAAGGTGGCAAAATGCTGAAATGGGAGAAAAGTGTGGGTGTGTGTGACTTTTATGTGTTTCAGTAAAAAAGTAGTCCTTTAAACTGTGTGAGAGATTCCACAGCCTTGTGTCCATTAAGTAGCAAACATCAGGGCATATATGAAATTTTCTATAATTTTTCAGTTCAAGCTAAAGCTATCTTCTCTTTCTTATCTTAGAATTCCAAACATTCATAAAGCCACAAAAAAATATGATGGGGTCCTAATGTTTTTATCAGGATAACAAAAGTACAGTTTTCTTTTAAAGCGTTTTACTAACCTGAAATCACATTTATGGTCATTTCTCAAATCATTTTTCACTTTTTGCCTTTAGCACACAATTGTAATTTAGCAAATCAATTAATAAGCTACATAAAACAATACATTTATGCCCTGAATAGATATATTTATTTATTTCATGTATGAGTATGTTGTAGTTTTCAATAAATATTTTATAAAAAGCATATCTTAACATATGGATTTTTCAATTAAAATCTTCAATAGGTTTTAATTGCTTTCAGAAAAAAAATGATGACCTTCTGTGATATAAGGAGGTTTTTCCCCACCTAGACTTTGCCTATTTCTACAACTTCTTTTTACACTTTTTCCTATGTGACTTAACCATAAGCTAAACCAAGAAACTTTTCCCAAGTATTTCAATGGTCATACTCTCTTCTATGTGTATTTTGTATAACATATTTTTTTCTAAATTTTCACTATTTACAGTGTATTACACTTGTGACTCCTGTTTATTTAGAACTTATGCCAATATTTTTCCAAAACTTTCTTCGTTTTCTTCCAGGAGGAGTTAGGATTTCTCCTCCATTCTTCTCTGTGTAATGTTAACATTGCACATATATTCCACCATATGACATGTGTTGATTTACTTGTTTCTCTCTCATATCATAATTTATCAAAAATTACTTACCAGGTATTTACCATATCTCAGTCCAAGTATTAAAGATACAGTGATGAATAAAGTAATCCCTATTCTCTAGTAGCTCCCAAAGAAAAAAAAAGATTTATATGGTGACATAAGTATTAAAAATGAGATATGCTTTTTTTCTTGAAGGTGTTTTTGTGTCTCTATCTCCTTCAGTTCTACTCTCATCTTAGTTATTTCTTGCCTTTGCTAGCTTTTGAATGTGTTTGCTCTTGCTTCTCAAGTTCTTTTAATTGTGACGTTAGGGTGTCAATTTTAGATCTTTCCTGCTTTCTCTTGTGGGCATTTAGTGCTATAAATTTCCCTCTACACACTGCTTTAAAAGTGTCCCAGAGATTCCGGTATGTTTTATCTTTGTTCTCATTGGTTTCAAAGAACATCTTTATTTCTGCTTTCATTTTGTTATGTACCCAGTAGTCATTCAGGAGCAGGTTGTTCAGTTTCCATGTAGTTGAGCAATTTTGATTGAGTTTCTTAGTCCTGAGTTCTAGTTTGATTGCACTGTGGTCTCAGAGACAGTTTGTTATAATTTCTGTTCTTTTACATTTGCTGAGGAGTGCTTTACTTCCAACTATGTGGTCAATTTTAGAATAAGTGTGATGTGGTGCGGAAAAGAATGTATATTCTGTTGATTTGGGGTGGAGAGTTCTGTAGATGTCTATTAGGTCCGCTTGATGCAGAGCTGAGTTCAATTTCTGAATATCCTGTTAACTTTCTGTCTCATAGACTTGTCTAATGTTGACAGTGGGGTGTTAAAGTCTCCCATTATTATTTTATGGGAGTCTAAGTCTCTTTTTAAGTCTCTAAGGACTTGCTTTCTGAATCTGGGTACTCCTTTACTGGGTGCATATATATTTAGTATAGTTAGTTCTTCTTGTTGAATTGATCCCTTTACCACTATGTAACGGCCTTCTTTGTCCCTTTTGATCTTTGTTGGTTTAAACTCTGTTTTATCAGAGACTAGGATTGCAACCCCTGCTTTTTTTTTTTGCTTTCCATTTGCTTGGTAGATCTTCCTCCATCCCTTTATTTTGAGCCTATGTGTGTCTCTGCACGTGAGATGGGTCTCCTGAATACAGAAAACTGATGGGTCTTGACTCTTTATCCAGTTTGCCAGTCGATGTCTTTTAATTGGTGACCATTTAGTCCATTTACATCTAAGGTGAATATTGTTATGTGTGAACTTGATCCTGTCATTATGATGTTAACTGGTTATTTTGCTTGTTAGTTGATGCAGTTTCTTCCTAGCATCGATGGTCTTCACATTTTGGCATGGTTTTGCAATGGCTGCTACCAGAATCCAGGAGCTGTTTTTTTGAAAAGATCAACAAAATTGATAGACTGCTAGCAAGACTAATAAAGAAGAAAAGAGAGAAGAATCAAATAGACACAATAAAAAATGATAAAGGGGATATCATCGCTCACCCCACAGAAATACAAACTGCCAGCAAAGAATACTATAAACACCTCTACACAAATAAACTAGAAAACCTAGAAGAAATAGTTAAATTCCTGGAAACATACATTCTCCCAAGACTAAGCCAGGAAGAAGTTGAATCCCTGAATAGACCAATAGCAGGCTCTGAAATTGAGGCAATAATTAATAGCATACCAACCAAAAAAAGTCCAGGACCAGATGGATTCACAGCCGAATTCTACCTGAGGTACAAGGAGGAGCTGGTACCATTCCTTTGAAACTCTTCCAATCAATGGAAAAAGAGGGAATCCTCCCTAACTCATTTTATGAGGCCAACATCATCCTGATACCAAAGCCTTGCAGAGACACAACAAAAAAAGAGAATTTTAGACCAATATCCCTGATGAACATCGGTGCAAAAATCCTCAGTAAAATACTGGCAAAAGGAATCCAGCAGCATATCAAAAAGCTTATCCACCATGATCAAGTGGAATTCATCCCTGGGATGCAAGGCTGGCTCAATATACACAAATCAATAAATGGAATACAGCATATAAACAGGACCAAGGACAAAAACCACATGATTATATCAATAGATGCAGAAAAGGCCTTTGACAAAATTCAACAGCCCTTCATGCTAAAAACTCTCAATAAATATGGTATTGATGGCACATATCTCAAAATAATAAGAGCTATTTATGGCAAACCCACAGCCAATATCAGTCTGAATGGGCAAAACTGGAAGCATTCCCCTTAAAAACTGGCACAAGACAGGGATGCCTTCTATCACCACTGCTATTCAACATAGTATTGGAAGTTCTGGCCAGGGTAATCAGGCAAGAGAAAGAAATAAAGGGTATTCAATTAGGAAAAGAGGAAGTCAAATTATCCCTGTTTGCAGATGACATGATGGTATATTTAGAAAACCCCATTGTCTCAGCCTAAAATCTCCTTAACCTGATAAGCAACTTCAGCAAAGTCTCAGGATACAAAATCAATGTGCAAAAATCACAAGCATTCTATACACCAATAACAGACAAACAGAGAGCCAAATCATGAGTGAACTCCCATTCACAATTGCTTCAAAGAGAATAGAATACCTAGGAATCCAACTTACAAGGGATGTGAAGGACCTCTTCAAGGAGAACTACAAACCACTGCTCAATGAAATAAAAGAGGACACAAACAAATGGAAGAAGCTTCCATGCTCATGGACAGGAAGCATCAATATCATGAAAATGGCCATACTGCCCAAGGTAATTTATAGATTAAATGCCATCTGCATTAAGCTACCAATGAGTTTCTTCACAGAATTGGAAAAAAATGACTTTAAAGTTCATATGGAACCAAAAAAGAACCCGCATTGCCAAGACAATCCCAGGCAGAAGGAACAAAGCTGGAGACATCATACTACCTGACTTCAAACTATACTACAAGGCTACAGTAACCAAAACAACATGGTACTGGTACCAAAACAGATATATAGAACAATGGAACAGAACAGAGCTCTGAGAAATAACACCACACATCTACAACCATCTGATCTTTGACAAACCTGACAAAAACAAGAAATGGGGGAAGGATTCCCTTTTTAATAAGTGGTGCTGGGAAAACTGGCTAGCCATAAGTAGAAAGCTGAAACTGGATCCCTTCCTTATCCCTTATACAAAAATTAATTCAAGATGGATTAGAGACTTAAATGTTAGACCTAAAACCATAAAAACCCTAGAAGAAAATCTGGGCAATACCATTCAGGACATAGGCATGGGCAAGGACTTCATGTCTAAAACACCAAAAGCAACGGCAACAAAAGCCAAAATTGACAAATAGGATCTAATTAAACTAAAGAGCTTCTGCACAGCAAAAGAAACTACCATCAGAGTGAACAGGTAACCTACAGAATGGGAGAAAAATTTTGCAATCTACTCATCTGACAAAGGGCTAATATCCAGAACCTACAAAGAACACAATCAAATTTACAAGAAAAAAAAAAAAAAACAAAAACAGACCCGTCAAAAAGTGGGCAAAGGATATGAACAGACACTTCTCAAAAGAAGACATTTATATAGCAAACAGACACATGAAAAAATGCTCATCATCACTAGCCATAAGAGAAATGCAAATCAAAACCACAATGAGATACCATCTCACACCAGTTAGAATGGTGATCATTAAAAAGTCAGGAAACAACAGGTGCTGGAGAGGATGTGGAGAAATAGGAACACTTTTACACTGTTGGTGGGACTGTAAACTAGTTCAACCATTGTGGAAAACAGTGTGGCGACTCCTCAAGGAACTAGAACTAGAAATACCACTGTCCCAGCCATCCCATTACTGGGTATATACCCAAAGGATTATAAATTATGCTGCTATAAAGACACATGCACACGTATGCTTATTGCGGCACTATTCACAATAGCAAAGACTTGGAACTAACCCAAATATCCATCAATGACAGACTGGATTAACAAAATGGGGCACATATACACCATAGAATACTCTGAAGCCATAAAAAAGGATGATTTCATGTCCTTTGTAGGGACATGGGTGCAGCTGGAAACCATCATTCTCAGTAAACTATCGCCAAGAACAGAAAACCAAACACTGCATGTTCTCACTCATAGGTGGGAATTGAACAGTGAGATCACTTGGACACAGGAAGGGGAACATCACACACCAGGGTCTGTTGTGGGGTGGGGGCAGGGGGGAGGGATAGCTATAGGAGATATACCTAATGTAAATGACGAGTTAATGGGTGCCGCACACCAACATGGCACTGTTGGGGTCCGCGTGTTTCCTAAACAAAGGAATGAACACACAAGACAACACAGGACAAGACATACATGGCGGCTGCCCAGAACGGCACACTCTGCTTTATTTTATCCAGCCGTTTGTGGAATGTTGCCAAGTCACGGGACATGTGTTGCTTCTCTGACCTTTCCTTGACTCGCAAGATCAGTAAACACTGACCAGTTCCCAGAGCCCGCTGTTTACAGCTGGCTCCTTTATCCTTCTTGTTTGCAGAGAAGGAATGTCCTGCTTTGTTTGCAAGAGCAGGGCTTATACAGAACATCTCCTTTGCAAGCACACAGTCCTCTACACGGCACATGTATACATATGTAACAAACCTGCACTTTGTGCACATGTACCCTAGAATATAAAGTATAATAAAAAAAAAAAGAAATTTTTGTTGTTTATAAGCCAAAAAAGAAATAAAAATGAGATATGCAAAAGAACCATGATAACACAGGTGACTAGTAACTTAGGAGGAAACAGTAATTAGGGAAGATGATAAGGGAGGGAGGAATAAACTTAATCTGGGCTTTGAGTAATGAACAGAACTTTTCTAGATTGAGTTCAAAGTGGGAGTGCAAATAATATTCCACACAAGATCAGAATAATCAAAGGAAAGTAAGTAAAAATTTTTATAATGTTTCTAGAGAAAATAATAACGAGTGCATAATGAAGTTAAAGCTATGTGCAATGAATAAGGTTACTTTTTGTTTAATTTTTTCCTTTCTTTTATACTGTTAATACATTTATTTTTTGAAGTAGTGCTTTTTTAAAAAAAAATTGGTAATTGAGGAAAGCACAGACAAATGGAGTGCATCAAGACAGCACCTATGCTGCCATTCAAAAATAAACATTGGTTACATTTGGTGACCATGATTTACCCTTCTAAATCATAAGAATATTTGCATGGGGGAGGTGGATACAAGGAGTAGGAGGGAGACTTTTATAAGAATGAATAGGCTGGACGCAGCGGCTCTCGCCTGTAATTCCAGCACTTTGGGAGGCCCAGGCGGGAGGACCACAGGGTCAGGAGATCGAGACCATCCTGGCTAACACGGTGAAACCTCCTCTCTACTAAAAATACAAAGAATTAGCTGGGCATGGTGGCAGGCGCCTGTAATCCCAGCTACTGGGGAGGCTGAGGCGGGAGAATGGCGTGAACATGGAAGGCAGAGCTTGCAGTGAGCCAAGATGGCGCCACTGCACTCTAGGCTGTGCAACAGAAAAAAAGAATAAATAAAATAAAATTTAGGATAATTATAATAAAAAAGTATTAGATTTACTTTAACAGAAAAAAAGTTAAGCATAACAATTTAGATAACTGCTTTTTTGGTCTGATATGCATCAATTTCTTCAGTATCTCTTTGAGATTAATAAAAAAAAAATCAAACCTGTGTTTTTTGGTTAAAGAAAAAAACCTCTTTGTTTTCTAACTTGTTGAGTGTTGTGTAAGAGTCCATGATCATAGTTGTCATTGGCATCAGTTTTGAAAATACCACAGGTTTGAATAACAAGTGGCTGTTTTCCTTTATTCCCTGCCACATCTTTGGCAACTGGAACAGTGCTTAGTACAGTGGATACATTTAATAATTTTATGTTGAGTAAATAAAAAATACAACCAGCAGAGATTAGCTTATGAGGTAAAGATTGTCTGTTGTGAAATATTTTATTGAGATGTTTTCAAAATGGTAGTGCTTGCTTTATTTTGAATCTTCCACATTTTTTTTGTTTTCTGTCATTTTTGTATTTTGTTGAAGAGTTGTCAAATTGTTTTTTCCCTACATTTTCATTTTCAATGTGTCTATAAACCTATAAAAATTTGTTACTCATTCTTACATAATCTTTCTTTTACTTCATCCAAAAGGATAGACGTCACAAGACTTGTTTCAGCTTTAACAAGTAAAGAGCATGAGGCAGTCACCTTTATCTTCACACAAAGGAAAAGCTGGACACACTGAAAATCGATTACTTTTTTTAGACTCATCAGAGAACTGATGTCAGAGCAAGCTACTATACCAAAATCTAGAAAGGTTGAACAGTAGAGCAACCAAGATCTGCTGACCTGGAAGAGAAGTCAATGGAACCATATTCTGAAGTAAGCAAGAAGAAAAAAACAAACCAAACAAAAAACAAAAACAAAGAAAGCTTTGTCTATAGAAGAACAAAGGTTAAGAATTAGTCATGTTGCTTGTCAAAAACTATGTAAACAAGTAGAAAGTGGAGTAAACTATTTAAAGAAAAAGCTATCAAGTTAGAATTACATGTCTAGAAAAATTATTGTCCAAAAATGAAGGAAAAATAAAGAGTTTCTCAGAAAAATAAAATAAAATAAGAAATTTTTTGACTAGTTCTGCAATAAATATTAAAATAATTTCTCCAAGTGGTATAATAATAATGTGAGAAATGGATCTACATAAAGGTAGGAAGACTGTTAGAAAAAAGGAATAAATGAAGGTAACATAATATCTTTTATTTTTCTTATTATTAATTGATCTTTAGAGCGATAGTAATAACAATGTATTGAAGGACTATAATAGGTTTGATATCAGTTATTAATGTTTGACGTTTCTTTCTCACTTAAATGCTTTTGTGCCATATTGTGGGTCTGTTCTTTTTTTATTATTTATCTATCTACTTTAGATATAAAATAGCACTGTTTTATTATCTGCAGCTCTAAAATATGTCTTGATAACCAGAAGAGCAAATCCCTTATTCTTATTCTTTTTCTGAAAAATTCTATTATTAGGTAATTATTGGGCTGTCATTAAAAATATTTTCTCTCAAACTTATTTTTAAAATCATCTTGTTTAACTTTATTTTACAAAAGGTGTTTTGTTTGGAAAGACACTACATTTGTAAAGTATTTTGGGGATAAATGATAACTTTATCATGTTGAATAATATTGAAATTCCAACCCTGCTGATCCTCCAAATATTTTTTTTTTGTGGAACTGTTTTATTTTATTTATTTATTTTTGCCCACTCATATATTTATAATTACTTTTTTATCTGTCTTTCTTAATCTTAAACTGATTTCTTATTCTATATTATTTTATCGGCTACAAGTCTTTGCATTATGGTAAACTGTAGCAGTGATAAAAGCCATACTTCCCTTGCTTCTGATCTTAATGGGAATGATCATAAGAAGTATATTCACTTGAGGTTTTAGTAGATAATTTTTCTCCAGATGAAACACTTTATTCAAGTCTTAGATGCTGTTATTTTTTAAAAAATCAAATATGAGTGTTTAATAGCAAATGACTTTCTGCGCTTAATAGCTAATGTTTTTTTCTACACTTGTTGAGTTATCTGCATGTGTGTATCTGTTTCATACTTATACATATATATAAATTATAATACAAATTAAAATAACATATTATTTAATATCTATTACATATAATAGCTAAATATTTATTATATATAATAGCTAAATATATATAATAGCTATGTATGCTAATGTAACAGATATATATATATATGTTAAATATGTCAATGTGGTTTTTTGCATTGTCAGATATTCTAACATGTTATTTCATACTTGTTATTCAACTTAACCATCAAATATTTATTTGGACCTACTCTTTGCCAGCCAGTGCCTAAGACAGTCTTTGGGATACACTGGTGAACAAAATGATACCCTCATATAAGGCATAAAACATACTGGTCATGGTGAATTATGATATGTGTATAGCTCTAGATTCCATTCGCCTGTGTTGTAGTTATGATAGCTTATAGGTTTGTAAATAAGATCATTTTAAAGACTATTTTATTTTCTTTTTCTCTTATTTTACTGATGTAAGATCATATTAGCCTCATAAAATTATTTTCTCTTTTTCTCTCTGCAATGATTTCTGTAAAACAGAACTTATGTGCTTCTGGAAGATTTTGTAACGCGTCTCCTAGATTGTGCATTTTGGGTATATTTGAGTCTGTGACGTGAATCTTAAATATATTGGCATAAGTTTATTAGGCTCAAGAAATTTCTGTCATCCAGCAAATGAGAACTTTAAGTTGAAAACATGAGATTTTGTTATGGAAAGATAGAACAATTTTTTTCCATATCTGAATGTGCATCTAAGAATCCTATTGCTTCTTGACCTTTTAGCTAAGATCAGGTGAGACTTATTAGCCAAATAGCCATTTTTATTATGATGGCCATTATTACTTCAAGAAGGCAGTATAAGGCAATGTAGAAGACAAAAAAAAAGTACTGTCTTAGGTGTTGAGGGAGCAAGTTCAAGTCCCAGGACTTTCCTAGGTCAACGATTTGACCAAGACAAAGTCTCAATGGACTCAGCTGCCAAATGGGTGACTACTAGAGTCCTTATCATTTTTCACATGGTTATGTAAAGCAATTTAGAGCCAGAAGTTAAATGCAAATGAGTTTGAAAAGCTATCTGAGCATACCTAAAATTGTGGGGTTGACTGTTTTCTATAATCAAGTGATATTCCCATAAGGAGCTTGATTGAGTTCCTTCACTAGGGCTTTCTGTGATCCACTTAGTTTTTGCATTACATTACTTTAGTATTAATGTAACTGTGATTAAATAAATGACATATAGTAATTTAGATAGCAAATAAAATAGAGACCTTTTAGTCATGATTTTTTAAATGAGCTTCAGAAATATTTTAAGATAAGTGTGAGCGTTTTTAAAGAATTCTAGAATTAAATGCAAATGTTCTCTCTTTTTCCCTAGAACTTGGTTATTTTCTGTTTTTGGTCTGTATGATTGTATGAGTTTCCTAGGACTGCTATAACAAAGTACCATAAACTGATCACTTAAAACAAGAAAAATGGATTGTTTCACGGTTCTGAAGTCTAGATGTCCAAAATCGAGGTACTGGCAGGGTCAGGTTCCCTTTGACATCCACAGGGAAGAATCTTACATTGCCCCTTCCAAGGTCTCATGGTGGCCATCAATCTTCGACATTCTTTGGCTTGCAGTTGCATTACTCTGATCTCTGTCATAATGTATTTTTTTCTTATGTGTTTTTTTTTTCTTTTTTTTCTTATAAAGATACCAGTCAAATTGCTTTAAGGGTCCACCCTACACCAGTATACATCGGCAATTACCATAGTTCTTTTTGTTTTCCTTCCTTCCTGCCCTTCCTTCCTTCCTTCCCTCCCTCCTTCTTTTCTTTCTTATCTTTTCTTTTTTCTCTTTTCTTTTCTTTTCCTTTCCTTTTCTTTTCTCTTTTCTTTTTTCTTTTCTTTTCCTTTCTTTTTCTTTCTTTCTTTCTTTCTTTCTTTCTTTCTTTCTTTCTTTCTTTCTTTCTTTCTTTCTTTCTTTCTTTCTTTCTTTCTTTCTTTCTTTCTTTCTTTTCCCCTCCCTCCCTCCCTCCCTCCCTCCCTCCCTCCCTCCCTCCCTCCCTCCCTTCCTTCCTTCCTTCCTTCCTTCCTTCCTTCCTTCCTTCCTTCCTTCCTTCCTTCCTTCCTTCCTTCCTTCTCTCTTTCTTTCTTTCTTTGTTTTTTTGACAGAGGCTCACTCTGTTGCCCAGGCTGGAGTTCAGTGACACAATCTCAGCTCACTGCAACCTTCACCTCCCAGGTTGAAGCAATTCTTCTGCCTCAGCCTCCCGAGTAGCTGTGACTACAAGTGCATGCTACCACATCTGGCTACTTTTTTGTATTTTTAGTAGTGACAGGGTTTCACCGTGTTAGCCAGTATGGTCTCCATCTCCTGACTTCGTGATTCACCCACCTCAGCCTCCCAAAGTGCTGGGATTACAGGCGTGAACCACTACACTTGGCCTACCCTATTTCTAAACAAGGTCACATTCTGAGATATTAGAGGTTAGGACTTCAACATGTCTTTTTCAAGGACAAAATTCCACCCATTACAATAATATAATACAGATGAAATAACACAGAAATGCAAGCACAGCTTCATTCTCAAACGCTATTTTAAATGTCACAAGTATAGTTCATTCGATTGATTGATGCAAGGAGATAGTAATGGAAGCTCAGCATGACTTTAAAATCAAGCAAATACATATTAAACCTGGAAAAAAGTAAAAAGGTTATTTCTAGACAACTAAATATTGTATCACAATTCTTCCTCCCAGGAAGCAGTTATGTATTAGACTCCATTAGAACTCATGAGAAGTAATAGGACATCATTTTGTGTTCTTAGCTTTTCAGAACAAGGCAGGTGGTCTATTTATGTAGTTTCTGCAACTTAGGAGAATGGATGACACCTGTGACATTCAGACAATCAGCATTGGACTCTCATTAAGGCATGCTGTTTGCTGCCGCCCATGGTTGATTTGATGACCGAGTAAATGATTCACTGGCATCCTGTTGGTAATTTCTGATCGACATGCAGTCCCTGACTATTTCAGTACATACCACTAGAATGTATTAACCTCAAAAACAATTCCTCTTTTTCATTAGCTCTCAGACAGGAAACACTTAATTTACACAAAAGATAAGGTACTGGAAGACTTTAATTATTATTATTTTTAAACACTACTGTGACCTTTATCACTTTTCCAAGATATAATTTACTTTTTGTAGTGTTTGTTTTTAAAATAACAATTTTTTTAAAGTTTAACACCTTTATATTTTTGAAAACATTTTAATATATTTTCTTTTTTTATTTTGAGCTGTATTATCTATTAAAATAAAACTCAAAAAGCAACATTTGTAAACTGTTTTAGTATAAAACACATAACATAAAATGTATCATCTTAACTATTTCTAAGTATACAGTTCAGTAATGTTAAATGTATTTACATTACTGTATAAGCTGGACATGTTATGTTTTATAAATTCTACATTTTCTAACACTAATCTATTTTGTGGGTGTATTTGTGCAAATCATTTTTTATAGATTCTTTAGAAGTCTGTATCAACAGGCCAGGTGTGGTGGCTCACGTCTGTAATCCCAGCACTTTGGGAGGCCAAGGAAGGTGGATCATGAGGTCAAGAGATCAAGACCATCCTCGCCAACATGGTGAATCCCTGTCTCTACTAAAAATACAAAAAATTAGCTGGGCGTGGTAGCACACGCCTGTAGTCCCGGCTACTGGGGAGGCTGAGGCAGGATAATGTTTTGAACCCTGGAGGTGGAAGTTGCAGTGAGCTGAGATCGCGCCACTGCACTCCAGTCTGGTGACAGAGCAAGAGTCTGTCTCAAAAAGAAAAAGGAAAACAAACAAATAAACAAACAGTAACTTTGTTAAGTAATATTATATGTGACCATAAGTAATATTTTATGTGACCATTTGAGATATATTTGTATATGAGTATTTTCAAATTTTGACTAGTATAGGTCACTTTCAATAAATAGTGTGCATTAGTTACTCCTATATTTACTAGTATAAAATAAAATCATAAAATCTAATCATCAGATAAAAAGTAGAGAACTCATCTAGTCTTAGTCTTATCTGGTGAATGAATTCTGTCACCATAGCTTTTGTCCTAAATGATACTAGTAGAACGATTTACTTGGTGATTTAAGCAACGTAGTCCCTCAAAATGTTAGCTTAGTATACTGGTTGAATTTGAAGGCAAAGTCGTGTTCTGTTTGAATGTCTTGGTTCCAGAGACTTTAGTAAATAAGGCAGCTCATTTGTTTGTTTGTTTGTTTGTTTTTGTTTGAGTCAGGGTCTGGTCTTTTGCTCAGGCTGGAGGGCAGTGGTGCGATCTCAGCTACTGCAACCTCGCAACCTCCGCCTCTTGGGCTGAAGAGATCCTCCTGCCTCAGCTTCCTGAGTAGCTGGAGCTGCAGATGTGTGCCACCACGCCTGGAGCACTTTGTATTTTTATAGAGAAGGGGTTTCGCCATGTTGCCCAGGCTGATCTAGAACTCCTGGGCTCAATCGATCTGCCCACCTTGGCCTCTCAAAGTGCTGGGATTACAGATGTGAGCCACCACGTCCAGTAAGGGCAGCTCATTTCTGCTGAAAACTGCCTCCTTTCTTTTTCCTCTGGTTTTACAGTTTAAAAACTATTTCAGTGTGACAGTATTTCCTGGCTTTGAAGACTAATATCATGAGTTCTTTTCACATATCCACATTACATACCCTTTGTTCCCTCAGTTTTATTTCCAGAGGGGAACAGATCATTTGGCTTTTTTATTGTTCTCCTGTAGACACGGTAAGTTTGTCATTTTTCCATTTAAAGTTTGCTGTCAGCAAAGAAAATATTATTGTTACTGTCCAGACACCAAGCAGTAGCCTTGGATAATCATCTCCATTGTTGACATAATTTCATACAGATTCTTGTAATGTAAATCCACATTATCCCGTTGAGAACTAATTGAATACCTCTTAGTGACCATTAAGGCTTAGAAGAGAAAGAAAGTTATGAAAAATGTGATAGCTAATATCATCTTGGTCAAAATTATAAATAGAAATTGCTTCAAAAAGGTCTTGCTTCTACTTGGATGGAACTGGAGGCCATTATCCTAAGTGAAGTAACTCAGGAATGGAAAACCAAACACTGTATGTCCTCATTTGTAAGTGGGAGCTAAACTGTGGTACACAAAGGCATACAGAGTGGTATAACGAACTCTGGAGACTGGGAAAGAAGGCGAGTGGGAGAGGAGCAAGGGATAAAGGAGTCATCTATTGGGTACAATGTACACTATTCAAGTGAGAGGTAAACTAATGGTCCAGACTTCACGACTATGTAATTCATCCATGTAACCAAAAACCGCTTGTATCCCTAAATTTATTGAAATTTCTTTTTTAAAAAAGAGAGACTAAAATAAAAATAGAACATCTGGGGTTTGAATGAAGAAAAAAAATCTTACTTCTATTTAGTTTACCTTGGAGCTCTCAATTACAGAAATCATCTTGAATGAATACATAATTAAATTAGTGCTTAGAAAATAAAATTATCTGCATTTAAAAAGATTTCTGAATATAAAACTGAGGTACATTTATTAAATATTTTCTTATAATACAGGAAAACATAAGACACAAAATAACTTCACAAATCACTCATAAACATAATCACAACTGACCATTGGTAACGCACACAAACATGCACATGCATGCACACACACACACAGACACACACACACACAGACACACACACACACACAGACACACACTTGTCTATTGTATAAAAGAAAGTATACCTTAGGCTATTTATTCTATAGCCTTGTTGAAATACTGCAGGATTTCTCCAACTTCTTACAATAGAGTTAAAATTACTTTATAGTGTAATTTGATTCTGAATTCATTTTATAAAACCCAGGCAGTCTCTCACGTGCTGCCAAATACTACCTGGAAACAGGAAAAAGAAGCAACAGCAACTAGAAAGTAGATCCTTGTGGTGTGTGTTGCCCCGTATTTATTTAAATGGAGATTATGTTCCCGATTGAGAACTCAACATTAAATCCATCATAGACACAGAACCTGATATTCTAAAGCACAAAAATTGTATAATATTTATCTTACTTTACATTTGAACTCTGAGACATAAGACTTAAAAGGAGCTTAAAGGAACAGTATATGTATTGACATATGAGAATTGGGAACTGGTCTTAAATTATGAATGAAGCATGTAGAATATGCCTGAGACTTTTTATAAACATATCATCATGTTTGTAAGAGACACTATTTAAATACATTTTAATGCCTTAGGATAATAGCACAATTTTTTTGCCAATTATTTAAATAACCTGTGCCTCTTAAAAAGAGACATATTGAAAACATGAAGCAATACCACTTTTTCTCTATTATTTCTTTTAGCAAATCAGAGATATGAAAAATGTTTCTTTTAGCCTTAAGGCTTCCTGCAGAATACTGCAGAATTACTGAAAATATGGAAACATTTCATACTTCACTGGAAAGTTATAAAAATAATTGTTTGGTCATCTGCTAGAACTTTTCACTACAAGCGTTAGTTAGTGATATGGAAAATGGTTGGAGCTTATACTGATTTTACTGGCTCAGTTTCTGTGTGACTTTGAGCAATTTACTCAAACTTTTGGAGTTTCCTTTACCCTTGTTTGTAAAAAGTAGTCAATCTGAGTCTCTGATATATAAAGTTCTAGACAATTCACACACTTATGACTCTACAAAGTAGAGAAGGAACCTGAAAGGCTAGCTATATACTATACAATATACTAGCTATATATTTTACCATATACTATCCTATCCACGTGTTCAAATTTGTATTCTAACTTGAAGGGTTTAGAAATTTTTGAGAATGGAGAATGTTTGGTTTCTTTGCAAAAGCAAAATGCCTAATGAGAAACTGTTCAATATAGTTTGCAGTTGCTATATATGTTCTTGCCTTTTGGGGGAAGTAGTATTGTCTAAAAAAGTAAGCTGACATGATCAACTCTATCAGATATAATATATGACCCTCAAATTAAGAATATTTTTAACATACAAAATGCATGCATTTTATTTTTGTGTAATGTCTATTCTTGATTTTAAATCCTATTAATAAGTACTAAAGAAGAATGATACAATATCTTCTTTTTATAGCATTTTTTACCCAAACAAAACTCCTGTTGTATATATTTGGAGAGTAATTTTAAATGAGAAAAATGATATCAGTAAATCCCACTGAGGTGAAAACCCTCTTAAACAGTTGATATCCAAACCCACAGACTCTCATTAGTAATCTAATGTCAATTTGTATCTTTTGAGATATACTGTACAAATTAAATAAGTCAAAATTTTAATGGTGGTTTTATTAAACCTTCTTTCATATCACAAAATTTCTTTAATTTAAAATCGTGGTACAGTAATGTAAAAATTATTCCTAATATTGCATTTTAGAGAGTTAGCATTTGGTTCAATAACAGAGCTTATTCATGCTTACTTATAATAGAAAACTAGATGATTTTCCATTTGTAGTTTTTGAAGTGTGAACACAAACTGGTATCTGGCAATTGTTTTAAGCTTAATAAAATGACTCTAAAGAAGTATTTTAAAAGACGTGCAATATTAACCATATATTTCCTTGGATTATATTTTAATGTGTTTCATACAGTCAGTATGCATTACTTTGAGCCTGATTTTACAAGATTTTAAAGTTGTAACCTGGGGAGAAAAATAAATATATTTCATTCTGTACACATGTGGTCAATTGTATTGCTGGCAATTTTCTTAGCAAACAGAACGCCATTAATACAGTGTCTGTCATCTATTGATTTAACTCAGCAAGTAGCTATATTAAGACAGATATGTGAACCCATCAAACTATAAACCTCAAAAGTAGGTGTGACTTTTGTTTGCAATAGTTCTTCTATCAGAGCCCTATTTAGCTTGGACTATTTGTCAAATAATAAAGAAAAAGTGAGAAAAGGACAGAGTTCTCAAACTGATGATCTGTGAGCTGATTCTGTCCATAGATGTGTTTTTTTGCCTGCACGATTTATCCAGAAAGTGATCTTTCAAAAATTTCCTAGTGAAAGGTTAACCATAAATCATCAGCAGCGTGAAGACAGCAGTTGTCACATGCTGAGGTTCCTACATGTGAACAATTGGCTGTAACTGACAACAATTCCCTCCCTTGGAAGACACATGCTTTCTAGGCCACCCTACTTAGCTTGATCCACCAGTTATATTATGATACTTTCTGGTCCATGGAAGCATCTGCATCTTCTACTCCATGGTAACAATTTATTCCACTTCTATTACTGCTTTTTGAACATTGCTTATCAACTTCATGATCTCCTAGTTGTTGATCCGATTGCCAAATTACCAGAGGCAGAGCATTGCTTGTCTTAGGTTTTTCTTCTCATCTAAGCCCTGATTATTTTTTCTTTTTTCTGACTTCTTTGCATACGCTTTCAAGATAAAATCATGTCTGAATTCCACCAAGCTTTTGTTGTTCTCTCCTAACTTTGAGAATGGAGAAAGGAAGAACATAACCCCATTTTCACATGGATATCTGTTTGGAGGAGAAACTGATGGGAGTGAAATGAAAGAATAGGCAAGAGTGAAGAGGAAAATGGAAACCTTAAACCTCTTCCTCAACTAACATATTAAAGATACTGTTCAGGTTCCTAATGGGGAACAAGAACCATGGAAATTAGAGCTAGAAACTGAGCTTAAAGAGGCTACAACAAATTAAGTGTGGTGACAAATATGTCACAAATTGTCTATCTTCATCTCTCAGAAGTTTACAAAGACCAAAAAGGTGCAATAATAGAGCTCAACTTTCATCATCCTTCCCCTACTTCTCCATTAAAACAAGACAAAAATTCACTATTGTTTAGATATATGAGTGACTTATCTTTCTATGTTTAAAGACAGCTTAATATCAGGCACATTCAGCAAATAATCACAAATTCATTTTCATTTTGTGTATGCAATAGCAATATGAATATATTAATGTTGAATTCAATTCTTCTACATACAAAGTTTCAGTTTCTATATCATTTAAAAGAAGTAAGCTCATATATTTTAGTTGCAGGGAGATCCACTTGGAGGTAAGAGTGATACATTACAGAGGGATATTAAAATTAGCTTCAAATTTCTTTATTTACTATTATCAGAATAGCAAATTCTTTTTTCAAGAAAAGCTAGTTTTCCAATCATAAGGCTTACTCCACAGTCTTACACAAACTGAAATCTGAATTTAACTGGCTAGGCAATGTAGAAGAGCTGTCTTAAAATATGCTAGTTTGGATTTGGAGTATTGGTATAATAATTGAATTAGAATCAACTTTATAACTGAACAAAAAATTATTATAAAATTTAAAAGTTCCATTAAATTAAGCTGTTTTATGATTGAATTTAAGCCAAATGAGTTGGAGATGACTCACAAATAGTGCTTTCATTTTCCTGAATGAATCACTAATAAAAACAATTATTTTGAAAAATGGAGCTCTTCAGTTGTTCAGATAGAGCATATTTAATGTGTTCTAAGGATTTTTAAGCAATATGTACATAACTTCAACTCTGAAAACAGTAAAGTTAGGATAATTTGCAAGTTTAAAATTACCTTCCTTTTAGTCTATGACCATCCTGTGTTCATATAAAATTGTACATATTTTCCATTTGACCTAATTTTGTCATGTTGTAAATATACCTTTTCTCTACATGGAACAAGCCTTCTGTCCACATGAGAGATCACAGCAGACAAAGCATATTCTGAGAAGGACAACTTACCCTTCTTTGTCTTAAATTTGACAGTATCATCACCTCTATGATTCTATACAACTAGAACTAATCACATGGTGCCATTAATTTCTGTCAATGTCAGTTACCACACAAAAGCCAAGATTTCCAGGTCACTATTTCTCTTGTTCTAATCTAGTGCTTCTAAAATTTGATCCTGTATAAGCATCACCTGTAGACTTGTTAAAGCACTTATTCCTGAGATCAACCCTGAGAAATCCTGATTCAGGAGAAAATGCTGAGGCTTCCAGTCCAAGGGCTATGCTTTGAGATTGCTGTACTCCCTTAAATCTCTGCATATGTCCTGTATGACCCCGTTTCACAGCCTTCCTCAACCTCTGATTCCCTTTCACTGTGCTCTTTGAAACTCATGGTCTGTCAACAAAATCTCTAACATTCTCAACATCTTTGAATGTTTCTTCCATCTTCTTGCACTGATAACCATTAAATACTTCCTTTGTCAATATATTCAGAAAAGTGTTGTGCTTTTTCTGTACGTACTTTAGAGGCTTTTTCAATTTATCTTCTTTTAATAAAATTTTCCTGAATTAAACAAGTTTATATCTGTTTGGTTATCTTGCTTTTTTTCTTCCTCAGAGATTGATAGTATATGTATCTTGAATCTTCTTCAATTGTTAGCCATTATTTTTTCATCTGCTTGTCTCTTTTTCCTTTCCTTTTTTCCCTAAAAACCAGCTTTGTTGAGAAATAATTTGTGTACCACACATTTCACCTATTTAAAGTATGCAGACTAATGGATTGTGGCATATTTACAGATGTGTGAAACCGTCACTATAGTCCATTTTAGAACATTGTAACCTCTGTAAGGGGAACCCCGGTACCCTTGAGCTATTACTCTCCTGTTGGCTATCCCTTCGTCCTAAGCAAACACTAATCTACCTTCTGTCCCTAAAGATTCACTTATTCTGGACTTTATTTTGAGTGAATTATATAATTTGTGGACCTTTATGACTAGCTTATTTGACTTAGCAAATGTCTTCGAGGTTCATCCAAGTTGTGGCATGAACCAGTAGTCCATTCCCAGCCCACATAATATTGCATTGTGTAGATATACCACATTTATCTTATCCATTCATCTCTTGAGGAATATCTAGGTTTATTTTACCTTTTTAATATTACGGATAGTTGTCCTATGAACATCGGTACAGGCTTTTGTGTGAATGCTCATTTTTCTTACTATCTTTTTTGATTTTTAAAACTCATCTATTTCATCTTTTATTTCTCTTAAGGCATTATTTCTTATTTATTCTTGTGTTCCCTCTAGTTTAAATTTTGTTTCAAAAATGAGTTTTTGTTCTATTTCCAATTCTTTCTTGAGTTCTGTCACTTAATATCTTCCAAGTCTGAATTTTTTTCATTTTGTGTGCTATTTTTAGATGTTGTTTAATGTGTTTAAAACGGTAGATTGTAGTTTTGATATGATTTGTGAGTTTTTGTATGTCACTCTGTATGCTATTACTGTATGTAGGGGTATTGTTTTCTCTTTTATTCCTATGTAATTTAACCTTTAGAATATTACGAATATTTTAGATTATTTTTTAATTTTTATTTTTAAGTTCCAGGGTACATGTGCAGGATGTTCTATTTTCAATTGTTCTGTGAATTTCATTTTTCTAAATTTTTAGAAGAAAGTGTAGTTCATGCTAACTTTCTCAACTTCACAGAACTCTGTCTTTTTTCATTTCATATACTGTTCAAAAATACGGTAGCTTGCTCTCTGAATTGTCTGTCTCTATTCCCATTCCTCATCTTTATATGAACCTTTCCTTCTTTTTGTCTATTGTCCCTGTCTTGACCAATTTTATTTCAGGCCCAGCAGTTTCCCCTTGGTTTGGCCCCCTGTCTGGGAAGGATTTTAGGAGTTTAAAGGAACTTCACTGCTCCAGGCCTTTCGAACTTAACCATAAGATATTTACCCAACTCTTACTAGATTTGGGGCTGGAGAAAGGCTACCATTCTTCTTCTGTTGTATAGTGCGTTTCACTTATTCAACCTGTGGTTGTTGGGGAGTTCTCCTATTTCCACTTCTGCCAGATGTTCCATTGTGTTCTCAGATTCCGACTACACAGATAATGAAACTGTACTGGTCTTGGAATAGTGGTATTTGTCCCCACTTGCTTATATTTTAGGATTCATGGTTATACGTTATGGCCAACTTTTGCTGTAGATGTTATCTACTAATTTTTGGTATCTAGTTTCTCTCTCTGTTGTTTTGTTTTATTATTGTTTGTTTCCTTGGGTTATGAAACATTAAATAACTATGCCGTCATTGACTCATTCCATAATCCAGTTGTTAATTTTTGATGTAGGGGCAAGAATAGCCTTTCAAATTACTAGGTAAAAGAGTTGAGTAAGTTGTAGACATAAATATAGATAATTGTAGCTGTAAAGTTAATAATTTCTCAATATAAGAAAAAATACAATCATGTTTTATCAGAATTTTGATTAATTTTGAACTTTGCAACATTTTTTATTTTATCTTTTGCTTATAATTAATCTAATAATTCATCAGATTTCATCATATCATGTATTTGTTTAGTATTCTCCATAGCCAGTCTTAACAAAACTAAACTAATTCTACTTTATAATGAGCAATTTTTTCAACATTAGCCATTTCTGATTTAGAATTTAGGATAAATAATTCTCTTTCTTTTTGTTACATGAAACTATGTTTTTATTCTTTACTAAAGTTTATTTAAAATTTTATTTTCAATACTTCTGAAGTAAAACATTTAAGCTAGATTAGTTACTTCCTTAACATCTTTTATTTATTAAATGAAGCTAAAATTCTGCAGTTCTCAACATTTCTTCCCAAATATCACATATGAAGAATAAAATTCCCATGACCGACACAGTCCTTCTCTAGATGGCGTTTGAATGTGAGAGTAATGTTATTTATGGGAATAACCTTGACCAGAGTATAATTCATAAAAAGAGAATCATTCCCACACTGCAATACCTTAAATATTGTTAATAGCAAATTACCTGTAACTCATCCTCATGACTGATTACAATACACCAATTTGTCACTGCACTATAGCCAAAAAAACCAGTGGATTACAACAAGTTGACCTTTTCAATGGCTTTTCTAAAGGATTTGTGAAAATCTTACATTTTAAAGGAAGCTCTTTCTCTGTGTTATAAAATGTCATCATAATTTGTCCTCACTGCTGTAGGTATATTTATTTACTCAGGGGAATTACCTTGCCTCAGGAAGAACAGATTTGTTCCTGGCATTCCTTAATTTCACCAGAGAATATACTTTTACAGAACCATTATTTACTTCATAAACATAAACTTATTAACGCACAGTTCTCCGTTGGTACCAGAGCAGTCACATATAACTGATGGAGCTACGAGGGTCTGTTGTCTGAGAAATAATGAGATTACAACTAGGTGATATTTTCAGATACTCGTATTCCCTGACCTCTCTTGACCTTTTAAAAAATGCCTTGAGATATGTTTAGGGCCTCATTCTATCCATTATTTATTAATTGAAAGGTATACTTTCAAGGTAAAAATAATTTTAGAAGAAATTTGAAATGGAGAAAGTCTTATTTCCTGGCTGCCACAGAGCTTGCCATAGGGCAAGGAGAGAATGTAGCCTTTTAAAAAAATTTACTAATTGCATGACTTCAGCTGCCAACAGTGTCATTTTCATTTGTGAGAAACCATTTTTCTTCTGGGGATGATTACCTGTTCATTCTCCATTAAGGTGCTTTTCTTCATATGTGATCAAGTGTCTTCTTTACATTTCTCTATAAAACAGTGTACCTCCCCTAGTAGGCTTTTGTAAGTACATACAGCATAGCTACACGGAAACGGAAAAATGTCTGTTATTTTATATAATGAAAACATTGCTATTATAATTATTTGGATTTTATATTAGAAATAGCAGCTTTTTTTTTTTTTTTTTTTTTTTTTTTTTTTTTTTTTTTTAAGCTAATGAAGAAAATAGGGACATGCAAGACCAAATCCCCGGGTAATAATGAAGCTTCATTTTATCTACAGCAGTGAATTTTTTTTTAAATTACCAAGCCTATAATGGAACTTCCAGTCAGTAGTCATATTATGTTTATCATCAATTTTTATTGACTGTTTGATGATGGGATAGAGCAGGTAAAAATAATCCAGCATGCAATACTCTAAAAAATAAAAGCAAATTGTCTTGAATTATAAAATTAAGATTTCCCAAATAATTTTTCACATTAAAAAAACAGAATTTAATTGTCAATCACCTTTACCCTATGACCCATGGATCCAATTTGCAAACTACAGAAATAACTTTGGTTATATTTACTTAAAAAAATGAATTTATCAAAAGGATTTTAGGTAGCTCAAATAATTGCTAAGATTTAAGAAATTATAGCAGCCTGATTATATCCAAAACTATACTGCAGCTCTCGTTCAATAAGGGCATCCCTTGACTCTCAGGACGAGGCACCCAAACTTCCAAGTACTTCCACCACCACATTGGACCCTGGGTGCTCTGACAACAGAGTAACCAGTGCTTCCTTTGTAAACTTTTTGCTGCTTTCACCTACCTGAACTCTAGGCAGTATTCATCATCTTTCCTAATTCATATACAGGGTGGGCATTTGGATATTGGTAAGATCTGAGTGATACATGCATATGAAATTTGTGAAAGATACCGGGAAAGTGAGTATTTGGAAATGTCCATCTCTACCATTAATATAAGCTTTATCTCCCATGCAGACTTATCAAGTCCCTAAAATATAGACATGAGCTTCAGATACTGGTTTACCTACAAAGAAAAAATCTCCCTACAAAATTTCTCATGTTTTCTGCCAGATGATTATTTTAAACAGTGTTTGTTTTCTTTTTTTGTCTGTTTTACTGGTTTGGAGTCTGAAAATACTAATGAAACTGAATGAGGTCCACTATTCATTGGTTACTATTCAAAATCTAAAAAATGTCCAAGTAATTTTCTTTAGTATTTCAAATGATTTCTTTGTGTATGTTTGTGTCTCTCTGTGTGTAGTCAAAGGAGAAAAGTGTAATAATTTTCAGAAGTTGAATTCCTTAGACTCTCTTTTGACTTCTTTTTAGGAAATATACGAAGCTCTGCCCCAGTGACAGTTGTCTAGTCATAAAGTAATTACGTTGATTGTGACAGATTAATCATCAATCAATGTACCTTTAACAATTGTGAAGAAAATGCATTAACCTTTTCAAGTTTCTATCCTGAGCTTGGCCGAAGGGTTCAAGTGATTTAGTACCCTATCTGATTTTCTTTCTCTAAAGTTAAAAAACACAAAATGTCTTTGATTTTTGCCTTTTGTATTCTCTATGTTGCTTCCTGGACTCCGATTTCTGACAAAATGTCAAACAACTGAGGAAGAAGGCTTATTAAATGTTGCCTTTAATGCCCTGCCACCTGGAGGTGATTCTGGTTCTGGTTCAAATCCAGACTTCTGCCAGGATTTGGAAAAGCTGCTATTTGGCCTTGGGTCATACTCAAGCTGTGTATACTCAAAAGCCTCCGAAAATTGTGTAAATGGAATATTGGGTTCAATCAGTGACAAATGCCTTCAGCATGTTTCACTGTTGTCTGAGAGAACCGACTGCAACCATCTTAGTTCACTATCAAATATTTTAATCTAAAAGATACATACCAAAGAGAAATGTGTTTATTTATCCATAAAATATATTCATAAGAATGTTCATAAGAACATTCATAATATCCAAAACTGGAGAAAACCCAGGTGTTCATCAACAGTGTAATGGATAAATAAATTATGTCATAGTTAATAAAACAAAACACTAAATAGCAATGAGAATGAATTAATGACTGCTATAACAGGAATGTAGAATAATAATACAACAATTTTGTTGCGAGAAAGTGGTGAGGCATAGGGAATATTATTGTTTAATAGGCAAAACCATCTATCACTAACAGAATTAATAATATTGGTTATTGTTACATGAGGAATAGTGACTGGAAGTTAATACAAAGGAGATTTAGTTACCTGTAATGTTACATTTCTTGATGTGGGTGCTATTTTCACGGGTGTGCTCGCTAAGTACAAAGTGGTTGAGTTGAACACATAATTTTGTACTTTTTTAGTTGTAGGCTGTACTTCAGTAAAAGTTAAACATATAATTCACTAAATTCTAAATCATTCACATTGATAAATTTGAATATTGTTTTTACTCTAAAGATGTGTTACTATTTCCTAAATCAGAGTAACTTAAAAGTTTCTGTTTTTTTTTTTTTAAAGAGACTGAATATTGATTACCCTGACTGAGCACCATTCCCACACTCTGTTTATGAGAAATTCACTTAGCTCTCTTACTGGGTAGGTATCTAGTAATGAACTGTAAATAAATCACCCGTGAATGGCATTATTTTAATATGAAATAATGTACCATAATCAGTTTTATTTGGATCTCATAGAAGAATGAAAGACATGCTGTTTGAGAAGTAGTTAATAGTATGGTAATGCAAATGTGTATGTCTCCTGCACTTGCTCTTAATTCAGATTTTCTATGTTTACCCATGTAAATGCCTAATATTATTATCGGCCTATGTAAATAGCCCTTGCTTATATTTTATTTGAATACAAAGAGATACTGAACTCCTAATATGTGTGTTCTTACAACATTCAGCACCTCTCCAATTATATTCCTTTCATATCTCACTGCACTTGATTAACTGCTAGTCTTTTCAGCTGGAACATAAGCTCCATAAGGGGCCATGCAATGCCTATCTTGCCCACTCTTTCATCTCCAATATCATTCCTACTGAACGACACATATTAGACACTTAAATAATACTTGTAGGTGAATGAATGTATTAATCCAACTAGAATGTTCATGCAGGAACGTCTTCCTAGCTTTTCTTCAAAAATGTATATGTTCTTGTAAATTCCAAATCTTGATAACAAACAGTTGACAAATTGAGAAAATAAGAAAAATTATCAGGAATTCTCATGTGAGAACTAAGGCATAAGTATAAATATAAAGACTTTACTGAATTGAAGGAATTAGCTAATAGCAAGTGAATAGCAAGAACAGAAAATACTTATATCCCTTGAAGATGAAGGTCAAGATTTCCAGGAACTGGAACAGAAACATGTAGGGAAGGATCTGTCATGGTTTAACTTACTTGTAGCTGTTACCATGCTATAAGTGTAAATTTGTGAGATTCTTTGTGGCTGATGGTAAGTCATTCTTGCAAATTGTACACTCACACCTGTTGCTATCTATCTATAATACATATACACATATAAATTGCACTTGCACTTGTACAAATCATATGAGAGGTTTTCTAAGAAATAATAAGTTTAGGATTCTAAATAAGTACTTAAATTGACAATTTTGGCACATGATTTTGTATCTGGCTGTTTGTTACTTTGCTAGGATATCAGAACTTTATGTTATTCAAAGACTCCCCCCCTGCCACACCTCTTTTAAACTAGCTTGGGAGACAAGCTAAAAAGCTTTTGCAAGTAATTCAAGAAAAAAAATGGTAATGGCTTTTTGTAGTTGTCAATTGGTGACGAATGCTCTGATCCTGGGCATTCTTCAGTAGAGCTCACCAGATTGCCAGACATATTAAATATGGGTCAGAAGAAAAGTGAGCATTTTAAGTGTTTCCAAATTTTGAGGAGGATAAGGTTGCGATCATTGTCATTTTCGATATTCAGAATAAAGCAAATATTTAGGGGGAAGGTTTACTGTTTAATTTTAAAATGTAAGTTTGGGGTGCCTATTACATAAAAAAAAAGGTATGTTTTACTTACCAAACCATGATACTCTGATTTCTTTAGCATTTGTGGTTGTTATGTTGAAAAATTTAGCAGTAAAAATTATTTAAAATTAGATGTGATGTTTCCAAGACTCTCACGGCAGAAAAGTGGTATTCGGAAAGCTTATAAAGTCATTATTCAATTGATTTTTAAGAATTTTCTTTTTGACAAATTGAGCATCTACAAAATATGATAGTACCCATATCTTCCTTTTTAAAAAACTAGTCCTAGATGTTTACTGTAAAGTAATACTTGTGGAGTTCAGAAATAACTAATTATGTGGTAAAAATAAAGCAAATATTAATGAAAAAGTTAATAAATTTCTATTTTAGAAGCTTTTCTTCATTTTCTTATTTTCTTCAAGTCTTTCAACTTCTCTTTCCTCTTCTTTTTTTTCCTTCTTTATTTTCTTTTCCATGATACTTTATTTAACTGAATATTTACCATATTCTGGGTATCACAATAGGCATGTTAAAAGATATGAAGATAAATAAGTTGCTGTGTATTTAAATAATGGAAGGTTTGGAAGAGGATATAAAACATAGCCTTTGCTATGTATAACATAATGTTGAAGGCGTTAAGTGGAATGAGAAAGATATTGATAAAGTTATAAAAAATCTTAAAATTATTATTATATTTTTCTTATGTTCCATCTTTTACAAATGAACTTTGTGTATTCTTTTTATATAAATTTTATGTCATATTTCCTAATGAAAGGCCAGGATTTATCATCATTTTCTATGACTATGAGAATTCAAGAATAGAGAAAAAATAAAGTATAAGGGCAATTAAAAATTGTTTTATTTATATAAATATTAAATACATATCATGCTTATCGAGTCTTGGAAGAATTATATAGAAATATTGTATCTCATTTGAACAAATAACCCTTGGAAGTTATTTCACAAGGGCACCTGGAATTGCTGCTAAAAATCTTGTCTGATCGTCACATAAAACTTTTGTGCTTAGCTTTCAGTTTTATTTACCAGCTGCTTATGGAATTATCAAATTCAAAGCCTGAATTTAGCTGTCTGACCTTGAGAAGACAGGATAAGCAAAACTGAGAGATATATTATTAGTTTGAATGAAACATATCTGCCTTGAGAAGGTCCTTTTATCTCCATTAAATGTAATGATTTCCCAGCTGAAGAAGAATACACAAACTTGTGGATGTGAGTATGTTTTTACATAGTAGTTAAGGAAGTGGACCAGATAATTACAGGTAAGTAATTCAAGTAACTTAAGTAATTTCCTAATTTTAAGTTATTTAAAAAGTTTGTTATAGCTTCTTATCATGGCAAAATTATATTACAATGATACACTGATATCATGGAAATTTAGGAAAGAAATACTAGTATCTGAGTCACTATTAGAAACATATATCTGTACTCCATTCTCCTAAGAGATAATATAACTTCAAAGAATAAATAAGATAGCTAGGAACATATGAATATGCATCTGCTGATAGGTATGAGATTATGAAGGAAACAGCATGGAAGTGAAGAATAAAGATCTGAGCCCTCCCAGGTATCAGACAAAGTATATTTTCTTGTTATTTCAGTATGTTTTATGGATAGTACATGAAGACCTAAGCACATTTCATTAGTCTTCTAGGACTTCACCATTGGATCATGAACCAGGATTTAACCTGAACCAGGTACTGGATCCTTCCATATCATCAAAAACATTTTTTTCCTGGCAAATTTTGACCATAATTTCAACCATATAGCACAAGCTTCTGCTTTACATTACTGGGATTTACCCAAGATAGATTTCTGGATTCAGCCGTTTCTCATATATCCGTACTTTCTCCAATGACAGCTGCCATGGCTCCTTCAGGAAACAAATCCATCTAGCCTTGTGGCATGACTTTTTCCATTTTGAGTGTTTTCACTAATGCTTATCTTGAAACTACCTATACAGTGATACTTATCTTGAAATAGTCAAAACAAACGAACACTTTTTGGTTTTTTTTTTTTTTTGGTCTTAGAATCACTCTGATGATAACACTCAGTATTTTCATGCTACTTTTACTAAAAGAATAATCAAAATGTTGGAGACAGAAAATCCTTGATATGGCTCTGTGATGAACTGACTCCTTAATTCAATTATAATTTTCTCCAAATTTTGTTCCTTTTTTTCTCAAAGAAGTAAACATTTTAAAGCATATAGTCATGTGTAATGATATAAAAGCTTGTGTTTATGTGTAAAATAAGTTTATGTGGATAATAGGACAAAGAATGCTCAGCAGTATATAGGTTTCTCTCCCTATTTTCCATGCTCAGTACTGTTTCAAAGATCTTTTACATTTATGTCAAGGATATAATACCACATTCTAGACAAGGGAATGATACACAAAAGCAATATAGACCGCTTCAAAGCCTAGACCATACAAATCCTATGTGTAGTCTTACACTTTCTTTTTCCATTGCATGACAATGGTGGAGACAACATCTGGAAAATTGTAGTGTAAATGGCAAAAACACCAGAGTTCCTAAGTTACTCTGTGGAACATAGCATTCCTTCCTTAAACAACTGACTCTTTTTGGAAGTTGCTGTATCAAGAGGGTCTACATCTGGACCCAACAGATGTGACTAAATTACACAACATCTGAGATTTCTCTTCTTTCAGCTGGATGCGAAGACTAGATGAAATTTGGTGTCTCATTTGGAGAGGACATTCTATGTGTGGAAATAAAGTAGCATAAGAAAGATCTGAGCAACAGGGAAGTCATTGATGAGTCTTGTTACAGAGATTTAGGGGTTTCTTCTTATAATAGCATATCCTTAAAAACTACTAAAATTGGAACCTTGAAGTCAGGTATCACTGTAAAGTAAATGAAATATAGACTATTGGCATAATTGTCTAAAAATAAGCCACAAACATAGATATTGGAGAGTAGAAATATGGTGATATATGATATATAATACCAAAACCCTTGGTGAAAATGTTGCCTGCATTAAATCCGAAATTTTATACTTATTGAGACAGTATCTTTAGGAGAAGTTTGCTGGAAAAAAAAGTGTTAGCATATATTGATATTGACTATATCTAGCACAATATTTCAACAAAGGATGAACATAAAGACAATTAGGAATTAAATGGTTTGAAAGTATAAATAAAAGAAAAGGGCATAGAATTCATAAATGCATGGCCTAACGGTTTGAAAACTCCCCTGCTTCTATAGATCATAGAGTCGGAATTAGGACGAATCACTCTTTTTGATACTCAAAGTCTAGTAAGACCCAGGCTTGGGTCAAAGATCAGATAAAAGGTGCCTTTATTTTGTTCACACTTGAAAACCACATTGCTGCCTCCAGTAAGGTGAGAGGAAGAAGCATGGAGGCCAGGACACAAATATGAAGATTTAAGACTTTTGTCTAAAAAGGACTTTGATTATATTACTGGTCATCAAATGGCCAAAACCAAATAGCTCAAAACTATGTGGAGATTCGAAGAAATAATATTGAACAAGATTTAAAATACCTTCAATTATTGTAGCTATAAAAAAGCTTTCAGAACTCCAGACTTGCTCCAGTAGAAGTTGGTTATAAAAACTTGTACAGCTCTCCAAATAAGGTAGACTCTTCAGTCCACTTTTCAAATATGTTCAAGGCTATTTTATTCCTGACTTATGCTGAATTTTTAGAGTGGGGTTGAAGAGTGTGACCAGATAACTAACTTTTTAGGCCTTAAATTGCTGGAGTAGGAGGAGCCACATCTGATTTCCAAAATATATGACTGAGCGGCACAACATTTAAAATGTCTGGTCTTTCAGCTGATGCAAAGATGAGATTAAATTTGAAGTTGCCTCCTTTCTGGGGATAAAGACAGCATAATATATGTAGAAATAAGCAAAAATATTTAGTGATGAGAGTGATAGAATGAGGCAGTGAAAATTAGTACCTGCTATTATTTTCCCTCTCCTTTTAAGACACATAAGGATACTTCTTGGCTTCCCTTTAGTTAGGTTGGAGCAACATGCCTGAGTTCTGGTCAATGGAATATGGAAAGAAATGAGGTATACTGTTTCCAAGCCAGACACATATAAATCTACCAGATATGATTTCCTGTGTATTTCCAAAGTTGGAGGTCCGGGGTTGGAGTTGAGAAGGTGTTACCACAAGATGGAATGAATTTGAGTAAAGCTCTCTTTTCTTTACCTCTTCTCTACTACTCAGCTCAGACTGGAATGTGACATGAGAAACAAATAAACCTTTGCTGTGTCAAGCCATTAATATTTGGTGGTTGTTTTTCACTTGGTTAAAAAATTATGTTAAACACACACACACACACACACAGAGGGAGAGAGACAGAGAGAGAGAGAGAGAGAGAGAGAGAGAGAAATAGTACATTTAATTTGGGACTGCCTTAAACATTTGGGACCAAAAGTTATAGTATTGTGTAAAGATTTGTTCCAAAAAATTGATTAAAAAGCCCATATTATATTTATTAGCTGGAAAAGTAAAGAGACCAACTCTAGTGGAGAGAAATTTACTGGGAATAAATGGTGTATTAGGATGTAGGAGAAAACTTAAAATATCCCCTCTCTTCCACTACTAAAACCCCAGTCTAATCATGAAAAAAAAAAAAAGAAAAAAAGAAAGAAACCAAAACAAAACAGAAAACTTGTGGGCTGAACTTTTGACATTCTTATGATGATCTGGCATATTCAATGAGGAATTAGAACTCAGAGTACTTTATAGAAAGGAATTCTTTCTGAATCAAGGTTAAAGGAGCACAGAGACAATGTATATTATGTACACCAAATCTATTATGTGGCCATTGTTGAAATCATGATTTATCTAAAATGATAGTGTCCAGGAATTCTAGGTATTTAAGAAACAAGAGTGAAATTGGCCTGAAAGTAGCATAGTGAGTCCTAGGAAAATGTGGAAGGCTACAACTCAGCAGGGTTGTGGAAATGCCTGAAATCTAGGGAATAGCCCAGATCTACATCCAAACAATGATAGTACATGATATAGTTTGGCTCTGTGTTCCCACCCACATCTCACCTTGAATTGTAATAATCCATACGTGTCATGGGAGGAACATGGTGGGAGGTAATCGAATCATGGAGGCAGGTTTTTCCCATAGATAAGTGAGTAAGTTTCACAAGATATGATGTTCTATAAAGGAGAGTTCCCCTGCACATGTTCTCTTGCCTGCTGCCATAGAAGATGTGACTGTACTTCTCATTTCACCTTCCGAAATGACTGTGAGTACTCCCCAGCCATGTGGAACTATGAGTCAATTAAACCTCATTTCTTTATAAATTACTCAGTCTCAGGCATGTCTTTATTAGCAATGTGAGAATAGACTAACACAGTACACATGATAGACTGAAAGACAGAAATGTGGGATTGGGGGGTGCCAGAGCATGAGGATGCCTAAGAGCTCTTTGGTGGCTGCTGAAGTGGAGTCAAGAATAAGGGCTTATGTATAGACAGTCGTTTTGGTTGGTTACTGCTTTTCCTTCATTGTTGCTCTTCCAGTGAAAAATACTTTGGACAGAGACTATTATCTCTGTCACCTAGAATGATGTTTGACACTTGGAAGTTATTCAAAAAGTATATATTCAAAAACAAATAAATATTTTCTTTTGATAGGTACACCTTAGCATGTAAAAATATTTGTGTTTTCTTTGGGAGGCAGGGGAAGAGTGTCTAAGTGTTGTAAAACAACAGAAATAGGATAATTTTTAGCATTAGAATCTGATATAATCTATGCAGAACTATGATTATCTTAGTATAATTATTAAAAGCCCCAAACCACTCTAATTTCCTCTTTTGTCTTTCACCATGGTATGTAAGTAAGAAATTATGTCAACAAACTTATTTCAGAATTACATTTAGAAAGCATTATTGTTCTATACGTCTCTAAAGAATTCCTGTTTTTACTTTAGTTTGAGTCCTACAAACGACAATTTATTGTGCCTTTCTCTAGTGTTTGATCTTTGAAAAAAAAAAAAATTTTTAAGGTCTTTACTACCAGAGTCCTATGGTGCTTCCCCTCTCTTACCTCTTCCACCCATGTTTGTACTTTTCCTTTCCTAAAATAAAAAATGATCAACAGGGCAAATATAGTCACAACTGTTTGAATGTCAGAGCATTTGCTGAGTCAAGACACTGTGGATGTGGCAATATATCTTCCATTGTCTTTCTTTTTATAAATGGGATTCTAATTAGACCAATCATTTTTAATCAGCATGCTGTCATGTAGCAATCTAATAAAATACTGTGATGAAGAAAATTGATCTGGCCTTGATGCTAATTACTCTCCTAGGTTCCAGGCTTCATAAAACTAGAAAGTGATTGCTTCCAGGCCATCCATGTCCTGTCTCTTCTCCTTTGCTTTTTTACATACACTCTTCTACTTAACTTGTCTCCTTACTTCATATTATGTCATCTTTAATTCATATTGTGTCCTCATTCCCAATTAATTTTAACCACACCTTGGTCTTTGGTGTAACGTGAAAAAGTAGGGCTTCATCAGTTGTCAAAGAAAATATTCCTTAGCTAAATGTTTTCTCTAAGAAGTTGATATGGTTAGGTTTTGTGTCCCCACCCAAATCTCATCTTGAATTGTAATCCCCATAATCCCCACATGTCAAGGGGAAAAACAGGTGGAGGTAATTGAATCATGGGGGCAGTTTCCCCAGTGCTGTTCTCACGATACTGAATTCTCACGAGATATGATGGTTTTCTATAGGGCTCTTCCCCTCTTTGCTGACACTTCTCCTTCCTGCTGCCTTGTAAAGAAGGTTCCTTACTTCCCCTTTGCCTTCTTCCATGATTGTAAATTTCCTGAGGCTTCCCCAGCCATGCTGAACTGTGAGTCAATTAAACCTCTTTTCTTCATTAATTATCCAGTTTCAGCAGTTCTTTATAGCAGTGTGAAAACAGACTAATACAGAAGTGTACCAGATCACAGTCCCATAAACCCAAAGTTTGGCTCAGAGCTAAGGCTGATAGGGTTAGACCCAGGTCAGCCTCCACATAATCAAAGTCAGAGGGAGCTGAGACTGTGGCTGGAATCAGAGAGTTAGAAAGACAGTAACATAAACATTACAAAAGAAAATCTGAACAATATTGTGGGATTTGTTTACATCTGTTTTCTCAAAACAACTTGGCATGTTTAAGGTTAAATAAATAAATTTTTCCAAGAATTGGGTGACTGATTGGTGTTTCCTTTGCTGCTATTTAAATGTTTTTTAAAGTCAGAATAATTTGAGATAATTAATACTTTTTTTAGTCATAAGATACTTGGAATATAAATTTTGATGTCTGACTTAAATTTTTTGATTTATTTTTAGGCCATTTACTACATATCTAGGCTTTTTATCAAATTGTTATTGGAAACAAAACTTAAACATAGCTTCCTGTGTAAAATAAATTTACATGCACTTTGTTCTTTTTTTCCTTTAAATTTACTTTAGTTTAGTAAGGACAGGTAGGAATTACTTCTAAACAAAAGATGTCTTGATCTCTATAAAAGTTTATTTTTATTCTATTAGCATAACCATTCCTTGAGACATTGAAGATCTTCCTTAACTGTCTAAATTTGTTTTTGTGTGTGATCTTCAGAATAGCTGCAGATCTAAGCATGTTCAGATGAAGCAGGTGTTGTGACTATATACATTAGTATATGGTGCACTAAAGATTCTTGAAATTTCTGTAAAAAAGTCCTAGGATATTTGGAACATATTAATAATTCTATGTTAATTTTAAGTCTGCTTCTAGGAATCCATTAAATTTTACCTTTTGTGTGAGGTCAAAAGAAAATCAAAATCAGGTGTTGTTGAATCATGAATCTACTCTTTAGAGAAGTGCTTTTTATGGGTAATCTGACACAGAAACCAATCCATATTTGTGACGTGTGCACAGTGAAATAGCAACTCATGCCAGGGCCTGACATGGTGGTTCACACCTGTAATCCCAGCACTTTAGGAGGACCAGGCAGGAAGATCACTTGAGGTTAGGAGGTCAAGACCAGATTGGCCAACATAGGGAGACCCAGGCTGGTCTCAAACTCCTGATCTCAAAAATTACCTCGGCATGGTGGCATGCACCTGTAGTTCCAGCTACTCAGGAGACTGATGCAGGAGGATCACTTGAGTCCAGGAGATTGAGAATGCAGTGAGCTGTGATCACGCCACTGCACTCCAGCCTGGGTGACAAAGCAAAACCCTGTCTCACACAAAGAAACTCATGCAAGTATGAAAACCACCTAAGTTGTTAAGCACCCTGTTTAGGTTGCCTGATATTTGCTTTTCATGACAAGACTTTATCAATAAATAAAGCAGAAAGTTCAATTATATTCTGGCACAAAATCCTTATTTTATTATCTGCTGTCACTTTGAGTAGCCCTAGTATTGAAGCTGGTTATATTAAAAATATAAAACAATTCCTAGATGATAAATACTTTCACAGTTATTAGAATAATGGAGAGGTGAGCTTCAACTATCGTATGTTTACCTGTATATAACTCAGAGTTCTCTAGAGGGACAGAACTAATAGAATGCATACGTATAGGAGTTTATTAAGTATTAACTCACACGATCACAAGGTCCTACAATAGGCCATCTACAAGCTGAGGAGAAAGGAAAGCCAGTCTGAGTCCCAAAACTGAAGAAGGTGGAGTCCAATGTTTGAGGGCAGTAAGGGTCCAGCACAGGAGAAAGAGGTAGGCTGGGAGGCTAGGCCAGTCTAGTCTTTTCACATTTTTTTCCTGCCTACTTTATATTATAGCTGTGCTGGCAGCTGCTTAGGTGGTGCCCTCCCAGATTAAGGTTGGGTCTGCCTTTCCCAGTCCACTGACTCAAATGTTAATCTCCTTTGGCAACATCCTCACAGACACACCTAAGATACTTTGCATACTTTAATCCAATCAAGTTGACACTCAGTATTAACCATCACAAGTCCATTCTTTGTCAACTTGAACCCACACGCATCTCCTGAGATCATACATAATCTTCAAATAAAGACAATAATAAGGTCATAATTACACCAAACATAGGTCATAATTACACCAACCACCCTTTGTACAACCAGAAGCGCACCAATCCCCAACTGAAATATTATTACATAAAGTTAATGATCCTTACAAGCTGATACAAAGTCAATAAATTTTATGTCACATGATAAAGAAAAAGGAAATTAAATAAAGATATTTTATTAGTACAAGTGTACACATGCACAAACATGTTTTTAATAAAAGAAGAAGGAAATACTCATGATAAATACAGTCCTTATTTCTGCAGCTAGTTACATGGTCGTAGCTAGTATTGATGACTACCTTCTTCTGCTCCCCATTCTGTATTCCCTTTGCCTTCAGCCTGCACCTAAGCAGGTAATGTTTTTTTCCTGGTGGAGTGACCCAGACCTTCATTCCTGAAGGGTCTGGGCCATTTGTAGTCCTGCCTGAATCAGACTGTTGTAGTTTTCCATTGATTTTAATCACAGCGCATGGTGATACTAAGAGATGCCATAAGGGATTTCCTGTATTCCATGCATACTCTTCCTTACCTTCGTTCTGGAGTAGTAGACTAATTTCATCTTGATAGTTCAGGTCACTAACTCCAGCCAACACTGTAACTCCCATCTTAACCCACTGACTTAAAGGTAGGAGGAACCCAAAGTTTCCAGGTCGCAATCTTAACTTCCAGTTTAATGGAATCATTGTTGTGTCTCTTGGTGGCAGCCTCTCTTCCTCTGGAACTAAGATCTCTAGGACAGCAGAGCATAATGTCATGGGAAAAGAAGGAAAATAATTTTCTAACGGATCACTAGGGGTGATGGTGACTGGTGCCACTTCTACTTCCACCCCTTGATTCCTGGGACTGTGAACCCTGGCTACGGGAGAAACAGTACCATATATTGGATGCTACTTCAGAGCATACATGGCCTTCTGGAGAACTTTGCCACAGCCCTGAAAGGATTGTCACCTAGTTGGCATTGTAATTGTGACTTCAAAAGGTCATTCCACCGTTCTATCAATCCAGCTGCTTCAGTGTGATGGGGAACGTGGTAAGACCAGTGAATTCCATGAGCATGAGCCCACTGCTGCACTTCTTTAACTGTGAAGTGAGTGTCTCAGTCAGAGGCAATGCTGTGTGGAATAACATGATGGTGGATAAGGCATTCCGTGAGTCCATAGGTGGTAATCTTTCCAGAAGCATTGTGTTCAGGATAGGCAAACCCATATCCAGAGTAAGTGTCTATTCCAGTGAGGACAAACCTCTGCCCTTTCCATGATGGAAGTGATTGAATATAACTAAGCTGCCACCAGGTAGCAGGCTGATCACCCTGAGGAATGGAGCCATATGGAGGGCTCAGTGTTGGTCTCTGCTGCTGGTAAATTGGGCACTCAGCAGTGGCTGTTGCCACGTCAGCCTTGGTGAATGGAAGTCCATGTTGCTGAGCCCATGTGTAACCTCCATCTCTGCCAGCATGGCCACATTGTTCATGGGCCCATTGGGCGACGACAGGGGTGACTGGGGAAAGAGGTGGCTGAGAGGTATCCACAGAATGAGTCAGCCTATCCACTTCATTATTAAAATCTTCCTCTATTGAGGCCACCTGTTGGTGAGCACACACATGAGATACAAATATCTCCAGTTTTTGACCACTCAGAGAGGTCCATTCACATACCTCTTCCAAAATTTCTTTGTCACCAATCTTCCAATCATCCTTCTTCCAAGTCCCTGACCATCGAGACAAATCATTGGCTACAGCCCATTAAGAGTATATAAGGGCCGGGTGTGGTGGCTCACGCCTGTAATCCCAGCACTTTGGGAGGCTGAGGCGGGCGGATCACGAGGTCAGGAGATCGAGACCATCCTGGCTAACACGGTGAAACCCCGTCTCTACTAAAAATACAAAAAATTAGCCGGGCGTGGTGGCGGGCGCCTGTAGTCCCAGCCACTGAGGAGGCTGAGGCAGGAGAATGGCGTGAACCCGGGAGGCGGAGCTTGCAGTGAGCCGAGATTGCGCCACTGCACTCCAGCCTGGGCGACAAAGCTAGACTCCATCTCAAAACAAAACAAAACAAACAAACAAAAACAAAAACAAACAAACAAACAAACAAATCTCACATCTGGCCATTTATCTTTCCATTCAATGTGCACAACCAGGTGAAATGCTCAGTTTTGCCCACTGGGAAGATTTCCATCCACCGCTGTCCTTCAGGGTTGTCTTTGATAGGGGCTGTAGTGCCGCACCTGTCTACTTTGGAGTAGTGCCTGCATATTGTGCAGAATCATCTGTGAACCAGGCCCCAATCTTCTCTTTCTCTGTCACCTAATCATAGGGAAATCCCCATGAGGCCATCGGTGTGAACTGTGGGAGAGAAGGCAGGGTGACGGGAATAGAGACCATGGGCATTTGAGCTACTTCCTCATGTAACTTACTTGTGCCTTCAGGACCTATGTGAGCCTGATCACATATATGCCACTTCCATTTGATGGTGGAATGCTGGTGCGCACAACCCACTTTATGGCTAGATTGGTCAGAAATCTCCCAGTTCATGAAAGGCAATCCAGGTTGTATCCTGACTTGATGACCCATAGTCAAACGTCCAGTTTCCACCAAAGCTCAGTAACAGGCCAAGAGCTGTCTCTTAAAAGGAGAGTAGTTATCTGCAGAAGATGGCAGGGACTTACTCTAAAATCCTAGAGGCCTCTACTGTGGTTCACCTTTGGGGGCCTGTCAAAGGCTCCAAACAGCATCCCTATCTCCCACTGACACTTCAAGCACCATTGGATTTGCTGGGTCATATGGCCCAAGTGGCAGAGTAGCTTGCACAGCAGCCTGTACCTGTTGCAGAGCCTTCCCCTGTTCTGGACCCTACTCAAAACTTGCAGCGTTTTGGGTCACTTGATAAATTGGCCAGAGTAACACACCCAAATGGGGAATGTGTTGCCTCCAAAATCCAAATAAGCCTACAAGGTATCGAGATGTCAACTCCAAACTCTTTGAGGATAAAACCTCTGTCTCGTCCACAGATGAATCTCTTTTAGCATCTGGTTCTGCTTGTTCTTATTTCTCATGTAAGCATAGTGGTAGGATCTGAAAAGCAATCCCGCTGGAGAATTTGACCTATAACTCTTGGAGTCTTTGTAAGTCTTGTAAGTCAAATATTAGTCTGAAACCTACATTTGGAAAGCACAAAGGTGAAAAATGTACTGTTCAGCTGACGGATCAGGGAAAGAGAACAATGTTGTGAATGCTCTGCACTCTCTGAATTTTTTATGAAAGTGGAAGTATTTCTCATAGTTCAGATATGGGTTATTTGGGAAAATAATCAGCTTTGAGTTGTATTCAAGTAGCTTTGACCAAGAGGCCGATTAGAAGAGCACCGGAATCCCAGTAGAGAGAGCCTTGTGGTGAAGACTGCAGACAGCCAGGGCTGAGGAAGGTACTGCACGTTTTCAGTCAAAGTAAATGTCTGAATCAAGGGATTGTAGGGAAGAGATCCCTGGGTAGTAGAAGAGCATATTTTCTATGGTCATGAAAGCAGATGATCAACTGTGAATGTCCAGAAAGCTCAGGGAGAACAGGGTATAAACAGTAGCCTGGCCAGAGAAAATTTAGTATCAGACAAATATGACTTCTCTTAGCACTGACATTTTTTTTCTTATACAATTTTTCTTCAAATCTAGAAAACCAAAAAGATAGCTTACTAATCATGAAATAAACGAGAAAGAGGAAGCTAAAGGTGAATCGTACAACCCATCACATCCCTCTTCCCACTGCAGACTTCCAAGCCTAATGCTGTCAGGGATGAAGGAAAGTTAAATATTATGTAAGTTTTGAAATATTACATGTGTTTGGATATTTTGATTACTAAAATGAGACTACATGGCTTGTAGTAACTAGAGAAACATTGACTGAGAAATTATATAAAATGTACCTCAGATTTCAAAAAGAGAAAGAAAAATAGCTATTTCCACAGAATGGATTTGAATGAGTATTAGGGGAGATAAATACACTTGTGTTCAATTTCACAATCTGTGAATCCTGTTTATTCAAATTACCAGTCATACAGTTGTTCAGGCTATTTACTTTTATTTCCAGGGAACAACTAATGCCAAACTAATCCCAACTGCATTCATGCAACAACGATTTTAGACTCAGCCCCTTTATAGATGCTAAAGATAAAGTACTGAAAAGAGAGGGAAAAAATGTCTAACTTTCATAAAGTCTGTTGACTTAGTTTGGGATGTTAAGATGGAATAGCATAGACTGGGTGCAATATAAAAAAAAACAGTTTTTTTTTTTTTTTCCCCTCACAAGCTTATAGGATAGAGGTCCATAGTCAGGGTACCAGAATGGCTGGGTTCTGGTGAGGGTTTCTTCCATGTTGCAAACTGCTGACACGGCAGAAAGAAAGTGAGCTAGCTTTAGTACCTTCTTCTTATAAGTGTACTAATCCTTTTATTCACAACGGGGCACTTTAGTAGCCTCTTCTTATAAGGGCACTAATCCTATTATTCATGGTGGTTCTGTCCTCATGACCTAATTACCTCCCAAAACTCCCCTTTCACATAATTCACTGATGTATGATGGATATACAGCATTAAAAGGAAAAAAAAGTTTTTAAATTAGTAACATTTTTAGTTTGGTTCCATCTGTGTATTATTGAGTGACTGTCTGTGGAATATAATCTCCTCTGGCAGTGGAGTCATCAGGTTGTACAAAGAGATTGTCTTTAATCCTAACAGGTGAGAATCCACTGGAAGGATTTTAAGGTGAAAATCAACAATACTTAGTTTAAAATTAAAAAAATACATTTGTGACTATTGTGTGGAAGGTGGATTGTTAAAAAAAAATGCAAAAGGAACTGTAAAAAAATGATTAGAAAAATGATTAGGAATACTAATTAGTAACCCGGGGAATAGATACTGCTGTTGATGTCAAAATGAAAATGTAAGATAATAGCAGTGAAGAAAAGTAGAGACAAAATGGAGAAAACTGTAGATATTCAAATTATATTATAGAGATAAAACTAACAGAATTTATTGGAGTTTAAAAAAAGTAAAGAAAGGGCTCGGTGTGGTGGCTCACGCCTGTAATCCCAGCACTTTGGGAGGCCGTGGCGGGTATATCAAAATGTCAGGAGTTCAAGACCAACCTGGTCAAGATGGTGAAACCCCGTCTTCACTAAAAATACGAAAAAAAATTAGATGGACGTGGTGGCAGAGGCCTGTAATCCCAGTTACTTGGGAAGCTGAGGCAGAGAATTGTTTGAATCCAGGAGGCGGAGTTTGCAGTGAACTGAGATCACGCCACTCCACTCCAGCTGGGGCAACAGAGCAAGACTCCGTCAAAACAAACAAACAAACAAACAAACAAACAAAATAAACCCCAAGTAACGAAAGCTATTTCCAATTGTTTATCTGAGAAAATTGATAAAAGGTAGAGCACATTAATAAGAAAGAATAGATGAGAGATTGCATCTCTCCTTTGCCAGCTGGTTTGATGTTAGACTGTGCCAACAGCAGATTCTAGAGGCATACTGCAAAGTGTGAAGGGGAAGACGGTCTGTTCCCTTCTTCCGTGAAGCAGCGGGGGATTTATAATGCAGAGGTCCTGACAGCCTTCACCACAGTGGTGGGGCTGCTCTTGAGGGTCAGCTGACAGATCCTGCAGGCAGCTTTGTCATCTCCACATTGGCAAAGGCTCTCAGCTTTCATGACTTAGTAGCCAAAACACTATATCCAGCTTCTTTGTCGCCATAGCAGTGGGCAAAGTGTTCCCGTGAAACACTTAATTTGATATCAAAATGATGATTTCAAGTACAATGTTTGTTTTGGAATATGGAGATGACTCATGATTGAGAGATTACATAGAGAATTATAAGAACATGGATAGAATTTATAGCTATGGGACTTTATGAGTCACCGATGGGAGGCCATAAATTTTTGGCAAAAATTTAAAAGCCAAATAGAAAAGTAGTAGGTAAATAGGAAATCGAAAAAAAAAGTAGTCAAAGAAGTAGGAAACAAACAAAAACAAATAAAACAACTGAATGAGCATTTTATGGAAATTAAAATTAAAAAGCTTTTCAAGGAGGAAATGCCCAACTGTGTTGAAAGCAGATGAAGAGTGAAAATGTGGCCTGGAATATCATATTAGTATTTGGCAAAACCCTGTGTCTATTATCTAATCAATTGCTTCTTATCATTATTATAGTTTTTCATTATAGTTATATGAAAACCCAATACAGCAATCTTTACTTTATTTTAGACATTTGTAGAATAATCATGAAATAGGTAATAGGTAATGCTGCATACATATTTTTTAATTTTTCCAAAGGTGTCTCTTTCTTAATTGATAGATAACCTTTTTCCTAAAAATTCAATTTTGTCAATGTTCTCACCAAAATGGCTGATTGGTTCTAATTTTTCAAAGTATTATATAATATATATCTTGCATCTTTGGCAAGAATTGCAATTCTCCTACCAATACATTTGCATATAATGTCATATATAAGCAAAAGCATACAATAAAACATACCAAGAAAAGATTTTGACACTTTCAGGTAGAAGAAGGTAAAATAACATAAACAAGGGTATTTAACTAAGAACTCACTTTGTTTCTGTAAGTAATAATATAACTTAGAGAACTTAGAAAATGAGTATAAAACACTCTCTTTTTACAGAGTATTCCATAATATTTGACTTGCTTGCTAATTATTTCATTAGATAATATTTGGGTCTTGACTCTGTCTTTTAACATACACACTACTGATAAGTTATAAGGATTGAAATTTTGATAAACAAAAGGTCGAAGAAATGTGAAATGAGAATCTGTGAAAGAAATTGAATATATTTAGCTATGAGCAAAAGGAGACTTGAAGGGCCAAAATACTTGAAAAGTTATTACAGAAAAGAAATTAGACTAGTCAGATACTAATCTCTATCAAGCAGAAATAGATTAGATCAAGCTATGAAACTATAGAAGCCAGAGAACAGAGAACATAAACCATGATGTATTCATATGGTAGACTGGCAGTCAGCTTCCAGTTCAAGGTTTTCCTAGTATGTTGTTCCATATTGAAGATTCTGAAAAGCAAAAACTTACTTTTTTTAGATCCTCTTCCAGATACGGTTCTGAATACAAATTAGATTCAATCAAATAATGTTGTTCTTGTAAAATTTTGAAGGCAGATTTGAAGTGATGGCCATCTTCCTGCTGGAGATATTGGATTTTTTGTTGTTGTTTATTCCTTAAACTTACAAGTGCCTAGAAACCAATGGGTTGCCAGTGGCAGTTAGACTAAAAATTTCTGTGTCCAATCACAAGGCCTACGGCAGTTAAAGCGCAGCTGCAGAGGAAGCAGCAGTAACTTCCTGACTCCTGTGTCACAGTTGTGTTACTCGTTAGTACTGCACACCAATATTTTGGACATTGTTCTTCCAAACATGTGGTAGGATTGCATTTCTTCAACTTCTTGAAATAGGTGGGGACATGGTTGCTTTGATCAATGCAATGTGAAGAAAGTCATATGTATCACTTCTAAGTACAAGCATCTAAGTGCTGATACGTAATTCTTTAATTTTCTCTTCCCTTAGCCACAGCAAAAGTGGAATTATGCACTGAAAAGAAGTTGCAATGCTGAACCACCACATACATGACAGGTACCCCGGAGAGTCTTCCAGATATGCAATAGATCTTGTGTGAGGAAAAAATATTCCATCTTTCTGTTGTTTTGCATTCTGTTTTAAGTCACCAAGATTCAGATATTGTTACTTTAGCATGACCTGACTAATACTAACACTACAAACATTGATAACAGATTTGGAATGTCACTAGAGCAAAGCCTAAAATATATGACATTGGCTTTGGCAGAAGTGATACAAAAACTAGTATTTGAGTCTAAAAATTAATAGTCCTTACTATTTACTACAAAGTAATTCACAAAACGAATTCTAAGAGAACATGGAAGGCTGATCATAAACTTAACGAATTTGTAGGAATAGAGGAAGAATATAGCAAAATGAACAGGGGTAGTGTGTAATGATTACTTTTGACTATGGTTGGAAGGTATTACGTGAAAGAAATAAGTTCAAAAAAAAAAAAAGAATTGGACAGTTAAAGGAAAGAAATAAAAAAAAAAAGAGAAATAATAGAGAGACCTGGATATTTCTGGGATTGGAAAAGGCAATATTTCTCAGTCTTTAACTAGACATTGAAAAACTAAGAAAGGTTGGGAGTGACAAGAATCAAATTAAGGGAATGACCATCTCAATTGACATTATAATCTCTGAATGGATTAAAGTGTCTTGGACTTAAGATCCAATTATGAGTGTGTGCTGGTAGAGTAAATCTTTTAATTAGTTAAAATGTCTCATAGAAAAGAGATTAAAATATATCTCAATTACAGAGCTACCACAGTACATAGAATGACAAGTAAGTCAAAAGAGAGATTGGTGGTTAAAGAGACACTAAGTAATTACCGCAAATTTTCAATGTCCTGAGAGGAAATGTGGCTTTGGATATTGGCACATTACTCATTGACATCACATTGATAAATAGTCTACCAAATTCTTGACGTTTTCTACCAAAATGTGCAAATAGTAAGCTAAAAGTTATTTCCAACTGGAGACTTAAAGTGATTCACAAACTTGCACAAGCAGGAATTGGGCTAAGAAAGCTACCAGCCTCACAGAAAGTTTATTTCTCCAATTCCCAGTTCTGATGTAGCCAAGGAAAAAAATGTCAAAGGAAGAATTTCCCAGGGACCTCAGAGTCAGAGAGAAAAGTTGTTCCTCAAGAGCAGTAAAAGGGCATAATGAAAGAATATTCTCCACCCCCGGTAGAAAGTTCACTGGGATTTCTGAATTGCTGCAGACCAGTGTCTTCTATGTGTCTCCCATTCTCCTCCTCTCACAATCAAAGTGTCCATTCCACCTCCATAAATTGGATGCTAGACACACAATCTTTTAGTTAATGAATCTGTGGATCAAAAGTCACCACATCTGGACCGGATATAGAGACTATCATGTGCCTGAAACTTTACACTCTAGCTCTTCTAATACTTTGCTAAGTATCTACTACTCTGTATTTAACCCCTTTTAATTTAAAATACCCAGAGTGTATTCTGTTTCCTGAAAGTGAATCCTAATGAATATACCTGCCATGGCAGAATGCTACAAATCCAGGGCTAAAATAGACTATTAAATACTTGATACAAAATCTGATAGATCAGTTGGTGGTAGAAGCCGAAAATTAAAGCCTTGGATTCAATTGTTAATATTATATAAATAGATGAGTGTTCTGAATTATGGAATGAAAATCTAAGACTAATTTGATTTTATTCCAAAATGATGTGCTTTGGAATTTTAAATTATTCCAATATGAGCCTATGTGGGTTTGGTGAATTAATTAAAGGAAACTACAGTGGTGGTAGATGTAATTTTGCGGAGTCCAGTGGTTGGGAGTTGTGCTGGGATTAAATTGAAAGGATATTGTTGAAAGAATAGCTACATGATAAAGGGGTTAAACTCATGATCCAAAATGGCAAAACAACAAAAACTAATTAATGAACGCTTTCATTTAAGTATGTTGAATTTGTAGTTAGTGAATAAACTTAAAATGCATATGTTTATATGCATATGTATCTACACACATACATGTCATGTTATGCTCTAGAAATCAATAGGGCTATTAGATTGATTGTATAGAGTCTCGTGTAGCTTAGGGAACCCTTGCACTTGGATGACTCTAAAATGAGATGAATTGTCAAAGTCTTGGGTGATTTCATGGCCAGAGGGTAGGAATTTGGAGGATGAGCTGGATAATGGTATGTGATCCTTTGATTCTAAGATTATATAAACAATAGAAATACACTGAAAAGGAAACTATGTGATTTTAGTAAGAAACTATGTTTACTCTAATGAGTCTATAGATAATTACATAATATATGGAAAGCACATGTCTTCTAGAAGTAACTACTAAAAAAAATAGGAAAAGTGTTATGTTCTTCTGGTTAGAACTAATGTTTAGTTTGCTTTTGCAGGTAAAACTCATTTGATGCTCTTATTAAAATATAAAGCAATTCCTGGCCAGGCGTGGTGACTCACACCTGTAATCCTAGCACTTTGGGAGGCCAAGGTGGGCGGATCACCTGAGGTCAGGAGTTTGAGACCAGCCTGACCAACATGGAGAAATCCCATCTCTACTAAAAATACAAAATTAACCAGGTGTGGAGGTGTATGCCTGTAATCCCAGCTACTCAGGAGGCTGAGGAAGGAGAATCCTTGATCCTGGGAGGCAGAGGTTGCAGTGAGCTGAGATCACTCCATTGCACTCCAGCCTGGGCAGCAAGAGAAAAACTCCGCCTCAAAAAAAAAAAAAAAATACACACACACACACACACACACACACACAGCAATTCTTATTCTATGATAAAAATACATACCCTGGAAATACTGGTTCTGAGAAACATCTCATTTTAGATGATTGGGAGTTGAAAAAAAAAGGATTTAGAAACTGATTTCTACTAAAACAATTATAAGAAACATAAATAATATTGAAACCCAAGAGGTTTGTAACATATTAGGAAGAAAATATTAAATGTAGATGAGATTAGCAACAGGATGCTGCCTAGCCAGTCTGAGAACACAAACTATAAAATGTGTAATTTTCCCTTAGGTATTGCAAATTGACCACATAACAACATCAGAAATTTCACTTGTGAGAAAAATGATATAACACATACAGGCTAATTGCTGAGAAGAGAAACAGTAAAACAAAGTAAAGTGTGTTATTTGAAATTTATATTATGGTACTTGACAGTTGTTTTATTTTGAAGTTCCACACTTGCTTTTAAAAGCTCTATGATGGAAATCAGGTCAGCGGCACATGGCCAGTGACAGTCGTAAATTATTTTAAAAAGTATTTTGAATATCCGGTAACCTACTCTCTCGCTCTTTATTTGTCTTATGTATTAGTCAAAGTTCTTCAGAGAAACACCACTGATTGTGTGTGTGTGTATGTGTGTGTATGGTAGTGAAAGTGGAGAAGAAAAGGTGGATATGAAAATATATACTTGGAAGAAAATTTACAGAAAATTTGACTAAATACATATAGCGATATTGGGATACAAATATTAATCCTGGGTTTATTATAATTTCAAATGCCATAATTCTAATTATTTTAGTGGAAGTCTTTTTACAAGTTATTGGACATATTCTTACAGAGAGAGAGGTAAATAGACATAGAGACAGAGAGATTTACTTTAAGTAATTGGCTTATATGATTATGGATTCTGGAAAGTCCCAAATCTGCAGGATAGGGCAGTGGGCTGGAGCCTGAGGGAAGAGTTGATGTCCCAGCTGGAGTCTGAAGCCAGTCTGGAGACAAAATTACCTCTTCTTCAGGGCACCTCAGTCTTTTTTCTCTTAAATCCTTCAACTAATTGATTGAACCACCCCCCACCCCAACACACACACGCACACATTATGTAGGATAATCTGCTTTTCTCAGTCTACTGATTTCAGTGTTCAACCATCTAAAATATACCTTCATAGAAACATCTAGACTGGTGTTTGACCAAATATCTGGGTACTGTGGTCTAGCCAAGTTGACACACCGAATTAACCATCACAACTTGTAAAGGAGCCTAGAGCCCTCTCAATCTTGTTTCTTATCTTTCACTTCAAAACTGCTCCCAGACCTATGACTCTGAGGACTAAACTCCTACTAACAGCATAACATTCGGCTCTACTTTCAGAGGGGTTTGTAATTCAATGAGAAAAAAATATTTTTAACCTAAAATGATTAAACATTCAATATAAATATACTTTCAATTTCACTTTATTATCAGGGAATGATTATTATGAGTAATAACCTTTCTCTTGGTTCATACGTCTAGCACATAATCTGTTTTCTTTTCTGTGTAGACACGGAATTTGTGTGATTATAAGCACCCAGACATTGCTGCTTTCCCATGCCAATTGATTTAATTCAATAACATTGATTAAGTGCCCACCTTGTGCCAGGACTGTGCAAATAATCTTAATATAAAAGCAGATAATTTCATAAATGACTTCACAGTCCAGCCAGGGTGATATAGATATACACAAATAAATAGAACATAATTGACAAGTACGAAGCTAAATGTACTAACAAACTATTTTAGGAGTAGCAAGGAGGGAATCATGATTTTATTTTATTTATTTTATTTTATTTTTTGAGATGGAGTCTGGCTCTGTCGCCCAGGCTGGAGTGCAGTGGCCGGATCTCAGCTCACTGCAAGCTCCGCCTCCCGGGTTTACGCCATTCTCCTGCCTCAGCCTCCCGAGTAGCTGGGACCACAGGCGCCGCCACCTCGCCCGGCTAGTTTTTTGTATTTTTTAGTAGAGACGGGGTTTCACCGTGTTCACCAGGATGGTCTCGATCTCCTGACCTCGTGATCCGCCCGTCTCGGCCTCCCAAAGTGCTGGGATTACAGGCTTGAGCCACCGCGCCCGGCGGGAATCATGATTTTAATCTTACATTGTCAAAGACATTTTCAAAAATATAAAATAATTTGCATTTATCTAATAATTAGTAATGATTAGCAGTTTTTCATATATTTGTTGCCTGCATGTATGTCTTCTTTGGAGAAGTGTCTGTTCATGTGTTTGCCTATTTTTTAATGGGATTATTTAGTTTTTCTTTGTTGAATTGTTTAAGTTCCTTATCGGTTCTGAATATTGGACCTTTGTCAGATGCATAGTTTGTAAATATTTTCTCCTATTGTGTAGGTTGTTTGTTTACACTGTTTATAGTTTCTTTTACTGTGCAGTAGTTGTTTAGCTTAATTATATTCCCTTGTCAATTTTTGTGCTGGTTGCAATTGCTTTTGGGGAAATGTCAATCGAAACTGCATTGAGATACCATCTCACATCAGTTAGATCGACTATTTTTAAAAAGTCAAAAAACAACAGATGTTGGAGAGGTTACAGATAAAAGGGAACACTGGTTCATGCTGATGAGAATGTTAATTAGTTCAGCCACTATGGAAAGCAGTGTGGAGATTCTTCAAAGAACTTCACACAGAGCTACCATTTGACCTAGCAATCCACTACTGAGTATAAAACCAAAGGAAAATAAATCATTCTACCAAAAAGACACATGCATTTGTATGTTTATCGCAGCACTACTCACAATAGCAAAGACAGGAATCAACCTAGATGCCAATCAAGAGTGGACTGGATAAAAAAAACATGGTACATCTACACCACTGAATACTATGCAGACATAAAATGGGAATAAAGTGGGACAAAATTATGCCCTTTGCAGCAATGTGGATGCAACTAGAGGTCATTATCCTAAGCAAACTAAAGCAGAAACAGAAAACCAAATACCTCATGTTCTCACTTATGAACAAAAGCTAAACACGGAATACACATGGACACAAAGACAGGAATAATAGAAAATGAGGACACTTGAAGGTTGTAGAGTGGGAGGTGAGTGTGGGATGAAAAATTACCTGTCAAGTACTATGCTTACTACCTAGGTGACAAGACCATCAGTACACCACACCTCAGTGACATGGAACTGACCCATGGAACAAACTTGCACATGTACCCCATGAACCTAAAATAAAAGTTGAGGAAAAAAGAAATGGACAGGAAAGAATTCTATGGCAGAGTAACATTTAAGCAAAGACCTAAATGGAGTAAGAGAACATTCCACACAGGACACAAGTGCAAAGGCCTTGAAGTTGAAGCATGCTTGGGGTTGTGAGGAAATTAACAAGATCAGTGTGAATGAAGTGGGGCAAAAGACAGGAGAAGTGACGAGAGATAATGTATCTCAACTAAAGTAGAATGAAAGAACAGTATCAACCATTTTAAAGCATGTAGAGAAAAAATGTACTTTTTAAAGTTTCTCAGTACACTTTTAAACAGTTTGAAAGTTGGTAGTAATATACAAAGAAATAAAGTTTTTACTTTACTCAAAAATCAACACACAAATAATTTGTTAGAAAAAAATACATTAAAGGGACAATTAGCTGTGTATTGAAAGATGACTCTAGATGAATTACAGATAATAAAGTAAGGAGTGGACTTGAGCAGACAAAGGAAAGCATGGCGGTGTGCTTGAGAAGAACTGAAGCTGGCTAGAGCACAGTCTATCAGAGAAGATTAGCAGGCAGCCAAACTGAGAGCTGGATTTCACTAGATGTAGAAAACAGTACTGGAAAGATTGGACTTGACCCTGTAGACAATGCAGAGCCATTTAACAACAGCATGATCAGATTTTTGCTCTAGAAATTTAATTCTGATAGAGAAGAGGAGGATAAATTTGAGTCGGAGAGAGACTTGAGTCTTAGAAAACAGGTAGCAAACAGTTATCACTGTTCCAACAAGAAGTAGTCTAGAATATGGTGGTAGAAATGGAGAAGAGAAGATGGGTTTGGAAAGACATTGATGAGGCATTTGACTAAATAAATGTAGAAAGTTAAGGATTTAACAATTAGCTCTAGATTTTTTACGACTTCACATATCATAATTGTAATGGAAGTCTTTCTAAAAGTTATAAGACACTTTCTTATCTTTTCAAAAGAGGCTATTAGATTCACCAATAAGAACACTATTTGACTTTACTGTAATATGTAGCATAGTTTTATTTATATTTGTGATACTTTTATTAACTTATTTATTTTTCTGTTTTTAGTCTACTCTTCTGTGGCTAGTGTAAGAGGACCATTTATTAGAGATTTTCCATAATTTCTAGTTTACTCCTTGCAATAGGCGATAGATGGATAAATCAGAGAACAAAATCTCAAAGGAGATATACTAGTGGGTGAAAAATTTACAAGGAAGGTTCAAGGAGTGTTTTCTATGGAATAAAGACAAGGTTGTAGTTTTGAGGTTTTGTGACAGGTTTCAAGTGCGTGTCTATGCACAGTCAGGGACTTTATTCACTAACTTGATTTCATGAGTGTACACCAGAGAGCTTAGATTGACTGTGACCTAATTCCAGATTGGGAAGATTTTATTTTAAATATGTAAATTTCATGTGTTTTAAATAAATAAAAACAATTATTGGTCAACTTATTGTCTCTAACTCCATTGTTAATAGTAGAATTACACTCATATTGGTATATCAGGCATTGGTGAACTATGACCCACAGGCCAAATTTGTTCTACTGCTTGTTTTCATACTCTGAGAGCTAACGACAGTTTTTGCATTGCTAAAAGATTGTTAAAAGGAAAAAAAAAAATAGAGTATGAGAAAGAGAGCATCGGGGACCTACTGTGGTTTGAATATTTGTCTCCCTGCAAAAGTCATGTTGAAATTGAATCCCCAGAGTGACAGTATCGAGAGACAGACCTTTTAGGGGTAATTGTACCATGAGGGCTCTGCCACCAGGAATTAAGTAATCCAATCATAGGTTGATGGGTTATTGGGTTAGTTAATTAATGGGTTATCGTGGGAGGAGAATCAGTGGTTTTGTAAGAGAGGAGGAAAAACCTGAGCTAGCATGTTAGCATGCAACCCCTCCTCTCCCACCCCACCATGTGGTGCCTTTTTCCACACTTAAACTTTGCAGAGTCCCTACCAGCACGAAGGCCCTCACCAGATGTGGCTCCTTGGCCTTGCACTCCTCAGCCTCTGTAACTGTAGGAAATAAATGTCTTTACAAATTACCCAGTTTCAGGTATTCTGTCATAAGAAGTAGAAAATTGACTAAGATAGGGCCGATAAACCCTAAAATGTTTAGTATCCAGACCTTTAACAGAACTAATTCGAAGACCCCACCTATGAATAAAGGCTTATTTTTCATATGTGCCTTTTGTTGTCACTTTCTTTTAATATATATGTTGTCTTAGTAAATGAATGATAAACTCATTGAAGGCAAGAACCAGACTGCAGATCTCTGTATCTTCCTCAATATTGGCACAGTACATCATGAACACTCATACCTGTGAATCTGTGATTATGAAAGTTTGTATAGATAGTTTGTATAGCTTCCTAAAACTTGTGAGATCCAGTAAGGAGGGAGAATAAATAGTACATTCTGCAGAAAATATTTTAAAAAAGGAAAAAAAGACATTCTGATAAGAATCCCAGTTTAAGATGTCAAGAACCCATTCAGGTTCATGTCTTATTAATTTTTTTTAATCCTCATACAAATACAAATTAAATAAATTTTTATAAATTACTACCTTGAAAACAGGCAGGTAGTTTAACAACACATACAACCATCTGAGCTGTGTGACTAACATAATATGACTAATGCTTTTAAAAATAAGGAATGAATTTATGAGGAGCAAAATGGAAGTTTTATTGATCCTCTAAGAAAGAAATCCTGCATTCTAAAAGGATTTATTAATCTTTTGACCACATCAGTTTACCTCATCTGCTTTGAAAGTAAATACGTAATAACATATATGACATTGTTATGAAAGATCCATATTGGTTTTAAGCATATTTTTCTATAATACATTTATCTATTCAATGAAGCAAGTAAGTCAATAAAAAAGCAGACAGGTGACTTGCAAAGCCTAAGTGTGTATTTTCTGTCCTACTATTGCCTTAGCCTGAATGTCATTTTTCCCGTCTGGCTGTCACTGCAATATGTAAACCAATTGTGCTTCAGTTTTCCCATCTATAAAATAGTTTTAAGCCTGGGCAACAAAATGAGACCTCATCTGTGCAAAACATAAGATAAAAAATAGCTGGGCATGGTGGTGCGTGACTGTAGTCCCTGCTACTAGACAGGCTGAGGCAGGAGAATAGCTGGAATCTAGAAGTTCAAGGCTGCAGTGAGCTACAATCACGCCACTGCACTCCAGCCTGGGGAACAGAGCAAGACCTCATCTTTAAACAAAAAATATAATAAAATAAATAATACTAGGATCAGTTTTATAAAATTTATGTGAGGATGAAAAAGAAGATATGTGGACATATACAACAGTGCTAAAACATGGTAACTAGCTATAGTAGAAATGATTGATTAATTTTTATTCTTCATTCTGTTAGAAAATATTGACCTGACTACTTCTTACTTCTATTGACTTGACTACTTCTTACTTTTCTGTCTATGAAGCAAACATTCTATCTACTCTAGTCATAAAGATAATCTGCTTACTAGTTCTCTGACAAGACAGGAGAGTACATTGGGCCAGCTTCAAGCATCTTTTGAGAGAACTTTATATTAAATGTTTCTAATATTTTCTAAAAAAAAAACTATAACTTTCAAGTTGAAAATAACACTTTCAACTAAGTGTTATTTTCTACATCTACCTATTTGGGTATTCAAATTTGCTCATATTTTTCTTTTCTTCTTCTTCTTTTCTCTCTTTTTTCCTTTCCTTTTTTTTTCTTTTCTTTCTTTTTTTTTTTCACCATCTGTGTGCCAAGTAATGCTTGCCTTGATTCATTATAGGTATGAAATTTACAAGATCTTCTGTTCAAAAGAGCTTTCATTTTTATACCCATAAGGTATACCCATAAGGGAATACCCATAAGGTAAAAACAGTTTTATGAATGGGCTTGAGGGAGGAAAATATATATATATATATATATGTGTGTGTGTGTGTGTGTGTGTGTATGTGTGTGTGTGTGTGTGTGTGTGTGTATGTCAGTATATGTGTATGTGTGTAGAGATGTGTATTTAGTAGAGATGGGGTTTCAACATGTTGGCCAGGCTGGTCTCCAACTCCTGACCTCAGGGAATCCACCTGCCTTGGCCTCACAAAGTGCTAGGATTACAGGTGATTATTGTGCCCAGCCACATCTTTTTAGTTTGCAAAATCAGATCAATCAGCTCTGAGCCTCCATGTACTTATCTGGTTGACTAATAATTGACTGTTAGTAAATTGCAGTGGGAGAGGAGCCTTCTCCATCTCTCTAATATTATACAAGAGTCTCGGTGATTTTAGATAGACCAAAACATCCAGATACTCCCTACTTTCCAATTTAGTTAGGAAAGTGTTGCTACTGTTGGAGCCGGAAGAACAGCTTTCTGTTTCCACACTAAGGCTGGGCACAGAAATGTTTCACCAATTATCTCTAGGTCAGAGCTCTCAATGTTTGGTCCATTGACTTTGCTGTATCACACCTTCAGGTGCCCTTTATACCTTAGAAAATGATTCCTGAGAAATGGAAGCCATTTCTAAGAACAAGGCTCTATTTTAGGTATCCAACAGGCACTCAGCATAGCCACCAGATCGTCTGCCATGGTCCAGGGCAGGGTACTCTCAGAACTCCTCCGCTCCCAGCACTAGTTTCTGCTCTCCCTTTTCCCTTCTGCCCAGCCCTAGCTTAATTCTCCTCAAAGTGAATATTTCCCCGAAAAAGGAGGAGTAAAATAAGGACCAAAAAAATGTACACTAGGATAGAAAAGGCATACCTTAATGTAAGTTGAAATTGAAATAAACTCTTATTCGACCTTGGTGATAGAACTTGATGTTATTTATTATCACCAGTGTCAATATACTTCAGGATCATACCTAAGGAAGTAGGTTCTTAAATTTAAGTATCACATATTATAAAGCACATGCTTTCTGAGATCCTTGACTTTGTATTTTGAGAGGTACAGTGATAAATAAAGCTGGGATGGAGGATCCAGCACTGAAAAGGTAGCATCAATGTGTGAAAATGTTACATATGGTATGATTCCTACTCTATGTGATATTCTGGAAAAGGAAAAACCTATAGATATGGTAAAAAGATCAGTGGTTGCCAGAGAGGGATGAACAGATGGGGCACAGGAGATTTTTAGGTCAGTGAAACTATTCCTCCTGAAACTCTAATGGTGGACACAGAACATTATGCTTTATCAGAACCCGTAGGATTGTACAACACAAAGAGTGATCCCTAATGAAACTATGGGCATCAGTTAACAGTAATTCATCAATATTGATTTACCAATAGTAACAAATGTACCACACTAATGCAGCATATCAATCATAGGAGAAATTTTGCAGAGAATGGGTCAGAGAAGGGGTAAATGGAAGCTCTGTACTTTCTGCTCAGTTTTTCTGTCAACCTAAAACTGCTTTGAAAAAATAGTCTATGAATGAGTATAAAAAGTACCACACATGACACATTTTTTTGTCAAATGCATTAGATGAAATCTGCTGACATGATCTTCAAGAAATAAATATCACAGACATTCCAGAATCAGAGAGTTATAAAGCTAAAATATACTCAACAGAAAATGTCTACTCTGGTCTTAATGATTTCTGAAGAGACAGACTCTGTCAGTTTCCTTACTAGCCTATTCTAGGGTTTAGTTTCTTTCTGAGTTCCACAAATTAGCCCGTATTATTCATACTTGTCTTCTGTGAAGAGTGCTTTGATCAAAGCCTCCTTAAATAATCATTCTCTACTAGAATTAATTAATAAGTAAATCACTGATTTGATTTTTTTTTTTTGATTCTGATTAAATGGCCTCAATACAAGCTACAGTGAATCAATAGGCAGTGATGGACAAAAATAGTTCCTCTGTAAGATGATTATCATTTAAAATTTACATTTGCAGTGTAGAAGTCGTCAAACTCTAGAAAGTTATAAAACTCTATACTATAGAACACACAGGTAAAGTTACTTTTTTATATAGACTCTTGCAGCTTTGTACCCACAATGGTTTATGTTCATTTTTTAATGCCACAGGGCAAAATTCTTAACTATCTTAGAAATAGTTTTACTAAACTTGTGTTCAAAACCGAATTTAATTCACTTTTTTGATAATGTCAACATTTAGAACTATAATTTTTCAAGAAAGCTCTCTTTATTGGAATATTAAAATTTCAAATGCCCATTCTCAAGAAGAGTTAAAATCATAAAAGATAGTTACATGTTTAAGTTTATAGTTGCTCAAGGGAAGGTATAATAGAGAATCCACATTGTGTGTAGCTTATTTCTGAAATAAATCTGCAGATGAATTAAAATGTTAATGTTTGAACCTATTTAACTGCCAATTGTTCATGAAATGATAAATATCACTGAAGACATGATAATAAAATGCCCAACAAAATTATAAAGGGCATAATTTCTGTGAGCATGTGCTGGAAAGAGCATAATAAATTATATTATCATCATAATTATGGGAGGACAAAGATTATATTTTCTTTTTCTATGAAGAATAAGCACTTTGTCATAACAAATTTCAAATAAATTTTGTATTCTCTAATACTCAGCATTAGGAACTCTTTCATTATGTTATCAACATAGTTTTAAAAATTAATTTGTATTTCCATTAATTGGAAATTATAAATTCCCATTTGAAACAATTCATGCAATTGAGCTCAAAATCAGAATATATTTCTTCTTCTTTCTGTCATTGTTGGGCTTCCAAATTTGTACATCTCTCAATTTGTAGGTGTTAATTATAAACACTTTTTCCTTTTTAAAAAATCTATTTTACTAGAAGATAGCTGTTGACAGAAGGTGAGGCAATTATGACTTTTTCACTAGGCAAGTTGGAAACTAATAGCCTTGTTATTCAGTCATAAATCTTCCTTTTGATATTTTTTATTCTCTGTTGACTATTGTAATCTATCATGAGACTGATGAAAATATCTTACTTTATCATACCTATTATTGATACATGTGTGTTTGTGTGTATACACACACATCATTTCTATATTAAAATTAGAAAACTGCATGTTTAAATTGCCATTCACACATTCACATATGGAATTATTTAATATAGACATTTTACATTAAAAATAACCTACTTGTAAAATAATATATTACTAAAATCTTCTGGAAAATCTTTCCTTAATTAAATAAGATGATGCATAGAGTTTGACTGACTGAGGCAGGCCGTGTTCTCTGGAAAGCAGATAATAAGAAGTTAGGTGTGTGAAAAGTTTATTGTTAACATCCATGGGAAGAGAGGAGTGGAAGTGGAATTGGTTAGGAGGAGTTGTCAGACCTTGATGCTGATTGTATAAAGTCTTTCCGACTTTGAGCAACAGAGTAAAGATTGCCCATTAAAGTCCTGTGTGGGGAGAGATGTTTAGGTTCCTGCACATCACCTTGCAACACCATTGGTCAAAAGCTACCCTGGAAAGGAAAGGAAAGGAAAGGACTTTGCCTTGGAATCTAAGGTGAGTCTTAATGAGTTAACAGCTAGATGGTCAGCTAATCACACTCATCAGAAATGGGCAGATAGTCCTTTTTCGAGTGGGGATCTGAGAGGCTCATCTGTGTCTGTCACAGTCTACCCCTTTGGGCCATGTAGCTTCACTTCATCTTATAGGTTCCGAGAGAGACGCTTCTTCAAGGCACTGATGAAGCTTCTCTTCCTGAGGGGAAACAGAAGAGAGCTATCACAGACCTCACTGCAGCTGGTCTTGGGGCTCAACTGGTACACAGCACTGGTACACAACAAATTTCTTTTAACTTCTTGTATCACATCTGCTAATTTTGACGACTTACGTCATGGTATGAACCACACCTTCATTCCTTAAGATTCTGAGTGCTTGGTAACCATAACTATTTCAGATCAGAGTTGCTGCACTTGTTCATTAATTTATAATTGTTCACCTAATTCACACAGGGTTAATTCTGAGGTGATGCCTTAGCTATACTTATGTCACATATTCCTATTGCCCTGTCAATCAGGCTTCCTTCATGGTGGTAAGTATAAACTTCTGTCATGGGCCCCTTACACTTGTCCTTTACTTAAATTACATTCCCTGGAGATTTATGGTGAGACATTCCAGTATTCTCACTTTCTTTAGTGTTTAATCCCTCTACTGACTATTTGGGTGATTTGGCCATGTTAATCTCACTCATCATGGGCTATTCCAAACTATCGTTTTGAGTTTAATCTCATTCAAACTTGTTTAATTTTCTAGGGCCAGTCCTAACAGCAAGTTTGTACCATTCTCTGGGGACCTTGCCAGGATGTTAAATCCTGTATACTGAAATAGTGCACTATGTCTATATATTGTCCTTTAACTAGGCTTCTGTTTTATTTATTTTTATTTTTATTTTTTGGTCAAGTACCCTAAGATTCTTGTCTCACTGTTCCTAGTGATAATTACTTCCTTTTTCCAGCAATTATTTTGGAGATACTCTCTTTGCTCTCCAGTTAGTCTCAATATGACATGACTAGATTATGCAGCAGGCCTGGAGAGAAGATGGAAACATATCCTGATAGTAGTTACCATAGCCTTGTGAGGAAAGCTCTCTGTATTTTCTTCTTTGGGGGACTATTAATTCTTAATGAGAGTTGGAAACCATGGAATACATCTTTAAGATCAAGTGGTTCAGACAAATGTGAGGCATCAAGATCTTCTGAAACATATACACATATATCCCCAAATCGTGTGTTCAGGTATCAGGCTTTCCCAACTAGGATCTTGAGTTTGGCATGACAGACCTGCCTCAATTGGACATTTAATGATCTTTGAAGTTCAGCTCCTCTGACTATTAAATCTTTTGCTGATTTTCCATTTTTTTCCTGCTTACCTGCTACTGCATGAGATGATCCTTCTTTGTGTTTCCAGAGACTCAGATTCTTACACTAAGTTTCTAATTCTTAATTGCTGTAATCTCTATATTATCCACTTGTAAGGTGGATAGTGACAACATCTAATTTCTTTGCCCTTGTATCTATTTTTTGCTTTGTATATTTCAAACACCTGATACTGACAAGTGTAGTCCTCACCTCCTCCGTCAGATCCATTAGGCCACCCCAGCACACAACCAGTGAATGTCTGAACAGCTGAACTGCCACCTGTGCCAAGGGACATCCATTACCATTCTATATCAACTCCTATCTGAGTGACCCATCTTCCTCTCTGTCACAACAGAGGTTTAAGACCAAATATCTGAATTATTAGTTTCTTTCTTATCTTTCTTTCTACAAAATATAGAACATGATATTTAAAAAAGGAGATGGAGTTGGATAACTTTTTTCTTTTCAATTTCAAAGCCCAGCTACCATGGCAATGTATCTCCAGCCAGAGGCTTATAAAGTAAATATTGTATTAGTTTTCTATTTCTGCAGTAACAAATTACCACAAACTTTGCAGCTTAAAATAACATCAGTTGATTATCTTACAGGTCTAAAGGTGAGAAGTCCTGAAATCAAAGTGCCAGCAGGGCTGTATGCCTTCTAGAAACTCTCGGGGAGAATCCATTTCCCTGCCTTTCTTCATTTCCAGGGGCCATGCGGATTCATTGGTTCATGGCTCCATCTTGCATTTTCAAAGTCAGCAGCAGACTGTCTTCCAATCTCTCTCTGCTTCTGCACTTATATTATCCTTTGTGGCACTGATCCTCCTGCCTTTCCCTTATCGGGACTTTGTGATTACATTGAGTCCACTGAGATAATCTGGGATAATCTCCCAATCCTGAGACCCTTTACATTGTAACAAAAAACATTTTGAAATAATACTTCAGATATATTACTGATGACGTTTTTTATGACCAGTTCCTTTCAGGTCTCATTAGGTAGCTACTACACTCTCTTACTGATAGGATAATGAAACAATTTTATGTAAAAACTTTGGGTTTCAGTTCCAATAAATGTTCTTGAACGTGCTTTGAGTAAGGTGAATAAGGTGTTTCAGAAAGAAAGCTTTTTTCTTGTCTTTATTTATAAAATATTCACTTTTAATATCAGGAACTAAATTGAAAGTACTCAAAAGATGAGAAATAATAATGATAATTGAAGAACATAAAATGTCACAAGAAAATTTTTTTCTACTTTATCGTGTAAATATTATCCAATATGTTGTGAGAGAAAAAAAGATTACAGAAACATAATAAATGTTTAATCTAGTCTTTCAAGAAGAGATATAACACTTAATGCTCTGATCGGTGTCTGGGCTTATAGTCAGGACTCAGGAAGTTATCAGATAAAAAAGCTCAAAATAAGTAAGGCGGGAAAATATGAGGGTAGATGGAATATTTGGTTCACTGAAAGGCTGTAGCAGGGAGGGATTCTAAGCTTTGCAAAGAATCTCCAGGTGTATCATCATACCTGAGGGCCTGTGCAGTAGTGACTGACTAAGGGAGCTGGGCAGTTTGGCCAAAGATGGAATTGGGTTTGTAGTTGTATCTAATCAAAAACAATAACAACAAAAACAAAACAAAACAACAACAACAACAAAAGGATGAAAATGCATAGTTCATATTCTGGAAAAGGAAGATGGAAGAGTGACTTTCATGCATGTTATGTTTAGAAAGGACATGCCAGTGCCTCATCGTGGATCTGTGCACAGTAGGTTTGGGTACAAGAATAAGTGGAGATTTTACTTATTAGTAAGGTCCACAGTGAATGAGTATTGGAAACTCTGGGCCAGACACATCTTTCTGATGCCAGAGCTACATGTAAGATCTTAGGGTCTTGAATCATATCTGGGATAGAATAAGGATAAAAAGGGGCAGGGAGGAAGATTTCTGAATTAATGGAGATTTTATAAAAGAGAAACACGATAGTTTACTTTTGATGACAGATATTAAAACCATTGAGTAAAATTAGAACTGAGAGCTTAGTATTTCTGTAAAATTATACAGAAATTTGTTTATTTTTTGCCAAACAGGTTTATTTTTTATCCCTGTAACACTTTATTTAATACACTAAGAAATGCTTTAAGGTAGATATAATTTTTATTTCAATTGTGATTTCCATTGAAACTTAGAGAACAAAGCAACTAGTAAATGATGTTGGGGAACAAAATATCTTCTGTATTTCTGCACATCTTGTGTAGAGACATTGATAATTTTTGCTCCAGACTATCTATTCAAGGGTATTGGTATCACAAACAGCCTTGGAAAAAAAAAATCATCTTCTTTCAAAGCAGAGGGCAGATTTATTTTCGGACTAGAGTAATAAAGATAATGTCTCTCTACAGGGGAAAGGTTGGGCAGGTTTATCAACAACCCTTCAAAAATAGGGGGCTGCCTAAGCTCAGGGCCCCTTGACTGTACCACAAACCCGCTGTGCATGCAGCATCCACTGAGACTTTCTTCCTGGCACCCATGCGACTTGATGTCAAGAGGAACTGACACAAACATGAAGCTCATGATGCCTTCTATGCTATGCTTAAAAATCCTGTTTCTGACTCACAAATTTTTAGTAACATCTATGACACTGTGATAGGCTTACTTGTTAGCTTACATACAGGGTAAAATTTCATATCCTTCATCATGTTTAAAAATGAAAGAAGTAATATTAGTTAGAACACTGATTCAGTAGCTCTCACTTGAAACCAAAAATCTGAATATTAAACAATGTCTACTCAGGGAGTCAGCTAAAAATAAACTAGGACAAATATAATGAGGAACCTTGCTGCTTCCCTTAGTAAGATCAAATTCTTGTCTTCCCAAGTTGACAGCAAGATAATTTCTTCCCCTCATAAGCCACATTATCAATATCTTTGTTATTTAAAGTATAATTGGCAATATACTATTTTAGAAGAATGTGCCTCAGTAAATCATGGCCAAATAAGTTGTAAGGAAAACAAGTGTGATACAACTTATCCTGCTTAGATATTCTCAATACATTGACATTTAAACGCTCTGAGAAATCCTCCAATAAAGAAATTTATTTCACTTACCTCCAAATTCTCTAGACTAACTTGATTACAAAACTTCTACTAGCGTCCTATCGATCTAATATTCCACTGAACACATTTTGAGAATACTGACTGAGATAGATGTGTATGGAAGTTTCAGTTCCCCCTGTGAAGATTCAATAATTTCAGTTCAAAAACCAAATCAACAGTAGGCAGATTAACAGAAGAAAAAGCTTAAAAATTTAAGCTCACAGGTGTCATACAAAGTATAAAACTCAAAGAAGGGCCAGATTATTGAAGCTTAAATATCTCTTCATAAGGGAGTGGGAAATGGGAATTAGAGACAATTTTTGAGGAAGAGTAAATTATTTTTAGGAGAAATAAATGGACTCACAGGACCCACAGTAGCCTGGGACAAAGTTCCTCTGGTCTCTGAGTGAGGTAACAACAAATTTTGGTAAGAGGAGGGGCAAAACTCTACTGGGGATAATGTTGTCTTATTATGAAATATCTCTCAGGTAAAAGACCACAAATAATAGATGAAAAGTCTGCCCACGTGGGTGTGGTGACCACCCTTAGATTCTTCTTTGGTGATTGTTCTCCATGGTTAATATGACTTTAGACAGGTTATTGAAGGCAATTGTGTTTGTTTTGGAAAAACTTTCCTCAGTCAAATAAAGGTGCTTCCGAAAAAGTCCCTCCCTATGCATGGGACAGGGAAGAAACAAGGGAAGATAAGAGACCTTCATTTTGAGGCAGCTTCTAAGGCCTTTCAATTTTCTTTAAGTCAAAGTCCTCAGGATGCCAAAGGGCCATTCTTTGGGGTTTTGTTTCTGAGCCTCAAGATGTGTGTCCTCTGGACCTATTCTCATCCTGTTATGACACAGCCATGAATAACTTCCGGTTTAAGTGGTTGTATCTGTACAAAAAGAGACAAGAAAAGATTTGCGAGCCCATACTTATGCTGTAGCAATTACTCTTAACCTCAGATTCAAAATAAAATCAAAGGTTGATATTTTAATTTTTTATTTTTTTGCTTTTATAAATGCATCATCTTTAATTTTTTTATTGTTTCCATAAGTTATTAGGGTACATATGGTATTTAGTTATGTGAGTAAGTTCTGTAGCGGAGATTTGTGAGATTTGTTGCACCCATCACCTGAGTAGTATACACCACACCCTATCTGTAGTCTTTTATCCTCGCTCCCCTTCCACCCTTTCCCCCTAGTCCCCAAAGTCCATTGTATTATTCTTATGCCTTTGTGTCCTCATAGCTTAGCTCCTACATATCAGGGAGAACATATGATGTTTGGTTTTCTATTCCTGAGTTACTTCATTTAGAATAATAATCTCCAATTTCATCCAGATTTTCTAGCGAGAAATGCTGTTAATTCATTCCGTTTTATGGCAGAGTATAGTCTATCATATATTATATATACTTATTACAGTATATTGAATATATAATATATATACTGTATATAATATATAAAATATTATATATACTGTATATTATATATATACTGTGATATATATAATATATAAAATACATTTTATATCTGTACATTTTTTATATATATATATATCACAGTTTCATTATCCACACATTGACTAATGCACATTTGGGTTGGTTCCACAATTTTGAAATCACAAATTGTGATGCTATAAACATGTTTGTGCAAGTATCTTTTTTGTATAATGACTTCTTTTCCTCTGGGTAGACACCCGATAGTGGGATTGCTGGATCAAATGGTAGTTCTACTTTTAGTTCTTTAAGGAATCTCTACCCTGTTTTTCATAGTGGCTGTACTAGTTTACATCCCACCAGCAGTGTGGAAGTGTTCCCTGCTCACCGCATCCACGTCAATGCCTACTGGTTTTTGATTTTTTGATTACGGCCATTCTTGCAGGAGTAAAGTGGTATCGTATTGCGGTTTAGATGTGCATTTCCTTGATCATTAGTGATGTTGAGCACCTTTTCATGTTTGTTGGCCATTTGTATATCTTCTTTTGAGAATTGTCTATTCCTGTCCTTCTCCCACTTTTGGATGGATTTTTTTTTTTTTTCTTTGCTGATTTGTTTGAGTTCGTTAGATTCTGGATATTAGTCCTTTGTCACATATATAGATTTTGAAGATTTTCTCCCAGTCTGTGGGTTGTCTGTTTGCTCTGCTGATTGCTCCTTTTGTCGTGCAAAAGCTTTTTGTTTTAATTAAGTCCCAACTAATTATCTTTGTTTTTATTGTATTTGCTTTTGGATTCTTGGTCAGGAAATCCTTGCCTAAGCCAATGTCTAGAAGGGGCTTTCTAATGTTACCTTCTAAATTTTTACAGTTTCAGATCTTAGATTTAAGACTTTAATCCATCTTGGGTTGATTTTTGTGTAAGGTGAGAGATGAGGATCCAGGTTTAGTCTCCTACATGTGGTTAGCAAATTATCCCATCACCATTTGTTGAAAAGGGTGTCCTTTCCCCACTTTATGTTTTTGTTTGTTTTGTCGAAGATCATTTGGTGGTAGGTATTTGTGTTTACTTTTGGGTTCTTTATTCTGTTCCATTGGCTTATGTGGCTATTTTTGTATCAGTACCACACTGTTTTGGTGACTATGGTCTTATAGTATATTTTGAAATCAGATAATGTGATGCCTCCAGACTTGTTCTTTTTGCTTAGTCTTTCTTTGGCTATGCAAGCTCTTTTTTGGTTCCATATGAATTTTAGAATTGTTGTCTGTAATTCTGTGTAGAATGATGGTGACATTTTGATGGGGACTACATTGAATTGTAGATTGCCTTTGGCAGTATGGCCATTTTCACAATATTGATTCTATCCATCCATGCGCATGGAATGTGTTTCAATTTGTTTCCGTTATCTAGGATTTCTTTCAGCAGTGTTTTGTAGTTTTCCTTGTACAGGTCTTTTGCCTCATTGGTTAGGTATATTCCCAAGTATTGTATTGCATTGTATTGTATTGTATTGTATTGTATTGTATTGTATTGTATTGTATTGTATTGTGTTTTGCAGCTATTGTAAAAGGGGTTGAGTTCTTGATTTGATTACCTGCTTGGTCACTGTTGGTGTATAGAAGAGCTACTGATTTGTTTACATTAATCTGGTATCCAGAAACTTTGCTGAATTCTTTTATCAGTTCTAGGAGCTTTCTGGAGGAATCTTTAGGGTTTTCAAGGTAAACAATCATATTGTCAGCAAGCAGTGACAATTTGACTTCCTCTTTACTGATTTGGATGCTCTTTATTTATTTCTCTTGTCTGATTGCTCTGGCTAGGACTTCCAGTACTATTTTGAAGAGCAGTGGTAAGAGTGGTCATCCTTGTCTTGTTTTACTTCTCAGAAGGAATGTTTTCAACTTTTCCCTATTTAGCATTATTTTGGCTATGGGTTTGTCATAGATGGCTTTTATTGTGTTGAGGTATGTCCCTTGTATGGTGATTTTGCTGAGAGTTTTAATCATAAAGCAATGCTGGATTTTCTCGAATGCTTTTTCTGCATTTATTGGGATGATCATGTGTTTTTTTGTTTTTGATTTTTTTGATTCTGTTTATGTGGTGTATCACATTTATTGACATGTGTATGGTAAACCATCCCTCCATCCCTGGTTTGAAACCCACTTGATCATAGTGGATGAACTTTTTGATATGTCATTGGATTCAGTTAGATAGTATTTTGTTAAGGATTTTAGCATCTATGTTCATCAAGGATATTGATCTGTAGTTTCTTTTTTGGTTATGTCCTTTCCTGGTTTTGGTATTAGGGTGATGCTGGTTTCATAGAATGAATTAGGGAGGGTTTCCTCTTTCTCTATCTTCTGGAATAGTGTCAAGAGGATTGGCACCAATTCTTCGAATGTCTGGTAGAATTCTGCTGTGAATCTGGCTAGTCCTGGACTTTTTTTTTTGTTGGTAATTTTTTAACTACCATTTCAATCTCACTGCTTGTTATTGGTCTGTTCAGGGTGTCTAATTCTTCTTGACTTAAGCTAGGAGGGTTGTATTTTTCCAGAAATTTATTCATCTATTTTACATTTTCTAGTTTATAAGAATAAAGGTGTTCATGGTGGCCTTGAATGATCTTTTGTATTTCAGTGATGTCAGTCGTAATATCTCCTGTTTCATTTCTTAATGAGGTTATTTGGATTTTCTCTCTTCTCTTCTCAGTAATCTTGCTAATGGTCTATCAATTTTATTTATCTTTTCAAAGAACAAGCTTTTTGTGTCATTTATCTTTTGTATTTTTTGTTATTGTTGTTGCAATTTCATTTACTTCAGCTCTGATCTTGGTTATTTCCTTTCTTCTGCTGGGTTTTGGTTTGGATCATACTTGTTTCTCCGGTACCTTGAGGTGTGACATTAGAATTTAAGTTTGTACTCTTTCAGTCTTTTAAATGTATTTTTGTTGTTGCAATTTCATTTAATTCTGCTCTGATCTTGGTTATTTCCTTTCGTCTGCTGGGTTTTGGTTTGGTTCACATTTGTTTCTCCAGTACCTCGAGGTGTGAGATTAGAATTTCAGTTTGTGCTCTTTCAGTCTTTTTGATGTAGGCATTATGAACTTTCCTCTTATTATTGCCTTTGCTTTATCGTAGATGTCTTGATAGGTTGTGTCATTATTGTCATTCAGTTCAAATAATTTTTAAATTTCTGTCTTGATTTCGTGCTTGACTCAATGCTCAATCAGGAGCAGGTTCTTTAATTTCCATGAATTTACATGGTTTTGAATGTTCTTTTTAGAGTTGATTTCCACTTTTATTCCACTGTGGTCTGAGAGACTGCTTGATATTTCAGTTTTCTTACATTTATGAGGCTCGCTTTATGGCCTATCATATGATCTATCTTGGAGAAAGTTCCATGCTCTGTTAAATAGAATGTGTATTCTGCTTTCGTTGGATGCAATGTTCTGTATATATCTGTTAAGTCAATTTGTTGCAAAGTATAGTATAAGTCCATTGTATCTTGGTTGACTTTCTGTCTTGATGACCTGTCCAACGCTGTCAGTGGAGTATTGAAGTCTCCTACTATTGTTGTGTTGCTGTCTATCTCATTTCTTAGGCCTATTAGTAACTGTTTTATAAATTTGGGAGCTTCAGTGTTAGGTGGATACATGTTTAGGACTGTGATATTTTCCTGTTGGACAAGGCCTTTTACCATTACACGATGTTCCTCTTTGTCTCTTTTAACTGTTCTTGCTTTAAAGTCTGTTTTTTTCCGACATAAGAACAGATACCCCTGCTCGCTTTTGTTGTCCATTTGCATGAAATGCCTTTTTCTACCCCTTTACTTTAAGTTTATGTGAGTCCTTATGTGTTAGATGAGTCTCCTGAAGGCAGTGGATAGCTGGTGGGTGACTTATTATCCGTTCTGCAATTGTGTATCTTTTAAGTGGAGAATTTAAGTCATTTACATTCAATGTAAGTATTGAGATGTGAGGTACCATTGCATTCATCATGTTATTTGTTGCCTGTGTACCTTGTTTTTTTGTTTGTTTGTTTTTTGTTTTTGCTTTTTAACTTGTATTTTTGTTTTATAGGCTCTGTGTGATATATGCTTTAAAGTGGTTCTGTTTTGATGTGTTTCCAGGATTTGTTTAAAGATTTAGAGCTCCTTTTAGTAGTTTTTGTAGTGGTGGCTTGGTAGTGATGAATTCTCTCAGCATTTGTTCACCTGAAAAAGACTTTATCTTTCCTTCATATATGATGCTTAGTTTTGCTGGATTCAAATGCCTGGCTAATAATGGTTTAGTTTGAGGAGGCTGAAGATAGGGCCCCAATTCTTTCTAGCTTTTAGGGTTTCTGCTGAGAAATCTGCTGTTAATCTGATAGGTTTTCCTTTATAGGTTACCCTAGTAGTTTTTTCACATAGCTCTTAAGATTCTTTCCCTTATGTTAATTTTAGATAACCGGATAACAATGTGCCTAAGCGGTGATCTATCTGTGATGAAGTTCCCAGGTGTTCTTTGTACTTCTTGTATTTGGATGGCTAGGTCTCTAGCAAGGTCAGGAAAGTTTTCCTCAATTATTTCCCCAAACGTGTTTTCCAAACTTTAGATTTCTCTTCTTCCTCAGGAACACCGATTATTCTTAGGTTTGGTCGTTTAACATAACCCCAGACTTCTTGAAGACTTTGTTTATATTTCTTCATCTTTGTTGAATTGGGTTAATTCGAAGACCTTGCTTTCGAGCTCTAAATTCTTTCTTCCACTTGTTCAATTCTATCGCTGAGACTTTGCAGACCATTTTGCATTTCTATAAGTGTGTCCATTGTATCCTGACGTTTTGATTGTTTTTTTATTTATTCTATCTATTTCCTTGAATATTTCTCCCTTCACTTCTTGTATTACTTTTTGGATTTCCTTGCACTGGGCTTCACCTTTTTGTAGTGCCTCCCTGATTAACTTAATATCTAACCTCCCGAATTCTTTTTCAGTTAGTGATATGAACCGTCTATTGGTCTCTCAGCTGTGGACACCAGCACCTGTTCCAGTGGAGGTAGCAGGGGGGTGAAATGGACTCTGTGAAGGTTCTTAGCTTTGGTGGTTTAATGCTGTATTTTTGTACTGGTCGGCCTCCTGCCAGAGAACATCAGCTGTGGTAATATAGAGAGGAACTAGTGGTGGGCAGGGCCCTAAAACTCTCAAGATTACATGCCCTCTGTTTTCAGCTACTAGGGTGAATATGGAAGGCCCGTTATGTGGGGGCAGGGCTAGGCATGTCCGAGCTCAGACCCTCCTTGGGCAGGTCTTGCTGTGGCTGCTGTGGGGTACGGGGTGAGGCCCCCGGGTCAATGAAATTGTGTACCTAGGAAGATTATGGCTGCCTCTGCTGATTCATGCAGGTTGTCAGGGAAGTGGAGGAAAGTGAACAGTTACAGGCCTCACCCAGTTCCCTTGCAAATCAAACGGCTGGTCTCACTCCCACCATGCCCCCCCTAACAGCCCCAAGTCTGTTTCCAGGCAGTGGGTGAGCGAGGCTTGAGAACTTGCCCCAAGCTACCTGCCTCCCATCTGCGAAATAAAAGTGCTCAGTTCTTGACCTGCCTGTGGAGTCTGCACATCGGATTTACGCCCTCTCTGGAGTTCTGGCCAGGAAGCTTCTTGCCTGGTTCAAACTGCTACTAAGTTCAGCTGGAAACTTCCTTCTCCCTGTGGCATTTTCCCTGCTGCTCTGGCTGCCCGCCCAATGCATCTCTACGGTGCCAGGCAGGAATAGCTTGCTTGGGGTCCCAGTGAGCTCCCAGGGCCTTTCCTGCTGGTTCCTCGGCCCCTGTATTTCGCTCGGCTCTCCGAATTGTGGTAAGGTAAGGTGGGAAACGTCTCCCTTCAGTTTCTCTAGTGGAGTTGTGCATTTGGGAAAGGAGGATCTCTCTTCCTCACTTCTGCAGTTGGGGAACTCACAGTATTTGAGGTATCTCCCAGGTCCTGAAAGAGCAGTTTGTTTCCTTCGGAGGGTCTGTGGTTCCTCTTGGGATTGCTGGTTTGTTCTTGCCAAAAGTTGATATTTTTAACGCTCCCCAGACTAATATTATATGCATCCAGTGTTAAAGTACCACTGTAATACAGCAATTAGGCAGGAACTCTTTCTTGGGGAAATCATAAGGAACAGAAGTCTAGAGTCTAAATTTTGTTCTGACAATATAGTGGCTACTCATCACATGTGGCTACATAAATTTTAATTTAAATGAGTGTAATTAAACAACATTTAAAATTGTATTAATCATTCTGGTCACATTCTGCATACTCAGTAGGCACGTGGAGTTAGTGACTATAGTATGGAACAACTTAGATATCTCATATTTCCATTATCACAGAACATTCAACTGGACAGTGCTGGTATGTTAGATATAGAGCTCTGTCCCGGCATGACTAGTCAAACTTAGAGGCTTTAGGTTTGGTTTTATTAAGACAGCCAGTGGTTTTCTCTAAGGGGTACAAAGGTGTTGTAGACAGAAATCTGTATTTATATAATTTATGTGCGTGTGTGTGTGTGTGGAGAGAAAGAGAGAGAATAATGGTGATAGTCTCACATATTATTACAAGGCTGATGTAACACAGAAATTGTCAGGAAGGACTTACTGTCCTTAAAAGCCTATTTGTAGAAATTTTTCCAATTAATCAGTGCTTATTGTTTTTATGTTGCTTCCCAAAAGTACTTTCTCTAATGTCATTACTATTGATTTTCTCCCTGTGGGTCCCTGATTTATCTGGCTTTTGTCCTGGAATGGTTTCGTAGCTAAGGAAGAAATCATGACCAACAGTTTTGTAAACTATTTTCAAAGACGTCACTGTCAACCTCAAAATCTAAACCTATAACCTAGATTTTTCTTCAGCATACTTCCAACAGAAGGCTATAAAAATATTTCAAGGAACAAACACAAATAGTCAAAAGAGAGTTATTTTGTGTCATAAAAAATCTCTGCATTGTTACATAAGAAAAAAATTAAGTTTTTGCAATAGAGATTTTATGATTTAGCTAATCAGTGTAAACTGTGAAGACAACATTTTATGGTTATCAAATATGTAATTTAATAAATGTCATGAAGCATGTGAGAAAAACAAACAAATTCTTTTTAATCATTGCTCTTGTTATTTTAAAGATCAATGCTTATCTATGGGGAAGGATATTTTGCTGTTTCCTTTCCATGGGGTAGCTGAGAAAGGGAGAATCTAAGAAAATAATTTTCTGATTCTAATTTTCTAACTCTGACTCCAATTTTCATTGACTAAAAAATATAAATACTTGTTAATAAAAAAGTATTAAGGACTATTCTGAACACCCTAATACAACGGTCATCTTGTTTCAATTTTATGGAACTAAGGAAAGGGACAAAATTTCCAATTTCTTTATCATATTTTGACCTTGGTGTGTTTTTATACATAGATATTTTGCAAGGTATATGAGACAGAGAACAATATTGACTGAATTTAATAGTGGCCTCAATAATTACAAAAGCTTCCCTAAAACTGAACCTTTTCGAGCAGTGAAAGAGAGTAAACACAGAGAAAAAATGTTTTCCTTAATAAGCTAAATGATAATAGCTCTCAGGTACACAGCATTCACACATTAAAAGTGCTTTCACAGTGGTTTTCTGTTCAGCATGTAAGAAGCTGGGAAATCACCACTCTGTCTTAACAAGTGAAAAACTCAACAACTAAAAATTCAACAGCTTCTTTGAACTAGAGAAGTGAAGTCGCAGGAAAAACAACTGCCTCAAAATTGAAGAGATGGGAAAATGCAGAGAATCACAACTTATTGGAGAAGAAATCCACCAAATGAAAACTTTATGAGAACCAGTACTGGAGCAGGAAAACCTGAACTGGAATTGACAAATCGCTGAAGGTTTATTGTGGACAATTCTGAGAACCAAATATGCCCAGACAACCGAATCAGAGGGGCCCCCTACTTTTTTGAGTTTTACCTCCAGAAGCTTCACTAGATTCTCACAGTAAATATTATAGAGAAATCTCCTTACGTTTCCAATAGAGAGTGGGGAAAGAGAATCATTTTGAAATTTTCCAGAGCATTCTATTTTTCTTAATGAGGCCTGTCTTCAAGAGGTTTTCTTTAACAGAATCTAAACTATTGGAATTTTTGTTTCAGAGTCCAAACAATGTAGGGGAAGAGAAATATCCGACTCCAGGCCATCCTAGCCAGTGTGTTCCATCTAAAGCGGGATGGGAGGATTGAGTAACACTTGTGAAGTACACAGCTCGGAGGTGAAGGCTCACTAAAAAACTAAGATCTAATCATGGAACCACAGAATACTTTCCCTTTCCTTACCCTTTACCACCACATCACTAAAGCTTATTTAATACAGATCCTCTTACTCAGTACATAATATTCAGCTATGAAGACGAAATTACAAGGCATACACACACAAAAAAGAAAAAGGGCAGCTGTGGTGGGATGCACTTGTAGTCCCAGCTACTAGGCAGGCTGAGAAAGGAGGATCACTCATAGCCAGGAGTTTGAGCCTGCAGTGAACAATGACCATGCCACCGCACTCCAGCCTAGTAACAGCAAGACTCTACCTAAAAAAAAAATTACAAGTCATACTGAAAGGCAAACAAAACAAGCAAAAAAGCCAACACAGTTTGTAGAGATGGAACAAGCATCAGAAGCAGACTCAGATATGGGAGCGATGTTGAAATTATCAGACCAAGAACCTAAAACAACTATTATTAATGTGCTTGAATTGTGTAAAGTAGACAGCATGTAAGGAAAAATGAATAGAGAGATAGAAATTCTAAGAAATATTTTTTAAGTGGTAAAGAACAAGGGGACTATAGCAAAAAAGAGAGTACATTTGATGAGCAAATCAGTAGACTGGACACAGCTGAGGAAAAAGAAATCCGGCCTTGAGAATATCTCAGTTAAAACTTCCAAATTAGAAAATCAAAGAGAAGAAAGAGTGAAAAAAAAAAAAAAACTCCCACGGAATACCCAAGAACTGCAAAATATTTACAAAATGTGTTATATACATATAACGAGGATAATAAGATAAAATACTGGGGAAAGGAAGAAAATAATACTTGAATTAATGATGCCTGAGAATTTCTCCAAACTAATGTCAGATACCAAATCACAGATATAGAAAGCTCAGAGAACACAAAGCAGGATACATTTTTTAAAAAAATCCTACACCTAGGCATCTTCTGCAGTCAAACTGAAGAAAATCAAAAATAAATAAAAAGTCTTAAGCAAAGTCAGGGGGCTTGGGGAACCTTACAGGAGAAAAGAAAAAAATTACATTTTACTTCTCTCCAGAACCCATATAACAAAAAGCGAATGGGGTGAAATATTTAAAAAGTTGAGAGAGAGAGAGAGAGAGAGAGAGAAGCAAAACAAAGAAAAAATGCCAACAACCTGGAATTCTGTATCCTATAAAATGATCCTTTAAAAGTAAAAGAGAAATGAAGACATTCTCATACAAACAAATGCTGAGAATTTTTTACCAATAGAAGTGCCTTGTAAGAAATTTTGAAATAAGTTCTTCAAAACAAACAAGCAAACAAAAAAAACCCTTATTTTTCTTATTTTCAGTTGCTATAACAGATAATATGTTCAAAATAATAGCCAAAATATATTCATATATATGTATGCAAATCTATGTGTACATATAATATGTGCTTATGTATACATATATGTATAATGCATAATAGTAATGATAAAGGAAACACTCAGAGGGAGGAATTAGAAATAATTTTTATTACATAGTACTCACACTACCCAGAATATGGTATAATGTTGTTAGAAAGTGGAACTGAAAATGTAATTGGATTAATTGTAAATATATATTACAAACTATAAGGTAACCATCTAAAAATCATAAAAAATAAATAAAACTACGACTCATAGGCTAAGAAACAGGAAATAAAATACTATAAAATGCTCAATTAAAACCACAAAAGACAAAAACATGGAAGACAAAATCATAGATATCAATCCAGTTATTTAGATAGTCACTTTAAACCTCAATGGTCTAAATATAGCAATTAAAATAGAGAGATTATCAGGGCTGATCAAACAACAAGATGAAACTATGTGTTGTCTACAAAAAACCCACTTAAATATAAGGCACATACATATTATAGTGGTTGGTTAGAGAAAGATATGAAGATATACCATGCTAACACCAATCAAAAGAAAGCAGAACTAGCTATATTAATTTTGTGCAAGCTGACTTTGGAGCAAGGACAATTCTCAGGAACAAAATGGGACATTACATAATGATAAAGATCAATTATCCATAAATACTTAATAATCTATAATGTGTAAATGCCTGACAATAGAGCATCAATATGTCTGCTATCAGGAGGAATAAACCAAAATGCAATTGAAGAAAGACAACTGGAGATTAAACAACACATTCTAAAATAACACTGGAGATTGAACAACACAGTCCTAAATAACACATAGCTCGAAGAAGAAATCTAGAAATTTGAAATGTTTTGGTAATAGTTATATTTTAGTAAGTTTCAAAAATTACTATATAGCCATAGTAATCAAGACATTGTGGTACTAGCAGCGTAATAGACAAATAGATCAATGGAACAAAGAAAAAGGGACCCAAGATACAAATCAACATAAATATAGTCAACTGATCCTTAACAACAACAACAACAAAACCTAAAGAAATACAACTGAGTGAGGAGTTTTTCATTAAATAGTATAACAACTGGATATTCACATACAAAACAAATAAAACTAGAAATAGGCTTTATACCCTTCACCAAAATTAACTCAAAATTGAATCACAGACCTAAATGTAAAGTACAAAATTATAAAACTCTTAGATGATAACATAGGATAAAACTTTGATGATATCAGTATGGTGATGACTTTTTAAATACAACACTGAAAGCACAATCTGTTAAAGAAAAAATGGAAAATCTGGACTTCATTATCATCTTCTACTCTATGAAAGACATTGTCCAGAAAATTAGAACACAAGTCACAGACTGAGAGAAAATATTTGTTATATACATGACTGATAAAAGATTATCCAGTATGTAAAAAGTATTATTAAACTTTGACAACAAAAAAATGAAAAACCCAATTCAAAAATTGAGTGTAAAATCTCAGTAAAGAAGATATATAGATGGCAAATAATCATATGAAAAGATACGCAACGTTTGTCATGAAATAATTGCAAATCAAAACAGCAATGAGATACCATTACAAACCTATTAGAATGGCCAAGATCCCAAACAGTAACAACTTGACATGCTGGCTGGGATATAGAGCAACGAGATCTCTCATTCGTTGCTGGTGGGAATGCAAAATGGTACAGCCACATTGGGAGACAGTTGGTGCTTTCTTACAGAATTAAACATACTCTTACCATATGACCAAGTAGTTATGCTTCTTAGTATTTATCCAAATGAGTCAAAATCTTATGTCTACACAAAATCCTGCAAACAGATGTTTGTAGCAGCTTTATTCATAATTGTCAAAACTTGGAAGCAACCCAGGTGTCTTTTACTAGGTGAGTGGCTAGATAAACTGTGATACATCCAGACAATGAAATATTATTCAGAGCTAAAACAAATGAGCTATAAAGTCATAAAAAGACATGGAGGAATACTAAATGCATATTATTTTGTGAAAGAGGCCAATCTGAATGGCTGTGTACTAGATGATTCCAACAATGTAAAATTCTGGAAAAAGCAAAAGTATGAAGACAGTATAAAGATCAGTGGTTGCCAAGGGTTTGGGGTAAGCAGGGGTGAATAGGTAGGGCACGCGATTTTTAGCGTAATGAGACTATTCTATATGGTATTATAGTGGTGGATATATGTTATTACATTTATCAAACCCTTTAAAATGTACAATGAAGAGTGAACTCGAATGTAAAGTATGGGCTTCAGGTGATAATGATGCATCAGTGAAGGGTTGTCTATTTCAACAAATGTACCACTCTGGTGAGGAATTTTGGTGGTGAAAGAAACTGCATGTGCAGGGAAAGAGAGAATATGGTAAATATCTCTGTACCTTTCCCTCAGTTTTTTTAGAGTAGACCTAAAACTACTCTAAAAAGTAAAGTCTGTCCTAAAATGCTCTCACATAATTTTCCTGTTTTAATCCTCATACAAATCACAGAAATTCAGCAAGATGGGAATGGTTCTATTTATTTAACAGAGGAAATTGAAACTTGTATTGGACTATGAAACCGGAAATTACAGTAACTAAACTATAAATGAATTTTCCAATTCTGGTTCAGTGCTCTCTTCATGTAGCATGCTGAAGTTTCTAAAATCTGATATGTCTCAGTGTTTACTGAAATTAGAGAAATTATTGAAACCAATTATAAAATTATATATATATTATTTTAAGTGAATATGTTAACTGGTATTTAAAACACTAAGGTGTGTATACAGTTACATATAAATGTGTGTATATACACACATTTTTCTAGACATCGAGCCAACAAAATTGTGTGAATTTAGGTAGGTTGGTGCAAAAGTAATTTTGGTTTTTGCATTGTTGAAATTTGCCATTTGCTGTTGGAATATATTCTTAAATAAATGTGGTCATATTATACATCATTTTAATGTGCATTTCTTGCTTTTTTTTTAGTAACTCATTACTTTGCTTTTTATTTTATACTTATTTTAGACTGGAAATGATGCTAGACAAAAAGCGAATTCCAGCAATTTTCTGATTCAAGTTCAAAATGGTCAGAAAGCAGCAGAGACAACTTGCAACATCAACAACGCATTTGGCCCAGGAACTGCTGATGAATGCACAGTGCAGTAATGGTTCAGAAAGTTTTGCAATGGAGACCAGAGCCTTGAACATGAGGAACATAGTGGCTGGCCATTGAAAGTTGACAACTATCAATTGGGTGCAATCATCAAAGCTGATCCTCTTAAAACTATATGAGAAGTTGTTGAGGAAGTCAACGTTGACCATTCTACGGGTCATTTGGCATTTGAAGCAAATTGAAGAGATGAAAAGGCTCAACAAGTGGGTGCCTCATGAGCTGAGCAAAAATAAAAAAAAAAATGTCATTTTGAAGTGTCATCTTCTCTTATTCTGTGCAACAACAATGAACCGTTTCTTGATCAGACAGTGATGGGTGATGACAAGAGGATTTTACACGAGAACTGGAGATGACCAGCTCAGCGGTTGGACCAAGAAGAAGCTGCAAAGCACCTCCCAAAGCCAAGCTTGCATCAAAAAAATGTCACAGACACTGTCTGGTGGTCTGCTGCCTGTTTGCCATTACGACTGAGAGGTATGATCAGCAATTTGATGAGATGCACCAAAAGCTGCAATCCCTTCAGCTGACATTGGTCAACAGAAAGGGCCCAATTATTTTCCACGACAATGCTTGATCACATGTCACACAACCAATGCTTCAAAAGTTGAATGAATTGGGCTACGAAGTTTTGCCTCATCTGCCATATTCACCTGACCTCTCACCAACCAACTACCACTTCTTCAAGTATCTCAACAATTTTTTGCAAGGAAACTGCTTCCACAACCAGCAGGATGCAGAAAATGCTTTCCAAGAGTTCATGGAGTCCCAAAGCATAAATTTTTATAGTACAGGAATAAACAAACATTTCTCATTGGCAAAAATATGTTGACTGTAATTGTTCCTATTTTGGTTAATAAAGATGTGTTTGAGCCTAGTTATAATTATTTATCATTCATTGTTTGAAACCGCAATCACTTTTGTACCAACCTAAGTTAAGTGTTATAATGCTTTCTGTTTGGAATACATACAAAAGTATGTGTTTAATAGAATATATAGAAGAATAACAGATTTACATTAAGTAAGACCACAAAATGGACATGCGAAGTCAACAATATACTTTACTATTAACATAAATATTAAAATACAGTGAACGACATCCAAACTCATTACTTTTTAGGAGTTTTCAGATAGAAAGGGCCCCAGATTGAAACTGATGCAGTTGTATTAACCATCTCTCTCATAAGTGCACTTGTAGATACACTTTCCCACCAAAATATTATTGTAAAAACCATGTAGTGAGGAGTAGAATTTTATGATGTATTAAGTGATGCTGAACTCGAACTTCTAGGCCCAACTCAGGTAACCCAACTCTGTGTGAGTAACAAATCTGGTAAAAACAATCCACACAAAAAAAGATAGTCTCGCTCTGTGATCTGTCAAAGGATATAACAAAGTTCTGGTAAAAGACGGGGTTTCACCGTGTTAGCCAGGACATTTCACCACCTGGCTGCTGGCTACCATTCTAAACTGGGATTACAGGCTTGAGCCACCGCGCCCGCCTTAAACTTTGTTATCTATGTATATGCAAATATGCATCTAAAATCCCTATAACTAAATTTGTTGGAATTTCTTATTGTAAATATTTTTGCTCATTGTAACATAATGATCTTGCTGACACTAACAAAAGTGAGAATATCTAACACTGAACAATTTTTGACTCTGTTCTGTTTTCCTTAGCCCAAGAAGTGTAGTTTTGAGGATTATATTTCCTTGCTAGTTGGCATGCAACTGTAGGCATTTGTTGGGTAAACTTGCCCTTCTCTTTCACCCTCCAGTGCCCTGAAAGCCACACCACTTCTCTCATTCAACCCCGTACTCCAGCAGGTCAGGCTCATCTCCAAATCCATCCTGGGCCTATCTCCTTAAATAACCTTCTTCTTTACCATCCCCACCCCCACTATGCCACAGGCTTCATTTTTCATAAACATAAAATTCAAAAAGGATGCCTCTCTGTGATTTTGCTCCTGCATCAACATTAAGCCCACACATGTGGTATAAAGAACTCAGAGTGAATTTATTTATGGTATTATTCTTTTAAAATAGGTCTGTTGCTAACAGGTCTCTGGGTATGCATATGAAATTCACACAGCTATAAAGGGAAAGAAACAAATGCCAGATACACAGCACCAAGCTGAGAAACCAAATGGTAAGCAGAGACAATGAAGGAGCTGAGCTTAGAGGTTAGCATTGAAACCTAGCCCTGACTGCTATTTGGAACATCAAGCATCCTGATGAGTATAGAGCATTATATGATTCTCAAGTAATAAAGAAATTTGGCTTCAGTGCCCTCATTGTGACTGCATATGGTCAACAGTTTAAGGAGGTAATGAAATAAGAAAAAAAGTGCATTTTGTAGTCTCCATCAAAGAAAGAAATGAGTGGTAATATTTTAGCTCTTCTCCCTACCTCATAAGGTTAATAATATAATTAAAATAGTGCAAAATATAGTAACTGCCCAAGATAGTCAAAAGAAAAATACTGTTTCTGTTAAAGGTGATCTAAGATTGCCAAAAAACCAAAACATTACTGGCATTTGGTCATCTGTGTTGAAGGATAGATATTCTGTAAAAAGTTCAGAGAAGCTCTTATCCAGAATTAAAAGAATTGTTCATTTTACTGTGAGAAAATCCTTAAGTGCCTTCAGATATAGTGCAAACTGCTACATCTAAAGAATGCTCAGTGACTTAAGTGTGGAACAGTGTGCTTCTGGCTTGGAAGCTGGAGGCCCAGTCTTGGGAAACATCAACTTTTGGGTCAGCTGTTGTGCACACATCCCACAACATCCAGAGCAACAGATTATGTGCTGATAATCTTTTCCAGTCACCAGTTTAGAGCTCATGGAGAAAGACAAGGAAAAAGGAAAGGATCAGAATTCCTGCCTGTCCTCTGGTCTTCAAGCCTCTGCCACAGCTGCTATATTTTGTCCAAACAAAAAGATTTGAAGATGAACTTTCCAGTTTTATCTGACGTTCTTCTTTGTTCAAAATGTGGTCTCCCATCACCATCCCTGTATCTCCAAAGATTTTAATAAGAATTGTAATTATTTTGGCAATTTGAAATCACTATTTCTGAAGTAGGTTTGAATGCTTGTGTAAGTCTCTCAGCAAGATTATTTGTAGTTAGACAGGAAACATTTGTTTTTTATTTAAATGTAAATGGATATTATGAAGCAGATTCACTGTGCTTTGGTTAGCACCTTGTCTGAGTCTGACAATGTAGAGCATACTCATACACAACACATTACACAAAGTGGATTTATTATTTACAGATTGGCAGTAAGGGACAAAAGAGGCATCAAATTCATTGGGAGCCAGTTCCTCAAAGCTCAAGAAAGCTGCGTGGGGTATATAGAGTCTACACTGCATGTGGCCCAATTTACACCACAAATGAGGGAGCCCCACAGGGAGCCTGCCAGGGTTATATACATTAGGGGCACCAGGACTCACTGGCAAAGCCTTGAAGGATATCCCTCTTCCAGAGGAGAGAGGAGCAAAGCTTAAGCTGTCTCAGGCAGTTGCTCCCTAACTCAAGATGTTACGTTTCCTAAGAGTAACAAGAACAAGGTCCCAACTGTTTGAGGCAGCTCCTCCCTATCTGAGTTCTTGCATTCTGGGCATATCCTAGTTATTCTTGAGAACTACAGGCAAGAAAGTGGAGAGAGCTGGGTCAGTCCGAGGCCACCAGAGAACTGCTCTGCATATATTTAGTGACTAACGGGTTTGGCTGATAATATATCTTTAAGTACTGATGATCAGAAAAGATCTGTTTTAATTATTGCTATATTGTTTCATTATTGTTTATCTTCTCTTTATCCCATGTAATTCTAAATACAAATCTCTGAAAAATTAAGGGTAAGATAATTTTTTTCTTGACTAATTTTTATGGTTGCTTACAATTAGGAAATATGTCAAATAAATTCACCATAAATAAATCAACATACATCAACAAAACATCCCAAACTCAGTTGTATTAATTTTCTTAAGACATAATTGTTTATGAAGAGCTGAGCCTTTGCTACCTTTTTGAGCTCCAAATCTTGTGAATAGGCCAAAAAGTCACTTCCACAATCATTTATAGAGAACTTATTAAAATTGAGTCAATGGTAAGTGTGGGATTCAAAAATGAAAAGTGAAGTATACCTTCAAGAAATATGCAACATTCACTGTAACACAGTGCAGAATAAGCTAGTGCAGTTAAAGCATAAACAAAATGCTCAGGGAAACTAGAGTGGGGACCAATGAGGAGAAGGAAGAGCTTGATGGAATAAATGTTAAATAATGTGAATTTTTAATAATAAATGTAGGTAGGCAAAGAAGAGAGGAATTTACTATAGGCACAAGTTTGTATGGAGATTAACAAAGCATAGTCCCAATGCACAAAACCAAGATCAAAACTAGCAATATGGTGAATAGAATTTTGCTCCCCAATGTTGAGTCTAACAAGGATTAGACATTCCCATTCTCTTCTCAGCTTTGTTTTTCTCCATAACACATTTTATACTCTCATATACTGTATAGCTTAATACATTCATATTTATTGCCCAACTCTCAGTGGCAGAGAGCTAGCTGTGCACACACATATTTCCTATTCTTGCTTGATTTATAGCTAAATACATTTTCCATTCCCCCTTCTAATTAGGTATATCCATGTGAATGAGGTTTAGCTATGGTCACCCTTGGAGTGTGTGGGGATCCCAGAAAATACATTTTGTAGGTCTCTCATCTATTTAAGAAATTTGATCAAAAATGTATTACAGAGGTTATGCACTCATGCAAGTTATAATCAGTGAAATTTAGAATTAGCAGTGAAAATTTAATTGAGAACATGTACTTATGTTTGATTTATCATCCAATACATGAAAAGGTTCTCTTTAGCATCCATTTACCATGTCTTCCTATTCAGGTGAAGGAACTTCTCTGGGTTTCTTATTATCAAACATACCATTTCTGGCTAATTTCTTATTTCCCACTGTGAGAAAAAGATAGCAATGCTGTTATTACTCACAATGCCATGAATTTTTGGAACTGCTTTGTATTTAAACCACATATATCCTCTTGCCTCTGCAGATCCCTAATAACATTTAGTTAATGCTGGCTGCATCATTGCTCAAGACATTGCATCATCCATTATGTGCCCAAGACTACCAGCTTTCAATGACTTTCCCAGAGATTCTTATTCTGCTTTACTGATGATGATCACAAACGCAAGAACTATTCAGTGTGCAGGATAGTGTGAAAGATGATTCATTTTCTGATCATTTGAGAGTTACTACTTGGAAAGCAAAATGGCACATCTTTCAACCATATCTCATCTGGAACTCTTTAGGCAAAAAAAAAAAAAAAAAAAAAAAAAAAAAAAAAAAAAAAAATCACTCTATTTCCAGAGTGTGACCTCTTTCAATGTTGGTTGCATAGCTGCCTTCTACACATTGCCACTGTTGGAAAAGATAGAGATGGGGCCTTTAGATGGAGCAAAAAAGACAGTTACAGTCATACAAGAAATGACTGTCTGTCCTCTGACTTGGATGAGCACTATACCACTGCACCTATTGGAGATAAAAATATATTATTCAGAGGCCCCTGTGGCATTGTGAAGCAATAATCTAGAAGTCCTTTGGAAGAGATAGGTGTAGCCACAAATGGAGGATGGCCTGATGCATGGTGTTCTTGGAGTCTTTGGCTGGAGGGCACAAAGACAACATTTACGATATAGATACTTTATTCATTTATAGAATATGAACATTTTAAACATTGATTCAATAAGTCTTGGCTATTTGAAGGCTTTTAAAAGTTTTGTCTAGAGTCACTTCAATTTTTACTTCTGTCTCAAAGACAGTAAAATACATGAACAAAAATGTCTGTAGTTGAATCTAATTCTCTAAGCTAACCGCAGGTTTGTATGCACTTTTTGCACGTGATATTACTGTTATTCATTACATTTCTGTTATAAATAAGATTCATTCTTTGACTTGGTGGGGGCTGGTTTTCCTGAGGCATTTGTTCCCCTTTTGTTTCTTCAGATTTATGAGCCTGGCAAGCCTTTCTGTCTGCTGCTGAAAAGACTATTGTACCCATGTACACACAGTCCCAGCAAATAATTTATTTCAGACCTCTGAGAACATTCTTTTTCTCACTCTCAAAACAGGGATTTTTCATTTCAGTCATCGGTCCCAATCTTAGCAGTGATTCCACAAAGTCAGTATTCATTTTCAATAAAAAAAAAAGAAAAAAGAAAAAGTTATACCTGAGGAGGCTTTGACATAGAAAAATGGAACAATGGTGAAAATGGTCCTGGATTTTATGCTGCTATCAAAAAAATTTTGGTCAAGCACAAAGTCTTAATTTTTAAATACTTTATTTTCCTCCTTTGTTTTCTGGTTCTTTCATCCTTATCTCAAATACTAGAAAAAATAAATCTATTTCAGTTTAGCAACAAAACATTTGATTGGGAGGTAGTGATTCAATTAATTCAAAGAACAGATTTTATTTTAGTTACAAGAATTATTCTTTCTCTTGACTTATTTTGGATGATTATCTCATTAGTTTTTCTAGAGACATAACTTTATTGATATAATGATATTTTTTCTCCATTTGCTTTTATAATTTTTATAATTATGTCTGAGATTTTATAAGATTTATAAGATACTATTATCTATTAATTTTATTCATTACAAAATTTTCTGATCTGTGTGTAAGTACATGTCTTGTTACATCACTATGTTATAAGGCTATGTGAGACTTTGGGAATTTGTGTAGCTCATTTTCTTAGGTACAGAAAAAAATGTGGCTACAACTGTCCCTAAAATTAGTCTTTCTTAAAATTCCCTAAAGAAGAAGATATTTCTTCACCTTTCACTCTGAAAAGAAACCTGACTTTTAAAGAAATGACCAAAGAGATCTTGACCATAATCCATAACAACTTGACAAAGGTATACATTTATGATTCGCTTCTGAAAGTCTCATACGAAACCCTGGGATACATTTCATAAAGTCAATGGATGTCATATTTTCTTTTTCCCTCTCCTGATCATCCTTTTGTCTATTTTAACATAAACTATACGGGAATCAAGTGCCTAGATTGTTAAACAGGAAAAGATGAGTCTCGTTTTAGCTACTCTGTTGGCAGCAGAACTATTTCTAAACCATTCCTTTTTCAACCTTTACGAAAGCCAGCTGCAGGACTTATATATGGGCAAAAATTAGCATGGATTCAGCAGGATTTGTATTCCCATTTTCATCAGCTAAGAAATAACATTTGATTACAATATATAATCAAAACTGTTTAGAAACAGTTTTGTCAACATTTATAAAAAATGATATATTACTCATCAAGTATTCTTTATTGGTGATATTGGGAAAATTACTCAGTCTCTCTCTTGCTTGTTTTTTTTTTCAATCTTGAAGTTGATAATATTTACTTCTTTTAATAAAACTCACAAAAAACATGTGTTGACATTGAGCTAAACACTCCCATTATGTAAATTTTTAGGAAATAATTCAACATTTTAGAAAAAAAAAAAAACAAAACAGAAAAACCATCAGCATGTTGTGAACCAGGGAGTACCTTGTCTTGTAACATTTTCAAATAGCCACAGTAGTACTTCTCACACACATTGCAAAAAGGAAAATATACCACATCACTAGTGCTGATAAATTGAAATATATTTTCATAGACATTTATTAGTAAGGAGCCTTTTTATACTTAGCATTTAACAACCACTTTCCTGATTCCTTGGTTTCCTATATTAATATATATTATTTTATTTTGGCATTAGACAACAGAACTTCTCATATACTTTTCATGAAGACAAATGTTTCTTATCTTGAAAACTTGTCTTCTTTGATCATGAAGACTTGGTAAGAATGTGTCTATATGTGGTGACCAAAATTTACAATTAATGCTGAGGTATGAGGCCTGAATAATAAGAAGGCATAATTAAAAATTTTAAAATAAGGTTAATCCTGAAAATCCAAGGTTTATGGTTGCTTTAAATTAAAAAGGGTAAGCATCATCCAGATAAGTTATGAAATTATGTAGATACAGGATGTATGTTGCATTTTCAGTGTGATCATATTTGTGCATAACTAATTAAAAATTAATTTAAAAATTAACCTCAGCTGGGTGCAGTGGCTCACGCCTGTAATCCCAGCACTTTGGGAGACCGAGGTAGGTGGATCACCTGAGGTCGAGAGTTCAAGACCAGCCTGACCTACATGGAGAAATCTCATCTCTACTAAAAATACAAAATTAGCTGGATGTGGTGGCACATGCTTGTAATCCCAGCTACTCGGGAGGCTGAGATAGGAGAATAGCTTGAACCTGGGAGGTGGAGGTTGCGGTGAGATGAGATTTTGCCATTGCACTCCCGCCTGGGCAATGAGAGCAAAACTCTGTCTCAAATAAATAAATAAATAAATAGCCTCTAATATTTCTTTAAGTCATCTCTGGACTTTCAGAATTATTACAGAATTAAGATATATTACAGAATACTGGTTGATTCTTTTATTTCACAGAGGATGACAATAAGACTCAAAAAAGCCATAAAGGACTAGGACCTGAATTTCTTTTAATTCTACACCTGTTCTTTCCAACAGTGGGTTCCTTTTCTTTATTTCCTCTCAACTTTAACAATATTTTTTGCATTCTTTGTTTCAAGTAGATGATTTATACCAACTATGTGATCTTATTTTATTTATTTATTTTTATAACTGAAGTAGCTATCAGGAACTGTCAAATCCAAGGGAAATGCTTCATCAGAAGCATCTCCACTCCCTCCAATGCCCACCACCACTTCCAAAGTTCAAGCAAAGAGGCACAAATGGTTTCTTACTTTTCCACATAATGCTGATACTCTCAGCCTTCCAACATCCACTTGGTTATGTATTTTTCATACTGACATGGCTGGAATTTCTGCCTCTCTCCATGCAGAAATAATCCCAGACAAAAGACTGGCCAAAACTCCAAAAGGAGTTATTAGGGCTGGGTGTTGTGCCTCACGCCTGTAATCCCAGAACTTTGTGAGGCTGAGGTGGGAGGATCACATGAGCCCAGGAGTTCAAGACCATCCTGGCCAACATAGTAAGACTCCAACTCTGTATTAAAAAGAAACAACAACAAAAGGAGTTACTCATAGTAATATCCATATTATGGTTATCCAAGTTATCCATAATAATATCTATAATAAAATCCAAAATAAAATAACCATATCCATAGTAAAATTTATGTTAAATCATTTTCATGTCATATATTAAGTAATATTCAAATTGTTCTCATCAAGCTAATCTTGCATTTTCTCTTATTCTGTGTCTTATAAATAAGAGCATTGTGAAGGTGTTTGCAACTGAAACATGTTTGTAGCTGGTGTTTGATCTTTGTGCATTAATTTCAATCCAAGATCAAGTCACCAACAGACCAAGTGTCTGGTGAAGGAGTACTTCTTGGCTTGTAGATGGCTGCCTACTCATTGTAACCTTACATGGCAAACAGCAAAGAGCTCTCTGGGATCTCCTTTACAGGGGCACTTAATCACATTCATGACGGCTCCACCTCCATAATATAATTACCTCCAAAGGCCTCATCTCCTAATACCATCATGTAAGGGGCTTAGGATTTCAATATTTGGAGAGGAAAAGAAACATTCAGTCTATATAGCAGGTGACTTGTTTTTTCCCCAATAGAATGTCAGAATATGATTTGATTCCAAAACTACCTTAACTGAAAGCTAAAGTAGGGGGTATTGGCTTGGGGACAAGGTAAAGGATATAAGCTATGTGGATGAAGAGGTAACTAATTCACAAACGGAAACAGCTCTTTGTGCCTTACTCTGAGCTAAAATCATAATGCTTGTTGTTCTTGAATATCATGCAAATTTCTCTATGGCCAACCTAACCTGGAACAACACAGTGTAAGGAATTTTGAAAAATGTTATTTCTGCTTAATTAAACTGATTTGAAACCACCACTCTATTTGACATGACAAATATAGCCACAGCTGTAATTAAAGCTTATTATAATCATTCCAAAACTGTATTGAAGTCCTGCCTTCTGGTCTGCTTGTTTTCACTGTCCCTCCACTACAAGCTATATCTAGAACAACTAGCATCAACTTTCAAAATAATTGAACTAATTATGAGAGTTCTTCTAAATAAAAGTTTTTTGATTCCTACATTGACTATTCCATGGATTAAAATCCACAGTCGTCATCATCATATGTGAGTATATTTACAGTTTGGCTCTAAACACTTTGTATACTGTTATAGAGTCCCAGGTTTCCTGGAAATTTGTGTTCCTAGTGTTTTTTGAACACACTATGCACTTTCATGCTTTTATATTTATCTCTCATGCAAATCCCTGCTTATTTTTAAAAATGAGACTCAAACAACGCCCTTGGTATTTCTAACCAACTCTGCTCCATTCCCTACCAGCCAGTGAAAGTCATTTTTCTATGAACCTCTTAAAGTACTGGTCCCAGCTTCCATTACGGTAGTTATATTTGCTATATACTTTTTAAACAGCTTGTCCTAGTACCCAGAAGTCTTTGAAATCTTTGAAGTCTTTAAATTCAGGCCTTTGCCTTATATTCACTTATGTATCCTCAGCATTTTCGAAAGGACTGATAGTTACTAAGAGCTTAATAAGCATTTGTTTAAAAAAAATTCCCTTAGTCAGTAAAAATATAGTCAAAGAAACTTGAATTTTTGGTGATTTTTGACGAATCACTTTATCTTCTGTTGAAACACCAATTGTTCAAAGTTTCAACAATTTGGAGGTATGAATTATCTATCAGATATTGCCTTAGGAGTATAGAAAATGTACGTCTTATGTTAAATGTAGTCTCTGACCTATCGAAATGTAATAACCTCTGCAGTAAACATAATGCTATAGCTTTTATAATATTAATTTATTTTGTTTATTTTGGTTTTGTTATTGGCATTGTTTTCATTTTTACAAATTATCCTACCACTTCAACTGCACAAAAATAATCAGTTAATTTTGTCTACTTCTCTTAATATTTATGAGAATTGACTCTCCAAGCCTTATTAACATTTGTCCAATCCTTTACATTACTAATTAGATTTTGGAATCCTGAGCAACCGTAATATTTACTGCTTTTGTTTTTAAAAACTTTGCAGCAAAAGTGTTCCACAATGTTTTGAAAAGCATATCTTACACCTTCTTTTGCTACATATGAAGTTTGCCTATCAAGAAATGTTACCATGCAGCAATGTACATCTTCATTTTAGTTTTTAGGCTCTTCTGACTTTATGGAAATGTAAATGTTCAACTGGTAATAGCTAAGCTAAATAATAGGCTAAAATTTACTAGTTGACTCTAATGACTTATATATGTCTGTGTTTTAGTATAATATATATAGAGGGAAAAGAGTATTTGTTTCACTTAGCATTTGTATGCTCTATACAGAAATCAAATAGACTCACATTTACTGCTTCAGTCATTAATTCAGTACAGTTAAAACTTTTGCAGCAACTACACAATTATTTGTCTTACAGTTCCTTAACTTTTCCTTTAAATTATTATATAAGTAAATAAATAAATGACTTATGCTACTGTATTAGACTTAGTCTACTTTATTTGCTTTGTTACTGAATAACGTTATAATAATTTTTCATGAGTAATGTAATATTTATAAATAAAAGTAGTTCTAGCTGAAGTTCAAAATATAATCAAATTATTCATACAAAATATGATAATCTTTTAGATATTTTCTTTCAATCTTCATTTCTGGAATGAAAACTAGAACCAAGGGATTTCAGTCTATAAACAACTTCAATGCCTAGGACATCTATCACCATTTAGAGAGTAAATTTGCGAAGATTTAGCATGAAAAGTAAAGACTTTTTTACTACCCTTGAAAATTTATGCCCAGATTATTCTGGGATATCCAATGACACTGAAATAACAGCTTATCACTTCACCTACTATGCGGCAGCAATGACTATTATAATTATTTTTCTTTAAACTATATTAAAAGCCTGTTTTGTTCCAACCACTGGCATACAACATAAATCTAATCTTTTCCCACAGAACAGCTCTGAAATTCTTTTAAGACAGCTACTTGGATCCCAAAGTATTGTCTATGCAAGGAAATTTAATTTTATTAGTTCTATAAGAAAATATGTTGAGTACCTACTTTATGTCAGGTATTGTGCTAGATATTTGAGATACAATCTCAAACTTGACAGATCTTGGTCTGTGCTCATGAACTCACCATCTCGTGGAGGGGTCTGATCATACACAAGTAAGTAACATAAAACTTATTTTCCCCCAGTTTTCACTATGCTCATGACACTTCTCTAAATATATGCAGCTTTCATTATATTCTTTTAAAATCGTTGTTCTCAAACTAAATGGAATATTTGGATTAGTAATGACTTTAAGCAATTTATTCAGCCACTCATTACCTCAGTTTCCTTAATGATAAAAGGAGCTGTTGGAATAGCTACATTCTTAATTGTAAGTTTTAAATAAAATATCATATGTAAATAATTTAGCATAGTGTTTGTAACTTGGAAAGTACTACATAAATGTTAGTGATTATTATTGCACCCAGGAAAATCATAATTATTCTCCTTCATTTTTCTAAATGCTGTCTAAATCACATTAGTTTTTTTGATGAACACATTGTACTACTATTGAGAATTTGCCAGTCATCCTAATTCTTAGTTATGACTGAAATATAATGCAATTTAAATTTTATTTCCCAAATATACTTTTCATTTATTTTGAGTTTTACCTTCATAGAAAGACTCACCATTCCAAACAATGTCTATATTTCTATATCTTAAATATATTGCAGTGTATTTCTTACTCACCAATTTTATGCAATCTGCATTTAATTGACATAGCTACTATTTTGAACACTGAATAGTACAATACTAAATCCAAAATCCTGTGACAATTCATTGACCCATTTGGAAGAAAGATATTGTGCAAATAATTACCTTTTAAATATTTAAGCACAGATATTATATATAATAATAAGCAGATAAAACTCCAAAGTTTCCTTGTAAGATTAAGCACATTGTAAGATATTCATAAATCTTTCCCTGATTAATTAAAGATGAGGCTTGGGCTATACTGAACTTTGTTTTACTCTGTGAGTGATGGCTGAGATTTATCACACAAATACAGATTCAAATAAAGTCACCAATGTACAGACCAGAGGGACAATTTTTAGGTACTGATAATTATAATCATATCCATGACAATAATAATATTTATGTAATTGTTAATTGAGACTTCTCTTGGTGAATACAAAAAAAAAAAAAAAAAAAAAAAACCAGCAAGGAAGAGCAAATACAGACTTAAACAAATCAGCAGATGCCTCTATTACAGCTGCCAAGAGGCACAACTCGTTTTCAAGCAGACTCTCTGAAATTTATTGTAAAACTTTTCATTGGCTGAAAGCCATCCACACCTACCAGACATGCCGTTAAGGGAGAAATGCCATCTCTTTTACATAAATGATACAATGCCCAGAACAAGTCATCTGTGGGATAATGGTATCACTCTTGATATCCCTGAAAATGATATCAAATAAGTGGTAGACAGATTTATTTTACTTGTAAATGCATCCCTGTCTAGCACCCACTCACACACTGATATTTGTTTAAAGAGTTCTACCTTATTGCGCTCTCCTGAAGTACTGCATAGGCATTTCATACCATCTGCAACAAGGAGACAAGACTAGAATCACCACTAATTCACATATTTTTGAATAGCTGTCCATTTAGATCCTCAGGACAGTGTCTTCTTTGTGTCACATTGCAAGCATTTGATTATGCTGCAAGCTGGTTATAATTACATCAAAATCCACTCCAATCCCAACCTCCTTTATTATGGGAATTTATTATTCATTTTCAAATACATTTATTGCAGATTTTCTGAGTAGTGTCCCATCAATTGTGACAGAAAAAGAAAAAAATAATGTTATCTGAACAGAAAAAGAAAAAAATAATGTTATCTGGAAACTTTCAGCTATTATTAAAGGACTTATTCACTTGGTTTTTAGGCAGAACCTTGACTACAATTTTTATTACCATTAGTAGCAACTCCAGATTACTAACTCCAAAGGATATCAGTTTACTGAGCAAACAGTCAGTGGGCCAGCAAACGGATGGCATGTTGTTTTTCATTTCTGGCCTGTCGTAGCCACTCAACTGATGAAATTAAATCCCCTAATGACTCAGACTCAGTAGTGTCTTGTGCATGTATATGTGTGTGTATGGGAGAGGAGTGTTGGCCAAAGTTAATACATATTTTGTCTTAATGTTTCTAGAATTTGACACCTCTTCTTTGACCTCATCACTGTCTTAATTCAACTCTCCTTAGTTTATCATTTTGGTTATTGAAGCAGCCTGCCCGCTATTCTCTTTGTCTGGAGTCTGATCTGATTAGCTCTGAAGAAAACCAAGGAGATTCTGGAAAGAATACTGACTTTGTGGTAAGGAGAACTGATATCTGAGCAAGGCACCTAGAGTCACAGAATATTGGATCTGAAGGGCAAAGAGCACCTAAGAGTGAAGGCCAATGACAACAACAGAAAACGAGAATCTGTAATTAGATCTAAACACAAGTACAGTATAGCTTATGTAATTACATCTAAACAGAAGTACAGTATAGCTTATACTTAAAGCAGCTGTTTTTTTTTTTTTTTTTTTAGTGTGCGGAATCTAAGCACGCAAGTTTTTACTACTTCAATTTTTTTTCAACTCAGAAGTAAGTCATGACAGCTTTCTGCTAAATTATACTAACTGCTTTCTCACATTTCTCTCAAATGTATGATGACATACATTTTGTATTGAATCTCTAGGAGACTGTCCTGTGTGTAATATGCATTTAATCAATGATTTTTAAATGATTTATGTGAGAAAATAAACAAAAGACATCCTCGGTTTCTTCACTTACAAAAATAAAAAGGCCAAAGTAAAAAATTTCGGAAAGCCTTACATTGTAACCATTTAAAATTTTATAATCGTAAACGTAGAATAGGAAATACCAATTTAATAATTGGTTCTTGAATCAAAATTAGTCATTGTTTCTCTAGATGGTGCTGTTTCTCATTTTGGCTAGCAATACAATTATTTCTGTTAAAAAAAAAAAAAAAAAATCCTTCCAGGTTTCTATGACTTTTTATCATGTTCCAAAGGCTTGGAGTAGAAAAAAAAAAAATCAAGGTTTAAGGAAATGACAACTAGAAGCTGGTGTCTTCCCTAATGGTGTTGAATATTCCAGGAAAACAAATAACGAGCAGAAAGGGGGACAGGGTATTTTGGACATCACATTTGAGACATATTTTGGCTGGAGTTCAAGATTTTCTTGGTAACTAACAGACAGACACGGAATTCCATCCAACTATTCCAAATGAAAGCACTGGCAGTAGCTAAACAACTTAAAAGGTAAAGAAAAAAAAGTAGGAAATTTGTATTGCTGAATCTCTACTTAATTTTTTTCCCAACACTGTGCATACCAAGTTTATAGAGTTATGAGGAAGGACAGCCATACGTACAAATGGAAATAATAATTTAGCTTTCACAAGACATGTGCTTTATAACTTCCAAGACTCTAAAACTCCAATGATTAACAACATTCCAATTATATTTGAATTATATTTCATTGAGATTCTATTTTTAATCTCTTTACAATTTATAATAAATATCAATGTGATATTGAGTGCACAAACATTAGAGCAGTTGATTAAATAGCTATGCAATAAAGTGAGTGGGAAATACAAAATATGCTCCTGGGACAGGAGAAAATAAAAGAATAGTGCTATGTGAATTCTGACGGTCTAATGCACATTTTTCCTGACTACATATAGCAAAATTTTCAGTGCTGTGTTCCACCATAGCAAGAAGTAGACAAGGTGAAAATTTATTTTTATAAAGTAAATGAACTGATTTTTATAAAGTAAATGAACTAGAGGGAATATATAGCCTAAAATATTAATTACTACCCAATACAATTATTGCTGACAATTTTCAATAGGAAGATTAAATATATACAAAGCAATTAATATTAGCATATTAATATTTGCTGTGAATTAGACCTTCCTCTGTAGTGAGTGGAGGTAAACTTTTTCATGTAAAATATTACCTGAAGTTGGAGTCCACTAGCTACCTGTCAAATTCATTTTCTTTTTTGAGGCATGATTATATTTGAAAGACATTTAGATAATATAGACATTTAATAAAGTAATAAGGAAGAGTCTGAGGCCAACTCAACTTCTTAGGAAAAGTGTTTTCTTATGAAGGAGATGCTCTGTCCCTCATTTCAAACCAGCTGATGTTTTCCCAGAAACTTTTTAGAATATATTACTTTAGATCCTGAAAATAGAAATACACAAAGAAAAGGACTTACTTAATCTTCTGTCTTCTGCTGAAAAACAGATTTTAAAATGTATATTTATGTTTTCAGCTACAATGGAATACCTACTCAAATCATGAGTAAGGATTTTATCTATTATTGCATCTCTTTGTTCCTAAACATAAGGAAAAAAATTCTAATTCCAGATGTTCTGATTCATTTACACTTAGCCATCAAGTTTTTATGTTGCTAAATGTTTTTAATGCATAAAAGTTATAGTGACATTTTAAAAGTATTTTTGTCTCTACATCATAAGACCATATTTTCTTGATATATTATAAGTCTTATTTATTAAGAAAACAAAGGAGAAATGTAAATGAGGAAATGTTTTTACTTGATTTTGGCTATTTCTATGTAATGTTAATCATTTTAAAATGAAAAAGCCCATGTAAAATACAACTAGATTTTGCATCCATATGATGGCAAATCAATGATCAATATTATTGAAGGCTCTGTGTATATAATATAAAACCTAAGTGAGAATTGGAATTACGGTAATTTTTAAGCCTCTCAAAGAAATCCATTTTGATTTGACCATGCACAATTCTACCATTTTCTCCAATTTTCTGAAGCCATGCTAAGATAGCAAAACAAATTTAATGATGTTCTTGCTAAACATTATGTTGATAATACTAAACTGGCTTCTGTGAAAGATGTGAATGAATTACTATTAGTATCAGGATCCAGTGGTTTCCTGAAAAAGATTTAGTCTAAGTTACTTTGAAAAATGATGGTATGCCATCCTGAGCTGCATATTGCCATCCTGAGCTGACCCAGGAAATAATCAGCCACTTGACTGAGACAGACATAGAATTCTGGTGAAGAATCTCAAGTCATATGTCATATTTTGCATCATAGTGTCACAGCTATTTGCATTAACAATGCACAAATAATAATGACAAAAGAATTAAAAGCAATAAAACATATTTTTCATTTTTGCTAGACTACAAATCCTATATTATTTTCTCTATCAGCAGTTTAGATTGTTTAACTTAGCAACTTCATTGATTTGGGATAGCTTGATGGGAACTTGGAAGCATTCAATTTATTCATTTGCTTGTTCATTTATCTTTCACTCATTCATTTAACAAATGTTCAGTGAGTGCCTACTGTGGCATGATGGTGACTGTTCCAGTACCCACTGAAGATAGAACAAAAACCAAACAGAAATGGTTTCTGCCTTCTTTATTTTGATTGGGGAAGGACAGAACTAACAGATAATAAACATACCATGTGCTACATGATGAAAACTGTTATGAATAAAAACAAGGCAAGACAAATATTAAGCAACTTTAGGAGAGTCATTGGGAAGGCCTCTCTGTTAATGTGGTGTTTCAGTAGCTCCTACAAACCATCTGGCTATTTGGCGGAAGATTGTGCTAGGCAGAGGGAAGAGTACGGGCAGTGACTCTGAAAAAGGATCATGCTTTTCATAAGTAAGGGTTAGCAGAAAGGTCAGTGTGCCTGGAGCAGAGAGAGGAAAGGTCATAAGATGGGAGACCTGAGACACATTTTTCAGAGCCTTCTATACACTCAGCCTGCATCTATCTTGCAGGGAATGTAGAAATATGAGCTGTAGTTTCTATTCTCATAGAGCTTTTATTCTGAAAGGGCCATTAAGACTAATTTACATAGAGAACAACATAATGCTTAACATACTTAAATTAATTGTGTAGTATGGATTTTATAACAACTAATTGTTCTAAAATTAGGTAAAATATCCTGACCTTGCAGGGGCAGTGTTAACTTATAATTACCTTCAAAGTGCTTTTTGTTATACTTGAAACATTTTACAAAATGATTTGAAATGCACAGCTACAGTTTTCAAAAATAACCCTAATTATATTCTATAAAACGAAGAATGGCAAATTTAACGCAGATAAGACACAAATTTATCAAACTATTTACTTTGCTCTTCTTTAGAAGCATTTAAAATAAAAACAAAGATCACCAGGAGTCAATATTGGTTCACTTAAAACAAACTATGTTTGACTTTTTCTTTTTTTCTGTTTTTTTATTGTTGTTGTTGTTGTTGCTTTTATTTACATATTTTAGGATTGTTATTCTGGCAGACTAAAGAAATGTGTTAGGCATTGATATTCATCAGTGTTATTTGAATGAGAATAATATATTGAACACAAGTGAGAAACATGAACGTGAGTATTGTGAAACCATCCCCACAAGATTGACAAGAATTGCCTGCTGAGTTGTGGACAGAAATATAGTCACTATATAATTAAGCATTAATCAGGCTGCACTTCCTTGTTGCTAAAAGTCACATAGCACTAGATACCCACTACCTACCATTTGCATTACCCTTTTTCCTGTAGGTAGGATTTCTGACATTAGGGTCATAAGACCATTTAAGAATTGGATTGTATCCCCCTTGTTCTATAGACAAAATCTCTGACATTAGAATCATAAAGCTTTTGTTTAAGGACCACTTAAGATGTTTTTCAGACTATGAGTTTTAGCAATGTTAGTTGAAGACTCCCATAGGGAGAATGGGATCAGCATGAGAGTACAGCTTCTCCCTGTTCCGTGATGTCATCCTGTACTCTTCAACCAATCAACAGTCTCCATACTTCGATCCACTTCAAAACCCTTGAAAACCCTAGTCCCAAACTCCTCAGAGAGGTGGATTTGAAGTTCCTTTCCATCTTCTCTTTGGTGGTCCTATGATTAAACCTCTTCTTCTGCTGCAACCCAATGCCATGGTATAATGACTTGATGTGTGCATCAGGCAATAGACTTATTATGGTTATAGCAGTTATATCACTGTGTGGATTATCAACTGGTTGAATAACTTTATTGTAGGATGTCTATTAGCTTATATAACTCTCGTTATGATCATGAAATTAATTTTGGAGCAAAATGCCAAATGAAGTACTACTACACATTGAAAATATGAAAAAGGAAAAAACATGTTTTCTCCTTTCATACAGCTTACAATCTTTGGAAGACAGGAAGTAAATAACAATTTCAAATATATCATAATATTTACAGAAGTATCCATAAGACCATACAAATGAAAGTGCCAACTAAACTTAGGGATTAGGCATAGCAAACACCCACGTGAGGTTGTGATTTGAACTGTATCTAGAGGATAAGTAGTTTTAGCTAAATGATTCAGGAGATGATTGCAGTAGAAAGTACTCTAGGAAGAAGAAACAATGAATGTGAAGCTATTCTGAGGCTGAGATCATTATGTTAGAGAAAAAAACTAAAAAAGAGAAGTATAAATGGAACAAAAAGGGCAGAGTGGTATTAAAAGAGACTGGAGCTATAGGATAGAGGGTTTTGTTGTATATGCTGATATTTTGGATCTTCAATTGTAATGGAGAGCCAATATTATTATATAATAAAGTAAAAAAAAATAAACTATGAGAAACAGAAAATACATTTGGTGTTTATTATGGGTTGAATCGCTTCCCCTCAAAGTTTATATGCTGACGTTCTAACACCCAGTTCTCAGAATGTGACCTTCTTTGGAAAGAAGGTCATTACAGATTTAATTAGTTAAGAGAAGGTTGTACTGGAGCAGTGTGGGCCCCTAGTACCATATGTCTGGTGTCTTTATAAAATGAGAATTTTGGACACAGACACATGTATAGACACAGGGAGAAAACCATATGAAGGTGAAGACAGAGATTGATGCAGAAGAAAACACAGATTGACAGCAAACCACCAGAAGCTAGGGGAGAGCCTGAAACATATTCTCCGTCACAGTCCTCACTCAGAGGGAACCAATCCTGCCAACATCTTGATCTCTGACTTCTAGCATCTAAAACTGTGAGATAATAAATTCTATTGTTTAAGACACCAGTTGTGGGACTTATTCCAGCAGCCCTAACACACTGTCAGAATTAGGATTCACAATGATGACAAAGGCTGTAGCAAAGGGTTGAATCTAAAAAGATAAAATAATGTAGGGTTAAATGTGAAGTCTTTCCCTGGGTCAGATCTTATTTGTGCAAGGGAATGGTCCCAGAGATATGGTCTAGCAGTTGCATGAGATTAACAAAAGATACACTTTTTTAGTTTGAAGTATACTTAATATGATTCATTGGTATACTTTGCAGCTCACTTATATTTCAAAGTGCATTTTAAAATACAATATTTTGTTTAGTAATATTTCAAAACATTTGTCAGTCTTGAAAATTTCCTTCCTACTTGACCCTTGTCGACACTAGTCAGCAACATGCAAATTGCCTTAAGAATTAGTTTTGTTATACTAATTAGTTTACAAGATTACAAAGACAAAGGACATTTCTTTCATTTTTAAAGTCTGAAAAATGCTCTTTAAGTTTTTGTTAGAAATAATAATTTCAAAATCTAAGCCTTTTAATTTGTAATACTAAAAGTTTTATAGTGGTGTGTTTTCAATGTTTGTTTTGAAAAAAAAAATAACAGAGAAGGAAAGAATACAGAACATAGTCTTGTGCTCTAAATTTGCAGACTTTATTAAATTCTGCAAATTTAAAAATTTTTTGCAAATTTCTTTTCAAAAATCCCACTCTCTGTCCTTTACATTTTTTTTCTCATTTCTTAACATGGAAGCATAAGTCATTTACTGGATAATTTTCTTCTCTAATAAAAGGATTTGATGATATCTGTTTTCCGGTAAGCACCACTTTTGTTGCTTTTCCAACATTTTGATGTGTAGGGTTCTTATTTTTATTCAGTTCAAACTGTTTTCTAATTTTACTTCAGATGTCTTATTTTTACCTTGGTTTACTTAGAAGTGCATTGTTTAGTCTCCAAGTATTTGAGGAATTTTCCAGATATTTTCCTGATAAATTTCAAGTTATTGTAATCAGGTAATACACTTTGCATGATACTAATCCTTTAAAATATAATTAGAATATTTTTGTGGCCCAGTATCCTAACTCAGTTGATGTTTTATGTTCAACTGAAAGAAATGTGTATTTCACTCTTGCATAGTCATTTAAGTCAGGTTACATTGATTAGGTCACATTGTTTGGTAGCATTGTTCGAGCATTTTACATGCTTTTCGATTTCCTCTCCACATATTCAATATTGCAAGTAGAATGGTTGACCAGGCTAGGTGGCTCATGCCTATAATCCTAACACTTTGGGAGGCCGAGGTTGGGGAACCATCTGAGGTCAAGGGTTCGAGACTAGCCTGGCCAGCATGGTGAAACAATGTCTCTATTAAAAATACAAAATTCAGCAGGGCATGGTGGTGCATGTCTGCAACCCCAGCTACTCAGGAGGCAGGGGAATTGCTTGAACCCAGGAGTCAAAAGTGGCAGTGAGCCAAGATTGCGCCACTGCACTCCAGCCTGGGTGACAGAGTAAGACTCTGTCTCAAAAAAAAAAGAGAGAGAGAGAGAATAGAATGGTAACGTCTTCTATTTTATTAAATACTGTGGCTCTGTGTATTCATTCAATTGTATTAATTATTGCTTCAAGTATTTTGAAGTTCTGTTACTAAGTGCATACACATTTAGAATTGTTATGTTTTCTTAATGAATTGACACCATTATCACTGTAATGTCCCTCTTTATTCATGGTAATATATGTTGTTCTGAAGGTTACTTTACCTGATATTAATTCAGTAACTACAACTTTGCTACTGGTGGCAAATTCACACAGGTCTGCAGCAACCTCAATTCTTGCCTCTTCAGAAGAAAGAACTCAACCAAGGGGTATAAGGCAGAGTGAGACACTGCAGCAAGGTTTAGAGCTGGAGTGAAAGTTTATGAAAAGGCTTCGAACAGAAACAAAAGGAAGGGAAGTGCACTTAGAAGAAGGTCAAGTGGGCGACCTGAAAGACAAGTATCTGCTCTGACCTATCGATGTGGGGTTTTATACATTGGCATACTTTCAGGGTCTTACATCCCTTGTCCCCTGATTCTTCCCTTGAGGTGGGCGTCCACATGCGCAGTGGCCTGCTAACACTGGGGAGATGAGCGTGCGCAATGTATTTACTGGAGTTGTATACACACTCACTTGGAGCATTCTTCCATTACCAGGAAAAATGTCCCTGGAAAGTTATACACCAGTTAAACACCACCATTTTCCCTCTTAATTCACAGGCATGAGCCCACTTGCCCAACTCCTGAGATCTTATTGAGAAGACGATCTCAATTTCAGGTTTTTTTCTATCTGTTGGGAGACTGCCTTTCCCTGGGGCCGGCTTCAGTCAATTGTTTTTTAGAGAGGCCGCTTAACAACTGCCTGACCGCCTCCGAGTGGTTGCTAGCACTCTTTGGTATGGGGACACCCTCTTCCACCCTGTTCATGTCTGACTAGCTGCCTACTATCACAGGTTTCTTTTGAATGTTTCAGAGTAGATCTCTTTCTTCATCCTTTATCTCTTTTAACCTACTGTAAATTTATTTACAATTGTACTTATATATTTGTATTATGTATCATATTTGTAAGAAATTTTTATACATGCTGTATTTATCTTCAAAGTAGTTTTCTTCCATAAAGCATTTAATTGAGTTTTGTTATTTTATCTGATTTACAAACTCTATCTTATAATTGGAGGGTTTAGACAATTTACTTAGAGTTAACTATTGATATGGTTGTATTTAAATCTCACTTGATTATCTCGTTTGTATTTGTGTCATCTGTTCCTGTTCCTTTTTAAAAACTTTTCCTGCCTTCTTTTAGATGAATTGATTACTTTTGTGATGCTATATTCATATTCAGTCATCACTATTTAGGTAGCACAGTTCACTTTTTAGCAGTTGCACTAGCTGATGTTTTTAAATTTCAGCATGTATCACCTGGAGAACTTATACAAACAGAAATTGCTGAGCACCACATCCAGAGTTTCTGGGCCAGGTGCAGTGGTTCATGCTGGTAATCCCAGCGCTTTAGGAGGCATAGGCAGGCTGCTCACTTGAGCCCAGGAGTTCCAGAACAGCCTGGGCAACATAGAGAAACCATGTCTCTACAGAAAATACAAAAACGTAGCCAGGCATGGTGATGCACACCTGAAGTCCTAGCTACTCAGGAGGCTGAGATAGGCGATTGCCTCAGCCTGGGAGTTTGAGGCGAGCTGCAATGAGCCATGATCCCACCACTGCACTCTGGCCTGGGCAGCAGAGTAAGACCCTGTCACACACACGCACACAACCACAAAAAAATAAAATAAACTGTTTCTGAACAGTTTAGTACACATATGTGTCAGTTAAAATTCCCGAAATACTATTCTGATATACTAGTTTTACTTATAAGGGGAAGGGATATTATACTTTTAAAATTATGTTTTATTTAATTAATTAATTGCATTTACTTATTTTTAATTGCCTTCAAAAGCAATCATTAAGGACCGGTCTCCTGGTTTAATGTGTCTTAATCAGATTCAATTCAGGTTTATTTTATAATGAGATTAATGATGAAGTTAAAGAAATTTAGTGTAAAATTAGACTTTTTTTTTTTTTTCCCTTAAAGATAGGATCTCCCTTTGTCACCCAAACTGGAATGCAGTAGCACCTTCAGAGCCCACTCACTGCAGCCTCAAACTCCTGGGCTCAAGTGACCCTCCTACTTCAGCTCCCCAAACAGCCAGGACTACTGGCACATGCCACCATGCCTGGCTAATATTTTTACATTTTTTTGGTACTGACACGGTCTCACTATGTTGGCCAGGTTGGTCTTGAACTCCTGAGCTGAAGCTATCCTCATGCATTGGCCTCCCAAAACATTGGGAATATAGTGTGAGCCACTGCACCTGGCCTAGACTTGACTAAGAGTGAAGCACTCTCCACGCTGGAGTTCACCTCAACAAATGTTCCATGAAATCATAAAGATAAGTTTTAGTTAACCTTAAAAATCATAGATGTATCACATACATTTATTAAAATAAGCTAGTTAAACCATATGTACCAAACATCCATTATAGACCTTAAATATATACGGTCACACCTTGAAGATATTCCAATTCAGTTCTAGACCACAATAAAGCGAGTATCATCATAAAGTGAGTCACACATATTTCTTTGGTTTCTGAGTGTGTATAAAAGTTGAGTTTACACTGTTCTGTAGTTTATTAAGTGTGCAACAGCATTATATCTAAAAAATGTATATACCTTAATGTAAAGACACTTTATTGCTGTAAAATGCTAACAGTCATCCAAGACTTCAGTGAGTCATCATCATTTTGCTGATGGAGTTTCTTGCTTCCATGTTGATGGCTGCTGACTGATCAGGGTGGTGGTTGCTGAAGATTGGGCTGGCTGTGTCAATTCTTAAAAGAAGGCAACAATGAAGTTTGCCATACTGATTGATCCTTTCACAAAAGATTTATCTGTAGCATGTAGTGCTGTTTGATGGTGTGTTATCCACTGTAGACCTTCTTTCAAAATTGTAGTCAAATCTCTCAAATCCTGCTGCTGCATTATCAACTAAGTTAATGTAATATTCTACATTATTTGTTGTCATTTCAGCATTGTGCATAGCATCTTCACCAGAAGTACATTTCATCTCAAGAAACCATATTCTTTGCTCATCCATGAGAAAGAACTCCTCATCCACTCAGGTTTTAGGATGAGGTTGCAGCCATTCAGTGACATGTTTAGGCTCCACTTCTAATTCTAATTATCTTGCTATTTCCATCATAACTCCACTCCAGTCTTAAACTCCTAAAAGTCATTCATGAAGGTTGGAACCAGCTTCTTTCCAACTTCTGTTAATGTAAATATTTTGACCTTCTCCAATGAATTATGAATGTTCTTAATAACATTTAGAATTATGAATCCTTTAAGATGATTTTCAATTTACTTTGCCCAGATCCATCAGGGGAATCTCTACCTCTGGAGATTATAGCAAAATGTATTTTTTAGATAATAAGACTTGAAATTTACATTATATCTAAATAATCTAAACTTGAAAGTTTAGATAATAAGATTTGAAAATTACTCCTGGATTCATGGGCTATAGAATAGATGTTATGTTAGTAGACATAAAAACAACACCAATATTTTTGTACATCTCTATCAGTCCTCTTGGGTGAGCAGTAATATTTTAGAAGAAGGTTTTTTCTTTATGAAAAGTAGGTTTTAACAGTGGGTCTAAAATACTCAGTAAATTACGTTATAAACAGATGTGCTGTCATCTAGGCATTGCTGTTGCATTCAACAGGAAGAGTAACTTTAGCACAATTCTTAATAGCTCTAGGATTTTTGAACATCAAATGAGCATTGGCTTAAAGTCACTAGTTGCATTAGTTCTTATCAAGAGAGCTGAGCTGCTTTTTCAAAGCTTTGAAACCAGGCATTGACTTACCTTCTCTAGCTATGAAAGTCCTAGATGGCATCTTTCTCCAATAGAAGGCTACTTCGCCTACATTGAAAATCTGTTATTTAGTGTAGTCACCTTCAAAAATCTCTTAGCTAGATCTTCTGGATAACTTGCTGCAGCTTCTACATTGCCACTTGCTGCTTTATCTTGTACTTTTGTGTTATAGATAGGACTTCTTTCCTTAAACCTCATCGACTAACCTCTACCAGATTCCAACTTTCTTTTTTCTTCAGCTTCCTCACCTCTCTCACCCTTCATAGAACATGAAGAGAGTTGGCCGGGGCGCGGTGGCTCAAGCCTGTAATCCCAGCACTTTGGGAGGCCGAGAAGGGCGGATCACGAGGTCAGGAGATCGAGACCATCCTGGCTAACACGGTGAAACCCCGTCTCTACTAAAAAATGCAAAAAACTAGCCGGGCGCGGTGGCGGGCGCCTGTAGTCCCAGCTACTCGGGAGGCTGAGGCAGGAGAATGGCATAAACCCGGGAGGCGGAGCTTGCAGTGAGCCGAGATCCGGCCACTGCACTCCAGCCCGGGCGACAGAGCGAGACTCCGTCTCAAAAAAAAAAAAAAGAACATGAAGAGAGTTAGGGCTTTGCTCTGAATTAGGCTTTGGCTTAAGGACATATTGTGGCTGCTGGTTGGTTCTTCTATCCAAATCATTCAAACTTTCTCCATATCGTCAGTAAGGCTGTTTCACTTTCTTTATATTTATGTTTTCACAGGAGTAGCACTTTTAGTTTCCTCAAGAACTTTTCCATTGCATTCATAACTTGACTGTTTTGCACAAGAGGCCTAGCTTTTGGCTCACCGTGGCTTTCAACATACCTTCCTCACTAAGCTTAATCATTTCTAGGTTTTGGCTTGAAATGACAGATATGTGACTCTTCCTTTTACTTAAACACATAGAGGTTATTGTAAAGTTCTTAATTGGCCTAATTTCAAAATTTGTGTCTTGGGGGATAGTGAGGCTTGAGGAGAGAGAGAGACAGACAGAGAGAGAGAGAGAGAATGAGAGACAGAGAGACAGAGAGAGAGAGACAGAGACAGAGACAGAGGGAGAGACTGTAGAACAGCTGGTTGGTGGAGCAGTCAGAACATGGGCATTCATCAATTAAGTTCACCATCGTGGCGGGGCGCGGTGGCTCAAGCCTGTAATCCCAGCACTTTGGGAGGCCGAGGCGGGCGGATCACGAAGTCAGGAGATCGAGACCATCCTGGCTAACACGGTGAAACCCTGTCTCTACTAAAAAAAAAAAAAAAAAAAAAAAAATACAAAAAACTAGCCGGGCGGGGTGGCGGGCGCCTGTAGTCCCAGCAACTCCTTAGGCTGAGGCAGGAGAATGGCCTAAACCTGGGAGGCGGAGCTTGCAGTGAGCTGAGATCCCGTGACCGCACTCCAGCCTGGGCCACAGAGCGAGGCTTCCTCTCAAAAAAACAAAACAAAACAAAACAAAACAATTCACCATCGTACATGAGTGGGGTTCATGGTGCACCGCAACGATTACTCTAGTAGTAACAGAGATCACTGATTACAGATCACCATAACAGTTGTAATAAAAATGGAAACATTTTAAATGTTGCAAGACTTACCGAAATGTGACACAGGGACAAGAAGTGAGCTCATACCACCAGAAAAATGGCACCAAGAGACTTGTTCAATGCAAGGTTGCCACAAGCCTTCAATTTGTAAAAAGTGCAATATCCATGAAACACACAAAGGGAAGTAAAATAGAGTTATGCCTCTGTATTTTCAATTGAGTTAACAGCTTTAATAATTTCATCGACAGACTTATTCCCAGTCTTTGGAAAAGACAATCAGGGAACAGGATAAAAATAATTTCTGAAATATTTTTACACCCCTGTCTGACATTGTCCTCTTTTATTTAACTCTAGTCAAAGGCATGTATTTTTGGGTATAATTTTATTGAGGATCTGTCCCATGAGAAAATCAAAGAAGGTTAAAATATCCTTGTACTAAATCCTCATTTAGCTATGCAAGAATATCTATTTGGAATATAATTATACTGCAAAAATGAGACAGAAATAAGATAAGAGATAATTACATAAAAATCACTGTGATAATTTCTTTACTTTTATCAACAGACTAATAATAGCGCCATATCAATGTAGGTGTTTTAAGTCAGGGTTCACAAGAGAAACAGAACCAATGGGATGTATATTTGTGCTTGTGTATGTGTGTGGGTAAATATACACATATATTCATATGTGTATATATAGAGAGAGACAGAGAGAGAGATAGAGAGAGTGAGAGAGAGAAAGACAGGGACAGAGAGATAGGTAGATGAAGATTTATAAGTAATTGGTTCACAGGATTATGAAGGCTGTCAATCCCAATCTTCAATGTGGGCCAGGAGACTGGGGACCCAGAGAATCAGTAGTAGTGCAGGTCCAGTATGAAGGCTGGCAGGCAGAGACCCAGGAGAACCAATAGTGTCGATAAAGTCCAAAAGGAGTCTTCTGGAGACTTTCCTCTTGCATGTGAAGGCAGTACTTTTTGTTTTATTAAGTTACTTGAGTCATTGGGTAAGGCCTAGCCACGTTATAAAGGTCAATCTGCTTTATCCAGAGTTGACTGATATAAATGTTCATCTCATTCTAAAACATCCGCTGGGTTGTCATACAAAATTGACCATCACAACAAGTATGTATTCTATTTCCTTGAGTCTTAAGTTGCAAGAAAAAGTCAACATTAAAATACAGTAATAAGGAAATACATTTGCAAATACTCCAAAAATCTCCATTATATGATTGAAGTACGCAAGTTTCCCTGTAAAGTGTCTATATGAATAGCTGTTGTGGAATAGAATTCATGGTTATAAATAACCAGTGTTTTCTGAAGGACTTTTATTTGTGTTATTTATCTACGTAGAGACTCAGTGAATGCTGTTTCCTGCGCCTCCCACTCCCTTCAGGACCAAGGCATCAGTTGCTCCAGCTAATACAAGTATTGCCTCTTGGCAACTAATAGCTGTCTCTCCCCAGAAATTGCCTTAGAATTAAGGGAGCTGTTTCCCCCAAGGTTAAGCCTTCTCCTCAGGGCAATTTGAATCCAAAAGCTGGTGAAAATGGTAGTACCAAAACAAAAATAGTGCTACCCTTGCTTCAACGGGTGGAGGGTTAGACAACTTAGAGGGCATGTCCTAGCTTCAAAATTGCTCAGGGTAATAATTGAAGTCTTTGTTGAAAATACTTTGCAGTTTACTCCCTGTAAATTCTGTTTATCTGTTTATCTCACTCCATCACAGGTGTTTATTCCTTCCCCAATAAACCATTCTATATGCAAATTTCTTCTGAGCTAACATAAGGGTATTGAAATATTACTTATAGAGCAATTGACTGTTAGTGACAGGAGTGGTAATTAGTAAAATTAGTGATATTCATTTTTAGTAGCACTTATTTATTTTTAACTGGAGAAGGACTTTATAAGAAATCCTGTCTTATCACCGTTATGAACTCATTATTAACTCTACATGCGTATTTGGATGTGGATTACTGCTTATGCTTTGATTATGTTATTCTTCACTATTATTATTGATCAGTGTCAATTATTAAGGCATGTTTAATTATTTATTCAAAGTATTATTATCCAATGATCTTATTCAAAAATATGATTAAGGTAAGGATATTACTCGTGCTTTACTTTCGTTCAGTGGAAATAATGGCATTTTAGATCTTAAGTGTATGCTTTATTTCTGTCATTATTTTTCAAATGCTTTCACTAAATGTTGAGCTCTCATCTTGCTTGGTGACCTTGTGTTTTAGCACTTGGCATTTGAGAATGATCCACGGATTTTATACACCTGGATTGCAAACAAAATCATCTTATTTTTGAGGGGCTATCTAGTTTATGCAACATCATAGTATCAAGAAAGACTATGTGGGCACATGCAGACTGAAAGAATATCACGGAAGGAGAGATTTATAAGTGCTTTGTATCACACATACATGTAAAATCAAGTACACACTAGATGGAAGAGTTGACTGAGTTTGTGGTTATAGTCTTACAAATTTTTCAATTTCTTGACAATGAAACCCAATAGAATGCCTAACATAAACATAGGACCATACTAACTCTTAAATGAGAAATAGTGAGACATTCATTAACTTAACAATCATTTATCAAATAGAGAAAACACACATTACTATGTTCTGGGACAGTTACAAACAAGAAGTAGTTCACCTGGTTTCTGATTTTCAAAAGATCTCCAATAGCAATTTCCCCCTATGTCTTGGCGTTCAATTATATGCTTCTAATATGTTCTTGAGAAAAGTCAGAGATGATTTATATTTGGCAACTACTTCAGACAAGTATTTGGGACATGGTGAAAGTTTATTTAGATGGTGTGTATATATAGAACACTCCTCTAAAGATTGATTGTATTTTTTGTTTCAAATACCATACTTTTGTTCTTAAGGGAAGTTTGAGTTATATTATATTCAAAACTACTATTTCTTCCCTGCTTTAGTTTTACCATGACAAGATTTTAATACCATGTAGGACACCCACCCACACAAAGTATGTTAAACTTTATGATTTTAAATATAATTTTAATTTTATAATTGCATCATTTTATGTTAATTGTTTGGCATTATTTTTAAAAGAACTTAAATTGATACATTTATGTCTCAGGGGAGCAGAATGTCCCCGGTACTTTCATATTGTTTCAACAGTCACTAATTGCTAAGTTTGCAAAATATGATAAAATTTATTTATTTTGCACAGCATTTCCATTACATTTTTAAATGACCTGGTGTATGATATATTCATCAGGAAAACAACACAGCAAATTAGAGCAATTGCAATAATGAAGCTAAACCATGCCATTGAAAAGCTCTTCACTGTGAGAGACAGGATTTTATGTATGTTCAAATCATATTTATTGGAATAATCTCTGTATATTTGTTGGAAAAAATACAAATACTGGAGTATATATAGATAGATTTGAGGAAGGGGCAAATACTTTCCTCAATGCTTTTCCTTCTCTTCCCAAACCTTCATCCCACAGCTTGGCATTTTATCTCTTAGGCAAATTATTTCTTGTCTCACCACCAGCTCCCATTACTTCAACTGGCTTTCTTGTCCATCCCAGTAATGGTTTGGAAAAAATGATGAGAAATGGGCATTCAATGAATGTTATTCTTTTACAGCGGAGATACTCTCAGCAAAGAAAGGAAAGAAGGGGACTGTTCAATCTCCTTTGTAAACTTACTAAAGACAGACTTACTGGAAAACTAGTAGTATTTGTTAACCCAGAAGTCTCTAACTATGTAATCTTTTTAGCAGAATGGACTTAGTATGTCCAGGGTTGCGTATTTTAAACAAATGTCACCTAAGCTATGTAACTGAGCATAAAATAAAGATATTTCGTACTAAAATGACTTCATTTTGTGTAAAAATGTAGCCACATGCATTATGAAGAGTTTTCTGATGTTAATTTGAGCCAGAGTGCATCCTGATAAGACAAGAAAGGTTCTAGATCTCCTTCTGCTTTATCTAGAACCTATGATCAATTTGTATCATTGAAGTATTCATAGTAATGTTTAGTATTGGGTAAGATCTCTGATTCTTGTAAGTTTGATTTGCCAATTGGATCATCGTGTCACATCACCATTCTAAATGAAGCTTCCTTCCAGGATGCATGTCATCTTGAGAACTGCCATCTTAGAGTTACATAATTATATAAATTGACCACAGGGTAACATGAAATATAAAATGGTTATTAATGCAGTAGCCCCAAAAAAGGGCTATAAACATTTGACTCCAATAAAGAAAATATTAAGGACTCTTGGACAATCCAAACACATTAGCCAGAAAACAAGTCTGTGACTACACTTCAAATTACATTTATTGGAATAATCTTTGCATATTTGTTGGAAGAAAATTGAACTATAATTAAAAAAAACATATTTTAATAGTTTATCCCCTTAAAGAATCAATTATCAGTGGGATACAAAAACAGAGGAAGGAGAGCAGCTTGGAGAAACCTGTACTAAACCTAGTAAAATTTACTTTCACTCCTAAGTAAACTATTTGATACAAATTTTCAGGAAGGGTTTAATAGGTATTCTCCGAAGGCACACATAAATAGGAGTCTTGCCTACTTGTTAATGCATGTTTGAACAAATTTAAGGAAAGATGAAAACACTTTATTTTATACCAATTAGAGGGTTTTCTTTTTGTTGTGGTTCACATGGAAGTAGAAAGGTTGAATTGACAAAGTAATAGCAAATATATGTTTAATTATGAAGAGCTTTTTCCAGTTCAAATTCAATATAAAAATGAAAGATTGTGAAATAAAATATGTTTCATTGAGGCATTTTTCATGAACTATATTATTTTAGACAAACTCCCATGGGACTAAATATATTTCATCTTCCTCAGGTGTAAACAAATCTTCCAAGAAGCACTATTTCCTAACAAATGAAAATATTTCCATCTCCAACCAGCCTAGAAATGTTACCCCTAGGAATAAAAAACTTTGCTATGATTCTGGGCCCTTGTTCAGGACTCATTATATCAAAAGCAGATGAAAATATTTCATTTATCCCATCTGTGAGTTTAGTATTTCACTGCTTGTGGTAACTCTTTTCTCCTCGAAGACAGAGTTATTTTATTTCAATGATGATTATAGCCTGTTATAATCCTCATGTGACTAAAAAGGTAATAAAATGAATGTTGCATTTATCATTCAAAAATTATCCTCAGAACATATCAGTGTGTGCTTACAGTAGTAAAACACAACTACATCGTTGCTAAAATGAATTATAAAATTGTTAAATTTTGTATATACTAAAACTCAATTAACTATGTTTGTCATTGCTTAGATGAATCATGTCAAATTATGTCCCTTGATGTATATAATGATAATAATTAACAATAGTCTGAATACTATGTCCTATTAAATGAATGTTTATTCTGCCCGTGTATATGATGCAAAAGTAATGCTAGTTAAAATAAAAAAAAGTAACTACAGCTTTTTAAATTAAAAATGACTTCATTTATTTAATTGATATTAACAATACATAGCAAAATGTGAACAAAGGTTAGAAAGAAGGTATACACATTTGCTTTGTGAACAACCAGTTTTTAAAATAATGCCATTGAACAATATACAGAAGAAATCAGACAGCAAAGTACAGTGATTAAAATTTACTCAGAAATAATCTAAATATTTGGAGAAACTCATGTGTTATATAAGCACACACAAGCTTGTGCACACATGCAAATGTGCATACTGTAGAGCTGAGTGTGGTACGTTTAACTCTGAATGTTAATAAGTAGAAAAAAAATGAATCACAACAGCCTTTATATACAGCATAGTATCTTTTAATAAAATTAAAGCTAATAAGTCTACATATTTCTAAAATTAATCTTTAGGAATATATAGAAATGCAATAAAACTACATAAAAAGGAATGATGAAATAGGTTCTAGTTGACAAATACCTCAGCTAGTGAGAGGTAGAAATATAGACTGGAAATATTTAAAGAAAAAGTATACTGTACACAAAAATCTAGGCCACTCTGAGCTTTCACAAACTGAACACACCCTTGTAACCAATATTCAGATCAAGAGATAAAACATTAAGGGTAACCTAGGAATCCCTTTTTGTTTTTGTTTTGTTTTTAGTCATTATCTCCACTCTTGGCAGGGGTAACCACTTCTCCTGCTCCTAACGTTATGGATTAGTTTTTGCCTGTGTTTTTTATAGTATGTATTCTAGTGTCCAGTTTGTTTTACTCAGCACTAGGTTTGTGAGATTAATCCATATTCTCAAGGTGTAGTTATAAAGGGTTAATTGTTCTTGCTGTATGGTTTCATTGTGGGACTGTATCACAATTTATTTAACTGATCTACTGTGAATATGCCTTTACATAGCTTCAAATTTAGACACTTATACAAATAATGCCAATATAAACAAGGCTGTGCTTGCCTTTTGGTAAATATGTGTCCATATTTGTGTTAGGTATATGTCTATAAGAGCAATTACTGGGTCATAGGATTTGCTTATAATCAACTTTAGTAGATCCTGCCAAACAGTTTTAATTTACATTATTACACTCCACTATCTTGCTCCATATCTTTGCCAAAATTTGTTATTTTCCGTCTTTTTTATGGCATCTGCATTTAGCCATTCTCATTGGTGTCTAATGGGTACCATTATGTGGTTCAATTTGCATTCCCTTTAATACTGATGAAATTAAATTGCATGTAACTTTTATTGTCCATTTGATAGACTCTTTTGTGTATTCCATGTGCAAATCTTCTGCCCATTTTTCTCTTGGGTTTCTGTCTTTTTCTTGTTTATTTGTCTTTCTGTAACCAAATACAAATCATATGTCATATGTATAAAAAAATATATGTATGTGTATGTATATGATACATCTGTATGTACATATATATCAATATGTGTATCTATCACAAATACTTTCACTCTATGTAGTCTATTCACACTATTAATGGTACTTTAAGCATTCAAAAAATTTATTTTTAACATAGTCCAACTTGCAAAATTTTCTTGTATGGTTATTTATCTTTCTTTCTTGTTTAAGAAACATTTTTCTCTTTTAAAGTTACCTGTTTATTTGCTATTATTTTCTTTAGAATATATAATCTACCAATATCATTACTGGATGTATATCCAAAGGAAATGAAATCATATGCTGAAGATGTATCTGCATGTTTATTGTGATGATATCCTAGATATAGTATCAACCTAAATGCCCATCTGTATAAATGGAAAAAATATACACACACACACACACACACACACACACACACACACACACACACGGTATACTCTAAAACAAAATAAAATTCTGTTATTTGCAACAATGTGGATAGACCTGGAAGACATTATAGAGAACATAATGTTAAGTGAAATAAGCCAGGCACAGAGCAACAAATATGTGATAGCACTTATATCTGGAATATAAAAACGTTAATTTCCTAGAAGAAGAGAGTTAAATAGCGGTAACCAGAGGCTACGGAACAGAGGGATGAGAAGGACTGGGATAGACTGGTCAATAAGCACAAAGTTACAGTTAGACAGGGAGAATAAGTTTTGGCGCTCTATCACACAGTAGGATATCCATAGCAAATAACATATAATGTATATTTCAAGATAGCTAGAAGAGAAAACTTTGAATGTTGTTACCACAAAGAATGATAAATGTTCAAGGTGATAGATATGGTAATTACTCTGATTTGATCATTATACCTTTTATACATGCATTGAAACATCACATTGTGCCCCATAAAAATGTCCAATTATTATGTCAATTAAAAATAAAGCTTTTTTTTTTTTTTTTTTTTTACAAAGCTAAGAAATATTACCTTTTACTTTACATCTACATCTGTCATTGTGTATAGTGTAGAGTAAGAGGTAAACTTTTTCTCTTATCAATATCCAACTGGCCTGGCAGTATTTGTGGAAAAGGACAATCATTCAGCTACTACACAATACTATTTTTTGTTTTGAATGGTGAGTTATAAGTGCTAATTACACTGTTGAAAATAATGAAACTTTAAAATTAACTAAATGAATATAGACTATGAATGAATCAATGGAAAATATATATAGAATTATGTTTAATCAAATTATGGTTATCTTATGTATAATAAATAAATGAAAAATACAATTAAAAATAAAGAACATATGTGAGTCAGAATCACAAAAGCCTAATTCTTATGTAGGACAGTAATTAGTCAGAAAAACAGAATTGATATATGAAATTCTTTTGAATCAAGGGAGTTTAATGTAGGGAATTCTTTCCACAAATGATGGAGAAGTTAAATGCAAAGAGACTCTTGCTTTCTGGTGTTTTATTGCATACAGAATTATTAACTACAGAAAGCAGCTTCCACCCATAGGACTGGGGAACAAAGAAGCTAGAATGTTAGTGGGGTTACGACTGGCACCTTATAAGCACAATGAGTCTGGTTCTATGTGTGTCAATAGAACCTGGAAACTGTGGGAACTGCTGAAATTCTGGTAAAGTTAGAATTGCAGTAAGCAAACAGAAATACAGAAGTTTCTTTTTCTTCTCTCCTGCCTTCCAATCTGCCTTTGATGTCCCTTATTGGCAGAAAATAACAGAAAGCCGACCTCAAACAGCTAACGTTTGTGTAGCTGTCAGCTTCAGCACAAGAAAGCAAGGCACAGCAGAGCAGGCATGGAGCTGAGAAACTATAGATTAGTAATGACACAATGATAAAACAAACTTGAATATTAAAGAAATAGTTTATTTTATTGACATTTAGATTTAAATTTAAATTAAACACAATGTCTCTTAAGGCTTAAGTCAAAATGGTAAGGTGTAGGCCGGGCGCGGTGGTCAATTCCCAGCACCGAGACGGGCGGATCACGAGGTCAGGAGATTGTAACACGGTTACTAAAAAATACAAAAATTTAGTTGAGGCAGGAGAATGGCGAGAACCCGGGAGGCGGATGTGACATGTTGTATTCCGATTGTATTTATATTTGTTTATGTGACATGAAATGTTGCATATTTTCCAAGGTTACATTAGTGAGACATTTTTAATTTTCAAAAATTTTATGGATTCCTATAACACATGCTTAATATTTAAATCTGATGAACTGTCTTAATGTTCATAATTTGCAAGTCATTCCAGTTTGTAAGTGCATTATTTTTTATTATTTAAATATCACTCTGTCTCCATCTTCTTTGTAACTACTAGCATTCAGACTTCATAAAATGATCACAAATGTTGTTCCAATCTGTCAAAATAATTTCAGCCACTTCCTTTAAAGCTTACTTACTTCTTTAAAATCATATTCTCATGTATATTTCTCATTAGAGATAAACAAAATACAAAACTTTGTGATGATTTGCAAATCAAAAAATTTACATCTCAGACCTTTCAGAGAACAATATAGGAAAAAATAAAATCCCTCATGTGCATTTGTATGTGTTTATTCCCCCAAAATTGATTAAGAATTTATTTTAGAAGGTATTTCAATCTTATGGAGACTACACATAGTCAACTGGGTGAAATATAAAAGCATAACAGAAAAGCATATTTCCTTCCTATATTTACATATTTGTTATTTTAAATTAGCTTACTAACTCATGAGTTAATTCTCACGGTGAACCTCACTCTTCCACCATAAGAATGAGCTAACACAATTTAAAAAATCCATAAAAGTCGGTGCTTGAACTCATGTAGTTCAAGAAAATATGATCAGTTAATCATACCTTCTTCTCCATTTATTGATTTGCTGTGTTATAGAAAAGTATAGGCACAAATTAAGCTTTAAATAGAGAGGAATAAACAAAAAGAAGAAAGAGCATAACTTATAGAAAGAAAGCTCATTTTTCAGATCTCCTCCCCTAAACCTGTTTCAAAAGGTGGCAGCTCTCAAAATATTATGGAATAAATTAAGCTCTAATTGGAATTTCCTAAACATTTCAGATCTCATTAAGAGAAGCAATATAATGAGAACTAATCTCAGTCATTCTAAAAAATTAAAAATCAACATTGTTAGAAAAATATTAGTTTTTCTTTCTCTTTGTTTTTATAAAGATTGTGTGAACACTTTTTCTAAAAATTCATTTAAAAGTAAATATATTAAACTATCTAATTGATGTTTTCTGATGTAGATAAAACAGAAAATAAGACCTATCCAATGTATTTTAACATTTAAATTGTTGAATTTGTGTTGGTGCATCAGATAATGTTGATAACCAAAGTCCTAGTTAAGATTATAAATTAGGATTAACTATAAATTCTAGTGATTTTACCAAAAAAGCACTTATCTATAAGACTATAATAAGCCAATAAGTAAATGTCCTTTTCCTTTTTTTTTTTTTCTGCTTCCTTTCCTTCACTGTTGAAATGACTATTAACAGTCAAAGGTTGACAAAAGTAGGAAGAATTGAGATCAAATTACTGTGAAGTTAGATTGCACCTGCCAACCAGGCTCCCATGGTAGCTGACTACTAGGGAGAGTTCTCAGGTATAGAACACCACAAAGCTGCTGCCTTGACATCCTTCCCAGTTTGGAAAAAAATTAAAATGCAGGTAACACAATATAATTTCCAGAAATAGATAGATCAATTCCTGGGACAAGTCAAAACTTGAGAAAAAAAGGAAGTGGACTTTATTTTTTTGTAAAAGTTTCTACTGGAAACTGTTAAACATGAGATTAGGTAGTAAAGAGAGAGTTGTAATAAACCCATGACACACAAACACACATATATACACATTTACCTATAAAGAGGTGTGTGTATATAATATATAATGTGTGTAAATAATAAATAAATTAAAGGCAACGTAGATTGGAAAAGGGAAAGGATCAGGAAAAATAACTAATGGGTACCAGGCTTAATACCCGGATGATGAAATCATATGTACAACAAACCGCCCCAGGACACAAGTTTACCTAGGTGACAAACCTGCACTTGTACCCCTGAACTTAAAATAAAAATTAAAATAAAGAAACTTGCCTTTATTACAGCCTTTTAAATTTCAGATGATTTCTACATCAAGTGTTATCAGACTATTTTTTGACTAGTTGAAGTAAATAGCCATCTCACAAATGGTACAGAATACTTTGACTTCATCAGTTTCTTCCCTGATTATTTTCTTCTTTGGTTGAGCAGCCATACCCTCAAACTATATCATTTAACTATGTGCATACCTTAATAAACTCACTGACAGGAAATAATGTTAGAACTTAGGATATGAAATAGCAAGAAATGAGAACTGAAAGACTAAAAAGAAGAGAAAACAAATATATTAACTAAAAATGAATGATGAGAGATTCCAGGAGAACTGAGATAAGGAGTTTGCAATTCTTCAGACCTTCAAGGTCCCTAAGACATCACTTAATTTAACACAGCATAGTAATATATTTGAATGACAAATATGTTTGAATCATTCAATCCATTAAATCTGTACAAAAATAATAATACTAGTTAACATTTATTGACTGATTACAAGATGTCAGGTACTGTTCTGAATGCCACTTGCATTAGAAATTCAGGAGTATTTAAAAGAACACAGAGATTTTGGATTGAGTGTTCTTCAACCATAGTAACAACTATTTTGTGAGGATTATTAACATTCCTACTTATAGTTGAGGAAACTAATATAAATAAAGCTTAAGTAAATTGTCCAAGACCACACAGGTTTTAGGTGGGAAAGCCAGGTTTTGAATCAAAAGAATGCGGATTGAAATACAGAATATTTAATCCCTACATTAAACTGGAGATTGAGAGACAGTGAAAATAAAATGCAGAATTTATTTTATTTTCTGAAAATTAATTGCAGTGGAAGTTCTCATATATCACAAAAGATACATTACTCTATTTGCATTGTTGGCATGCTCACACACACAAACACAAAATCAGCTACATTGAAGTATTTTAAAAAGGGAAGTTATAAAATATATTATGGTTATAGATACGATCTTAATTAGAGTCATGGAGCTCATTTTAGATGTTTGCAGTCTATGATTCTAGTCTATTCAAGCATTCAAAGTGATACATATTATCACTTCTGCTCTTACCATTTATTCATTGAGATATTCTTTCATTTACTCATTATTTAATTATGAAACAATTATATGCACCAGGTACTGGGCTAAGAACTGTTTGGATGAAAAATCTAATGCCACAGACCCTTATCCTCAAAGAATTCAGAGTTTATTTGAGAAAGGCAAATTAACAGATAAATTTAATGCTGTAAGGGCAATGCACTAGTCGGTATGGAATAGATATTAAGGGGAATGTGAAAAAGAATATATCATCAAGCCTGAAAATGTGGTGGGGGCGGGACATCAAGAAAGTCTTTTCCTAGGACCTGGTATTTGATCTGAGTCATAAAGAATAAATCAGAGTTTGTTATACCAAATATGATTGGGAAGAAGAAAATACTTTCTAGGAAGAGGGAGATAAAAGGCATGGAATAAAACAATAAAATGTGCTTGGAGTACGTGGCTTGAAGTGGAGAATTGCAAGAAATAGAGTTCAGATGCAAGAAGAATCCTTGAAAATCATGTGAAATTGTTTGCCGTTAGGTGAGAAGCAGTCTTTGGCTTCTCATAGACACAGAAATGATACAGGCTGTTTTGAAATGAGAAGGATTCACTTTGAAAGTTATATGGAGAATGAATTTGAGGAAGACAAACCAGGAAGCAGAGATAAAGAGGTTTTTACAGATGTTCTAGAAACACCCATGAGGAAATAAATGATCATGGTGGTAGTAGGACTAAAAAGCAAATAAATTAAAATAATTTAGAAGATATATAGACTTTTAAGATTCATTGGATATGTATGAGGGAAGAAAGCTGAAGTCAAGATTAAGTTTCAGGTATATAACTTCAGTGCCTGGGTGGAAGATGATAACAAGGAGGTGCAAAATACACTAGAAGCAAGTTGAAAGGGATGATGTATTCAGATTTGAGCACTTTGAGTTTGAAAAGCCCATAACTTACATATACAGAAAAATCTAGCAAGTGGTTTGATAGATGTATTTGAAGGCCAGTCAAAAGAAGAAACTAGAGATAATACATTTAGGTGATTCAACACAAAAGGCTGCTTAATGCATGAGAGGGGATGAGATTTTCCCCAGCAAAGTTTGAATGAAATGTGAGATCAGTGGTCCAAGATAAGAACCCTGGAAAATACAGATACTGTCAGGTCACTGTAGATACCAAGATGTAATGTTAGCTTTAAAAAAATAATAATTCAGATGAAATCTTGGGGTAACTTAGATTAAGATAAAGATATTCCAGCTAAAAAGTCATGGGTGATTGCAATGAGTTAGTGAATTTCATCATTCTGTAAAAGTTAAATAATGTCTTATTTCAAAACTAACAAAAAGAAAATGTCCCACAAGATTCTGAAAGCCATCACAACAATCTCTTATAAATTCTTTCTGCCTCCTGTAATCATGGCAGCCCACATAGAAAATGTAGGAAATGTAAGAAAATATGTTTCTGATCATATCTTATGCAGAGTCCTTGCTTATTCTTTTAAGTTCTATAATTTCCAACACCACTGACATATTCAGTGTGATATTTTGAATATTCCAAGTTTTATATATTTTGATGGAGCAACTTCTCATTGGAAGAATAAGAAATACAATATTCTATGTGATATTGTATATATACATATACACAAAAAATACAGAAACACACACATACACAGACAATGAACACACATACACACACACACACACACACACACACACACACACAGTTTTCCAGCCATTCTTCATGTATCTAGTAGAAACAAGAGAATAAGGCCACATCGGATAAGCATGTCATGGCCTCCAAAAGGCTCAATAGGGTCAACATATGCTGATTCCCCCATTTGTTTGTACTTTGTCTCAACCCATTCCACATCTCATAATTGTCTCATCTTTCTTCTTACAATTTCTTATTTTGCACATGACTTTTTAAATTATATTTGCCACTCTTTTTCCATTGGCCTTAGTACACTGCTTAAATATGTGTTCTGCAAACTCTTCTTTGAGTGGCTGGCACTTCTTGCTCTAAGTCCCCTGCCCTCAGCTGCCTCAAGTGCTCCAGTGTTTGTTTCTTCTAGACAAATCTTAGTGATAAATTATATGTCACGAAGTTTCTAAATTATTTCACTAAACTTCTTGTGTAATCTAATTTGATCCATTTCAAATATATATCCTGTCAATGGTTATGTCCAGAACTAAATACAAAAGAAGTAATCAAAATAATACATATTGAGAAATCATCTCCCTCATTCTTATCAGTATATAGGTTTTATCTCTGTCCAGACACTTTTGAGTAGTGCCTTTCCTTTCAGATCACCTCACCTCTGAGAATAAAGTATCTCAATTTCCGTTAATTAAAAAAAAGTAGTTTAAATAGAGCAAAGCAGAGTCTCAAAGCAGAGAAAGGCTTCACTTCTGCTGCTGGGCAAAGTTGAAATAAAACATCACCAGAGAGCAATAAGAAAAATAGCCAAGCATCTCAACATTGGAAACAAGTGACATCCAAGAAAAGAAAATATTTGGTCCTCGTAGCTTACTGTAACTAGGTATGGGCTTTTAAATTTAATCCCTAGATTGTGTGTGTGTGTGTGTGTGTGTGTGTTTTGTCATGTTATCCTCCCAAGAATTTTGTCCTCAGTCACATTTACTTAGTCTTGGTTCTCAGTTACTACCTCCAATATCACACTCTCTTCCCACTCTTTTTCATTGAAAGAAGTCAATAAAAATGACAATGATCTAACCAATTGGTCAAGGAAACAAAAGGAGAAAACACAATTTATTAGTATCAGAAACATAAAGGGAGCATCAGTACAAATCTTCCAGACACTAAAAGGGTGGTAATGAATATTCTTAGGCTAATCAACTCAACAACTGGAATTCAAGAATACATTGTAAATATTAACTAATAGTAAGTATTTATTATTATCTTCAACAATATGAAGTGGACAAATTCCTCAAAAATATACCATGTCAAAACTCACTCAAGAAAATATTGGAGAATGTAGATAGCCTTATGTCTACTATAGAAATTAAATCTGTAGCCAAACACGTTTCCACTAAGAGAATTTCATGTATAGACAGCTTCACTGGTGAATTCTCCAAAAATCCGTCCAAAAGCAGAAGATAAAGAAACACTTCTTAATAGATTTAGGAGACCAGCATTACCCTCATACAAAAGCCAGAAAAAGACATAAAACAAAATATTGCTACCTAATAATATCCCTCATTAATATATACATAAAATATTTAATATAATGTTGGTAAATAAAATCAAGTCACATATAAAAAGGTTAATGCATATGATCATGTATGGCTTATTCTAGGAATAAAAGTTTGGTGTAATATCTAAAAAAACATTGTAATCATGATATTAATAAAATAAAAGAAAAAAATGTAACCTCAAAAAGTACAAAACGAGTATTAGAAAATTCAACAACTTAGAATTAAAAAATAATAATAATTACACTCAGCACACAAGGAATAGAAGGCAGCATTCTCATTTTTTAGATTTTCTTCACCAAATAGACCTACAAAAATCCTCCAGCTAACATCACATCTATTGGTAGACGATTGAATGCTTCCGTCCCCAATGCGAGGAACAAGGCAAGGATGTCTAATCTTATCACTTCCAATCAATTTTGTATTGAGAAACCTGGTCTGGGAAAAGATGTAAGAAAAAGAAATAAATGTAATACACAATTTCTATGCAAAATCCCAAGAAAATCTACTGAAATCTTATTTTAACTAATAAGTGAGTTTAGCAACCAACATTTAAAAATTTTGTTCTCTAAAGGATGCCATTAAGGAATAAAAAAAGGAAAGGAAAAACTGAGAGAAAACAATTTTAAAAACACATACTTGATCATAGACTTGCATCCAGAATGTATACAGAATTCTTACAACTCAACATAATAAAACAAAAATTAAAAAATACTAAAAAATCTATTAAAATTTGTTAAAAATTATACAAATACTTTAAGATGTTATGCAAGTATAGATAATCACGTGAAAACATGATTAATCATTAAGAAAATATAAATTAACAACTACAATGAGATACCACTGCATACTCACTGGAATGCTGAAACGATGACTGGCAATACCAAGTGTTAGAGAAAATGTAGAGCAATTGGAACCCTCATATGTTGCTGACAGGAATGCAATATGATCCAGTAATGTTGGAAAATAGTTTGGCAGTTTCATTTAAAGTTAAACACACATTTGCCCAACAATCCCAGTCAGAAGTATTTACTCAAGAAAAATGAAAATGTATGTGTCAAAAAGGGGCTTATACATGAAGGCTCATAGTCACTTTACTTATTTTGTGCCCCAAAGTTGGAAAAATGCAAATGTTCACTGACTAGTAAGCCCTTCAACAAATTCTGGTGTACCATAACATGGACCACTCTTCAACAGTATAAAGTTGGGGCCAGGCACAGTGACTCATGCCTGTAATCCCAACACTTTGGGAGTCTGAGGCAGGTGTTCAAGACCAACCTGGTCAACATGGCAAAACCCCGTCTCTACTGAAAATACAAAATTAGTCAGATATGGTGGTGTATGCCGGCAATCCCAACTACTCAAGAGGTTGAGGAAGGAGAATTGCTTGAATCCAGGAAGCAGAGGTTGCAGTGAGCCAAGAAAAAAAATATATATATATACACACACACACACACACAATATATATATATATATATAGAGAGAGAGAGAGTAATTATGAAGATACAGGGAAAATCTAAATATAGCCTTGATATTTGATAATATGAATAAATTACTTTTAATTATTTTAGGTCTGATAATGAGAAACATTAAAAATGTATGATGGACCAATATTATGTCTGAAATTTGCTTTGAAAAAACAGTATATGTTAGGAGTAAATGCTTAACAATTTGATCATAAATCTGTAATTGCTGAAGGTTAGTGAGAGTATATTCAGTTCGTCATCCACTCTCTCTACTACTGCAAATGCTTGACATGTTTCATAATAAAATGTAAAATAAATAAAATTTATTACAATTGTCCCTCAGTGTCCTTGGGGATTTGGTTCTAGAAGCCACTATCAATATAAAAACACATGGATGCTCAAGTAGGATGATTATGTGACTTACTAAAGGTAGTACAGCTAAAAAGGAGCCAAGGAACCAAGGAACCATAGAAAAAAATCCCTGACATGCACATGTATGTTTATTGCAGCATTATTTACAATTGCAAAGTCATGGAACCAACCCAAATGCCAATGACAAACTGGCTAAAGAAAACATGGTACATATACACCATAGAATACTATGCAGCCATAAATGTGAATGAGATCATGTCCTTTTCAGGGACATGGATGAAGCTGGAAGCCATCATCCTCAGCAAACTAACACAGAAACAGAAAATCAAACATCACATGTTCTCACTCACAGGTGGGAGCTGAACATTGAGAACACATAGACACACAGAGAGAAACAACACATCCAGGGCCTACTGGGGGGTGGAGGGTGAGGGGAGGGAACTTAGAGAACTGATCAATAGGTGCAGCAAGCCACCAAGGCACACATATACCTACGTAACAGACTTGAAAGTTCTGTTCATGTATTCCATTTTCTTTTCTTTTATTTTTTTAGAAGAAATAAGAAAAAAAAAGGTTGAGGATTTAAAGTTTTTTTGACTCCATTCAGAAATATTGACCATTCTAAGTTTTCTTTTTAACATTTTCATACTTGTTGCATCTTATCCAACTCACTTTAATATCCCAATTGAGGATCTAATTATTTTTCTTTGAAGAAAAGCCTCTTCTTCTTTTTTTATGTTCCTAATTTGATTGTCTTCTACCCTTCTTTTTCTGGTGAAGTCATAGTATGAATGCAAACTTTTTTATAAAATTGTATAACATAACATTAATAACATTGATTGTGTAATCATTATCTGGGTTTAAATATTGAATGTGTTATTTATGGGCTATACACTTCAGTAAATTAATAAATATGTCTGTTTTAATCTTTCTCATTTATAATATGGGACAATAACATACACATTACATTGTCCTGGAAGAATAAATTGGAAAAGTTCAACCACGTTTTTAGTTCAGTGATTGATATAAAAGTAATCATCAAGAAGTATAGAAATTCTTTCCAAGAAATATTACAACTAGAATTCATCACCATGGATAAAAAAACAACAACAACAACAACAACAAAAAAAAAAAACTCTTGATTATGAACTCTTCTAAGCTCCTGTGGCAAGTAGCCCGTAAAATAGACCCAATGATCTTCACTTTCTGATATCAACAGTCTTGTCTAAGCCCCTCCCCTTATGTAACTTGCTTCTCAGCAATGTAATGTGGCAAGATTGAGGGTATCAAATTATCATGACCAAGTTACAAAAAAATGGCTATTTTTACCTTGCAAGTTTTCTCTGCCATGTTGGAGGTTTTTATGTGTCACAAAACTCAGAGAAATCTCCAGCCAACAACCGGTAACCGAAGTCCTCAGCCTGAGAGGTGTAAAGGAATCAAATTCAGCCAGTGCCCACAGAGGCTGAGACTGGAAGATCATTCCCCTCTTGATGCTTCAGGAGAAACTCCAGCCACTAGTTGGCATCTGGACTACAGTCTTATGAAAGACCATGAAGCAGAGTGCCAAGCTATACTGTACCTAGATTTCTGACTCACAGAAACTGTGAGATAATAAATATATATATATTAAGTGAAATTTTAGGATGTTATTATCTAGTAATAGTTAAACAAATTCTTTAAATGTGTACTCTTGTGATAATAGCATTTATCAGGTATATTTATTTTATCTACCTTACAAATCTGTAAACAACTAAAGTGCATACTCTACCTAGTATCTATTTTTGTCTAGGTCAATTTTTTTGTTCTATTAATATTTGCTTGATGGATTATGCCTAAATGGTTGCTCTGACATTGGCTTAGTCTACCTTCGCCTAGAGAACCTAAACTACCCTTAGATATATCATATAGTTCAATTTCCAAAGCGTTTTTCATTAGCATGATGTTTCACAAGACGTCTGTTATGGAGACATGCCATGAAAAATGTTTATTACTTACACTAATTGCATTCACAGTGAACAAGATACGGTGAGCCAGATGGCTTGCAACTTAACTTGAATTAATACACAATTTTGTTCAGTGTGTCTTAAATATTTTTGCTCAATAGTAATTAAGTTCACCTACTATTGTAAAAAATCAATCCCTCATGCACATAGGTTACACACATAGGTTAGATACATAAGGTTAATAGATACATTAAATCTCAATTTTTATAAGACATTGCTTACAGAAACTAAAATCATAAGCTTAGTTCTTAAAAATTTGCTGGACAAACACAAGAAATGACTTTTGATAAAATTATTGCACATAAAATTTGAATTTCAGTTTAAAATTTTGACATTCTTAAGACGTTCAATATTTTGATGGAAAATATTCAGCAGTAGCTATAGCATTTAGCACATTTCATTTAGCTATAGCATTTAGCACACTCATTTAGCACATTATGGATATATCTGCTGAATTCAAACACATTATCTTCTTTTACATATTCTTTTTTCAATAATTTTCCCTCCTAAAAGAATAAGCCACTTCACTGAGCTAATAACAAATTATCTTAATAGAATATAAGAAACATTTCCATTTCAACAATGCCAACACATATAATATTATATTTTAGTACAATATCGAGAAAGAAATATTTCACTAGTGAACTAAAATACCAAAACAGTATTATACTAAAATAATAATGTCCTAATGAAAAATAGAATTATAAATATAAGATTTATGAGCTTATAAATGATTAGAAAGCTTACTTTCTTAATTATTACTGATTATTGTAAATTTAAATGTATTTCTTATTTGCATTTGGTTACAGTGACAAAACAACTTCAGCCCAAGAGCCCTAGTATTTTCAGTGAAAGCATGTATCCCTTCCTTACTTCCATAAGTTTGAGATTGGGGTTTTCTCCCAGTTCTTCTAACTTCTCCACTAAAATAGAATTCACCTCTAAATTACTTTCTCACTTTAAACAAATAATATTCAGGTTCAAATCTATGAAAATGGTGTGCCCCACTGGAAAAAAATATTGGCTGAGGAGTAACAGGTGACTAGCCCTATATCAAGCCCTTGGCCAACATGTTTCAGTATGCATCACTTTTCAAATTTGTATTTCTCTTGAAATCCTAATATTGAAGTCATTGTTTTCTTCAAGTGTTAGAGATTTAGTCCTTCTTATTTGTCTCCATGTATTATTTACCAGTGTTGTAGGCCACATACTATTCACCAGTGTTGTGGGGAAGCATCCTTTTTTTTCAGACATTACCACCTGTACTCCCTGTGGAAAATAATCTTTTTTCCTGGTTGAAGTCTTCTTTTTCATTTGAACTTTGTGGAATGTTTGGTGATAGCTATGAAGAACTTGGAAATGCTCATAGAGAACAATTGGCAAATCAGTGTAATGTGTCAGGATAGAGTATTTAGCATTGGTTCCTAATGCTGTAAAAGACTAAAATTTACCAACATATACAAATTTTACTAAATAAAATAATTCAAACCTGAATAAGTTTTCATTTTTTGTCCACTATTATAACCAAATTATTTTACTGTAATTTTTACCTATGAAAGAGTCGGAGTAGACTTGTGAAATGTAACAGAGAAATAGTATATATGAATACTACCAGATCCAATTTCGTAAAAACCATAGTAAATATTCTCTTTAAGACTGGATATGACTAAACTTTATTAGACTTGAACTGTATTCTGGGTAATTGTCCAGTAATAGCCTTTGCTAAATTATACAAAGCCTTTACTTTACTTAACAGGGAACACGAACTCCCCAACCTCTAATATTATCATCATTCAAGATAATGAGCAACACAAAGCATTCTATTACCAATCTAAAAGCAATAAATGTCAAAGTAAAGAAGTATGCAATACTCTAGCCTGAAAGAACAAAGGACAAAAGTAATGATAATACCTCTTTATATTTGCAGTCTATTATATCATGCATAACAAATGATGCCATAATTGTAGACAGTGTTATTTTAACAGGTTATAAGAAGAAGATAGTGGGGGAGGTGAGAGTGTTTTGATGATTGCTGTGAAAAATGCTTCAAGCGTCTTAATTTAAAATAGCCAGCAAGAGGAGGATATCATTTTTAGAATGAATTTGATTTTAGTGCTTTCGGTCATAGAAGCTGAAAATTTTAGTGTTTGATTATCTAGTATCTTGTATTAGTGACTTCAAGGCAGTTGGAACACAGGACCTAATACAATATATCCCTTTCCAACTAAGTAATCATCAGAAGAAACAGGGAGTGGATCAACAGTTTCTCAACCAGTGATTTCCAATAGTTCAATGGAAGCCCATGTTGGAAAGGCAAAGTGTATCAAGCAAACAAAACCACATTTCCTTAGTGAACACTGAACAATAAAATAAAACTGATGCTCTATCCTAAAGCATTGTAGTTCATTGTGTTTGCATCTTTGTGAGTTACACAGGATTCAGGACTGCAGAGATATGCCACTAACACTATAAATGAGGAGATCTGGCTCAAGCATAGAATCCTCCCTTGACTAATATATAAAACTAGTTTTAAAAATATATTTTCTGAGTAAAAGAAACAAGAGGTTTGTGTAGTCTGCATAAATCACATAAAATATAAGGAGAGCTATGTGGCTCTGACCTATGTGAAGTTTTTCCATGCAAATTTTGCTCTTTAAATATATCCTCTAAAATGTATCCACAGACATATATCTTATTACATAGGGCTGACGTATGGATCTTTTGTAGACTAAGTCTATGGATATTTGATGGAGATGCTCACTTTCTTTATAGACTTTGAGGGTGTTTTGTGGTATTATGCTGTTAGAATACTACTTTCATTTATAGGTTCCTGCCCTTCCTCTGGACAACATACCGTCAATAAGCAGGACAATAGAAACCTTTAAATTTATGACATTCTGGCATAGTTAAAATTCTTAAAGATTTTTTTTTCTTTTTGGCTCACAAGTATAACCTTTGTTATCTGCATCAATAGTGAAAAGCATCCACAAACTGTTTTTGTGAACAATAAAAGAGATTTTTTTTGAACACATACAAATAGCTATAATTTACACAAGAGTAATTAAATTCAGCTTATAAGTAACTTCATAACTGGAAATCTTACTAAGAGAATAAAAACATTTTGCTTATAAGGATTTCATTTGCTCAAATTCAAAGAGTAGAGAAAATACAATAATTATAACCCGCTGTAGCTGAATTAGTACATGGGTTCATGTCTCACAACTTGGTAAATACTCTATATATTGAGTCAGCCAATCTCTGCCTATCTTGCTGCCAAGCGTTCTGGTTCATAGGTGAGATTAATTTCACATTGTACAGCAGTCCTTTCTTTAGAAAATCATGAGTGAATAATGTGTCTTCAGAGAGCTGGTATACAAATGAACAATATTCTGAAGACTCTAATTCTTGTCTTGATATAGGTGATACACAGGCATACCTCAATGATAGTGCAGGTTGGTTCTAGGCAACAACAATAAAACAAATTTTCCAATAAAGCAAGTCACATGAACTTTTTGGTTTCCCAGTGCATATAAAATTATGTTTATACTGTTAAGTGTACAGTAGCATTATATATAAAAATAATAAACCTATCTTAATTAAAAATACTGTAGAGATAAAAAGTGCTATTGACCATATAAGCTTTCAGCAAATCATAATTTTTTGCTAGTGGAGGATCTGACCTCAATGTTGATGGCTGTTTACTAATCAGGGTGGTGGTGGCTGAAGGTTGAGGTGGCTTTTTCAATTTCTTAAGAACCCAGTGAAGTTTGTTTTATCTACTGATTTTTCCTTTCACGAAAGATTTCTTTGTAGCATATGATGTTTGATAGTGTTTTATCCACAGAAATATTTCTTTCAAAATTGGAGTCAATCCTCTCAAAACCTGCCACTGCTTTATCATCTAAGTTTATGTAATGTTCTAAATCCTTTGTAGTCATTTCAACAATATTCACAGCATCCATCTCAAGAAATCACCTTTTCATTTTGCTCATTTACTAGAAACAACTCCTTACTGTTCAAGTTTTATCATAAGATTGTAGCCATTCAGTCACATGTTTAGGCCCCACTGCTAATTCTAGTTCTCTTGCTATTTTCTCCACTGAAATTATTTCCACATCTGTTGTTACTTCCTCCACTGAAGTTGAGAGCTCCTTATAATAGGAATCAGTTTTTTAGCAACTCTTGTAAATGTTGATATTTTGACTTTCTCTCATGAAGCATGAATGTTAATGTCATCTAGAATAATTAATCCTTTTCAAAAGGCTTTCAATTTACTTTGCCCAGATCCATCAGAGGAATCACTATCTATGAAAGGTATAGCCTTACAACATGTATTTTATAAATAGTAAGACTTGAAAGCCTTATTATTTATTTTATTTGAAAGTTTAAATTAATGTTTAACCTATGATCTGCAGAATGGATATTGTGCTAGCAGGCATAAAACCAACATTAATCTCCTTGTGTGTCTCCATTAGAACTCTTGCGTGACTAGCTTCCTTGTTGATAATCAGTAATGTTTTAAAATATTTTTTTTTTCTGAGCAGTAGTAGGTCTCAACAGTGATCTTAAAATATTGAGTAAACCATGCTATACACAGATGTGCTGTCATCCAGATTTCATTGTTCAGTTTATAAAGCACAGGAAGAGTGGATTTAGTGTAATTCATGGAATCCCTCAGATATTCAGAATGGTAGATAAACATTGGCTTCAACTTAAAGTCACTAGCTGTGTTAGCTCATCACAAGAAAGTCAGCCTGTCCTTTGAAGATGTGAAGCCAGGCATTTTTGATACGCCTAGATGTCTGTTTACATAAGGCAGTTTTGCCTATATTGAAAATCTGCTTAGTGTAGCCACTTTCATCAGTCATCTTAGCTAGTTCTTCTGGATAACTTGCTACAGCTTCTACCTTAACACTTGCTGTTCCATCTAGCACTTTAAAGTTATGGAGTCAGTTTCTTTCCTTAAACCACATGAATCATCCTTTGTTAGAGTCCATCTTTTTCTTGTAGCTTTCTTGCCTGTCTTGGTTCTCATAGAATTGAAGAGAATTAGAACTTTGCTCTGGATTAGGCTTTGATTTAAGAGAAAGTTGTGGCCGGTTTGATCTTCTATCCAGATCACTAAAACTTTCTCCATATCAGCAGTAATGATGTTTTACTTTATTAATCATGTTTTTACTGGAATAGCACTTTTAATATCCTTCGAGAACATTCACAACTTGGCAAATTGTTTGACACAAGAGGCCTAGCTTTTGGCCTAACTTGGCTTTTACATGCCTTCTTCACTGAACTTAATCCTTTCTAGCTTTGGATTTAAAGAGGGAGATGTATGATTCTATCTTTCACTTGAACACTTAGAGGCCACTGTAGAGTTATTAATCAGCCTAGTTTTAATATTGTTGTGTCTCAGGGAATAGTAGGGTCTGAGGAAAGGGTGAGAGACAGAAAAAAAAAAACAACCAAAAAACAGTTGGTTAAACAGTCAGAGCACACGTAACATTTACCAGTTAAGTGTTGGCATGGTTTGTGACACTCGAAAACAGCAACAATCATAAAAACAAAGATCACTGATCACTGTAACAGATGTTGTAATAATGAAAAATTTCAATTATCAAACTTTGACACAGAGACATGAAAAGAGTACATACTGTTGAAAAAGTGTCACTGACAGACATATTCAAGGTAAGGTTGCCATGTACCTGCAACTTGTGAAAAACACTGTGTGTGCAAAGTACAATGAAGTGAAGCACAATAAAACTAGGTATACTTATATTTTAATACCTAATATATAGTATAATTTCATTATGATTAGAATATCTTAAAAGTATCTTTGCATGCATAATTCTTTTCCGATTAGATTTACTTCAAAATGCAGCTTCCTTGGGTTCTTTTACTTTTTTACTCCTTTTAAAAGAGATGTTTCTTGTGAATTAACTGGAAGAAGTTTATTAGCAGTATTCATCTCTAGGCAATTACAGTATAAATTTGAGCTGATCATGTTTCCCTTTGAAGTTATCAGACCCTTATTTATTCATCTGTGGGGTCTTTCTCAGTAGGCTTGCTTTAATCTACAAGTCATTTGAGATATGGTCTGATAAACTGGTTCTTCCTTAAATATTGATGACTGAAATATTGGTTAATATTTTAAAAACTAATCTCTTAATTAACATTTTAGCAAATTTCTGGAAGTATAAAACTTTTATGACTCCATCTTCTTAGAAAAAAATCTTTGTGGTAGAATTTCTGGGTACTAACTTAAAATCTGTGAGATATGATGGTTTGTACACAGGAATTTTCCTTTTTTAGGGCCCTAAAAATATGCCACACAGATGGCCTACTTATAGTATAGTTTTTTTCTTTTACTGAAAAATTTTCACTTGGCTCTGAGTTCCTTAATGGCAAGAAACTGTGTCATTTACATGTTTGTATCTAGTATTTGGAACTCAATAAATACTCTGTATATTTCTCTATTAAAAAAAAAAACAAGATCAAGGAAAATCTTATTCTAAATTAATAAGGCCATTTTGCCGAGGCAATGAGTTAAATTCTGAACCAAACAACATATTTTTGGTTATAAAAATTTTGTAGTATTTAATTCAATTTTTAGGTAGGAAATTTGGATCAGAAATATTATTGTAAACTAAATACTACATCTGAACTAAAACCAAACTTTTTGCCCATTACTATTTTATGATAAAATTGTCAATATAATTTTTCTAATAGCAAAGAAAAAAATTTAAAATATATATATTCAAGCAAAGTTATCTGTGATTACTGTAGAATTTCAGAATAAGTTACTAACAAAATTTAGCCCCCTTTATTAAATTAAAATTCATAACCCATTATGGAGCAGTTATTATTTGGAAGGAAGGATGTAAGATCACTAAACCAGACTTTAGTAAGATAGTCAAACAAGAAAGGATAGATTTGGTAATAAAATCATTTTCTGATGATGCTACTTTAAGTGATTTTTTTTGTTTTATTTTTGAGAAGGAGTCTCACTCTGTTGTCCAGGCTGGAGGGCAGTATTGCAGTCTCAGGTCACTGCAACCCCTGCCTCTGAGGTTCAAGAGATTCTCCTGTCTGAGCCTCCCAAGTAGCTGGGATTACAGGCACACACCACCATGACTTCTGGTGATCCGCCCTCCTCAACTTCCCAAAGTGCTGAGATTGCAGGCATGAGCCATCATGCCTGGCCTAAGCGATTTTTAAATCCACTTTTTAATGTACCCAAAGAAAATAGAATAAGTTACAGCTTTCTTTTCTACCTGAAGCTACCAATCAATATGGTGATTGCATTTTGATTTAGCACAAAACTTCCCCTTTCCAACATCAAAAATACATTAATGTTTAAGGCAATTTTAATCATATTCTCAACGTTTTCATAAAAACTATGTATCTGGCACTTATTATTGTCCTTTTCATTTGGCTCTAGATTTTGTCACAAAAGTAGAAAATTGATTAAATGTTAATAGTGGGATTCATTCTAAAATACTCATGACATTATTGCAGCTTCTTCACTCCTGTTGTTCAGGTGAGTGAGAGGGAATGGTAAAGCTCTTTTACTCCCACCACCAGTGAGCTTCAGGTTCTTGTCCCCTAATCAAGAAGAATAAGGCATGCAGATGCCAGAGAGTCAGTAAGGCAGAATTGGATTTATTAAGCAACAGACAGGAGAAGGAACCCAAAAGAGAGTTGCTAAATGTGAGACTGAGTCTGGGGTTTTTATGGGCTTAGAAAGAGGAAATGCATGCAGATTGGTTTATGGTTAAGCTTGGAAAAAGTGCCATTCAGAAAGAGGTATGATAGTGTAAAGAACCAATTAGGGGCTGAAGTGAAGGCTTGGACTGTGACCAATCAGGGCTAGAGTGATATTATACTTTATGCAAATGAAGATTCAACCTACAATCAATCACAGAAAGATAGGTGTACATAAAATAGTAAAAGGCAAGGACCAATCCAGAGGCAGTGCATAAAATGAGACAAAGGTGAATCAAGTAGAGGGAAATGTGTTCAAAAAAGGAATAGAATTTGTTCATCTGGGTTCACAAAGTAGGCATGTTTATTCAAGGATGCAGGTATTTTCTTATCTGTGGCCTGCAGATTGTTTTTTAGTCTGTTTTTGGTTTGAAGAAGTTTTACTGAGGACCCACCCTCACTGCCTGCATGACTGGTTTCTTCCTTCCTCCACTTTCAACATATTCAAAAGTGCATTTGCTTCAGGACATTTAGAAAAGAGATTTTTAAAACAAACCTAGTCTCCCATGTATTTCCTCAAAAACTACCATGCATGTTTTGAAAAAAATGACCAATTTGTTGGAAAAAAATGAACACATTTGTAATTTCTAAATCCAAACAAACAAAACAGCTGAATATTTATTGTTATTGTGTAGCTGGTTAATAGCATCTAAAATGTAGGAAACACCTACTTGGCAATAAACAGTTACTATACCCACAACCTGGAAATGTGGGAACTATTTTTCCTGTTTTACAGATGTGGAAATTGAAACATAAAGATTGTATTAGTCAGTGTTGTCTAGAGGGACAGGACTAATGGAATATATATCTATGTATCTATATTTATCTATCTATCTAGCTAGCTAGCTAGCTAGCTGTCTAGCTATCTATGTAGGTAGTTTATTAAGTATTAACTCACACGATCACAAGGTCCCACAATATGCCATCTACAGGCTGAGAAGCAAGGAGAGTCAGTCAGTTCCAAAACAGAACAACTTGGAGTCCAACGTTTGAGGGCAGGAAGCATCCAGCATGGGAGAAAGATGTAGGCTGGGAGGCTAGGGTTGTCTCTCTTTTCATACTATTCTGCCTGCTTATATTATAGCTGCACTGGTAGCTGATTAGACTGTGCCCACCCAGACAAGGGTGGGTTTAGCTTCCCCAGCCCACTGACTCAAATATTAAACTCCTTTGGCAACACCCACACAGACACACCCAGGGTCTAAACTTTGTATCCTTCAGTCCAATCATGTTGAAATTCAATATTATCATCACAAAGATGTTTAAAAATTGCCCAAGATCAAATACTTCAAACGGAATCCAGTTTTGCCAAAAGCCAGCATCTTCTAAGAATGACCCCATAGTGCCTCAAACCATACTGTGTACAATTTTTTTTATATTCCTGAAAGATGTGAGTCACCAAACATGGGGAGAGCACAGTGGTTAAGGGGCAAAAAACTCTAAGATAGAGATGTTCCTAATAAATTGCTTGAAATGGATGTAAATTTGGTTTTAAGATAGGATATGAAAATCTATTCAGAGGAAGAACAAATTTGCTTTTTGCCCCTCCTCTCCATGTTTAGTAGAAGCGGGATTTAGGCTAGTTTTTCTTGAAGCTAAAAGACATTGAGCTTGTTACATGCAGTAAATGCAAGACAAAACATTTTTCACAATGGTAAGTTTTTAAAAAGTTGAGAATTAACGCCTATATAATAAATATAAACACTACATAGGTTTTTTTCTGGATAATAAACAGGAGACTGTTGGCATCAACTTAACAGATATCATTTTCAAATTTTGTATGCCAAGGAACTCTTTACAAAAATTAAATGGTATGTATCAAACCTAATACATACAACAATCTAAAGTGCAGTTTTGTTTAAATGGTGGGAGGAGGAATATGAAGAGGAGAGTGTCTCTACAGAATTACTTGGTGCTTCACTTGCAGAGTTGAGTTTTGATCCATGTTTTAAAATTATAAATTTGTAATATCTGAAAGGTTTGTAAGTTCCATCCTAATTTTCTATAAATAAATAGAAGAAATAAAAATGGCTAAGACAGTCAAGCAGAACTTATGTATTCTGCTAAAATCAATGATGGTCAAGTCTTGCAGATTATGTTCAATAATTAGCAGGTAGATTAGGGTTAATAGTTTCAAACTTGTGAAATCTGCATAAATTCTCAAGACTGGGAGAAGAAGAGGCTATGAAAAAAAGGTTTTAAGAGACCACTTACTCATCTTTCTTTAATGGCTCGAACTTGAAATTGACCACAAATTTGGCAGCTTAAGAAAATACAATCTTGTTTTCATACAGTTCTGGAGGTCAGAAGTCAGATATCTGTTTCACTGGGCCAAAGTCAGGCACTGCTGATTTTTTTTTTTTTTTTTAGGTTCTCAGGAAGAATCTTGTATCTCGAAGTCATCTGCATTCCCTGGCTCATGACGTCTTCCTCATGTAACTCCAAACTCTTACTACCTTTACCACATCCCCTACTTGTTGTTTTGTAGTCAAATTTTTCTCTGTCTGCCTCTTTTAAGAACACTGTGATTGCATTTTAAGCCCTTCTCAATAATTTAATAATGTGTTCATCTCAAGATCTTTATCATAAGATCGTTAAATAAACCATATCTACAAAGTCCCTTTTGCCATTTAAGGTAATATTCACAAGTTCTGATTATTAGAGCATGAGCATATTTGGAATCCATTATGCACCTGTTACAATGATTTTACCAAAGATTTTTATGTGGTTGTGTGAGCATCTTAATTAAACAAATTTTCATGTGAAGATAGCAAAAGAAGGTCATGATTAATTAGAAAATTAGGATAAAATAACATCAAAAATCTACACTTTTGTTTAGTCAGATATTTCAAGTAATATTTTTCAAGTTAAATTATTCAGAATATCTTAGTTTCAAATTTTACCATTTGTCTGAGAGAGATATTATTAGCTTCTGTGGTGTAAGAAACAAAATTGTAAACGATATAGATTGTGCTCTATTTCCTGTCTTCTTCATATTCCTTTATGGTGTCTTGTTTGTTGAATTAGTATCTTTCACATAAGCAATATTTTTCTTTTCTTTTCCTTCTATCCATAATTACTATGTAAAAAAGTTGCCTTGTATACTGGTGCTACAATTTACTATAAGAAAAAGCAATTAAAAAAGTGTGTGTGTATGTTATATACATCATCAAATATTAACATTTCCTTTTATTTTTGCTGAGAATGTGGCTAATTCACATAATTATAGATTTTATCTTGTTAAAATATTAACATTAACATGTTAACACTGAGAGGGAGAAAATTAGAAGGGAAAATACACATAAAAGATCCTTGCAGCTACAAATACTCAGAAACAAACAAACAAACAAACAAAAAGTCCTAGACAGAGCAATCAGACAAGAGAAAGAAATAAAGGGCATCCAAAAAGAAAGAAAGAAAGTCAAGCTATCTCTGTTTGAGGATGACATGATCCTATATCTAGAACAATCTATAGTCTTGGCTCAAAAGCTCTGTCAGCTGATAAAAAAAAAACTTTAGCAATGTTTCACAATACAAAATCAACCCACAAAAATCAATGGCATTCCTATAAACCAACAGCCATGCTGAGAGCCAAATCAGCAAGGCAATCCCATTCACAACTGCCAGAAAAGAAAAAAAAAAAAAAAAACCTAGGAATAAAGGTAACCAGGGAGGTGAAAGATCTCTACAATGAGAATTGCAAAACACTTGCAAATCAGAGATGACACAGACAGATGGGAAAACATCCCATGCTCAGGGATAGGAAGAATCAATATCATTAAAACGGTCATACTGCCCAAAGCTATTCACAGATTCAATGCTATCAAACTACCTATGATGTTCTTCACAGTACTAGGAAAAAAAAAAAAAAAAAACTATTTTAAAGTATATATGGAATCAAAAAAGATCCCAAATAGCAAAGGCAAATCTCGGCAAAATAAAAAAACTGGAGGCATCACATTACCCAATTTCATACTGTATACCACAGGGCTACCGTAAGCAACACAGCATGGTAGTGGTACAAAACCAGGAATATAGATCTATGGAACAGAATAGAGAGCACAGAAACAAGGCCACATGTCTATGACCATCTCATCTTTGACAAAGCTGACAAAAACAAGTCATGGGGAAAATACTCCCTATTCAAATGGTGCTGGGATAAGTGGCTAGCCATATGCTAAAGATTTAAGTTGAACACCTTACTTACACCATATACAAAAATCAACTCAAGATGAATTAAAGACTTAAATGTAAAACCCAAAACTATAAAAACCTTGGAAGACAACCTAGGAAATGCCATCCTGGACATAGGAACAGGCAACAATTTCATGACAAACACACCAAAACAATCCCAACACAAGCAAAAATTGACAAAAATAAAATCTAAAACTTAAGAGCTTCTGCACAGCAAACGAAAACTTATCAAACAGACAACCTATAAAATGGGAGAATACTTTTGCAAACTATACATCTGACCAAGGCCTAATATCCAGTATATATAAAGAACTTAATTTTACAAGAGGAAAACAAACAACCCCATTAAAAAGTGGGTAAAACACATGGACAGACACTTTTCAAAAGAAGACATACAATTGTGGCCAACAAACACTTGAAAAAAAGCTCTATATCATTGATTACTAGAGAAATGTAAATCAAAACGACAATGAGACATTATCACACACCAGTCAGAATAGCTATTACTAAAAAGTAAAAAAAAATGACAGATGCCAGTGAGGTTGCTGAGTAAAGGGAACACTTGTACACTGTTGATGGTAGCATAAATTAGTTCAATCATTGTGGAAAGTAGTATGGTGATTCCTCAAAGAGCTAAAAGCAGAACTACCATTTGACCCAGCAATCCTATTCCTGGTTATATACTCAGACAAATATAAATCTTTCTATCATAAAAATACATGCATGCGTTACGTTCATTGCAGCAGTATTCACAATAGCAAAGACACGGAATCAACCTAAATACTCATCAATGACAGACTGGATAAAGAAAATGTGGTGCATATATACCACAGAATACTATGAAGCCACAAAACAGAATGAGATCATGTCTTTTGCTGGAACATGGTTGGAGCTGGAGGCCATTATCCTTTGCAAACTAACACAGGAATAGAAAATCAAATGCCACATGTTCTTACTTACAGATGGGAGTTAAATGATAACAACTCATGAACCCAAAGAAAGGAACAACAGACAATGGGGTCTATGTGAGGGTGGAGGATAGAAGGAGATAGAGGAGCAGAAAAATTAACTATTGGGTACTAGCCTTACTACCCAGATGATGAAATAATCTGTACAACAAACCTCCATGACACAAGTTTACATACGCAGCAAACCTTCACATGTACCCCTGAATGTAAAATAAAAGTTAAACAAAACAAAACAAACAAACAAAAGACCAATAAATCCCTGAATAAGCTTTAATGATAACACATTTTTCTTGCCTCAGTAACTAGAGGTCTAAGATTAGGGACCAATACAGAACGTTCTACTTTTTGGCAAGGATCTCTTCTCCTGATGATCTCTTTAGGGCAAGGCTGGAACCAAGACGACTGCAGGGCTTCTGAGCCATACAGCTTGCATGACAATACCAGAAGTAGAAAAAGTGAGATGGTTCCAGATGTTTTCTCAGAAGAAGAGAGAGTAAATTTTCCAGCTACGACTAACCAACAATCTTTCTTATCAGTCTGAATTGTGTCACAAGCCCAAACCTGACCTGTCATCAAGAAGATTGGCGTGATCCTAACACACAGGCTAACTGCAGGAGCTGAAAGCTGAGGCAGCCAAGCTTGTTACATGGGCTGTGATGGGAAGTGGTTGATATCTACAGAAAATTGGGCATTCAATCTTAATGAGAAGAATGAAAGGGAAATAAATGTTATATGGTTAACCAAAAATATTCACAATGAGAGCTCCACAAATGGGGGATATTCCAATGAAGACACTTGTTAGAAGTCATAGCTAAAAAGACAAAAGAAAAGAAAAAGGAAAGGTAAAACTTTGATTTAATATCCCAGTAGGATCTAACTAATACTGAAATATGTAAAATATCTAATGTATGTCAATAGCTGCAGAGAGTCCTATGTAACCATGTTAAGTGAACTTTTCAAATCTGTCAATGACATAAAGAAAAAGAGAGAAGGAAAGAGATAGAGACAGATGGAGAGAGAGATTCTGGGTAATTACATAATAAAAATATATTTATGGTAAATAGCAAGGGAATATACCACATTTTTTTTTTTTTTTTTTTTTTTTTTTTTTTTTTTTTTTTGAGACGGAGTCTCGCTCTGTCACCCAGGCTGGAGTGCAGTGGCGCAATCTCGGCTCACTGCAAGCTCCGCCTCCCGGGTTCACGCCATTCTCCGGCCTCAGCCTCCCGAGTAGCTGGGACTACAGGCGCCCGCCACTGCGACCGGCTAATTTTTTTCTATTTTTAGTAGAGACGGGGTTTCACCATGGTCTCGATCTCCTTGACCTTGTGATCCGCCCGCCTCGGCCTTCCAAAGTGCTGGGATTACAGGCGTGAGCCACCGCGCCCGGCCAATACCACATTTTTTAAAAGCTATTTCAAAATTTAAGTTAAGCCTATATTGACAACATAGCACATTTTAAAATTAACCAAAGTTTAGGGTCATTTGAATAGCAGGCACTAAATAGCTCAAAGTAACAATGTATGATTTTTGATTTTTTACTTTCTTCAGTGAGAAATATTCCTCAAATCAATAGAAAATGGAATATTTCTATCTTATTTTACTAAAGCAAGAATTATGATTAAATCTACTATGTTAATCCATTTTGCATTGCTATAAAGGAATACCTGTGTGTTTTTGTTCATTTTCACACTGCTATTAAGAAATACCTGAGGCTGAGTAATTTATAAAGAAAGAGCTGGTACTTCACATGGCCAGAGCATGAACAAGAGAGAGTGAGGGGGGCTGCCACACTCTTTCAAACAACCGGATCTCATAAGAACTCGGTCACTACCATGAGAACAGCACCAAGGAGATGGTGCTAAACCATTTATAAGAAACTTCCCGCATGCTTCGATTACTTCCCACCAGGCCCCACCTCCAGCATTGGGGATTACATTGCAACATGAGATTTGGGTGAGGACGCAGATACAAACCGGATCAGTGTGACTGAGTAACTTATAAAGAAAAGAGGTTTATTGGACTCATGGTTCTGCATGCTGTGCAAGCATGGCAGCAGCACTTGCTTACCTTCCGGTGAGACCTTAGGAAGCTTATACTCATGGTGGAAGGTGAAGAGGGGGAGGCATGCCACATGGTGCAGGAGGGAGAAAGGGGGATGCTAGGTTCTTTTAAACAACCAGCTCTCATATAAACCAACAGAGAGAACTCACTCATTGCCACAGAGAGGACACTACGCCATTCATGAGGGCTCTGTCTCCAGGACCCAAACACCTCCTACTAGGCCCTACCTCAAACATTGGGGATTACATTTAGACATGAGATTTAGAGTGGAAAAATACAAAACTACTCACTTACCATTTAGTTTGTTCCTATGCAACAACTGAACACATTTATTTAGAAAGTCAAATCTGTTTTTTGGTGAGAAGTCTACAGTGACCAGTTTTCTGTATAACTTTTCATTTTTAAACGGTTATTCCAGTTTTGTGTATACACAACCCAGTTGTGACATTTAATGGTCATATCTCTCTGTGTATTATTGATTTGACATCGTCAAATACTACGATGTTATAAAAAAGATTGAAATGACTGTGTTGATTTATTTTCATAAAAAATTAAGCTTACAATCTCATAAATTACTATAGTTTATTGAGGAGTAAATATAAACTGAAGCATTCAGATTTCTTGTATTTTTATGTTAATATGTATAGCTATCATTTATATTGGAAAAAGGAGGAAAGAAAAATAATTTTCATCATAAAAGTTTTTCAAATATATATACATATATATATTTGTAATATTTCATTGCAAGACCTAAATTAGTGAACCTCTGCCTCAAGCAGGAAAAAATCTTTATTAATGACCTAGTAGAAAAATCAGAGAATGATAAACCTTAAAGCGTTCAGACTCATCAAAATCCTCAGCTCAGCAAGTTATTTTCTGCTGACTTAAAAACTTCTAAAAACAGGAAAGCTCCCAAATGTCATTACCTATGGCACAGATGTGTTAGAATGACCATTTTAATATAAAAACTAACATGATTTATGAACTGAGATCTAATCAAATTTAGTTTAACTGTAATGTAGTCATTTCTACTGCTGATTTCAAATAGCTTTTTTAACCTAAAATACTCATGTATGCATACTTCAAGGTATAACAAATTTGCTTGTCTTTAAATTGGATTTTTGTTTGTTTTTATGTTCCATGTGCTTGTTCTAGAAAGAACAGAGGTACATTTAAACTTCTACAAAAATTTGACAGGAATAATTAAAATCACACTTCAAAATAGTTTCTGGTCATGAATACAAATTTATTGGTATATTTGAAAATTAAGCTGTCTTGTGGTAGACACAGCCTAAGGTTGCCAATGATGATTTCTGTCTTTTTGTAATCTCCTAGTGAGTGTGGGCAGATCCTGTGACTTGCTTCTAACCAATACAATATGGCAAAAATGATGAGATGCCACTCTCTAGATTATATTATATGTCAAAGGGGATGAGCTATAAGTCTCATTATTATATTTTGCTATATAAAACGATTTTTAGGAGATGGGGAGAAAGTGTGTCTTGCTGGTCTTGAAGGAACAAACTACAATATTTTATAGAAGGACCTTATGGAAAGGGTCACGTGACAAGGAACTCTGGCAGCTTCTAGAAGAATAAGAATATCATCAGATTTCTCATCAGAAACTCCGTAGGTCACAAAACAGTGGGCTGATATATTCAAAGTGCTAAAATGGAAAAAAGCTAGCAACCAACAATTCTTTATTTGGCAAAACTGTTACTTAAACTGAGGAACAGCTGACCTGCTGACTTCCAGGAAGAAAACATGCACCTGATTTCTACAGCCACAAAGAAATAAATTTTACAAACTTCCTGAGGGAGCTTGGAAGCAGAGAATTTCTTCAGTTAAGCCTCTGGTGAGACACACAGTTAAATACCTGAATTATAGCTTGGTGAAACCATGAGCAGAGGATATAGCTAATATGTGCCTAGATTTGACTTATGAAAACTAAGATTAAAAATGGGTGCCTGGCCGGGCGCGGTGGCTCAAGCCTGTAATCCCAGCACTTTGGGAGGCCGAGACGGGCGGATCACAAGGTCAGGAGATCGAGACCATCCTGGCTAACACAATGAAACCCCGTCTCCACTAAAAATACAAAAAAATTAGCCGGGCATGGTGGCGGCGCCTGTAGTCCCAGCTACTCGGGAGGCTGAGGCAGGAGAATGGCGGGAACCCGGGAGGCGGAGCTTGCAGTGAGCCGAGATCGCGCCACTGCACTCCAGCCTGGGCCACAGAGCCAGACTCCGCCTCAAAAAAAAAAAAAAAAAATGGGTGCCATTTCAAGTCACTCAATTTGTGGAAATGTGTTACACAACAATAGAAAACTAACACATTTCTCTAGATCTTTATCTTTCCTCTTTTTTTCTTTGAATTTTAGTAAAAGGTTATTCAATATTAAATTCTTGGTATATATACCAATAGAAATTTAATAGAAGTTATATATTCTAAAATTTTGTTTTATGATTTTTAAACTTTAAAAAGTTTTAGATACTTTGTTTTACCTAAATGTTAGGATGGGGTGTGGAGTAGCATGATGGTGAAATAACCAGTCCCAATCCTTGTTTTCTTACAGAGACACCAAAGTAACAAAAACATATGGGCTAAAATACTTTTGTGAGAATTCAAGAAATTAGTTAAGAAATTTCAGTACAACAGGTGAGCACAAAGTCAAAAACAGCCACATTGAAATGTGTAAAAAGAGCTGTTTAATAATCTCTTTGATTGGCCCGTCCTGAAGCCAGCACAGCTCAGCTCAGCTGGCAGCTTTTCCCTTGGAGGAACATTTTTTAGTGGATCATACATCCAATGTTCCAGCTTTTGCGAGGGATATCTAAAGGACTGGTTTCTGCTTTTCCTGATTCAGAGCATTAATGGAATTAACATAGTTTGGATACCTGAGGACCTCTGAAAATGAGGGAATAAGAGTGGCTTGCTACAACACCAGATGGTTTGTGGAGCTGAAGACAGAGGCTATCATAAATTGGCACAATCAGGAGAAGGCACCCAATTCATATTTTCTCCCTAATTATAATCAATTTGTCAAATGTCAAAGACAAAGATAATTAAGAAAGCAGGAAAAGTGATTTGTCACATACAAGGGAACTTCTTTGAGACTACTAGCAGATTTTTTCAGTGGAAACTGTACAGGCCTGAGGGGAGTGAGATGATATATTCAAAATACTAAATTAAAAAAAAAAAAAAACTACCATCCAAGAATAACACATCTGGCAAAATAATTCTAATTTTTTTTTTAAAAAAAGAAGTGATACTTACTAGATGGCAGAGTAAGAAACACAAGAAATACATCTTCTCACTTAGATAAAAATTGCACTAGCAGAATCAATCTCATGTAACTTTTGGAACTAGGAAGTCAATTGAAAGCTTGAAACTTTCTGCAGAAGGCTTGGGTAATAAACTATGAATTTGGGTCAATTTTAACTCAGGACAGTTGCAGATACTCAGCCACCACTCCTCATTTCTATGGCAGCAAGCTGTGCATGCTTTTTAGAAGTAGCTTACACACAGCTTCTGAGAGCCAGTGCGAGCTAAAATGATCCTTTTCTCCAAATATTGACAATCAGTGCTGTGATTGCTAATTGCAGCATCTGGTGTACACAGGTGTAGACAAACTTTTTACATCCCAACAATAAGGCAAATTCTTCTTGTCAAAGTGACTTCCAGTGCATTTAAAAGACCAGCACTTTTTCTCTCCCTTCATTTTTTTTTCTTTTCTTCTCTTTTGGGTGTTAGCCATTGAAGACTATGGTATTCAAAAACAACTGTGTGTGTGTGCGTGTGTGTGTGTGTGTGTGTGTGTGTGTGTATATATAATTATAAAGTCATGGGATGTATGCCCAAATGTGATGAAAGACATAAACATAAACATCCAGCAGGCTCAACAAATTCCAAGTATGATTAACTGAAAAAGACATATACTATGACACATTAAAATCGAACTGCAGAATGTCAAAGACACAGATAATACTTTGAAAGCAGCAAAAGAAAAGTGATTTGTCACAAACAATGAATCCTCAATAAGAACACCAACAGATTTCTCATCAGAAATTTTGTAGGCCAAGAAGCAGTGGGCTGATATATTCAAAGTGCCAAAAGGAAAAAAAAAAAAGCCAGCAACCAAGAATTCTTTATTTGGCCAAACTGTTCTTTAATAGTGAGGAAAAAATTATGACATTCCCAGATAAACACAAGATGAGGGTGTGTAGAGCTTCCTTGTAAGAAATCTTTAAGTGAATCTTTCAGGTGACAAGAAAGGATGCTACACAGTAACTGAAAGCCATATAAAAATATAAAGCTATCACCAAAGACAAATACACTGAGAATTACGAAAGCTAGTATTATTTTAAGTTTGTTATGTGACTCCACATTTTATTTTATAAATTACTTAATAAATTAATGCATTAAAATTATGCACTTTTGTATACAGAATGTGTAAATAAGTAATTTTATGACACAAACAACTAAAAATGGTAAGACGAAGCTGTTAAAAGAGATTTTTTTACATGACTGAAATTAAACTGGTATAAATTCGAATTAACATATTCTAACTGAGTTGTGTAATGTCCATTGCGATCACAAAGAAAGTAGATAAAGAATACATACAAGAGGATATTAGAAAATAATTTAATGTTTCACTGCAAAAAGTCAATGAAACACAAAAGAAGATAGTCATATAGAAAAATACGACAAAAAAGTCAAAAAGCCTATTAAAAACAAATAACAAAATGACAGAAGTAACTTTCTCTTTATCAGTCATTACTTTAAATGTGTTATACTCTGAACATGTTTCTCCAACTTTTTTTTTTGGTAGAATAATTTATTTTCCTTTGAGTATATACCCACTAACAGAATTCCTGAGTCTAATGGTAGTTCTGTTTTAAGTTATTTGAAAAATATCCAAACTGCTTTTCACAGTGGTTAAACTAATTTACATTCCTACCAAGAAGGTATAAGCGTTCCCTTTTCTCCACAGCCTCTTCATCATCTCTTTTTTGTCTTTTTAGTAATACCATTCGGACTTGTGTGAGATGGTGTTTATTTACGGTTTAGATTTGTCTTCCTCTGATGATTAGTGATATTGAGCATTTTTTCCCATATTTGTATGTCTTCTTTTGAAAAGTTTCTATCTGTATCCTTTCCCACTTTTTTTTTTTAACTTTTATTTTAGGTTTGGAGTTTCATGTGAAGTTTTGTTGCATAGATAAACATGTATCACAAAGGTTTATTGTACATATTATTTCATCACCCAGGTATTAAGCCCAATACTGAATAGTTAGCTTTTCTGCTCCACTTCCTCTTCCCAGTCTCCACCCTCAAGTAGACCACAGAGTCTGTTGTTCCCTTCTTTGCATTCATAAGTTCTTAACATTTAGCTCTCACTTATAACTGAGAACATGTGATACTTGGTTTTCTTTTCCTGTGTTAGTTTTCTAAGGAAAATAGCCTCCAGCTACATCCATGTTGCCACAAAAGAAATGATTTCATTCTTTTTTATGGCTTCATAGTATTCCATGGTGTATATGTACCACATTTTCTTTATCCAGCCTGTCACTGATGGGCATTTAGGTTGATTCCATGTCTTTGCTATTATGAATAGGGCTGCAGTGAACATACATGTGCATGTGTCTTTATGGTAGAATGATTTATGTTTCTCTGGATATATACCCCATAATGGGATTGGTGGGTTGAATGGTAGTTCTCTCTTTAGGTCTCTGAGGAATCACCATAATGGTTTCAACAGTGGTTGAACTAATTTACATACCCATCAACAGTTTGTGTGTTCCCTTTTCTCCACAACTTCATCAGTATCTGTTATTTCTTCACTTTTTAATAGTAGCCATTCTGTTTGGTGAGAGAGGATATCTCATTGTGATTTTGATTTGCATTTCTCTAATGATCAGTGATATTGAGATTTTTTTTGTATGCTTGTTCACTGGATGTATGTCTTCTTTTGAAAATTGTCTGTTCATGTCCTTTGCCCACTTTTTAATGGTGTTACTTGTTTTTATCTTGTTAATTTTTTAAGTTCCTTATAGATGCTGGCTAGTAGACCTTTGTCAGTTGCATAATTTGTAAAATTTTTTCCCATTCTGTACATCGTCTGTTTATCCTTTTGATAGTTTATTTTGCTGTGCAGAAGCTCTTAAGTTTAATTAGGTCCCATTTGTCAATTTTTGCTTTTAGGGGGATTGATTTTGGTGTGCTTGTCATTAAATTTTTGCTCACTACTGTGTCCAAGATGGTGTTGCCTTGGTCATCTTCCAGGGTTTTTATAGTTTTGGATTTTACATTTCTGTATTTAATCCATCTTTTTGACATTTTTTAATAGTGTTATTCATTTTTTGCTTGTTGAGTTGATAAAGTTACTTATAGATTCTGGATATTAGACATTTGTCAAATGCATAGTTGGCAAATATTTTTACCCATTCCATACATTGTCTGTTTACTCTGTTGATAGTTTATTCTTTCGTGCTAAAGTTCTTTAGTTTCTTTTGCTGTTCAGATGCTCTTTAGTTTAATTAGGTTCCACTTACTAAGTTTTCTGGTTTTTTGCAATTACTTTTGAAGACTTAGTCATAAATTATTTGCCAAAGCCAATGTCCAGAATGGTATTTCCTAGGTTTTCTTACAAGATTTTTAGTTAGAGATTTTACGTGTAAACCTTTAATCCATCTTCAGTTAATTTTTTTATATGGTGAAAAGTAGGGGTCCAGTTTTATTCTTCTGCGTACAGCTAGCCAATTGTCTCAGAACCATTTAATGAATAGGGAGTCCTTTCCCCATTGATTGATTTTATCAGCTTTGTCAAAGATCAGATGGTTGTAAGTGTGCAACTTTATTTCTGGGTCCTCCATTCTGTCCTATTGGGGTATATCTGTTTTTCTACCAGTACCATGCTGTTTTGATTATTGTAGCCTTATGGTATCGGGTATATGCATAATGTGACACTTCCAGCTTTCCTGTTTTTGTTTAGGATTGTGTTGGGTATTTGGGCTGTTTTTTGATTCCATATGAATTTTAGAATAGCTTTTCTAATTCAGTGAAAAAAGACATTGGTAGTTTGGTAAGAAGAGCATTGAATCTGTAGATTGCTTTGGGCATTACGGCTACTTTAACAATATTGATTCTTGCAATTCATGAGCATGGAAAGTTTTTCTGTTTGTTTGTGTCATCGATGATTTTTTTTCAGCAGATTTTTGTAGTTCTCCATATAGAGATCTTTCACTTCCCGTGTTAGATGTATTCCTAAGTATTTTATTTCTGTGTGTGTGTGGCTATTGCAAATGGTGCTGTATTCTTGGCTTGGAACTCAGCTTGAACACTATTGTTGTATAGAAATGCTGCTGATTTTTGTATATTGATTTTGTTTCTTAAAATTTTACTGAAGTCATTTATCAGATATGGCAGCCTTTTGGTGGAGTCTTTATTGTTTTCTAGATATATAATCATATTGTCAGCATACAGAAATAATTTGACTTATTTTTCCATTTAGGTACCTTTTATTTCTTTCTATTGCCTGATTGTTCTGGCTCAGACTTCCAGTACTATGTTGAACAAGAGTAGTGAGAGTGGGCACACTTATCTTTTTCCTTTTCTTAAAGAGAATGCTTCCAGTTTTTGCCCATTCAGTATGATGTCTGCTGTGGGTTTGTCATGAATGACACATTATTTCCAGGCATGTTCCTTCAATGTCTAGGTTGTTCAGGGTTTTATCATGAAGGGATGTTGAATTTCAACAAAAAACTTTCTCTGAATCTATTATGATAATGATATAGTTTTTGTTATTACTTATATTTATGAGGTGAATCACATTTATTTATTTGCACATGTAGAACCAAACTTGGATTCCAGGAATATAGCCTACCTGATCATGGTGAATTAACTTTTGATGTGCTGCTGGATTCAGTTTGCTAGTATTTTGTTGATAATATTTTGTTCTGTTTATTAAGAATGTTGACCTGCAGTTTCCTATTTTTGTTGTTTGTTTTCTTTTGCCAGATTTTGGTTCCAGAGTGATGCTCACTTCACAGAATGAGTTAAGGAGGAGTCCATCCTCCTCGAGTTTTTGAAATAGTATCAGTAGAATTAGCACCATCTCTTCTCTGTACATCTGATAGTATTCAGCTGTTAATCCATCTGGTCCAGGGCTTTTTTCAGTTTGTAGGTTTTTATGACAGATTCAATTTCAGAATTCAATATTGGTCTGTTCAGAGTTTCAATTTCTTCCTGATTCAATCTTGAGAAGTTGTGTGTTTCCAGGATTTATTATTTCCTCTAGATTTTCTAGTTTGTATTTATAGAAAGATTCATAATAGTCTCTGAGAATCTTTTGTATCTGTGGGATTAGATGTAACATCACCCTTGTCATCTCTGCTTATTATTTTTTTCTTTGTTAATCTAGCTAGAAATCTGTCTGATTTTTAGTTATTTCTTTTCTTCTGCTAGATTTAGGATTAGTATGTTCTTATTTTTTTTGGTTCCTCTAGGTGTGATGTTAGATTGTAAATTTAAGATCTTTCTAACCTCTGGATATAGGCATTTAGAGCTATAAACTTTCCTCTTAACACTGTTTTTGCTGCATCCTAGAGGTTTTTGTATGTTGTGTTTCCATTTTTATTTATTTCCATTTTATAAAAAACTGCTTTAATTTATTTTTTTACTTAGTAATTCAGAAACAAGTTGTCTAATTTCCACACAATTGTTTGGTTTTGAGAGACTTTCTTTGTATTGATTTCTATTTTTATTCCACTGTTGTCTGAGAGTATGGCTGGTATGACTTCAATTTTTTAAAATTTATTGAGACTTGCTTTATGGCCAAGCATGTGGTCAATCCTTGAGTACGTCCTGTATGCAGATGAGAAGAATGTATATTTTGTGATTGATGAGTGGAGTAATCTTTAGATGTCTAGTAGGTTCAATTGATTAAGTGTCAAATTGAAGTCCAAAATTTTTTGGTTCATTTTCTGCTTCACTTGTCTAATACTGGCAGTGGGTTGTTGAAGTCCCCCACAATTATTGTGGGCTGTTTAATTCTTATCATAGATCTAGAAGTACCTGTTTCCTGAATCTGAGTGCTCCAATGTTGGGTACATACATATTTATGATAGTTACATCTTCTTGTTTAATTGATTCCTTTATTATTATGTAATGCCCTTCTGTGTCCTTTTTGACTGTTATTTGTTTAAGTCTATTTTACCTGATATAAGAACAGTAATCCTGCTCTTTTTTTTTTGTTTTATTTTGCATTTTCATGATAGATATTTCTTCGCTCTTTCACTTTGAGTCTATTGGTGTTACATGTGAGACAGGTCTCTTAAAGTCAGTGGACTGATGATCTTTTTTTCTCCAACTTGCCACTCTGTGCCTTTTAAGTGGGGCATTTAGACCATTTACATTTTTACATTCAAGGTTTATATTGACAAGTGTGGTTTTGATCCTATTGTGGAGTTGTTAGCTGATTGCTTTGCAGTTTCTATTGTATAGTTGCTTTATAAGGACTCTAGATTGTGCATTTAAGTATGTTTTTGTTGTAACAGGTACTGTTCTTCAGTTTTCATGTTTAGAACTTCCTTGAAGGCCTCTTGCAAGGCTGGTCTAATGGCAACAAACTCCCTTTGCAATTATTTGTCTGGAAAATATTTTATTTATCCTTTCTTATGAAGCTAAGATTGGCAGAATATATAATTCTGGGTTGGAAATTCTTTTCCTTAAGAATGCTGAAAATAGGACCCCACCCTTTTCTGTTTTGCAAGGCTTCTACTGAGAAGTCTGCTGTTATCTTGATGAGTTCCCTTTGCATGTGGTCTGACTTTTTTCTCTATCTACCATTAAGATTTTTTATTTAATGTTGACCTTGGAAAGTCTGGTGACTATATGCCTTGGTGATTTTCATTTTTTAAAAAGTATCTCATAGGTACTCTCTGAATTTCCTGTACCTGGATGTCTACCTCTCTAACGAGACCAGAAAATTTTTCTTAAATTATTCTCTCAAATATGTTTTCCAGATTGTTTATGTTTTCTCCTCTCTCAGGAATGCCAATAATTTGTAGACTTGGTCTCTTTACATGTCCAATATTTACAGGAGACCTTGTTAATTAAAAAAAATTTGGGGTACATTATTGTCTGGCTGGGTTAATTCAAAATACTTGTCTTCAAGCTTTGAAATTCTTTTGTCTGCTTTGTTTGTTCTATTGTTAAGGCTTTAAATTGTATTTTGGAATTCTTTAAGTTAATTTTTTAATTTCAGAAGCTCTAACTGATTTCCTTTTAAAATGTTTTTTCTTTTCCTTCATTTTCTAGATTGCCTTAGAAGTTTCTATGTGTTATTTTACACCTTGTCCTGGATCCCATTGAGTTTCCTTGCAACCCATGCTTTGAAGAGCTAGTGTAATCCTTTGGTGATTTCAAAAGATTCAGATTTTTCATGATGTCAAAATTTTTGTGCTGTTTCCTTCTTATCTGGAGATGCTAAAACTTCTAATTTTTATGATCATTTTCATGCAGATAAAATTGTTTCCTTTCTTTTCTTTCCCAGTTTTATTATTATTATTAATTATTTTCTTCCCCTTTGTCCCTGTGTATGCTATTAGAGAATGTTGGCTAGGGTATTTTGGTTTTGCTGCTAGAGCCCTATTCATTTCTGTCAGCGGGCTTTTTATTGGCCTGTGCAGTTCAACCTACAGGCCAGTAGATGGCAATGATAGTTAAAATCCAGCTGCTGCCAATGTGGATGGGTATATATTTCATCCTTGTTTACTGGGCGGTCTCTGTTGCCACACTCAATGGGCTGATGCAATGCATTGCACAATCTGAGCTTTCTGCTCAACCCTGAGTGATGGGGTATGGTAGGGGGCAAGATGGGTGTGGCTGGACCAGGCAAGCCTGCCTACAAGTCACCCAATGGCAGTCACGAAAAGCAGCACTGAAGGGTGTCTGGTAGGTGACCACCAAGCCCCTAGAGGTGTGCCTAGGCATGGATTTGGGACACCTCCTCAGGCCCAATTTCTCTGCACGGTGCAGGGAGGTCACTGAAACTCCTAATCCAGGAGAGTAGGCGCTACAAATCCCTGAGATCTGCCTGGGCATGAAGTGTAGGGAGCCCCCAGTCACCACAATCTGCACAAGAAGGGTGGGGCAGCTCAGGCTGCTGATTCAGGTTAGGAAGTGCTCCAACTGCCTGAGATCTGCCGGGTCATGGAGCAGACAGGACTCCACTATACCATGATCTATGCACAGGAAAAGTAGGATGGCTCAGGCTACTGATCCAGATAAGGATGTGCTCTGACTGTCTGAAGATCAGCCTGAGGGGAAGTGGATAGGGTTCCTCTGGACCATGATCTATGCACAAGGAGCATGGGGTGACTCAGGCTGCTGACTCATGGGAGTGGGCACTCTGAATGCCTAAAGATCTACCTCGGAGTAGACTGGAGAGGGGAGGGCCCTGCTGTGCCAAGATCTCAGTGGAGCAAACTGGGATACCCACCAATGTCACACACGACCAGTTCCAGGTCTCCAAGCTGCCTCTGGCTGCAAGTGTTATCACAGAGGAGAAACTATGGTTGCAGCAGCTCTCCTCCCACTCCAGACCTGCGACAGAGGAAAGTATAGTTCCAGTGTCACACTTGCCACTCAATTCTGGCTGCAGAGGTCACCACCTGACTCCAGAGTGAGTGCAGCAATCTCTGGACTAAAATGCCTGCAGAGCCACACTGCCAGATCACCAAAAAATAACTGACTTTGTATGAACCTGGATTAAAAATGGCAGCCTGCTCTCCATCCCAAGTCTGGGAAATTCCTAGAGCTTTTTCCAGTGTCATTCCCTCTTAGTGTCTCCAAGCCTCTTCCCAAGTTAGCTCTAAAGCTTGGGAGCAACATAGTGCTTTCCCTTGGCCTTGGTTGCATGAATCCCCACTTGAAATATAAGTCACAGAGACAGACACTGCCCCTCGCTCATCTGGGGACTTCACTAACTTTCATCAGTCAAAGGCCATCACAGGGGCTGGTTACCCACCTTTTCCTTCTTGGGATTTGGGGTTAAACATATTTGTAAAACATTTTTTTTTTCTATAATGTGCATGTTTCCCACACCTTCTTACATTGGCTCTACTTGGTCTTTGACAAGTTTATCTCCCACAGCATTAAATTTTTAGCTTTCTAAAAATTCAATTCTGACTTCCACTATTTTCTGCATAGTTTCCCTGACAATTCATTCATTTTCTTTGTTAGCCATGTGGTGATTGTTTCAATACTTTTATTTTAATTCCAGATTTTCTATGCTCATAATCCATGTATAAATGCTGAGTTTAAGAAGTCCATAGGACGACAGTAGATCCCCTTCTGATGTTATCATCTTCTTCCAAATCTGAACAAATTTCTGTACTCTCAAATCTCAGTGAATGGTAAAACGTTAATATAATTGTTGGTTCATTTCTCAAAGAGTACATATAATCTCCTACTAGGTACTGTTTATCCTATTTCTATATATGTCTCTTATATATCTACTTTCAGGCAATGTATTAGACCACCATCATTTTTCTCTTGAATTAGAAAAGCTTCCAAAATTTCTTATTGCTTACATAAATCCATTCCCTATGTCACTGCCAGGATAATTATTCTGAAAGTAAAACACACTCATTTCTCTCTCCTACTTAACAAGTCAGTAGTTTTTCTTTCTTATTTTTTTTATCTTTTAAGTTCAAGACCACAAGTGCAGGTTTGTTACATAGGTAAACTTGTCTCGTGGGGATTGGTTGTACAGATTATTTTATCACCCAGGTATTAAACTTAGCAACCATTAGTTATTTTTCCTGATCTTCTGTCTCCTTCCACTCTCCACCCTCTGATAGGACCCAGTGTATGTTGTTCCTGTATATGTTTTTATGTGTTTTTATTGTTTAGCACCTACTTATAAGTAAAGACATATAGTATTTGGTTTTCTATTCCAGTGTTAGCTTGCTGAGGATAATGGCCTCCAGTTCCATCCATGTCCCTGTAAAAGACATGTCCTTTTCATGGCTATGTAGTAATCCAGGTGTGTCTGTATCACATTCTCATTATCCAGTCTATTATTGATGGACACTTAGTTGATTCCATGTCTTAGCTACTGTGAATAGTGCTGCAATGAACATATGCGTGCATGTTTTTTAATAACAGAATGATTTATAGTCCTTTGGGTATATGCCCAGTAATGTAATTGCTGGTTTGAATGATAATTTTGTCTTTAAGTTTTTGAGGAACGGCCACTGTCTTTCACAATGGTTGAACTAATTTACAGTCCCACCAACACTGTATAGGAGCTTCTTTTTCTCCACAATCTTACCAGCATCTGTTACTTTTTGACTTTTTAATAATAGCCATTCTTACAGGTGTAAGATGGTATCTCATTGTGGTTTTGTTTTGCATTTCTCTAATGAACACTGATATTGAGCTTTGTTCCATATGATTGTTGGCCATAGGTATGTCTTCTTTCAAAAAGTGTCTTTTCAAGTCCTTGGCCCACTTTTTAGTAAGTGTGTGTGTGTGTGTGTGTGTGTATGAATTTGTTTATGTTCCTAATAGATGCTGGATATTAGGCCTTTCTTGGATGTATAGTTTTCAAAAATATTCTCCCATTCTGCAGGCTGTCTGTTTACTCTATTGGTAGTTTATTTTGCTATGCATTCTTAAGTTTAGTTGGATACCTTTTGTACATTTTTGCTTCTGTTGCAATTGCTTTTGGCCTCTTCATCATGAAATCTTTGCCAGTGCCTTCGTCCTGCATGGTATTGCATAGGTTGTCTTCCAAGGTTTTTATAGTTTTGAGTTTTACATTTAAATATATAATTCATCCTGAGTTGATTTTTATATATGGTATAAGGAAGGGGTACAGTTTCAATCTTCAGCACACATTATTGAATAGGGAATCCTTCCTCCATTGCTTGTTTTTGTCAGGTTTGTTGAAAATCAGATAGTTGTATGTGTGCAGTTTTATTTCTGAGTTCTGTATTTTATTACATCAGTTTATGTATTTGTTTTTGTACCAGTACCATGCTGTTTTGGTTACTGTAGCCCTGTAGTATAGTTTGAAGTTGAGTAGCATGATGCCTTCAGCTTTGTTATTTTTTAACAAATTCAAATTTTTTGAATAAGGGATTTTGAAAATTTGAAGTACTCATTAGTAACCTAAAATTATCAATAACATACCAAAAATGTTAAATAATATTCAAATACAATCTGATGTTCTTCATTAAAAGTTTATCTGAGTCATATATGAGAATATGGTTCTCATAGTTGAATAAGATATATAAAATTTTATAAAAATTATTGTTTACAAAATGTAAAAGTTTGTCTTCTATGGTCTTTTATCCAAATATGCTTCTTCCCAGCAGTTCATAACTTGCTTACATAACAGAAGTAGCTTGTCCAGAATGTGTTCATTATAATGTACGCAAGTTTTCACGAGTGATGATACAGTTCTTGTGGACTATTTTTATGTGCCATTGAGGAGAAAATGAATGATTCTTATTTCCGGAGTAAATAATGTAATATAAGTTTAAAGTAGAATTAAAATAAATCTTTTATAATAAAAATATATTCGATAATATAATTTTTCTACACTAATTTTAAGGAAAAAAGTATTTGGACTAAGCAAAACTATAAATATATAAATGTCACCATTTGAAAGAGTCAAAATGTGCTGGTTAGATGCTATTTCTTATAACTCAAAGAAAAATGAATTTCAAAAAGCTAGTACGTAATTATACTTTTATCCTCTTTATATTCAACAGAAAACAGTATTGCTTAACCAACAATAGGGCATTTAGAATTTGGGAAACTTTATAAAATTATATATGAAATAAAAGTGTTTTGAATATAAGTCCAAAAAGTATATTTAGAAAGTAAATTTTCTTATATCAAAGTAAGTGTTTGGAAAATATCAAATCCCAGATAAATAAAAATATGGTATGATGCAACTTTTGAATAAGCTGCCATTTAGTAACAATGTGAAGTAAGCAGGATTTTTTGGATAAGCATTCTCTTCCCTCACCTAACTTCTATTTTATTATTCAGAAACCAAGGTGATTTATAAAATTTTATTTGAATTAATTGTGTAATTGTTGAAATCCTTTTATCTATTTTAGCTTTTCTATTGATTCCTATTAAGAAACTATTGCATGTAGCTTCAATTGATGCAAAAAGTGTGTGTAGACTGCCCTTCCCAAATTCTGTTGTTATTTGGAAAAATGTGTTTATCAGCAGGAAATCAGTTCAACCTGCATGAGTCACAAACTAATGTTAATTGATTCTGCTTTTTGTTATCAAAACTGTGCAATTTTTCCTATGCTGGAGAAATATACAAGATTACATCTAAAACACTCACTTTACAAATATATAAATATAATCCCCAAATTATAATATAAATCAATTTCTTAACATATTCAGTGAAAGGCTAGGCTTAAATGCCAAATAAACATTTTGTTGTTGTTGTTTATAGATGCCTTTGTACTAAGTTGAATGAGATTCAGAAAGCCTATATAATAATATAATTAAACTTCAATATTCTTCCTTTCTTATTAAAAAGCCCTCTAAAATAGATATATTAACTCAAGCTTTATTGTAAATGAAAAAAAAATCTATAAAAACATTTCACTTCTGGTGAACTTTCTTTCCTACAATAAACCTATTTTGGTTTTTATTTTTCTATAGTTCCGTGATAACTCCGTTATTGGTAGATCAAATGTTCATAGCACTTATATTACCCATAAATATACTATTTTGAGTACAAGTGAAATAAGTTTTATGTAGTTAGTTGTTTGTTCACATTTCATGACTTTGATTTCTCTTCAAAGAGAGAGAGAGCTGTCTTTGGAGCTAGTGCTTTTCAGAGCTGGAGCAAGTTAAACTGCCAGCGACCAGGAAGTTTATAGAACACCTGTCTATTATGCTGACAGGTCTTCTCTAGCACGAATAGCATTTCTCTTTAGGGGAGTCTAAAATTTACAATCCTGTTATGAGGTAGAAAATGAAGGTGTTCCCATATGTCTTTTCTTTATATCTCAGTCATACATAACTTCATCATTATTTCTTTGCTGAACCGTCCCAAATATTGACAGCATGGGTAACACAAGAAGGGTTTAGCAGTCAAAGTAGTTAAATGGCTCAAAAATTTTAAAAGTGAATTATTTCAAAAGAAAATTTAAACCTTTTACAAATAAGGTGCAATCAAGCTCTTCACTGTTGCTTATACATGTTAATTCGGGGAAACAAAACCCCAAACATATCTTCAACTATAAGAACCCTCTGGACTATATTAATTAGCTGGATGAATATGAACCTTCTCTTTTCAATCAAACATCCAATAGTAATCCCTCATCATATTATGGACATACAATAGGTTTTGTTGTTGTTGTTGTTGTTGTTGTTGTTGTTGTTTGAGACGGAGTCTCGCTCTGTCGCCCAGGTTGGAGTGCAGTGGCATGATCTCGCCTCCCTGCAAGCGCCACCTCCCGGGTTCACGCCGTTCTCCTGCCTCAGCCTCCCGAGTAACTGGGACTACAGGCGCCCGACACCACAGCCGGCTAAATCTTTTTTTTATTTTTAGTAGAGACGGGGTTTCACCAAGTTAGCCAGGATGGTCTTGATCTCCTGACCTCGTGTTCCGCATGCCTTGGCCTCCCAAAGTGCTGGGATTATAGAAGTGAGTCACCACGCCAGGCCTGTAATAGTATTTTTAAAGAACTTATTTTATGTCTTTTTAAAAAAATCCATTTTATTTTATAGTGATCTTGAAAAGTCTGAGTAAAAAATATTAGCCTTTACAAAAAGGTAGTCAAATTAAGGTATTTTGTCTTTCAGTTTTCTGTTGCTATACCTCCTGGGCAAATGTTTAGTTTCTTATCATATATAAATGTATATTATTTTCACCTATTGCTTATACACACAGCCCACCCCTACAATCACACACAGCATGTGACTCATTGAAGCAATGGGCCATGCTGGGGAACACTTGATACAGAAATATTAAAGTCATGGCATGTAGTTCATCCTGTTACAAATGTGTAGTATAAACAGGTGGGTTTACTTTTTTTTTATAACCCCAACCTTTAATCTATACACGAATGAGGTTAATGTTTTTTATCTTACTTAACCCTTCTTAGTTATGATAAGGATATTAAACAGTGGTAAGAGAGTATACATATAGGGAAAGCAAATACATTAAAAGTACAAGATGCGGAACATGCAGCTAATATCATTTAAAAATAATTTTGGGTGACTCAAATCAAACACTGTTTTCAGATTAAAATAGTTATGTGTAGTAAGAACCTGATACTCTATCTTGATGTATTATGAAGTACTAATTTTTCCCCAAATCAGTGCCACCTGACCATGATGTCCTTAACTTTCCTTCATCTTGACTAAATTTTAGGCAAGATTCTTCCCGACTCGAGGCCTCTGACCTCACCTTTTCTTAGAGCATTTATTTCAAAAACTTGTATTGATAAATTCGGTCTATGCCCCTTTGAAATAACAGATCTTTAAAAAACATTTCTGCCCGTGCTTCCAACCCAGGAACATCGTTCTGAGAATTTGGGAGCCATCTCTTTGACATACAATCATCAAAGAAGACAGGATCCTATATCTCATTTTCTGTGGATCTCCAGGAGCCTAACTTTACCGGTGCCTTGCTACCTGTAACACTACCTGGTATCATGAAGATGAGAGAATCTTGAGTAAATTCGTGGACACAGATGGCCTATGATATTCTCATTCCAATTCCTAAAAACTCTCTAACTCTTTGCTTCAGTAGAGTCGAGCGCAGACTTGACATCTTACCTCTAGTCCCTCTTACAAAAGCCTTGAATAACTAAAATTCATATTCATTACCCAGTCTAATGAATGTACAAACCTATAGTAGTCATTTTAGTGCCTAGCAATTTTGGGCTATAGTGAATATAGTGAATCATATTTATAACACTAGTTAGAAGTTTTGAGTTTTTTTCTCATTACATTAATATTAAATTTGTTATTTATACTATAAAATAGTTTTTTTAAAAAGATTATGTCAATTTATTTTGTTAGCCCTATATTTAAATGTACGTTTCTGGTTCACAGCACGTATGAATTATAAATGAATTCATTAATTAAGGTCTTTGTCATGTGTAATTTTTTGTAATCGCTATTGCCTTAGATTGTTTTTCAGCCTTTTATTAAATGTAATGTGCTTACATTCTACTTTCATGTTGAATCTGAAAGGGTCTTAATGATTATCCAATCATAGTTCTTGTTTTGCAGATGAAGAAAACTGAATCCTGTAAGAGTTAGAATACATATTCAGGGCTATATACAGTAACTCATATGCAGAGCTTGGCCTACAGCTATATTTTTTTTCAATTCCTAGGCCAATAGAAATAATTCAGTAATATCAAATATTCAATGATTAATGAATTTATATGGCTAGTGCTTAGTGCATAAAGTCACTAGGATATTTGTTCAAAAACATATGTATATTTAATTTACTCTCTTTAAATCTATATTGTTATACTTACTGCTATTGCTAAGAGGATTGGTCATGTCAAAAAAGTCCTTACCTAGACATGAACTCATTTGTAAAACTGTTGATTGATCATACTAAATTCTTAGGCTACCTGCCATTTTTGTTTTAATGTCCAGGTTGTGATGAAAATGTACGCCTTGTTTAAAGCCTTTTAAGGGGTCTTTAGCCCTGTTCATTCAAAGACCTGCTATGTAATAATGGTTGATCTAAGAAAACAATTCACATTGCAGCCTTAAGTTATATTTCCCAAAATAGAATACCAAGTATCCCTTATAATGTGCTCCTACGGGCCTTCAAATCTCACCCCATCCACTGCTATTTACTTTAAGAAAGTGAAGAGTTAGTAGTGAGTGAGACGTTCATCCCACTCTAAGACTGAGCAAGCATTAAGGATGAATGGAAATGAGAGTTTGCTTTTAAATTAAACATAATCAGTGACATGCCACTTAATTTTCTGGAACTGACTGGTTCTCATTCTGTAATGTCATACTACCAGAAAATGATCTATAATTTAAAATTATGAATGTTGGATACTAAGAGTCATTTATTATGTCTTTTATAAAGGTTGTATCTGTTGCAGTTTATTATCCAAATGACAGTGGTACTGAGTATTGGTTGGAGGAAAGAGGCAAATAAAAATATTTTGAACTTTCATTTTTTTGAGAGGACATTGAGAATAGTCATATGTAATATTTTAAAGTACCCAGTATGCATAGAAATAGCAAAAGCTAATTATTTTCAATTTTAAAATATGTCATTAAATTTATACTATAACATTGTGAATGAAGTATCTGTTTTATAATAAGCACCATTTGAATAGAATTGAACAACATTTACAACAGAACAATAATTGAGACCATGCCTATGATTTTAGTATCACTGGCATTTCCTTTAATTTGTCCCAACATGTCTTTTTCACACCTAATATAATTTGTCTACTTCCCTAGTGATGAAACCAAGTGAAAAAACTAATACATAGATATATTTGTGTCACAGGATCCTTGGGGTGTCACTTCACCAACCGGAAAGCCCTGTGGTCCACAGCACCTTCTGTCTGAGTATTGCTTGTGCCCACTGGGCTCATTCCACCCATTCAGCATGACCGGCTGTGCTCAGCTCACGCTATCAGCCCGGATTCCACACCTGCCAAGGGCCAGTTAGGTGTGGAGTGGTGAGGGGTGTGTGAGCAAGTGAGTGCAGGATCTGGTCAGTGTGCAGAGCCAAGCATGTTGCCTGCTACTGTGGGGTGGGCAGCTCTAAGCGCTGGCATAGGTGTCGGCTCCATGTGAGGCTGCGCTGGACCAGATGTATTGCACATGGCTTCCGCTGCAGGCACACATGTGGAGGGTAATGCAGTGGTTCCCAGAAGCTTGGAGATACCAGGAACTGCAGAGACCCAAAAAGGGTGTCACACCCCTAGCTTGGGGAGCCCCTAGGTCTTGGCTCCTCAAAGGCCTGTAGCACTTTTCTCCTTCTCGTTGCCTACAACAGAGCTAGTAGTGGTAGTTGGTGGGGGAGTGTTTCAGCCCTGTTTGTGTTACTGCTTTTTCAGTCCTGCCATTTGTTGGGTCCCGAGTTTTTGTCCTGTGTACAAGAAGAATTAGGTATGCAGACAACTGGAGGGTGAGCAAGGCAGAGAAGAGCTTCATTGAGTGACAGAAGAGCTCTCAGGAGATCTGCACTGGGTAACTCCTTTCCGCAGATAGTGAGTGTCCAGCTGTCAGTGGAGAGAAGACCTTCAGGGGGTAGCTCCTTTCTGAAGGCAAGTTGTCTCAAAGAGGGTCCAGCTCTCAGCAGGAAGGAGACCTGCAGTTGGTAGCTCCTTTCTGCAAACAGGTCGTCTGGAAATCTGTTTGAGCCTGGCTGAGTGGCAGGTGGCAGGGGTGTTAAGGAGCTCAGAAGGGAGGAAGTGTGTGCTGATTGGTCCATGGGCAGCCATGGGTGGGCCCAGGTAAAGAACCATAAATTCTCACTCCAAGCTGCAGAATCCCCTTGGAACTGACAGTCCAGCCCCCATGCTTCAGGACATCCTTGGCTGGAAGGTGGTACTCACTGGAGACCCATCTCTTTTCACCCAGTAGCCCGTCTGACTCCTGCCAATCATGTCATCCATGGCACATTCCTGCTGAAAAGCACCTGCGGGCCCACCATGAACCACCCTCAGCACCCCCTCAGCCTCCCTCCCATGCTTGTCAGTGCCCAAAGTCTGGAAGATGCCAAGATGGCAGGGTCCTGGTGTGTCAGCACCACCCTGAGCACCTCACACCCGGCTGGGTTGTGACAGTAGTCTGCCTCAGCCTCAAGTTTACTGTGAATTCCCAGCAGGTGCTGGAAGCAGGGAGAGGCCAGGCATCAGGGGCAGGCACTTCTGAGCCTGCTGGGGCAGGGAGACTTTCTGAGCCCCCAGGAGTGCAGGGATGACCGTGTCCACAGCCCCAGCTGGGCAGCTGCAGATGCAACCAGGGGGCAGGGCTCCTACCTCACCAACTCCGAAGGGGCCAGGGCTCCCACTTGTTCGTGTCTCCCGCTGGTTCCAGTGAGTGCTCAGCTCTGGCCACATCTCGCATGCTGCAGCTGGAGTCCTTGCAGCAGCTGCTCCAGATGGGCCACTGCTGCCATCAGTTGTATTGATCTAATAATTCAGGCAAGATATTTTCAGCAGGAAGAATTTGGTAACTAATTTCTTGTCACTACTGTTATGATAAAACATGAAGAATCTGGATGAAAAAGATTTTTCAAAGAGTTGGAGAAACAAAAAAATCTGCAAAGATTTTGAAAGGAGTCAAAAATTAGTCATCAGAGTCTTAATCATAGTGATGATGCTTTCCTAATTATTCTTACTACTCACTGTCCCATTCCCCCATTAAGATAATTTTACATTTCAACTATAAATCCTTTTATATTCAATTTTTGTTCTGAATTTTCCTTTTGACACAAACTTTCTGCTAATTGGATATATTAGGGTTGACAAGAGATACTCAGAGGCAGTCACTTTTCCTTAGTTTTTTTTTTTAATAGCAATTTTGTATACTGTTCCCTTTACTAACCCAGAAGGTTGTTTTTACTTGGAGGTAAATTGAATGATAAAACAGAATAAACTGACCCCAAAGAAGTATTAGAATTTTTTTCATTCCCATGAGCATATTTTATAGGTCATCTCTTATTTTTGAAATAAACTTAAAATCTTTGGATCCATGGGTAATTCTAGGCTTTCAGTAAAGATGGGAATTGACCCCTGCTTTTAACACATAGTCCATTTTTCAATTCTCCCTGGGTCCAGATCTGTGGCTTCACCCAGTTCTGAAGCTGTATAAGTAGGTTAGAGATGATTTTAATTTCTTTTCTTTTTTTATTTTATTTTATTTTATTTTATTATTTTGGTCACTTGAAGGTATTCTTCTGAATATAAGTGAAATCTCTCTGAGGGGTTCAAAGTATTGTTAAAATATACAAGTTTCTTTAATTTCATGCCTCTCTCAGGGTGTATCTTTGTTGGAATGAGAACTAAAAAAGCTTTGTTAACTCCCAACAAAAAAAGTCACTTAAAAAAGTGATTGCAACATCAGGAAATTGAACACATTAAACAGAAGTTTTAGATACCATCAGAACAAAACTGCACTGCACAAACTTTAACAGGCAAGCAAGAGCTTTTTCAAGGCTTCTGTGATAGGGAAGATAGGCCATGGCTGAGTCTGAACTCAATCTATTGAAATAAAGGACTGGAGAAGTTTTAAGTGCTGGGCTGAGTTACCTGAAGAATACTGGAGGACTTCAGAGAGGAAGCTGATCCTTGGTGTGTGTGGAGCACCTTGAGTTATTCCTGACTTTGGAAATGTTTTTCTCTGATTTGGTTATCTGTGTTTTCTCATTGGAGTTAGGCTTCTACCTTCCCATAACAACTGAGAGATACTGGTAGTATTTTCCTTCTGATCACATTTAGACGAGATGGTCTCTCAGGTCTTGAGAAAGGTATTTATTGGTTGTAAAACTGCCAAGAAACTTTTTAAAAATTTACATCTTAAAGGGATAGAGAAAAAATTACAAATAATCTAAAATAAATGCTTTAAGAAAAAAAAAAAGTATGGGCCAGGAGAAGGAAGACGCCTGTCTAAAGTTTAGTAAAGCTGAGGCAGACATTAAGGCCTTCTGAGTCAGTACATTTAAGTTCCATAAAGGAGAAAGACCCATTGGAATATGTGAAGATATGGACTATTCCTTCAGAGATAAAAATCAAGAAAGATAATTTGTCTCTTCATGAACTATACTTTTTTACAACTATTATCAACAAAATCTTAAACTGACTGAGTTCACTTGTAAGATTCCTCTGCTGTAATCAAATTCTATGGCTTTATTAAGGACACGTATTAGCTTTTCACATTAGAATAGAGACTGGAGACACTTGCTAGTCAAAATGCAGCTGCTGGTTATAAAAGTTCAAAGGACAGTTTATTTCAACTAAAGGTAAGGTAACTAGGAGCTATTAAATCAAGCAAAATAATTTACTTTTCTGTTATTCCTCTGTACACATGATTACGCATAAAAAGCCACCTTACATTTATTTTTAAACAAAATGAACATTAAGCAGCTAGATATATTTAAAATTTGTAAAAACAGTTCACCAGCAAAGGACTGGTAAACGTTTCTCCTTAGTAAAAATGAGAGTCAGATAGCACTTTCCTTCAAAAGTCTTATACATCTTCAAGCAAGTTTATCTTTTTTTAAAAAAGGCAAATTTCCTTCTATTTTTTGTCTAACTGATGAGTCTATTGCCCCATTGGTTACATTATGGTCCTCATGTGGACATAGTTTTAGAGATGGTTTGGACATAGTGAAGGAAACCAAGTTATTTCACCCCAAAACATACCTCTTTGACAAATTTCAAGATGGTTATTCAGAAAAGCTGGAAATGTTAGAATATCTAAAAAGCTTTGTGGAGGAGATTTGCATTTGTGGAGAAAATTTTCTTGATGCAGCTCAGCTTTCTCTGAGGGCCTTTCCTTGTTCTGGTCTAGAAAAGATAAACTGAGAAACTGACACGTTTAAGTTCTCAAAGAAGCACTTACCATCCATTCTCTCTGTGGGCTGCTACTTGTGAGGTTTCATCTGTATAACAAGACCGCCTTTGTTCCCCAGGCCTCCTCTTCTCTCCTTCTCCTAACCTGCCTTTGCCACTATAACCTGATTTACTATAGTAACATATTTTTGTCCATTCTCCAAGCCCCCATTAATTCTGTAACCTGAAGATATTACAGAATCATCAACTCCTACAACCATTTCTTTTAAATCTTTGTCAAGACTCCCATGCACATTAATAAATTTGTATGCCATTGCTCCTATTAATCTTTCTTTCATCAGTTTATTTTCAGCAAACCTTCCAAAGTCAAAGGGAATGTTTTCCCTTGGCCCCTACAGAAGGATAGAAGGTATACCTAATTGTTGCATTGATTTGAAATATCTTAAAGCCAAATGGAATGAAATAGTCCTAATCTTTCTTTATATTCGTTTGGTATAAAGAAGTAAATTTTCTAGGTTTATGTTCAGAGGATACAAGGAAGCAAGATTTTACCACAAAGAAATAAAGACCAAACATAGATATACAATAGCAATCCGGTAACTGGTAGAGCCAGCATGTTAGCTTACCTTAAGAAACAAGTAAGTACCCTTTGCTTTATTTCTTCTTACACATACATCTAACTACCTGTTTTCCTAGGAATTCTAGAGGTCAATCTTGAAACAATCCAGGCATGAAGTGAAATGGTGGTTACAATTTTCTTTCTTCTAAGAAGAAATTGATGTGCAGTTAATTCATAACGTGATCCTGCCAGAATCACACCAACTAAACCTCCAGATGGTCCATTACTCAAGATAGGCTTTGAACAGTAACAAGCAGATCTGCACTCTACACCACTCTTGCACATGTATATTCTTGATAATTCACGAAATGTTTCCCTAGCCCTCCAAGACATGCATAAATGAATTAATGTCCAACCTTATGATGTCACTATGCCAATGGTTATCTTACTGGTTTGTGTCAGGACTCTCCTGGCAGAGAAAATTGTCGGTAATCTTTGCTATGATTATAAGAATAGGCATTCTTTGCTGTGGATTATCCTCTTGCTGTACAATATGCATGAGTTGCAAGACTGTTTTTCTCAGAGACTCTTAGATCCTCATGCAATGATTCAACACATTGCTTCTACGGGTCCAAGACCTAACGATTATTTCTAACTCCAGGTAAATAAGTTGCATTATTTAGCTCCCTAACTAGGCCCTCTGTCAGCAGGAAGCAGTCTGAATGAAGTCTATGCCCCCATATCCCATAGACATGGAATGGACATTGACAGAGGGGAGTCTGGAATCAGTAGAGCCAGTCAACTAGCCTGCTTTTTTTTTAAAAGTAACACATCCCTTGCTTTGTTTCTTGTTACACATATATCTAACTACCTGTTTCCTTAGAAATTCCAAAGGCTCATCTTTAAACCATCCAAGCATGAAGTAGAGATGGTGATTAAAATTTTCTCTTGTTTGAGAAGAAGTCAGTGCATGGTTAATCCACAACCTGACCCCACCTGAATGATGCCGCGTAGAACTCCAGATGGTCCACTACTCAACATAACCCCTGGAAAATCACAAGCAGACCTGCACCCTGCACACTACTCCTGCATGTCGCTTCCATGCCACCTTCTCCCTTAAATTCCTGTAGCCAGCCTGAAAGTTTGAAATTTTGTTTTGTTTTGTTTGTTTTTTGAGACTTGAGTCTTCCAGCTGCTGATCCTTGGAAAAACCTACTTTCTCTCCACCAACCTCGTTTCTCATGCCTGGCTTTTTGAGCAGCTGGCAGCCAAACCTGAGTTTGGCTACAATCCTAGCATTTTAGAGAAAATCTTGAGTAAAGTATTTTTTTGAGAACCAGAAAGCTAAAAATGATTCAACTGAATAGGGTTAAACGGAGGAGAATTCAAATGAAACAATAAAAGAGCAAGATAAATACCAAATTCTCAGGGGATTTTTTGTTTTCCCCATGTTTGTCTAGAATTCTAAATCTGAGTCAACAAAAACACAAGAACATTTCAAATGAAGCATCTCAGAGAATATGATGAACTTTCTTTAAAAATTCCAGATTTGGGAGATAATATAGATGTATAAATTATGGTCTAATTTATAAAAGTTGTTCTTCAAGGTTTTTTTTTTTAATTTAGCCAACTGGGAATATTTTAATTTCACAGTACTACAAAACAGAATTATTATTATTATTAAAGCAAACTTATTTGGCAGAGTATTGTTCAATTGAATTTTTTTTTCTTTATAACTTAGTGAGAAAAAAAATTTTACTTAGTAGCCCTATATCTCTCTGGATTTGAAAATAGAAATCACTCTTCTGAATCATGTTTAAATTTCCGAAACATTGTTGTGATTTAAAAGAGGTTACTTGAAGAGAAAGTACTTCTTCAAGTAGTTCAAATAACTAGAGTCAAAAATATAATCATGAAGTAAGATATTTAGGCAATGAGACTATTTTAATCAATCTAAATTGAAAAGGTCAAAGGATCCTTTACTTAATAAGGAGCACTGAACAGACTTTCGGAATATCCAAAAATGATCACGCAGAAAAGGGCAAAGATTTAGATGTAAGAAAATGCATCTTGGCAGGTACAGTGGCTCATGCCTATAATTCTAGCACTTTAGGAGGCCGAGATGGGTGGATCGCTGGACCCCAGGAGTGCAGGACCAGCCTGGGCAATGTGGTAAAATCCTGTCTCTATAAAACATGCAAAAATCAGCTGGGCATGGTGGCACACACCTGTAGTCCAGCTACTGGGGAGGCTGAGGTGGGAAGATCTTTTGATCCCGGGGAGGTCAAGGTTGTCATGAGCTGCGATCTTGCCACTGTACTCCAGCCTGGATGACAGAGTGAGAACCCATCTCAACAATAAGAAAAGAAAGGACATCTTACTACTTAAATTTATGAACAAATGAAATGGGACATGAAGAGAACTTTTTTTTTTTTTTTTGCTATAATTAGCTGATTCAAAAGAATATGCTGCAATTTATTTGGGTATACTTTTCAGTATGTACAGAAAGAATCCATCTTTTTCTATATGCCTAAATCCTGCTTGGATGGAAAAAACTTCAGAGCTCCTTAATATGAATAGAGAGTTCTAATTTTATTTGTACTTGGAAGTCCAGAATTTCCAAGTAGTTTTCCTAAACTCATATAAGATTACCAAATACAGTCTCCCACCAATAGGTCTAGTCATCACTGTATACAGTGTATCAGAAAATTCACTTGGCTTGGTATCAAAAGACTGGGACCAAATCTCTGATTTATACCTTGTTACTATGCAATTAAATAATTCAAACTTAAAATTGTTGGAACTTTAAATTATTCTGAGCCTTGAAATAAATGTGGCTATCTGTCACATGGCATACTGCTACAGCCCCTGCCTTTTTTTTTTTTTTTTTTTTTTTTTTCCTGTAAATAATGAGGAATACCAAGCAGGACCAGATATAAGCCACACCCTTCCTATCATATTCCTCCTTACGGAATAACAAAGTAATAATCTTTGGAATGTAGCAATCTGTAACCAATCAAATCACTGTAACATATGCACTGGTCTGAGTATGAAAAATGTTGTAATCCTGCTAAAACTTCTTTGTTTCTGTGTACACCAGTGAAACCTTAACTTTTCTCCTTCAGAATGCTGACCTCATTTATTTAGAGTTGTTTCCCAGGTGGCTATCCTTAAGTTTTGTGCTCAAATAAATGCACTAAATCATATTTTCTGCATGTCATTTAAAGTGGACATTTTGACAACCACGAAAATACTGGAAATGGACCTGCAGTGATCGTCATCACTTTGCAGACAATAGATGCTCTGGTACCAGCATGAATGGCTTTGTTCATCTGAGCTTGCTAGAGTCAATGCGGATCTCTGGTAAGACCCCGCAGGTTCAAATCTCCTGCTTTGGTTGAGATACAGATTTTATTCAAGCAGTACACATCTCAAACTCGATGAGATTGGAATTTAAGCTGTACTGCAAGGTAGGAATTACATTTGTTATTCTCTAGAGATTTTGATAATTGTGGATTTGTGATTTTTGCTTTTCTATGAGGTTAAGATTTTGTTTAAAATTACTCCTTAGAGTTTTCAGTCTTTTCTCTCATCTGAAAGCTTGGTCAGGGGAAAAAACAATTTCTCTTTGAAAAAAGGAAGTAAATCTTTGTTGCTTAAGTGAAAAATCTGCAATCTTTAAAGCTAGACAGATTCTGAAGCTTGGTTCAATTGACAAATCTAATGTTTCTTCCTAAGTGAACAAATTTGTAAAAGGTTCTCTGTAAGTATGAGATAAATCCAGAAGATAAGAGATACCATTTCTCCTGGCCAAAAGGCACCTCAGATAACTAAGATCTTATAGGTGTGTTAAAGTTTATCACTTGTGATATGAAACAGTCTCACAAGGAATATCTTAAGAAGAACTTACAAGTAACCTTGCTTAAGTTGATGGGCACACATAAAGGTTGGTCACCTAGTGGCTTAGGCACCCAGTCTCTTGGCACCGACAAAACATGTTAAAAAGGAAGAATGAACTCAAGGGTGACACCTTGAGTAGCTATTTCCACAAGCAGTACACACAATCCAAAACACCTCCAATTAGTTCATTTTGATTATTCAAAAGGAAAGTCTAAATTATGACCAATCATACTTCTAAAACTGAGTCTTCCCCCTTAAGGAGAGATATACCACTAGAAACACCAACAAGATTCATGTTTAACACCATAGCCCCTCTACATGAAAATATTTTTTTAAATGACGTCACATAACTTATGATGGCCCCAAATTACAGTGGTCAAAATGGAGTATCTTTGAATTACCTAAAGAAGTTTATCTGCATACTCAATCAAAAAAACAAACAAACAAACAAACAAAAACTGGCTCTAAAATAAAATAAAATTCCTGGGAGAGCTATTTTAAGTAGTGCATAGAAACCTCTACAAGGGCTTCTGATAAAGTCATTTCTTTGCAAAAGGGAGACAAAAGATTATCTAAAACAATTTCTAAATTGAAAAAGACTGCTGTAATTTCTCCTCCTTCTTAAGTTCTTTTTTCTCTTTTGTCAGAATGTTCTTGTCCAGACTTACCTCCTTTCTCCTCCTCATCTTCCTTTTTCTGATAATCCAGGTACATTTGGGTAAAATCCTGTGTCTGGTAGAGGAGAACCTGACTTGGTTTATCAACCATGATGAAAAGTAGAATTTAAAGACATAATTAAAAATTTCCCAGTTCCTCTTTAAAGCCCTATTGGATTTGCTAGAGAATTCACATTAAATTCTCACTGGACTCACTGGTGTATATTTGGTTTACATGTTTGTGTCAGAACGTAAAACCAAATATTGGATAGCAAAGATAAATTGGGGATATCCTTTAGAAAGCTTCCACAACTTTTCTGAAGTGGATTGTGAAGAAGCTTGCAGTTCTGCCAAAGCTTTACTAGAGGGTGTCTCCTTAGTTTTCCTAAGAGTCATTGTTTAGAACAAATACAATAATGCCCACAAAATCTTAATGAGCCTGTCAAGACACACTGTGAAATATTTGAAAAAACATCTAAACAATATTCAGACCTATAACCAGCAAAATGATACTATCCTTAACTTGAACTTTATAAGTAGACTACATAAAGAAGTGGCAATTATAATAAAGAGGCAATACCCTACCTGGGTTACCCGTCAAACTCATGATGTAGTTAATTTTGCCAGTCAAACATTATAACCTAATCAAGGAGGAAAGGGAAAGGGAAAGGGAAACTAAACACATAGGAAAAGTAAACAAGATTATGCATTTACAACTAAAACAATTGTTCAATATGTAAGCCTTCAGCGACCTAATATGCTCCAAAAGCAACCCAATCTATCAGTTTGCAGTTACTGCAAACCTGTATGAGATGATTGTATGAAGTTAAAATAGAAATAACATCTATAGGTCAAAAATGATTGTATGAAATTGAAATAAAAATAACATCTACAGGCCAAAGAAAAAATAAAAATAGGACTGCTCTGAGGAAATCAAAGGCATCTCCTCTTTTCACTAATACCTTAGGTGAAATTAAAATTAATTAAATAAGAAAGAAACACAAAACCGTAATGACACTGAGCTAAACTACTAGTGATATTATAAGTGTTAAATGGAAATAACTGACTCAAGGATGACACCTTGATGAGTTATTTCCACAAGTAGCACATGCAATCCAAACCATCTTTCACTAGTTTATTTTAATAATTCAAAAACGAAGTCTAAATTATAGCTAATCATACTTCTGAAACTGAGTCTTCCTTTTTAAGGAGAGATTCTTTATGTAATCTATTTATAAAATTTGAGCTAAGGAGAGTATTATGTTGCTGGTTATAGGTCTGAATATTGCTTAGATGTTTTTTCAGCACTAGAAATACATTATTACAAGGTCCCATTTCTTGGAATAAAATAATTAATAATAATATAAGTGGTTTGTATAACAAAATACTTCCATATTAGTATATAAATAAAAACCTACAGTGTTCCAGTTAGGCCTCCTATATGGAGCACATGTTTTCTGCTTAATTTCCTCAGCCTCCATTTATTATTTTTATTATTACTATTATTATACTTTAAGTTCTGGGATACATGTGCAGAACGTGCAAGTTTGTTACATGTGTATACACATGCCATGGTGGTTTGCTGCACCCATCAACTTGTCATCTACGTTAGGTATTTCTCCTAATGCTCTCCTTCCCCTAACCCCTCACCCCCAACAGACCTTGATGTGTGATGTTCCCGTCCCTGTGTCCATGTGTTCTCATTGTTTAACTCCCACTTATGAGTGAGAACCTGCAATGTCTGACTTTTTGTTCCTGTGTGACTTTACTGAGAATGATGATTTTCAGTTCCATCCATGTCCCTGCAAAGACATAAATTCATCCTTTTTTGTGGCTGCATAGTATTCTATGGTGTATATGTGCCATATTTTCTTTATCCAGTATATCATTGATGGACTTTTGGGTTGGTTCCAAGTCTTTGCTATTGTGAACAGTGCTGCAATAAACATACGTGTGTATGTGTCTTTATAGTAGCATGATTTATAATCCTTTGGGTATATACCCAGTAATGGTATTGCTGGGCCAAATAGTATTTCTGGTTCTAGATCCTTCAGGAATCACCACACTGTCTTCCACAATGATTGAACTAATTTACACTCCCACCAACAGTGTAAAGCATATTTATTTCTCCACATCCTCTCCAGATTATCCCCATTTATTTGATAGTGAAAGACCTTCTAGTACTATACAAGAACCACACCCCTTTCCTCAAAAGGGGGAAATGTTTAGAATTTGAAGATAAAATAGAATCATTAGGTCCAATATGCTTTTCTTTTTTACCCTTTTCTTAAAAATATAGGTTCAGTACATATAAAATGTTTTCAAAATATGTTCCTTTTAGTTTACAGATTGCAATTCATATTGTCATGGAGGAAATTAAATTGTTAAATAATTAATAATTATAAAAACTGTGAAAAATAGTACCTGATCAATGGTGGTTAAATTCCTCCACTCATATTGAGGTAATATATTGGCTGACTCAATTAAAATTTAAGTAAATCTATCAAATCGTCTTCTGGACCTTAAATAATACCCTGTAATATCAGGGGCTTTAGAAGTAATAAGACCTAAAATTTTTGGATCATATAGAAAGAATGTTAACTATTAGTTGTACAACCCCATGTAAGCAAATGGTAGAGAATGGAGATTTGTACAGGCTCTGAGAGCAATTAATAACATAGTCATTCCTCAACATTCAGTAGTACCAAACCCCACATGTTGTTGAATGCCATCCGAAATAATGATGTGTTCTTTATCATGATAGATTTATGCAGTAAAATCTTTAGCATTCCTGGGAATAAAGATAGTCAATTTCTCTTTGCCTTGGGAAGATAAGCAGTACACATGGACAGTTATATCTCAGGCATGTGGTGAGAGCACAATTTGTTTTTCACAAATATTAAAAGGAGACTTTTCAAGTGTCAAGTTCCCTAATAAGTCTACCTTGATGCAGTATGTAGATGATGTGCTTCTCTTCTCAGTGGATAAGCAAGCATCCATAGATGATAAAATCTATTTATTATGATTAGCTTGAAAGGTATACAAGGTCTCAAAAGAGAAAACTTCAATTCTGTCAAAAGAAAGTAAGATATTTACATCACCTAACATCAAAGGAAGCCTTTTTGTTTTTTAATCAATGTTGATGAAATAAAACAAATATTATACTTCCCTATCCCCCAAACTAAGAAACAACTGAGAAGATTTGGGGGTTTGTCAGAATACTGCTGAAACTTCTCCATGCAAATTTCATATACTCTTTTAAAACAACACAAGCCAGGAACCTTGAAATGGACAGAGGAAAATCAGACACTTTAGAAACAATTAGAAAGAATCTTGTAGATACCCCTGCCATTAGAACATCTGTGATGGTTAATACTGAGTGTCAACTTGATTGAAGGATTCAGAGTATTGATCCTGGGTATGTCTGTGAGGGTGCTCCCAAAGGAGACTATCATTTGATTAAGTGGGCTGGGAGAGGTAGACCCACCCTTAATCTGGGTGGGCACCATCTGATTAGCTGCCAGCACAGCTGATCATAATAGAATAATCAGGCTAGAATATACAAGCAGGCAGAAAAATGTGACTAGGCTACACTGGTTTAGCCTCCCAGCCTACATCTTCCTCTCATGCTGGATGCATCCTGCCCTCAAACATTAGACTCCAAATTCCTCAGCTTTGGGACTTGGACTGGCTTCCTTGCCTCTCAGCTTGCAGGTGGCCTATTGTTAGACTTTGTAATTGTGTGAGTTGATACTACTTAATAAACTCCAATTTTATATATACATACCTCCTGTTAGTTCTTTCCCTCTAAAGAATCCCAACTAATACAGGTTTGGGTACCAGGAGTAGTTCTGGAGGAAAAAAAATATTAAAGATAAAGTTCTTTTGTTGGTTTTGGGGTTTCTGGAGTTGGCTGCTTAATATGATTAGACCCAAAAATGGCAAGGACTCCACTTCTTGTAGTAAAGAGAACACTGACAGTCCTTAAAATAAACTGTTTAGAGAGTTATGCAAAATGAGTGCATATGACACTCCTGATTCACTGCTCATAAGAGGCAAAGGTTTTAGTGACTCTATACGTAATACCTTTGACTATATGTGGAGAACCAAAGAAAATAATGAAGGTAGTTGGTTGCTCCTAAGTTCAATGGACAAAGTTATGAAAAAAAATGATGAAACCAAGGTCTTTAACTCCTCCTGGCTTCAGAAGCAGATATTGAGCCTCAAATCTTCTAAGAATGCCCTAAGTCAGTCTTATCTCCTATAGAGAAAGAGCTGAAATTCTGCAAAAACAGACATAAGCTCTTATGCAAGTGGCTGACCTGCAATGAAAGGTGCATGCAGTCTCGCCAGCTGTCTACTGTAAAGTTAGGGCACTGATTGGAAAAGAACAGGACCCTGCAACTTGGAATGGGGACATTTGGGAGGACTATGATTGAACTGGGGACACTGAGCTTGTAAACTCTGATAAACTTTTCTTGCCAGTAAAAAGAGTTTTCCAATCCCCACTAATGGCAACATCCCCTCCACGACCCACACTGCCATCACCCTTTTCACCTTTGTCTGAGGAAATAAACCCTGCGCTGCTTGAGGCAATAGTGGTGGCCTCCCCTAGTGCAGTTGCCAGGCCAGATAATGTTGCTTCTCCTCAGAAGCCACCCCCAATACCCCGTTTGCTTCTAGGCCTATAACTAGATGAAAGTTCTGGTGAGTCCCTAGAGGTGAGGTTGAGAATGTGACCCATGAGGAGGTATACTACACTCAAAAAGAACTGCTTGACTTTTATGACCTTTATAAGCAGAAATCTGGAGAACAGGCATGGAAACGGACATTGAGGGTGGATAATGGTGGAAAGAACATAGAGTTGATCAGGCTGAGTTTATTGATTTGGTCCCATTAAGTAGGGATGCTGCATTTAATGTTGCAGCTCAGGAGTTTAAAAAAGTTCTAATAGTTTATTTGCTTGGTTAGCTGAAATATGAATTAAAAGACAGCCCACTGTGAGGAAGCTGAAAATGCCTGATCTCTCTTGGAGTAATGCAGAGGAAGGGATCCACAGGCTTAGGGAGATTGAGATGGTAGAGAGCATTCATCACTTTAGACCTGCACACCACAGCTGGGAGGGTCCAGAACATATACCTTCGACCAATGCTTGCAAAATAGATTTGTGAGGGCAGCACCTGCGTCTTTGAAGAACCTTGTAATTGCTCTTCTTTGTATGTCAGATCTAACAATGGGAACCACAGTTGCTCAATTACAAAATTTAAATACAAGGGTAATAATTGGACCCCAGAGTGGCACAGGCTAAGTGGGGGTACTCAACCATCAAAGGCAAGGTGGCCATAGCTACCATAATGGACAGCAGAGGAAAAGCAGCAATCAGAATAGTCTGAGTCGTGTGGAGCTCTGGCATTGGCTAATTAATCATGCTGTTCCTAGAAGTGAAATTGATAGGAAGCCTACTACATTCCTACTTAATTTATATAGTAGAAAACTTACAGGTAGAATGGACAAAACACTAATTTGAATTATTATTAGTTAATAGGCTAAGAAGCGAGTTAGAGTGTTGGCTGGGGTGATTTACCCAGACTATTAAAAGGAAATCAGTCTACTACCCCACAACGGAGATAACGAAGAGTTTGCATGGTATACAGGAGATCCATTAGGGCGTCTCTTAGTATTACCATGATCTGTGATTAAGGTCAATGGGAAACTACAATAGCCCAATCCAAGTAGGACCACAAGTGTTCCAGACCCTTCAGAAATGAAGGTTTGGGTCACTGCACCAGGAAAGAAACCACGACCTGCTGAGGTTCTTGCTGAAGGCAAAGGAAATACAGAATGTGTAGTAGAAGAAGGTAGTCATCAGTACCAGCTGTGTGACCAGTTGCAGCAAAGAGGACTGTAATTGTCATGAATATTTTCTCCTTCTTTTGTTAAAAAACATGTTTGTACATGTATGTACTTGCACTAAGAAAATATCTTCATTTTATTTCCTTTTTCCTTTATTATGTGATGTGAGATTTATTGACTTCACGTCAGCATTTCAGTATTGTTAACTTTATGTAATAGCATTTATTTTGGGGATTGGTGCCTTTCTGGTTGTACAAATGATAGTAGTATTATGTTAGGCGTAATTACGACCTTATTACTGTTTTTATTTGAAGGTTATGCATGATCTCAGGAGAGGTGTATGGGTTCAAGTTGACAAGGGGTGGACTTGTGATGGTTGATACTGAGTGTCAACTTGATTAGATTGAAAGATGTAAAGTATTGATCCTGGGTGTGTATGGGAGGGTGTTGCCAAATGAGATTAACCTTTGGGTCAGTGGGCTCGGAAAGGTAGACCTATCCTTAATCTGGGTAGGAACCATCTAGTCAACTGCCAGTGTGGCTAGAATATAAAAGAAGGCAGAAAAATGTGAAAAGGGTAGACTGGCTAAGCCTCCTAGCTTACATATTTCTCCCAGTCTGGATGCTTCTTGGCCTTGAACATTGGACTCCAGTTTCTTCAGCTTTGGGATTCAAACTGGTTTCCTTGCCCCTCAGCTTGCAGATGGCCTATTGTGGGACCTTGCGATCATGTGAGTTGATACTACCTAATAAACTGCCCTTTATATGTTTAGATCTGATTAGTTCTGTCCCATCAGAGAACCCTGACTAATACAACATCCAAATCATGTTTCATTTTCATTGATTGTTCATGAAATTCAGGGAAATGCCTTGGACATTTTGACTCGAAAACATTTAGATCAAAATAGACCCATAGGGTACTATAATGAACACCTGGATCTTGTGACTAAAGGACCGTCACCTTTTATAACAGCAATAACTGCTACTTCCCTGTTAATAAGAGCAACCAAGTGATAGGATCTCTCATTACTATTTTAGTCTGCATTCTGTGGAAGTGCTTCTAAACTTGTACCACACTCGGTGTTATTCAGTTTGTAAACTAGTTTCTTATGATGTTCTTCCTTCTGCACCCCATTTTACTATATCCAGATGAAATAATCTAAATTCTGATACTCTTCTGTCCCTGCCTTCAGAATAAATGCCACATAATTGTATAATCTTAACCAACCAGCTCCTCTCTCCTAGAATAAACGTGTAAGAAGCCTCCCTTGCTAATTCTGATGTCACTTGGTGTATAGATGGATTTTACTTAAAGGGTGAATGTGAAATTTATCATGCAGGTTATGCTATAGCATTCTTGACTGAAGAAATAAAACATGCTTATCTTTCAGAAGTGACCTGAACTCAGCAAGCAGAGTTAACAGAGCCCGCAAATTGTTAAAAAGAATAACTTACAATATTTATATGATACCAGATATGGTTTTGTGGTAGTTCATAACTCTGAAATGCTTTGGAAATAATTAGAATTTTTTAATTATTTTAGTCAGTCCATAAAAATGAACACATTGCTGAAGAATTACTGGAATTATTGGAAGCCATACTATTAACCAAATCTTTAGACATTATCAAGATTCCAAGCCATTCAAAGTCAGACACTCCAAAACACAAGGGAAATTAATTAGCAGATAGTACAGCAAAAAGAGCGCCCTTAATGTATTAGAACAAGAAAACCAACCCACTTTTATCTTTTTAGAAAGCACTTGATTTTGATACAATAATTTCAATAATTCCAACAATTAACACCATCAAAAGTTCCAAAAACAGAACAAGAAAATTGGGAAAAAAAGGGTGGATGTATTCCTCCACAACTGATATATGGTATGGACCAAATGGTTTATTACATTTCCAACCAAATTATAGTCATCTTTCTTAAATTATATATTTACATAATTAAACCCATGAGGGCCCCAAAAAGATGGTTTGTTGGGGGAAAACAATATTATTAGGAACATTCTCCAGTGGTTGTTCATAAGGTGTTGCTATATCTTTCTAAAACATAATCCAAGAGAAACTTTACACAGTTCTCAAGGTAATTTTTCTTTACCAGAAGGCCCTTTCAAAGGATGACAACTAGATTTTATTTGGCTACCACTATCACAAGAATACAAGTACATTCTAGTGGTGGCTTGTATGCTTTCTCATTGAGCAGAAGCATTTCTATGTAGAAGAGAAAGAGCCTTAACACTAAGTAAAATTCTCTTAGAAAAATTATTACAACTTTTAGAGTTCCCTTAGTACTTCATAGTGACAGAGGCACTCATCTTACTGGACAAATAATGCAGTCAGTATGTAAAATCTGGCCTATTCTCCAGCATTTCCAGCATGCCTGTCATGCCCAGTCACTATCATTCTGTTAGTGCAATGCACAAACAGAATGATCAAAACTTAGTTGGCAAAATTAACTGAGATTTAAAAAAATTCCTTGACCACAAGCTCTTCAATTCACTTCATTTGGCTTAAGATCAGCCCCTTTTTGTAAATACCAACTGTCTTCATTTGAAATCCTAACAAGCACACCTATAAAACTGTCTCCTGAAAATTGTCAATCTATGATATTAAAAGGGAATTTGTTGTATTATTGCAGCAGCCTTATGAGGCAGCTAACACAAAACTGAATTTCAGAAGACTCTTTCCATGGTGAGTGCCCATGATATGAAATCTCGAGGACCACAGAATTCAACCAGGAGATTCTGTCTGTTAGAAATGATATCTTTTAAAAGATTCCCTTCAACCATGGGAGAAAAGACCTTATCAGGTGTCCCTAACCAATCCCCGTGCTGCTAAACAGAAAAAAAAAATCAATTTCTGGATTGATATCACCAATTTAAAGACAACTGCTTCACTAATTTGGACTTCATCTCATACCAGTGATCTAAAATTGAAATTCATCAAAACCAGCAAGAATGAGAAAAAGACATCTGTGATAGCTTTCTCAAGATACCAGACCAGTCTTGTATCTAAAGGAATGCTTAATATTGGTAATCATTCATAGATGGAAAATGTCTTCCTTTGCAAGTTACCACTAAATTTTTTTTCATCCCTAGTTCTCATGTTTTGTTGCTACTATCATTAGCTGCTGCCCATGAAGAAAACGTCTTCTTGCAGTGAGCTCAGGACTATGCTAATAGATTATAGAAAAACACTTGTTGTGTATCTGGTCTCATGCTCTTTCCAATGATCTTCTTTCCAAGGACAAAATCTTGTCCTTAGAAAGGAAATACACACATATTTGTGTTTTCAAGAACAATCATTAGTGCTTAACACTAGTAAGACCAAGTATAATGTGCATTACTTGACTATTAATAGAACTTTATAAAGTAAAGGACATGAAAAGAACTACTTTTTGGTAGATAAAACAAACTTTTTAGCCTTAATGCTTGCACTGCCCCAGTTGAAAGATAAGACAACTCAATTACGGGATGTATGGCATAAATTTGGAATAGTTTTTATCTGGTTTACTTCTCTTTTGTCTAGCTTAGTCAGCTTGCTGTTTTATGTCGGAAACAAAACAATCACACAAAAGATACATGCCCCAAGAGCACTAGAACTAGGGGTTGGATATCCAAGGAATAGTGTATCCACATTATTAGATTACAAGGTAATAATTGGCATGCCACTCAATGGCCACAGCAACCAGATATTTATTGGCTAGCTCTGAATGGAATGTCTTGTCTATGGTCATGTTTACCGCTAGACTAGAACAGTGTTCTCTGGGCTATGACTGAGCACCAAGTCGTGTAGTTCATACCCTCTCAAAGCCTATGTATCTTCCTCATTTACAATCTCATTGGGTTAGTTCTGTATTCTATTGATGTGACCATTTCGCTTCCATCTTTCTGCCACAGCTGAGGATGGAAGAAGTCATTTGGCATGTAGAAGCCATATGAATTACACACACACACAAAAAGGCCTTAAATGATATCTCCATGAATATCTCGTTGTTAAGCAATGAAGCTGCTCTTATGAGAAAAGCAATGTTAGAGAACTGCATGGCTTTAGACATTCTCACTGCAGCCCAAGTGAGGACCTGCACTATCATAAAAGCTGAGTGTTGTTTCTACATCCCAGATGAATCAGAAAACATCACTTTATTAACAGATAATATGAAAACCCAAATAACTAAACTTTCAGATCCTATCTCCTCTCTAAACGAATGGCTAGAGAGCTGGTTTGAATCTTGGGGGACTTAGTGGAAGACAATGGTACTCACTGGAGAAATCATTTGTGTCTTGTCCTGTTTTTGTCTTTACTGCTGCTGTGGTATTTGTTTGCAATGGAGTCAATGCACAACCAAAAACAAAACTAAAATATTGGTTGCTCAAAAATTGTATTAATTGAAGATGAAGCCATGTAGCCTGACTGAAACCACAAAATCATTTCCTTCATGTTGCTTTAAATTTGGCTATAGCCCATCAGCTTCATAGCCTTAAAACGTATCTCTGCTGTGGGACATGATACTCTAGGAATGAGCCTTCCTGGTGATAGCAGACTAAATTCTTGAACATAAAATGAGTCAAAATCATTTGAATTCATTTATGATGGTTTATTTGAAAGATCTTGATGAAAAAGGGGAAATATGAAGTTAAACAATTGAAACTCAAAGCTGTTAAAACCTAAAATTACTCTAAGCCTTCAAAGGAATGTGTCTATGTGGTCTGAGTACTGTGGCATGCGGTTGCAGCTTCTGCCTTTTTTTTTTTTTTTCCTGTAAATAGTTAAGAAGACCAAGTATTTCCAGAGATGAGACTTGTTTAGGTCATTACTCCTTCTAATAGAGGAATCATCTTCCTCAGAATGTAGCATCTCTAACCAATCAAATCACTGTAATATGTGCACTTGTCTTGTAGGGAAAATGCTGCGACACTACTAAAACTTTTGTGCTTCTGCCTGTAAAAGTGAAACTTTCATGTTTCTGCTTTGGAGCACTGACCCCATTCATTTGGAGTTGCTGTCTTCCAGATAGCTGTCCTCAAGCTTTGTGGGCAAATAAGCTCTATACTTAATTATATTTTTACATTTTTCTTTCTTTCTTTCTCTTTCTTTCTTTCTTTCTTTCTTTCTTTCTTCCTTCCTTCCTTCCTTCCTTCTTTCTTTCCTTTCTTTCCTTCTTTCTTTCTTTCCTTTCTTTCTTTCCTTCTTTCTTTCCTTCTTTCTTTCCTTCTTTCTTTCTTCTTTCTTTCCTTTCTTTCTCTCTTTCTTTTCTTTCTCTCTCTTTCTTTCTCTCCCTTCCTTCCTTCCTCCTTCCCTCCCTCCCTCCTTCCCTCCTTCCCTCCTTCCTTCCTTCCTTCCTTCCTTCCTTTCTTTCTTTCTTTCTCTTTCTTTTCTTTTCTTTTCTTTTCTTTTCTTTTCTTTTCTTTTCTTTCTTTCTTTCTTTCTTTCTTTCTTTCTTTCTTTCTTTCTTTCTTTCTTTCTTTCTTTGTCTCTCTCTCTCTCTCTCTCTCTCTCTCTCTTTCTTTTCTTTCATTCTCTTTCTTTTTTGAGATGGATTCTCGCTCTGTCGCCCTGGCTGGAGTGCAGTGGTGTGATCTCGGCTCACTGCAATCTCTGCCTCCCGGGTTCAAGCAATTTTCCTGCCTCAGCCTCCTGAGTAGCTGGTATTACAGGCACTGGCCACCACGTCCAGCTAGTTTTTGAATTTTTAGTAGAATCAGTATTTTGCCATGTTGGCCAGGCTGGTCTTGAACTCCTGACTCAGGTGATCTGCCCACCTCGGCCTCCCAAAGTCCTGGGATTACAGGCCTGAGACACTGCTCCCAGCCTTAATTATATTTTCTGCAGTTTGTTATTTAAGGTTAATTTGACTATACTACCTTAAGCATGTTATTCCCCTGTAAAATGAGAACTTCTTTCGTTCCTTCTTTCCTTCCACCTAAAAATATTTATAAAACACTGTAAGATGGGAGAATCAGATTCCATAGAACATCTTACAATGGTTTTCATTATTTCATTTCTTTGAATTTAGTTTGTCTGTAGTTTTCCTACAGAATTTTCTCTCCTGTATATTTCATTATAGTTGTCTGTGTACTTTCTTAGTCTTCATATTTATACAGCATCTGTTAGAGTATTTGTGCTTAAGAGTTTAGTTATATCTTGTCAAAGCTTGTCTTTCTTCAAGGCTTTTACAGGCTTAAAAGTGGAGGCTCAATTGAAAAATAAGAATAATGCGTATTATTTTATATAGTATTTTCCAAGAGCAATTAAATACTATACTCTCTCTCTCACACACACACACACACACACACACATATAAAAATTAAGGCTTACTAGGGTTGATAACTTTTCTTCCTTTATATTACAATCAAATATTCCCTGTTGTTTTAATTCTTATTCCTAACTCTTTTTACATATACTTACATGCAGTAAAAACAGAAACATTGTCTTTTACATGCCCTACGTTTGACCTGCCTTCCTTTATCCCATGCATTAAAAGGACAACAGCTTCCTAATTTCTAAGGATGCAACAGTGCATATCACGGAAAAATAAATGCTTAACCTCATTTTAATTCCAATTTCATTTTGGGTTCCATTATTATTCACATGTATCAGAGTCAGGGAATAGGTGAGACTTCAATAAAATACATCGAGTGCATATATGGGAAAAGAGTTGTAGAATATAATAGCTCCAATTTAGTTTAGACATAGGACTAATTCTTTGCAAATAGAATTTTAATTATGATAATCAACATTATCTAGGTGTCTAATTAGAAAAAGTTTAGTCAAATCTATCTGTGTGAATCTTTAGTTCATCAATTTGACCAACTGTGGGGGAAAGTTTAGCTTCAGCGGGATTAGTTTTTGCTTAAGAAATACGTAGGGGAAACAGAAGGTTCTGTGAATTTGTACTACATAAGCAGGTTTTTTCCTAGAGGCTTTAAGTCTTTTGTATCAATTTCTTATACACGCTGTAACAAATTAGCACAAGCATAGTGGCTTAAAGCAATACATATTTATTATTGCACTGTTCTGAAGATTAGAAGTTCAAATCTGGTGTGAATCAACTAAAATCAAGATGTCAGCAGGGCTACATATCTTTCTGGATGGAAATAGCCAGCCAAGTTTTCTTCACATCCCACACTCTCTCTTCTGCTTCCCTATTTTGCACTTAAGGAACCATTGTGATTGCATTATATCTACCTGGATAATCCAGAATAATCTATTTTATTTTAAGGCTTGTTAACTAGCAAACAATTCGATCTGAAACCTTTTAAATTCTTAATTGTGCCCTGTTGTGGGGAAAAGAAAGAGATCAGCCTGTTACTGTGTCTATATAGAAAGAAGTAGACATAAGAGACTCCATTTTGTTTTGTATTTGTGATGCTGTTAATCTGTGACCCTACCCCCAACCTTGTCCTTTGCAAGAGACATGTGTTGCGGTGACTCAAGGTTTAATGGATTTTGGGCTGTGCAGGATGTGTCTTTGTTAAACAAATGCCTGAAGGTAGCTTGCTGGTTAAAAGTTATCACCATTCTCTTAATTTCAACTACCCAGAGACACGTACACGGCCAAAGGTCGCAGGGACCTCTGCCTAGGAAAGCTAGGTTTCTCCCCATGTGATAGACTGAAACAATGCTGCTAAAAGGTTTATGGAGATGTTTGCATATGCATCTCAAGGCACAGCATTTTCCTTTGAACTTATTCATGTCACAGAGGTATTTGTTCATATGTCTTACTGCCGATTTCCTCTTTTTTCTTTGATCCTATTGTCCTGCCACTCCCCTGTCTTTAAGATGGTAAAGATAATTATCAATAAATACTAAGGGAACTCAGAGACCGGGGCCGGCGTGGGTCCTCTGTAAGCTGAGCGCCGGTCCCCTGGGCCCCGCTTTTCTTTCTCTATACTTTGTCTCTGTGTCTTATTTCTTTTCTCAAGTCTCTCGTTCCACCTTACGAGAAACACCCACAGGTGTGGAGGGGCAGGCCACCCCTTCACCCTGTCACATAACCTAACATATGCACAGGATCTGGAGCTTCTGGGCGTTGACATTTTTTGAGGGAGATCATTATTCTTCCTGCTACACTCTCAGCTATCCCCAACACTAGGTGGATACTTTCTGTCTGAAGAAATCCTCAGTTTTCTTCAGGGAAATAATCCTTGCCAAACAAACAGTTCTGAGAGTAGAAGTGAGAGGTGTGCTTATTGTTGTACAAAATGGGAATAATTTTCTTCCTCCTGGAAAACATTGATAAGTTAGGTTATCTTCATTTGATGGGTAAAGAATGACTAGTTTTAATCTAGAAGGTTTGAATTTATTACACAGTTGACACAGTGGTATTGGTTCTGCTGAATGAAAGGCAATTATTGTTTACTTTGCAATATATGAGTGTTCATTTTTCATAATTCTTTTCTGCTTTGGGATGTAACTAGAATTCCTAGGAACTTGAATTCTCATAGACAGTGTAAAATTCCTAAGTCCTGATTGCCATATCATTTTATTTTTGCCCCTTTACTTTTGTTCTAACCATACCTTAAAGATCCATGTGTATCCCATACACAACACTTCTGATATTTCTTCCTTTCTCTATTTCTATTTTGGGGATAGTTGTTAACGAAAGGCAAATAAATATAAGTGTTTCCCTTTTGTTTTCCAAAAAAGGAAAATAACAACAAAAAGAAAATAAAGTTAGGGGAATGCTGCTACAAGCCGTAAAAACCAAGAGGCATCTTAGTTTAAAAATGATCTATGAAAAGATGCTATACGTATCTTTGAAAAATTTGTTTCTTAGGTGAAAAAATTGAAGTCTTGATAAGTTACATGTCATGTTCAAGTTACATGGCAAAGTAGGAAACAAATGTGACTTAGAATTCAGGGTTCTTAATAATATTCTGCACTCATCTTGATAAAATAGAAAGTAACATATTAAAAAGGGGTTATGGGAAGAAGTGTGGCAAAAGCCTTTATGGTTCACAACGGTCAATGAAATTCCCGTAGCATTGTTCCAAATTGGACAAACACCTTGTAAATCTGCCTGCACTTGATAAATATTACCATTTTGACATGATTCCTTTAATGGTAGTTTCACAAGGTATTAATGGTTGTGGTTGAAAGAACATACCTCACACAGTCTGATGTGTCATAATTCATGCTATAGTCAGTTTTTTCTTCTAGGTTGATGGCCTCTTGTTGACTTTAAGTATAGCCCGTCTCCCTATTCTAACCTTACATTTAGTGTATCACACTGCATGATATGATTACAAAACACTGAAAGCCTACCGTTATAAATGCCACTTCTATAATTATATAACCTGTGATATAGCTTTGCTATATACAGAAAAGATGCAGAAGCAGAAACAGTTGAGCCTTTGTAAGACGTGCAGCGCATGTTCTTTTCTAGTATTATTGATTTGACATAAAACATTGGAATTTATGAGACTGAAGTTCAAAATCAAACCTGGAAGGCAGAAGTTTGTTGAATATGTAATTTTCATAAAAATGTTAATTATCTCCTAAGACGATAATGGATTAAAATAATTGTATTCTGATCTGGCAAAGACTTAACCCAACTCCAAAGTGAATCCATAATTGTAAATTTGCTATTTGGTATATAGATGATGAATTATTTACATTATATATAACATGCTAACAATGGTATCTACCACTTAAATCATACTAAATTACAGTTTTATCAGTTTTCATTCTCAAAACCATACACAGTAATAAGAAATTGATATTTATGTGCTGAAGATTAGTGTCATCCCAGCTCTCTTAAAAAATTACTCTTTTAATATTTTTGTTAGTGTTTGTCCACATGTATACATTTTTTTTCAGTGATATTAAACATCATTCATATTATGTTTTTAACAAAAACTTAAAAAACCCAAATTTCTCTCTGATGACTATTCTATAATCTATTAAATCATTTTCCACTAATTGCATATTTAGTTAATCTTCATTTTTTCAGCTATAAATAATTCTGTACTGAATATTTTTATTATTAAAAGTAGCCTGTTTATGTAAATGAATAATTACTTATAATGTATTTTCAAAAAGTAAATTGCTAAGTAAAAGAACATGACATTTTTAGTACCTTTTGATTAAAGCTCAGATATTGATTTTCTCTTAGTTTTTGATATAACAAAAGTTTCACTCGCATTCTGTTATCCATGATTAAAGATTAGTGTAACATTAAATTTTAAAAATATAAAATATGAGCATTTCCTGTTTGTACTCTAAGACTGGAAACATAATGTTTACGGTTTAAAAGTGTAACTGTAGGAATAGTAACTTTAGGATTAGAACACAGAACACAATATCAGCTTATCCACATGTAAGTAGTTTTATTTTTTCTTAAAGTGTTTACAAGTAATATATATTTTATATCACAGGAATCCTCATTGTAGAAAGTCATTGAAAAGTTATTATAAATATACTATAAAATATTCAGAAAAAAATGACTGAGAAGTCACAGAGTTGTTAAATATTAGAACTAATTATCAAGATCTTAAAAGCAAATGATAATTTCAGTGAATTTATGAAATTAAGCAGTTTAGTACCTGATCATTCCACTGCTGGAAGAACAGGAGAAAATTAATCAACTTTTGCATGTTCTAGGGAAATCAGGATGTGTTTTCACAGTGTCTTACATGATTCTAGAATGTAAATATAGGGATCTTTTTTATGTGTAATAAAGATTGTTGATGTTTTTTATTCTTTTTCCCCAATTTTAAAGCCTGATCATCACAGCAGGTCATATAAATTAACATAAAAATCACCGTGGTAACTAGTGATACTGTGTGGCTATTTATATATGTCTCTAATTTTACTTGGATAATTTCCCTGACACTTTTTTTCTACTGAATAAATAGCAAGTCCCTTCCAGAGCCTTAAACATTAGACAAGCCTTAAAACAATTGGTGGATTTTCATATTTAACATCAGTAAGATTGCCAATATATAATTTTTTTATTTAAATAGATAAATCCTGAGCTAATTACTATTTATTTACATGTCTATATTGTGTCCTATTTCAAAGAGGATTCAAAGTGATTCCCTGTCACTTATTGGCAAAGCCAAGAAAGTTTTCTAGCTCACCTGGAATATTCAAATTCTCTCAGAGGAAATAAAAATAACAAGTCTTAAGATCATGATTCATGGTGAGAATATAAGGATGCCTCTCAATTGAACTAACTTCTTCTTTGCTTGTTCACTGCTTTTTTCTTCGCATTTACTAGTACCAGCTTTTAAAAATCAATTGTACAGGAATACTTGGTCATTTTAGCCTTAATTATTTAGGCTAATTCCAAAACACAGGCATCTGAAAATCTATCAGTTTTGCATAGTGAGAGGACACAGTGTTTGGGGTTTCTTTTTGAATGTTTTTGGCATATATGAGACGATGTTGTCTACTCCTTTGTCAACATCCTTAGGTCTTACAGCTTATAGCTTTCAGCCTTACATTTTTTATCTTTTCTCTATCCTTCCCTAAGTCTCACAGTTTCTCCTACTCTCTCCCCTGCCTTTGGGAAACTATTTTAAAGAGGATGAAAATAAGAAAGATTTAAAGTCTGTATTCTGGAAACTTTGGAGATAAGAGGAAAGCTCATGTATGATTGGCAATCTGCAATAGACAGCAAGGAGTGGATGTACTCAATACTTACTACTGAAAAATTAGATTCATTAAAAAAAGAGAGTCTTTTTGCATTTTGGCAGGAGCTATTTATTTTGCATTTGGTTTTGCTGTATTTGTGCCATAGTATTCAAGGCATTCACTGACCCACATGCTTACTTTGTCTGTCTGCTGAGATGAAAAGCCAATGCAGCGACAAACGTATTTTTAGGAAAAGGTGTCAGACATCTATTTTTTTTTTTCATTTCAAAAGCTTATCTATTTTCTATCATAATTAAATAAAAACCAGAAAAAAATGAAAAAATAAGTAGTAGAATCAGGACCAAAATAATTTATGCGTAATTGTCCTACAAATATAGCAAGATACATAGACTAAAGTAACATTTTAAAAAAAGTAGACTAAATTGTTGTGATGTCATTAACATATTCTTTTCAAACTGTATATTAAGAATGGACTTAAGTATTAAGTAATATAGTTTAAAACAGTCTTTAAATTAATATATTTTTTGTATTGAACTTATTATATAACTAGTGCCATTTTTGATGTTTCGCCTTTGGAATGTAGGTGCCCCATGAGTGTGAAATTCTTACCTACTGAGAATGACTAATCAGGTTTATAGGTCTTCATTCTGTTGGAGTTCAAGAATAGTGTTTTGGTTACAGGAATTCACAAACTGAATTGATTATCTAAAAGGTTTTTCTTATAAGCCTATTTTATGAGTTCAAACAATAAATGCATATACTGTTTATGCAATTCTCATCTATTCACTAGGGCTTGTGCATGTGATTTGAACATATTTTTAGCAATTTTCTGAGCCTTTCCAATTATTGATTTGCCATTATATATACTTCAGAAACATTTCATTACCCAAGTATTCTGTTTAACTAACTATATGAGGCTATTCCATTGTCATAGCTAGAAAACAATTTACTCTAAGGCTACATAAATCTAGGTTCAAATCACGACTATACCTTTTATTAATTCTATAGTTTTATACAAATTGCATAACATCTTTTTAGCCTTTTATTTCTCATACACAATAGTAAAAAAAATACTTAGTATATTTTATGGTCTATGTAAATAATTAAATAAAATAGTTCTCAATTAAATTAGATTTTTTCAATGTTTCAATATAATGGTTATCACATTCTGTAAATAAACCAGATTAAGTCAGATAGTATTTTCTAAGTGGAAGTTTTCTAATCTAGAAGCTCCTCTCTGTAGACCTGGGTAGCATCTGTCTTTTATTCCCCATGAGTTTTATCCTGTCTTTTCACTACATTGCCTGGGTGAGTGGAAAAGTGACTGCCCATAATACATCCCTTAGCCAAGGTTTGTGTTTTCTCAGAAATGCTACCATCAATTGATCCATCATCATTAGTTCTATAATGACCAGCATTGATCACAGTTCTATAAGAATTCAAGTGGTAACAAGCTTCCTTCTTAGTTAAAGGATTTTGAATTTCCCGTATCTTCACAAGGAATTTGGTTCAAATGAAAATATGTTATAACGAAACTGTAATAGATTAAAATATTAAGCATTTAGAATAGCACTGAGAAAAATGCTACACATGTACAAATTTGTAGAAAAAACAGAAAATTACAGTCATTAAATAGGACAAGGAATTCCAATTTTCTTCGCCTTTGTATGGTTAAAATGAGTGACTCACACCATTTACAAACAGAAAACACAAATGTTTTTGAGCCCTCTTCATAAAATAATTCTGAAAGATTTCACACAAGTAACTGGAACTATGGCTTAAACATAAGAAGCTGATTTCATTTGTGGATTGTTTACTGTGCAATGAATCTGAAATAATTCATGGATTCAAAAGAAGGCAGATAAATTTTGTATTAAAAGCTGGTGCTGGAGGTTCAGTGAAGGGATTTAGAAGTTACTGAACAACAACAATGGACTTGATTTTCACCGGCAGAAATAGGCTTCTGTATATTTGTAACTGAGTTAGTTTGAGGCCAGGTCCTGAAAGCCTATTTCAAATAAAGACTGTGTTATTAGATGACTCCTTGATAGAATTTCTATGTGAAGCTTTGGATCACAATTGAACAGGTTTGTATTTTGACAGGTAACATATGATCCAACTAAACACACAGTCCTGATTCAGAGAGACTAGAAATATGCCTTTATTTTTTGTGCTGTCTATAACGAAATGAATTTGATAACAGAGAATCCGGGGAGACAGGCTTGACAGCATCATTTCACTTCTTTTTTTTTTTAAACAATCTTTTTACATCTAATCTTTTGGCTATCTAGTGTCTCAAAAATCTTTGTTTGCTGCCAGGTTTTCATAGTGACACTCAACTAACATCCAAAGATTTATTTGTTTTTTGCTATACATATTACGGAAAACTTATAGTTCAACACTGATATGTATGTAAATATTCAACTAAGCTAATTTTGAATTTTAAGTGAAGTATTAAAATCATATGCACTGTTTTCCAATACTTTTCATTTAAGGACCTTTTAGAGTCAGACTTGGAGGTATGTAGAGGACTAACTGTGGATTAACAAGGCCTGACAGTTTCTTTGCTATAAAACCCCTTTCCCAAAATGCTTAAAAAAGTTAAAAGTGATGATTTAACCAAAATATAAGTTTCCTGATTCAATTAATTTTTTTTAAAACATCTATCAGAGATGAATAGTTCTAATAGGACATTTGCTGTGTGTGGTGATGTGAGTGGAGACCTGACTTGGTGCAGGTGATGGTACCAGGTAACTTCTATTATCTACCTGATAATAGAAGGCAGAGCCTGTGTGGATCAGGGACTCTGAGGCTATGCCAATAGTCCACATTTACCCTCCCAAAAGCACCATTATAGTAAGAAGCAAATGGAAGGGAAAGCAGAGCATTAAAAGAGTAGCCAGGTCACCTTATGAAAAATGTGAGACTGTGTTCCACATTTCAACTTTAATGAAACAGTAAATGTAATCACTCCAAGAGTGAAGTTACTGCTACCATCATTTAACTGATCAGTTTCAATATGACACTGAGTCTCAATAAATTTAGAGGAAGCAGAGAAGGTAGTGTTGATAAAATGGCTGAAAATTCTAGACGTAGATTTTAAAATATTTACATATACATGCAGTCACATATACATATGTGTTCATTTTTGACTTTTATTCCTTTTGGCATTCTTTACAATAAAATTTCCATCTTTCCTCTTCTCTCAAATTATTCTGACTGGTATTACAAATTATCTTTTCTAAATCCAGTATTAATGTCTATCTGTAACCACAACTTAGGTGGTTTATCTATTGGTTGATTTCTCCACTTATGATACTTTACCCCTAATTTCTTCCCTGGGAATTCATGATTCTATTTTCTCCTGATCCTTTATATTTTTAATTTTACTACTGTTTGTGCCATTTTGTGCAAAATATTTTTATTCTTTCTTTTCTTAGTTACACTTATCTGCAGAACTGACTTTTTGTTAAGCTTTGTCTTGTTCTTTAAGAATCAGTTTTCCATATCAATTATGATTTAGATATCAGTGTGTGCCATATTGATTGCATGACTGTATACAAGAAATATGATTACTGCTATCACTTCATATGAGGAGTTAAATAGCGGCAAATACAAAAGTAACTAATAATGACAAGGTTACCATTAGGTTTGCACATGACATTATTTTGGATATAATTGTACATAATATAAAAGTAAAAATAATCTGAGTAAAAAATCACAACCATAGTTGGTCAAAAATAGAATTTTATCAACATAAGTAGAAAGTAGTATAAAATCTACAAATTTGACATCTGAATGAGAAAATGACTGTTAGATATACAATAGGTCATTTAAAAAAACATAATTTAGTTCTGGTTACACTGTTTCTATTAAAAATTTCATTAAAATGTCTGGAAATCAAAATACAAAAATAAGTTAAATAAAAAACTGCAGTATCCATTCAGCTTCAAATACAAATTAGCAATTACTTCTTCTTCTTTTTTTTTTTAAAGACATCTGTATTTTCCAATATTTTAAGTAATCAGACTTCAGGTAATCTATGTGACATTTGAAACGATTCTGTTGAAAATTAAACTCATAAAGATTACCACTCTTAGTTTTTCTTAGAGTATTCTTTTTAACTTGTGCTCCAAATACTTTAAATTTTCTTTAAATTAAACATTTCTTCAAAAATGAATTCTACATGCCTCCATGTGGGAAGAACTAAAATTTGTTTTGTTTTCCAATACATTAATAAAATTTAACAGGAAGCACTAGTATGTTTGTTAATGACAAGAAGCTTGTTACAAAACCTCTACTGTGTTATTATTATATAGGTATCAGATCAAACTGTTTAAAAGTTTGATCGTAAGACTTCCTTTCACTGAGTCACATACTGAGAATTATTAGAAATTAAAACAATTCTCGGTGCCTCTGTGACATTAGAGAAGTCATCTAACCTTCCTGAGGCTTAAAATTATTTCCATAAAATAATAAAGTAAACTTAGATAATGTCCAAGATCCCATTTAACTACAAGGCTCTGTTTTGTTTATTTGTTTTTGTTGTTGTATTATATATCACCCTCAAAAACCTCAATGACCTAGCTCACTTTCTATTTCACGGTGTGATTTTTTTTTTCTTCTCTATCTACACGTGGACATTGTGAATTGCCTGACATGCTACTGTGACTACTTCAAACCAGGAGGAGGCCCTCACCTGTCTGTGTGTGTGTGTCTGTGTGTGTGTGTGTGTGTGTGAGAAAGAGAGAGAGAGAGAGAGAACGAGAGAGCAAGAGAGAAACAGAGAATTATTTTTACCTTCCCTTGACAGTCATTCTGAACAAGAGACCTAGGCTGGTTTTACTGGAATCCATGCTACTGTGCTTCCAAGAAAAGCTGAAGTGAATGCGAAGTGGCTACAGAACAATTTGACAGTGACAACATGTTTGATAAGACCCTGTTGAAAGTTGCTGCCAGATCCCATGCAAGCTGGGCATTTTGACTAAAGCTGTGCTATTGCTTCTGCTTGACTTCTAATCAGTTTAACATTTTCTGATCACTGAAGCCGCTAGCACAGCTTCAGTGCTGGGATATCCTGAGAGTAACGAACAGCATAAAGAATCATGTTCCTCTTTTCCCCAGCATTCTCGTTCTTTGTGGATTCTCCTCTTATTCAACCTGAATTCACCTTTAACCGAATACTAGTAGTGAACTCCTAATCAGCACCACAGTCTTCACTGTAACTAGCAACACATTTAATTAAACTCCTTGATTGAGGCTTCCTTACGTACTGAACTAAAACAATCTAAAACGACACATAATATAGAATTGGTTTTCCACGGTTGAAAATATTACACTTGGAAGAAAACAGTTTTTAACATAATGTATAAAACATAATGTTACACTGCACTCTAAGTTTAATACTTAATGCCAATTAAATAATCTTAGAAACAACTGCATTTGCACATGGGCATATTAGGGACTTTTAAACAACTATTTTTGGGAGAATTTCTTGTAGCATATTGACAGTATTATTGAAAATATATCTTTATACTTTTTATCTCCATTGCAGCCATTGTGCTACAGGGTACAAAACAACACGAGATGGTGCTTTCCATCTCGTTTTTTGATCTAAACTTTCAACCTGGTGATCTTATTTCTTGACTCCTAAGGAAATACTTTTCTCAGACTATTGCATTGCGCCTTTTCCCAATCAGTTCAAATTATCATTGAACAAACAAACCAACAAACAAATAAACAATTTCCTTCTGTTCTTATTGTGTCACTCCTCCCTGAACAGGTTATCTTCTGGTAAAACATAAACTATTCTCATAAGCACCAAGTACCTCTGGGCTACTTGAGGTAAACAAAATTGCACCAATTACTTTCAAGCTATAAGTATTTTTGCCTGAAAGCTCTGAGGAACTTTTGAGTTTATAAACCTGTTCAATCACAGGAGTCCAGATTATACACAACACCACACATTACAGAAGTGTCCAAACCCCTGAGGCACATCGCTACTTATCAGATTCATAAGCAGAAGAATGGAGGGCTTATAAAGATTCCTTTTAAGATATAATGACCACAGCTCAAATAAAGGGCTTAGATGAGCCAGATAACATGAGTCTATCTAAGACTTAGGAAGTTAGTGAAGTTGGTGGTGTTTTTAATTGTAGGGCTGACAAGGAGGAGATTTGGAGAATGAGACATCATTTATAGCTTTGTGTACGTGATTAATCTGAAAATGCAGTTAGAATCATATGGATGGTTTGCTTCTTTTGGTACTAAGTCATGCTTTGGAAATGCAATGGAGTGTTTCTGAAATCCAGGCCACTTCAGTGTCTGCAAGACAATGGCTTGTCAAATTTGAGAATTTGGGGCGTTCTCTATTGCTTTTAAATTTGGAAGACAATCTAAAAAAGTAATAACTAAGGTAGTGATTAAGTGATTTTAATCATTATGTTAATTATTTTTTAGTCAAGTACCCACTGGAGTCACGGTTGTTTTTGTGAATTTAGCTGGAATCAGAAGAAAGATGAAAGTGTACTAAATATATGAACTCTGCCTTTATTCCTAGTGAAGAGCATAAATCATAATTCCCCAAACTTGCAAAGCTTTCCAAGAGGCTTTCTATGTAGCATATAGAACTGTTATAGGAACACTGAACCATCGCAGGTACATGATATAGCCAGTTATAACACATCATGTGTTTTTAAAAATCACTACTCTATGCAAAATCACACCATAAAAAACATGGCACTTATGGAAAAATTGGAATTAGGTACACAATGCTAAAAGTGTTTGTCAGTGACATAAAAAAATAGGAACCTAAGGCCTGGTGCGTTGGGTGGCTTACACCTGTAATCCCAACACTTTGGGAGACCAAGGCTGGTGGATCACCTGGGGTCAGCATTTTGACCAGCCTAGCCAACATGGTGAAACCCCATCTCTACTAAAAATACAAAAATTAGCTGGGTGTGGTGGCCCATGCCTATAGTCCCGTCTACCTGGGAGGCTGAGACAGGATAATCGCTTGAACCTGGGAGACAGAGGTTGCAGTGAGCTGAGACCATGCCACTGCACTCCAGCCTGAGCGACAGAGTGAGACTCAGTCTCAAAAAAAAAAAAAAAAAAAAAAAAATGAAAAAAAGAAACCTAATGAAAATCACAGCACAAACACTGAATAAATGCGACATTTTACCTTGAAGTTTTCTTGGGAAGTAGACATCAGAGGATTGCAGCTTGTGGGTTATTGAAAAGTCGTGAAAAGAGGGTTATCTGAAATCCAATGAAAAGTTGTCACACTAGATTTGAATGGGTGTGGCTCACACAAATGAAGTGGACTGAGGAGGCTGGGAGATGTTTGAAGTGTGTGTGTTTTGTGTATTCCTACTGAGTTCAGTTCACTCAGTGGCAGTTTTCTGCATTTGTGTACTTGCTCATGGAAGATATCACTCATAAGCAAGCACAAAATTTGTGTTATGCTTAAGTCGTTCCCTAATACATCGTTCACTTTGGAACAAATCTGCAATTTTAAAACTAGCATTACAGCAAACTGATTGTGCATAGATAGGTACACATACTGTAGCTGTTGTCTGAATATTATTCATGTTTTGAGGTACAAGTTAGCTTTACCAAAACAGCATCATCTATCTCGTTGTAATTGAATTATTAATCTGATTTTCACTGAAATTGTATAATTTTAAATTTTAAATTTGTATTGGATTTCTTTCTTTCTTTTTTTTTTTTTTGAGACGGAGTCTCCCTCTGTCACCCAGGCTGGAGTGCAGTGACGTGATCTCAGCTCACTGCAAGTTCTGCCTCCTGGGTTCCCACCATTCTCCTGCCTCAGCCTCCCGAGTAGCTGGGACTACCGGTGCCCACCACCACACCCGGCTAATTTTTGCATTTTTAGTAGAGACGGGGTTTCACTGTGTTAGCCAGGATGGTCTCGATCTCCTGACCTTGTGATCCACCCGCCTCGGCCTCCCAAAGTGCTGGGATTACAGGCGTGAGCCACCATACCCGGCCAACTTTGTATTGGATTTCTGTTTAGCTGCATAAGACCTATGTGCATGGAGATTTCATGCTGAAGTTATATTTGTTTGTATGGTAAAATTACACCACAATTCAAAATGATTTAGCACTGGAGTTCTGACATATTTTTCCCCTGTAAAATTCTTAGTATCAAGTTGACGATATATGTAATGTTATAGAAAACTTTTGTCATCTCTTCTCATTTCTATCTCCCTAACAGCTTTATGTCAAATACCAAGCAAAGAATCCTAGAATGAACGCGATGGTATAGTTCATTGCCATGTAAATACTCATGCTAAAAGAGATATAATCTGGTAGATATGATTAATAAGATTCATTCATTACAAGCCACCTTACCTTCCATCTTCCACTTTTCGCTCTTTTGGCTTTCAATTTGCCCATAGGTATTTTAAAGAAAAATTACAAAAACAGAGAAAAAAATGAGAGGATATTACACATATGGGTATATTCAAATTTAAAACTTCTAGAAGCTAGAAATTATGTTTTTAATATTTATTTTGCAAGTGTTAGACTAAAAAAGCCTATTCTTTAATAGTATACTTAGGATTTCTGAAAGGTATATTAATTACTTAAGGCCAAAAGGTACTAAGAAGGCCGGGCGCGGTGGCTCAAGCCTGTAATCCCAGCACTTTGGGAGGCCGAGACGGGCGGATCACGAGGTCAGGAGATCGAGACCATACTGGCTAACACAGTGAAACCCCATCTCTACTAAAAAATACAAAAAACTAGCCGGGCGAGGTGGCGGGCACCTGTAGTCCCAGCTACTCGGGAGGCTGAGGCAGGAGAATGGCGTAAACCCGGGAGGCGGAGCTTGCAGTGAGCTGAGATCCAGCCACTGCACTCCAGCCCGGGCAACAGAGCGAGACTCCGTCTCAAAAAAAAAAAAAAAGAAAACCCAAAAGGTACTAAGAAATGTCTAGTGTGCTTATCATGTATTTGGGTTCAAACAGCTAATTCAGGTACCAAATCCATAAACATTTTTCTCTGTGGATGAATATCTAGCCTTTTCTATTTCAAAGGGAATTTAAGAATTAATAACTTCTGGCTAGTTTTAGTGAATAAAAAAACCTTATCCCTATCATTCAATATTTCAGTTAAAAAGTGTTTCTTGGTTTTGAGTCATCTGTTATTATTGCTTTATTTCTTCACTCCCTTATTCTCTGAGATGTCCATTTTGGATCAATACATATTAAATAGCTGAAATTTGTTGGGTTGAAGACAAATTTCTGGGGAAGATAATGTGTCATCTCACATGTGAATTTCTGCTAGGAGGCTGTTACAAGCAACTATGTTTTAACCATTATTGCTATGAGACTGATTTAAACTGTTTTAACAAGTAAACCTAACACTTTAGCATAGAATCATCACAGCAGTTCTCTGGCATATAAAATTTTCATTTTTACTACTGTTATTTTTTTCTGAAAATTAAAAATTGCAAAGACTCTCTCCTTTCCTTCTTACTACCTCCCTCCCTGGTCCCCCACTTCATTTCTCTCTGTCTCTCTCTCTTCATTCAAGTCACTTTCAGTATACATAACAAATCTAAATATTTTTCCATATGTTCTAATAGAATGATTCTCATATACTTTTTTTTTTTTTTTTTTTTTTTTTTGAGATGGAGCCTCGCTCTGTCGCCCAGGCTGGAGTGCAGTGGCAGGATCTCTGCTCACTGCAAGCTCCGCCTCCTGGGTTCACCCCATTCTCCTGCCTCAGTCTCCAGATTAGTTGGGACTACAGGCGCACGCCACCACACCTGGCTAATTTTTTGTATTTTTTTGTAGAGACGGGGTTTCACTGTGTTAGCCAGGATGGTCTCGATCTCCTGACCTCATGATCCGCCTGCCTCGGCCCCCCAGAATGCTGGGGTTACAGGCGTGAGCCAACGCGCCCGGCTGGTATAAGTATTTTTTAAGTACTTTTTTTGCAGACAGAGCAGTAGGTGTGAGAGCAGTAAGAGACTGTGATTAGTCTGACCATGATACACACCTGGAGGATCCTACAGCACTCAAGGAACACTGTGGCCTGGACTCATGGGTGGGCTGTAGAGATGGAGGGCACTAAACATGAAAACAATATCTACTTTGAAAGTAGATTGGAGATATACGAGGTGAGGATTTGAGAAAAGACAAGAATATTGGCCTTACACCTTGATATATATTACATGGATGCACGTTTTTCTGATAAGAAAAAGAAATGGTCTGGGCGTGGTGCCTCATGCCTGTAATCCCAACACTTTGGGAGGCTGAGTCAGGGGGATAACTTGAGGTCAGGAGTTCTAGACCAGTGTGGTCAACATGGTGAAGCCCCGTCTCTACTAAAAATATAAATATTAGCCCGATGTGGTGGTGCACAACTGTAGTCCCAGCTACTTGGGAGGCTGAGGCAGGAGAATCGCTTGAACCTGGGAGGCAGAGGTTGCAGCGAGCTGAGATTGTGAACCTGTACTCCAGCCTGGGTTACAGAGTGAGACTCAGTCTCAAAAAAAAAAGAAGATGAGCACTTTGTGGGGAAAAACATGATGTTTCGTGAAATCTTTGACTATGTGAGAGACTGAAAAGAAGATGTAGACAGGAGATTATGGCTTGGAGATCCAATTTCTCACCTAATAACTGAAGTTATGAGAAGGAGGAGATGACCTGAAGGTGTGTTGGGATGTATTAGAGTAGAAGTCCTGAAACAGAAATTTGAGATGCACCGACATATAGCAGTTTTCTTGACAAAGTAATGTCAGCAGAAGTGATAGAAAGGCTGGAGGTGCAAAGAAACATGGACTGAACAGGGAAGGGAATATAGTTTTGGAAGGAAGTTGTCCTCACATTTTAATAAAGGTGAAAGGTCAAGTAAACTAAGATAAGGTAGATGTTTTTTCAACTTCAGCTAAACAAATTGTGAACACTATTTTTTAATCCTAGAATATTTTTATCACTTTCAGGTTTCTCTGTTCATGGACAAAGACCTAGAATTTGGTAATCTTTGGAAAGTTTTCTTTACTTGATTTTCTTAGGTATATTTGATAACTGATAGCCCTACAAAAATTGTATTATACTTAATGGGAGTGGAGGTAATTAGTCCTACAATTTAGTGAAATTCTAGATTTGGAAAAACTACCACAAGAATACTTATATGAACAACTATATGATCTTCAGATATCTTAATATTTATTTATCCTTTTGAAAGTAAATGACCCTTAAGGGTATTGTAAATAATTTAAACATGTAAAGTGGAACCATATGAATTATTTATATAACTATATCTTCTATATATGCATTAAATATATTCGTTTGTTTTAAAAGGTAACAAATGGTGAGCCTTTTGTGACTTTTACTCCTCTTTCGTAAACTGCTCAAGTATTCCTTCCCCTGTGATGCATCCCCTCTATGCTGTCCTCTTGGTGGAGCTAATCACTGTGCCCTTGTACCCACACTGTAGCTTGAGCACAGGTGAGCATATGTTCTAACAGCACTTTAGATGATGGTGCCTATTTACCAATCCCTGTGCCTCAGGGTTTGTTCCTCTCTGTCACCGGTGCCTAATTGACAGTTTGATACAAAGTAACAGCTCAAACCACACTTACAAAGTATTGCAATAGTTTTCTCAGAGAATAAGGATTATAGAAATAAAAATGTTCTTAAATTATTTTAATTTAATCTCTTCCAATTTTAGGTGACTATATTGACAGCCCAAAGTATTAAATGTCTGCCAAAAAAATTAGTTATTATTAAAGAAAGGCTTAAAAATGATCATTTAGTTGGCAAAACATGTTAAAAAAATGAAAATCAGTACAATGACTGTATTTTACTTTGAGAAACAAAAACTGAGCAACAGCATTTTCCCAGGGTAGGGTGAAAAAGAATGTCAGAATATATAAACTATGGAAAAACATATATATCCCCATCAGGAAACATGAGGCGAAGGTGCACTCATAGAAGTTTTGGTCTCAGATACGTTTCTTCTCTCTAAACATATCTGAAGTAATTTGGAAAAAAATTATTTGATATTTCATATACACATATATGTTCCATGGTATATGTGTAGAGAATATTTTTATTTTGTGACAAAAAGGAATACTTTCATACAGTAATCCTAAAAGGAGGCATGCTTTGTACTCACATTATGTAAATAAAATATTCATTTTCTCTAAATGCTGTTGAAACATGATTTCTGAGAAACCAAAGTAAGCAGACTTCCTTTGAGTCACAAGTGGAGAATTTTCTATCCATCTGCGTAACTGTGGAACAGTTTCACCTACGGGGAGATTGTATAATAACATACAGAAAGCATTTCTTTAGGGATCAGAATGAGTGGCTACTTCTGTCTGCTATGGGATTTATTTACACATCATCATAAAATCTAGACACTGCCAAAGACTTTGGGATTATGCAGTCTAACCTTCTACTAGGCATTTGGATTTCCAGAATAAGATTTTTAATAAAGTTCTTCTCCTTCTTGGACCAATGCTAATGGGTTCCTTAATTGTTAGAGAGTTTTTCTATGTCTTTGAAAATTTCAAATTGTTGAAAAAAATCATCTTCATAGTCAGCTAAATAATATCTACACATAGTCTCCTTTACTCGTTTTTATTTTTTAAAGTCATACCATTGGAAAATCAAATGTCTCTCAAAATGACACTTCAAATATTTGAACATGGTTGTCCTATAAATTCAAAGTTTCAAATTATATCGGCAAAATCTTATTTTTTTCAGATATTCCTTTGTGATATACTATTACTATGTATCCACATTTTACTCACCATCCTCTGATGCATTTTCTTATTTGTCTATATCCCCATAAAATTGTAAAATCCAGAAGTGAATAAAGTATACTAAATGTGATTTCACTAGCTCAAGAATTATTGTTGCTTATTTGAGACGTACATTTATTTAGTAACTATTTGTTGAGCACATACATATGAGAAGCAGCTTGCTGTGGTCAGGACAGTCAATTCCCCTGCCGTCGTGGAGTCTACTAACTGTAGACTTTTTTGGGGATTCTCTGCTCACTGTTTAAGCTTTCCAGTGTTGTTTTGAAGCCACCTCAATGATGCATGTCTCTTATCAGTTTCGTTTTTAATGATATGCCAATGGCAGCTTGAAACTGGCCACAGAGAAAATATTTACACCATGAAAATCTGATAGTGCTACATATTTTTGGTGATTGTTTCGTTTGGTTGTTTTGCTTGGTTTTATTTTAAGGAGCTGGCTGCTAAAGATTTATTAGCATATTATTACTCTTCTTTTGTTTGGAGTTCCTTCTTGCCACGCTTTTGGAATACTGGCAGTGGGTTTTTACTAAAAGATTTGGTGTTATGGCTGTAATTGATTAGGCTAATGGTGAACATAAACTGGGCCATTTATAAAGACTTCAAAATAATGTTTATGCTATGTTATTAGGATATAAAATATATTTAAAACACATTAATTATGTGTATTCGCTACACATTCATCAATACTTTTAAATTTTAATTCCTTCATCTAATAACAATGATATTAATATACAAGCCATGTTGAAAGGGCTTTATTGCCTTATTCCAACATAAACACCCTTGAATGGACTGAATCACTCTTCACTGGGAAGATATCTGCCTCTCTCATTTTTTACAGATGTTTTTGATTCATGTAATATTTATTTCAATCGCCATCTATAGTTTAAAGCAAAGCTTGTTATTAGAACTTCCAAACACTGAAATCATGCAAATATCTTTAAGAAGTCACTCTTACCTAGTTGAGAACAGTATTTCCATAATATACATATGTTTTATGTAGAAACATCATCTCAGGCCCAGCGCGGTGGCTCAAGCCTGTAATCCCAGCACTTTGGGAGGCTGAGATGGGCAGATCACGAGGTCAGGAGATCGAGATCATCCTGGCTAATACAGTGAAACCCCGTCTCTACTAAAAAATACAAAAAACTAGCCGGGGGAGGTGGCGGGCGCCTGTAGTCCCAGCTACTCGGGAGGCTGAGGCAGGAGAATGGCGGAAACCCAGTTGGCAAAGCTTGCAGTGAGCTGAGATCCGGCCACTGCACTCCAGCCTGGGCAACAGAACAAGACTCCATCTCAAAAAAAAGAAAAAAGAAAAAGAAAAAAAAAAAAAGAAACATCATCTCAGGCATTCAATAAAAGAGTTACTACTCTGAGGAGATGCAAAAATATTAACACAACATTAATGGACATTATGTAGCATTTTATAATTCTAGATGGGCAGAAATCAATCAATGTATTTGTACAATAAAGATCTTTGTATTTAGAAAACATTGCAAAAGAGGGAAAGTAGCTCACTGAAGATCCTGTTACTAAAACTGAAACTCAACAAGGCTGGGGATTATTGCTGGATGTATCGTAAAGAAGAGACTGTGTGGAATATCAGTAGAGTTTACTTGACTAATACCTATGACACTTAATTATATTTGCAAACAAAATTAAAAAGAAAAATAGCTGACTAAATGTAAAGTGTTTCTCATAAACACTTAGGTACAGAAAATGCCTTTGAAATTGCTCTAGAAGCAGTGTTGGCTGCTTTTGTTGTGTTTTACTTGCTAAAATGTGAGAAAAAAATGTGATCCACTTGTATTGCTTGGTAGACAAAATCATTAACCGAACTTAATATGGTAGTTGATTAGTATTTGCAAAAATTGCCAAGATAAGGAAAGGTAACTTAGGTTTTATAAATCAAAAGCTTTCAAACCTTAGGAAGTAAACAGAGAGTTTATAGAGGTTGAACTACAGAGCAAGATCCATGGTAAATGTAGATAATTTTTACAAAGTCTCTTACGTAATGAGCTATGGATTCTCTGAGAAGAAAGATATACATTAAAAAAACTCAAGACAATCAACCTTGTATCAAAATCTTTCCCATGTCTGACCTGAGATTGGAATAATGCCCAAAATGCACAGCAAGCGGTTTCTTTTTTAGGGCAGTGTGGGGAAACTTTATTAACATGTATGCTCAATTATTTCAATTATTGCCACTAGATCACATTGGTATTTGTGTATTTAGCACGATTAAGTAGTATCTAAGGTTAATAGCTCATTATCACAGAGCTCAAGAGTTGCATCCCCTAAAAGTCTTTCTGGTTTTTACCACATCTGTACCTATTTTTTGTTGTTGTTAGGGGAGACAGGAGTATCTATTTTAGATTGATATGCAGGTACAGAATTACTTCTCCCTTATTTATAATAGAATAAAACCTCTTTCTTAAAGTTTAGGTATGTTATATATTTTCCCTCAGATATAGTCTATTTAGAGTTCTCTGTTTAGTAGAAATGTGAGACCACTCTGACTTAATCGCTTGTAAGAATCAAAATCTACTCTCTTTCATTTTTGTTCTCACCTCCTAACAATTTCATATTTATTCAACATATTTACCCAGTTAAGACAATGCTGAATTCAACTAAAACACTTCTCAATTTTCCCAATAGCCTTTCTATACAAAATCATAGAAAAGCACACATCTCATTAAAGAAACATGCGTTTGTGCCAGACATGATAAAATAATTGTGGTCATTTTTTTTTCTTTTTTCCCATTGAAATGAACTCACCAACATATTTTTTATAAAATGCAGTCCCACTAAGTGGTAGCATTATATACTACCTTCTTTTTATATTCATTAATCTTTGTGGTCTCTTCTTATGTTCTTTTCCACATCATGTTCTCCAGTATCTTTGATTAGAACTCTTTAAGGTTACCCTGAAAGTTTCTCTTTATTTTCTTTTTTTTTTTTTTTTTTTTTTTTGTTTTGTTTCTCTTTATTTTCTCAAATTCTTAGAACATTGCATGAATTTATGTTTCCTAGATATTGTGACTTTTATTCAGTATATCAGTGACCTTTACTAGCTGTCTCCTCAATACTAGCATTAAAAGAGAGACTATAATTTTATTTCATTTTTAGCACACAGAGATCACAAGCCTTCTCAAGAGTTACAACAATTATGTGTATCCTGAATGTTTTACTTAGGACAGAATTGCTCTGCGGGAGAGCAATGCCTGTCTTCTTCCTGAGTGAGGGTTATCCTCAAAATCGCCAGGTCAGCTACAGTTTTATGAATGCTTACTTTCCTGGGCATGACTGGCTATTGTCAACAACGTATGCCGAGAAAGGCATCAAGGGCTAATCCCCTGTTACATTTAATGCAAGGTAACACTGGAATCCTTAGTCACAAACACCTTCAGAAGCTTTTTCATCCTCAAATAAACCGTTTTCAGGTCTTGGAGATTTGGAGTCCGTGATTAAAATAAGCTTTTACCTGATGTTCTTCTGGAAAAGGATTTGTTTTAGGAATAATCATGTAAATTAAAAGAACAACAATATCCAATTACCTTCACTAAAGAAGGCTTCTTTATATACCTAGGACAAATTTTACCTTTTTCTCCACATGTTTCCAGCCTATTTTTACGAAAGTTACATTTAGGTATATTTATCACTTCAATTTATGTCTAAAATGCAATCTATTTATGCAATATATTTTCTAACTTGCAGCTGCTTCTACATAGACAAGTTACTTATTAAATAAATTTTTGTTACTAGACATATTATTTTTCCCAATTATTATTCAACTGATTTGGTGGTCTTTCAACTATGAAATCTTACCATATATAAATAATGAATATTTGAATTTTTTTCAACTTTTAAATTGCATATTTTCTATTTTACTAGTATTGCCTAATACTTTAATATCAATAATGAATAATATAATATTTGCCACTGATCTATTGTATCTTACTTTAAAGAAAAGCCATATAGTGTATCACCATTTGTAAAGTGATAGCTTTTAACATTTATATTTATTTTGGATTTTTTGCCTTTTCAAAGGAATTTCACGTTATTCAGTTTTTAAAAGTTTCTTCTATTCTTTCTTAAACAAAGAAGAAGGTTAAAATTTTGGAAAAATAACTTTGCAGCTAACATTGCATATTTTTTCTTCTTTGTTTTATTAACGTGACAAATATTTTCTTTTAGATTTTTGCTTTTATTGTGGTTGAAATAAGTTTTAAGCTTTTTCTGTGGTTTGGAATGGTTTAAATAATAGTGAATTGATCTAATCTTTGAATACTACATATTATGCATGACTGAAGCCTCCAGGCTTGCTGTTTTCTGTGTTGATGTGGGACAGATTATGGAAACACTTGAATAATTTCAAAAAGCTTCCAAACTTATATGGTTCTTTCCATTTTCTGCCTATATCAATAACACTATTACAATTAGACAGTTAGTAGGAAGTAATAAATTATAAATGGATTTTCATAAGGTTTCAGAAGTACTCTAATAATTCTATGAGCTTTTTCTGTGTTTGCGGTTATGTCAACATATTGTTTAACGTGAAATTTGTTATATTTTACTTCTCATTGTGATTTATGTTTATTTTTGCTTTTTTCTGTTTCTTTATTGCTTTATTAATTTATCTCATCTTATTTTATTGGTATTTATTGTTTGAATCTTCTACATTTGCACACCATAATCCCTTTCAACATAGCAGTGATGGCATCTTTATGCACTTCTTCTCCTGTTGTTACTATGAATAAACTGTACTTTCTCCTATCTAAGGCAACCCTTCCATTTGATTACTAAATTCTTTCTCTGTGCATATCTTAGTCTCTTTTACTGCAGTAAAAAAATACCTGAGACTGAGTAATTTGTAAACAACAGAAATTTATTTCTCACAGTTCTGGAGGCTGAGAAATCCAAGATTAAGGTTTTGACATTGGTGTCAGATGGGGGTTGCTCTCTCCTCTTCCAAGATGGTGCCTTGATGCTATGTCCTCATGAGGTCACCAATGCTGTGTCCTCAAATGGTGGAAGGCAGAAGGGAAAAAAGGACAAACAGTTCCCATGTACTTTTCTTATAAGATTGTTAATCCCCTTCATTAGGGTTCTGCCATCAGGACTAAATCACTTATTCAAGGCTCTACCTCTGAATACTGTTGCACTGGGGATTCAGTTTCAACATAAATGTTGGAAGAGGGATAAATATTCAAAACATAGCAGTGCCTAATAAAATATATTGCTTCAATTGCTATCCATTCTCTTTTCAGAATCATCTATTTTTTCCCCTGCCACACTCAAGAAGTGTTATACCTTGGAGCTGATCTAACTTGACTTAAATTCTGGCTCTGCAACTTATTAGCAGTGTGAAATTGAACAAGTTAATTTATTTCTCAGTTTTACCCATCTAGCTAAAGGGGATGAAAATAATAGTGTCTACCTCATAAGTTTGTTGTCAAGACTAAATTGATTCATACATAAATTCATAGGTCTTGGCACATTTTAAGTGCTACATATCTATTACTAGTATTTCATTAATATACAAGTTTTTGTGATATTTTCTATACAAAATATACATATAATCCACATTTTTTCACTTCTTTTAAAGAAAAAAAAACTTCTTAAAAAATAGTCCACTAATGTGACCCCCCGGTCTTATTACATTCTGTCCTCAACTTTCTAATTGTAAAGAGGAAAACTCTTACAGCCATTATTAAATCTTTACCTTTTTCGGCACCCATGTTTCACCCATGAAAGATTACTTTACGCTGTATATTCAACACTCATGTCTTCAGTTCCTCCCACTCTATTTCTCTTGAATCCATTCCAATTGACTTTTTCTGGTACTATTCCACAAAAACATATTTTTAAATTTGATAAGAACTGTATGTTGATAAATCTTATCATGAATTCTGAATTATCATCTTATTTGACCTAACAGAAGCATTTAACATGGTTGCCCACACTTTCTTTTTGAAACTCTTTCTTTTTTGAAACAAACACTTTCTTTTAGAAAGACTCTGTCTCTATATAAAATTTAAAAATTAGCTGGGCATGGTGGTTCATGTCTGTAGTCCTAGCTACTTAGGAGTCTGAAGTGGGAGGATTGCTTGAGCCCAAGAGGTTGAGGCTGCATAAGTTATGATTGCACCACTGCACTCTAGCCTGGGCAACAAAGCAGGAGCCTGCATCACACAAATAACCAACAAACAAAAAGAAAATAAGAAACAATAGAAAACTAATTGCAATATAGTTGGTTTAAATCCAATTATATCAATTAATTATATTAATTGTAGATGATCTAAACAACCTGACTAAAAAGCATAGATTTTCAAAATGAAAAAGCAAGGACTTAATATATATTGGCTGCAAGAAAACAATTTTAAATATCTAGATACAAATAGGTTCAAAACGAGAGAGGCAAAAGTCATATCAGGCTAAGCTGCTAAAGATGGGCTGGCTGTGTTAATGTCAGATAAAAGTAGATTTCAGATAAAATAATATTACCAGGAATAAAGAGAATAATTTCATAAATGATAAAGAGGTAAATTCATCAAAGAGGCATAGTCTTAAACATTTATGCATTTAATAGCAAACAGATGAAGAAAAACCTTATAGGACTAGAAGAAGAAATACATGAAGCAAAAAACAAGAAGGACTAGAAGGAGAAATAAATCATAATGAAGCAAAAACCTTATACGACTAGAAGGATAAATAAACAAACTATAATTATATTAGAGATTTCAACACCTCCCTCTCAGTAGTTGATATAAGAAGTAGACAAAATATTAGTAGACTAGTAGACTTAAATTCTAACAATCAACTTGACCTGATTGTTAATTATAGAATACTCTATTCAACAGCACCAGAATACATGTCATGTTCAAGTGTATGTGGAATAGTCTCCAAGATAGACCTTATTTGGGGGATCTCTATGAAAACTTTTCATAACTCTAATATTTTCCACCAACACTAGAGAGAAGAGAAAGTAAAGCTGTCTTGATTTCCACTTACTATATGAGTGATATGCAGATGCAATAATTGGATCTTAGCTGTCATGAAGTTTATTTAATATTATAGAACTGTGGCTTCCTAATCTGTATGACAGTAATGATAATGCAACATTGTCTATCAGGTTAGCACAAAAGTTAAATGAAATTACTTTAAAGTTTCTGTCACATAAATATTATATATAGTTTAGTCTCACATAAAAACACATCTGTCTCAAGACATAGACACTAAAATCTCTCTTAGTGACACTATTTTCATTATCTTTGTACTTCTGTCTGCTATTTCGAATCATATACTATTAGTTTAATTTTCACGAAAGTACTAAACTCTCATGGAAAAAGTCTGGAAGATTTAAGAGCATAGGATACTTTTGTTTCAAAATTGAAAAGCCTTTCCACCGATATTCTGTTATTTATTTGAAATTCATCATTAAAATATTCCTACTAAAATTAATCAAGTTCAGTGTTCTCATCTACTCCTTTTTTTAAAGATACTATTGGATGGGTTACACATGTCAAATTTTTTTTCTTAAGTTAGTCATTTATCTAAAAAAAACTTACCAATATTACAGAGATAAAAAGGTAGTTCATTTATTTTTATTCATTCCTAATATGGAGGTATTAAACTTGTTTTTGGAAAATTAATGGCAGAAAGATAATTTAGATACAAAATGTTTAGACTACAAAATGATTTGTAAAGGATAACTCTTGGATATATGTAAGAAAAAAGCTTTGCAGCATTTATATCAACTGTTGATAATGAATATGACAAATGATTCTTGTTTTTGTGATTATTTGATTATTTGTGTCTTTTGCATATTTTGATATAAATGTATATAAATTTTGCAGTAAAACATGCAACCAAGATATATTCAAATTATGGGAAAAGTCTTATGGATTGAATAACAGAATAGGTTGCATTCATAATCATTTAGTTAGACAAACATGTAATCAGTTCAATCATGTGTCTTATTTTCTCCAGAACTGACTGATGTTTGATTCACTTAAATTGATTCATAATTTTTTTTCTGCTATCTTCTAGGCAGTCTCTTAGAAGTGCTTTTGAAAGAAATCTTCTGCCTATTAAACCTAGTTTCCTTTGTTTTTAAAAATCAATTTTTCAGAATTCATTTCTCGCTACAGGTGCTGCCTTATGAATATACCATTTGTCCATTGGGCATTCAAGTGGTTAATACACTAAATCTCTCTAATTATAGAGGAAATCAGGATGTGTTGACAGCTCTGCTATTTTGGGGGAGTGACAACCCTGGGTGCCTGCCACACTCTGACATTCAAGCTATACTTGTTAGTATCAGAAATTCTTTGTAGGTGGCCCACTAAAGAAAAAAGTGGGGTATATTTTGTCAGATTTGTCTGCTCAACTGTGACATCAGTTTTCCCTCACATTGCTCCAAAGTCCAAAGAGTTAGCAACGGAATAATGCATTTTATTGCTACAATGATCCTTTCTTCTCAGAGTTAGTATGGAATTGCTGAAAGGGCATCAGGGTGGGAAACAAGAAATCTGAGTTCTGGCCTTGGTCTACTTTAATAGATAAATATAACATATGCGATAGATGTAACCCTATCTGTGTAACTTAATAGGGATTTACTGTCTCATTAGATAATTAGATTAAATCTTCTCCAAGCTCCAATTTGGATCTAAATTTCTGTGATTTTATTTTTAATTCATTTATGGATTTTGGAGGAAAATAGTTTACTAAGTCTTTAGGATATTTACATTTATCTTAAGACAATAACTTTGGTATATTTGCAAGGCTGGTTTTCATGACACATTTTCTCTCTCTTAATTCCCGTTTCATTTTAAATATCATCAGAAATAATTTCTCACACAAAAGACTTTGGATACTTTTATAAATACTGTTTATAAAAAGCTTTTCATCATTTAATAGGTATGGCTACATAGATTTATATCTCTGTATCACATATCAGATTTATATCTCTGTATCATATATCTATAATCTATATCTGTTTATCAATACACACACATATTGTTATGAAAAACCTGTATGAACTTTTCTTCTATGTTTCAACAACCTCTGTCTGATAGATTGAAAACTTCATTTTGTGAATAGTGAATAATATTCTTGCCTCTTTAATCAAATTTGGGAAATTTTATGAAATATATCTTCATATGTTTCTCAGATTCCTAATTTATTTCATGAAATTTGGAATAATTAAGAAAATTACAGCTAATTTTGCTAAAATAAAATATGATGAAAGATCTATATAAAGTTTTTTCTTATGGAACACACCTGATTCACTTATTGTAAATAAAATAATTCTCAGAAATGTTTGAACATTTTGAAAAATAATTTTATATTTGATATTGCATTTTAAAATTGTAAAACATTAACAAGGTATGTTTAGCTCTAAAATATGCATATTGGTTTATTTCTATAGAGGTTTTCAAAATTAGTAAAACAAAACAAAAAAAAAACAAAAATAAAACAAAAAAACCCCGAGAATTAACTCATTAACTTTGGTAGGCCATCTTGAATGTGTGGCAAATATTTTAATTCATTAAATCAATAATCCAGAAGAAAATTAGAAATCATTTAGTACATCTATAAGCATCCAAGTAGACCTCACTTAATGACTCCAGTTAAATGGTGGCTAAAATAATGTCTTTTTTTTTTTTAAGGTAAAATGAAATCTTTTATTTTTCTCATTTTTAATTGGTCTGACAGTAGACAGTTTGTTCAAAATAGTAATAGCAACAGCAACAATGTGTTTGAACAGTTTGTTCAAAATAGTAATAGCAACAATGTGCTTATGTGCAAATGAAAGGAATGACAGCAATGATACAAGCGATGGGAGGGAGGAATTAGGAAAGTTTTGCAAGTATAAGATACTTTCACTCCTCACAGAGCATTACAGTGTTACAAGGATACCGGGGGCTCTTGTGGGTTTGGCTCCAGACCACTGCAATAAAGCAAATATTGCAGTAAATTGAGTCATGTGAGTTTTTTGTTTTCCAGTACATGTAAAAGTTCTATTTACCCTATACTGTAGACCATTAAGTGTGCAGCTACATTATGCCATAAACAATGATGTACTGGCCGGGTGCAGTGGCTCACGCCTGTAATCCCAGCACTCTGAGAGGCCGAGGTGGGCGGATCACGAGGTCAGGAGCTCAAGACCAGACCGGCTAACATGGTGAAACCCCATCTCTACTAAAAACAAAAAATTAGCCAGTCATGGTGGCAGGTACCTGCAATCCCAGCCACTCACGAGGCCGAGGCAGGAGAATCGCTGGAGCCTGGGAGGCGAAGGTTGCAGCGAGCCGAGATCGCTCCACCACACTCCAGGCTGAACAGCAGCGAAACTCCGGAGATACACCTAATGTAAATGACGAGTTAAGGGGTGCAGCACTCCAACATGGCACATGTATACATATGTAACAAACCTGCACGTTCTGCATATGTACCCTAGAACTTAAAGTAAAATAAATAAATACATACAATATATCTACCTTAATTTAAAAATACTTTAATGCTAGAAAATGCTAATGATCATCACAGCCTTCAGCAAATTATAATCTTTTTTTTCTGGTGGAGGGTCTTGCCTCATTGTTGGTTGCTAAAGTAATGTCTTAAAAATATTCTCCCACTAAACACTATTTATCATGTCTAAAATGTGAAAATTTGACAAATATGTGATAGTCAGATGCTTTAAAGGTAAAATTCAAATTCAGGTCAATCTTATCTCACTATAATTGAATTCCATTGTCACATATATGTATTATGGCTTGAAATTCATGTGTTTTTCAAATAAGAAAACAATAGCACTTGTTTTCTTCTGTAGTTATATATAGTTATATATATATGTTTTATATATATATATATTTATTTATTTATTTTTGTCAGGGCCTCGCTCTGTCACCCAGGCTGGAGTGCAGTAGCACGATTTTAGCTCACTGCAATCTCTGCCTCTCAAGCTCAAGCGATTCTCCTATCTCAGCTGCTAATTTCTGTATTTTTAGTAGAAACGGGGTCTCACCATATTGGCCAGGCTGGTCTCAAACTCCTGATCTAAAGTGATCCACCTGCCTGGGCCTCCCAAAGTGCTGGGATTTCAGGCATAAGGCACCATGCCCAGTCAAGAAAATTTTTTATTAATTAGTTTCTCCTTTTCTTTTCATGCTTCAGCTTGTGTTACTTGAGCTATTTTATTTATTTATTTTTTTATCTTTCATGCATCACCATACTTCTTTTACTCACTGTAAACAAGAGGCACATCTATTCCAAATGGTCAGAATAACAGCCATAATGAAAATAATACCACTAGCTACCCTGATTGTTTAGGAAATTTTGTACTTTTTTAAAGGATAATATATGTTTGAATTGTTATTGAATCCCTTTATCATGCATTGATTTTTTTTTTCAAAACAAAAACCTACCTTTAGATGTGTGGTAGATTTTAGCACTGGACCAAAATCTCCAGTAATCCCCCCACCTTGACCTTTGCCTTGTGAATTTGTCTTGATCTTCTTTTTGCTGTTATATATAATTCTCAGTCCTTGGATTCAGCCATATTTTGCCCAACGGGATGCAAGGAGAGTGTTGAAAAGGGTTTGTGTGTTAGGGTTTTGTGTCTCGTGTCCTTTTATCATTACAAAGGGAGTAGCATACTTAAGTTAGTCTTCTGGTCTTGGAAGGGTAAGATTTAACGTAAAGTAGAAGTGTCCCAGACTAGAATGAGGCAGATGCCCCTCTGACACAAGAACAGCCTTGGTTGAGATCAGATAACTTCTAGCAGAAACCTAGAACTGTGAGTAATCAGCACATATTGCAGTATGTCACTGAGGTGTGTGGTTGTTTGCTATGCATTAGTTTGTGGTAACAGCAAACTGATACAAGACCTTTTCAAAATCATCAGCCGTATCAACAATAATTATAGCAAGAATGGCTGTCTCAAAGATACTTTTTCGTCAGAAGAATCAACACCTCAGTATTGTCTCAAATCAATTGTGAAAGCACTATTTAACATGTAAAAATTTTGTGATGAACTTCTGAATTTGTCCACAGTACTAGCTTTTAGATCTCTGCTGTACAACATGTTTCTGTCAAATTATTTTGTCTTCTTCAATTTTTCTCACTTTTATTGTTAACTTAAAAAAAAAATCAAGGTAACATTATAGTTTTTAAAAACACTGAGGGACTTTTTGTTTAAAATTTGAACTAAATTATTTTTTCAATAATAGGTATTTGGAATTTATTTTGAATAACTGAGTAGAATAATATCCACATCAAATATACATTTAATATTGCATCAAAAATTCTTTCTCTGTATTTTCATTTCACATTTTTTCATATAATACTTAACATATAAATATAGGTAGACAGATAGATGGATAGATATAGATAGGTAGACAGACAGACTTTTTTCAACAGGCCTCTCTCTCTTTAAGGGAACAAAATATGTCTTTCTCATTCTAAGAGACTAACAAAGGTGTCAACAGATGTTTAGTTTTGGAATTCATCAGATGAATTTAGTAGTTTGTGAAAGGTTGTACAAGAAGGCAAACACTAAAAAAAACAGTAGTTGCTAGTTTTGATTTACACTTTTGGAAGTGTAAAAATATATTTACTTTGACAACTATTTCTCATTCTGAATATATATTTCTCTTCAGAATGTGAAGGTACAACTTCAGCTCTAAGTATTATAATCAGTAAATGTTAAGATTTTAAATTTCAAATGTTCTTTTTGCAGTTAATACTGAGCACTTTATAATACTTTCAAGCTTTCAAAATTTATTCTAAAACATGAATTTGATGTGACTGTAAGTGATCTTTGGCAAAAAATATGATTTCTATTTGAGAAATTTCATAAAACAAACATTGTATTGATGGCGAATTTTCCTTTCAGAAAGACTTTTGCTTTCAATCTTAGTTCAAATTTTAGACAAAAAGCCCCTCAGTGTTTTTAAAAATTACAATGCCACCTTGAATTTTTTTTTTTTTTTTTTTTTTTTTTTTTTGTTAACAACAAAAGTGAGAAGCTGGCTGTACTGCTGGAAGGGACAAAAAATGCAAATAGTGACATTTTTCCTTAAAACTTGTAAACTCCTTTTAAGCATTTAAACTAAAATGTATATGATTGTGTAGGCTTCATTTCATAGGTACATTGTAAAACAAATATTTTGAATGAATAGTATTAAAAACTAAATTTACTGACTTTTCTGTTTTTACTTCTCTCTCTCTCTCTCTTTCATCCCAGTAAATGATGCTAATTCAAAGAGCAAATGATGCTAGTTGCCAAAGAGAAAAATTGGTATATTTAATTTTTTTCTATATATTCATCAATGCTATTTTTCTCTCCTTAAATAGCTCTTAAATTCATGCACTCCCCCGATTTTTTTTTTTTTAGTTCAGATCTACTATTATTTCTTGTTTGCATTTTATACTACAGTCTCCTAAAAAGTTTGCAATCCAATATTTGGATTTCCTCACTGCAATCCAAATATTTTTGTCTAAAATATAAAACTATTCAGGTCAGATTTTCTTGTTTTTCATGAACTCCTAAAGCTAAGTTTGATATCCATAGTGTCCCCAGAACATCTTGGATAAAAGCAACATAGCATATGTCGTATGGTATTTTGGTCTTTATTTGCATATTTCTTGCTTTAATCCTAATTAAATTGGAAGCAAACTAATGGGAGGTCTAACGTCTTATTCACCATTCCATTTCCATTTCTGAACACAGTGCCTGGCAAATAGCATGTGCTCATTAAACATTTATTGATTGAACCAAGCATTCATATTGCTTTGGCTTCCCAATTTTAGTTTTTAAAATCACCTTGAAATATATATATATATATGTTAAAAAAAAAACACGACAGATAAAATCTATGCATATTTTATGATGCAAAGTAATATTTTTTGTCTTATTTTCCTGGCAGTTACCTTTACCACCTTTCTGTTTTAAGTACATCTTATGATTACCTTAATTTTCTAAATACTATGCCAAGACACTTTTCCACTATTCATCAGTTATGTACATTTTTTTGTGTGTTCCCATTATGATGGATGAAATCCTAGCTTACTCAAACAACATGCTGCCTCTTCTTCCTGTTATCTCTTGACATATTTATATCAGTATTTTCAGAGCCTCTACTAGTCACTTCAACTTTCAAACAAAACAGTATTATATATTCATTTCTTTCATCAACCATATACAATATAACTTTATTTTCTCTTAATGATTATAAAATATTCCCCCCTTCTCTCTCTTTTCTATCTCCTTTTAACATTCCATCCCTTCTGTTTGTTGATTACTGTTATATTTTTAAGGTGAATACAATCCATATTTTTTTCTATAACTATGTTTTGTGGTTTTCTTTTCCAGTCATTGGACAATGATCCTTTAGTCAAGTTCTGATGTTTTCTATTTATTACTTTACCATTTCAGTATTTTCATTTTCTTCATAGGCTCTTTACTGTGTGAATATTTGAATTCCCCCTCCCAACTCCAGAGATCCCCTCTCCAATTTCCTCTTGAAGACTCTGTCATCTTGTCAAATTTGATATTATTATTTTACGGACCTGCTGATCTTTGATCCTGAAATAAACACTTTTCTTGATAGCACATCTTCCTCTACAGTAACTTTTATAGAGTGAATCTTTAAATAATTTCTAAAAAATGTACATGGAAATAATAGTTCTGAATATTAAAAATTTCTTTATTCCTGAAATGCTTTTGTTTTTCCCTCCACTTGAATTATATTTTAGGTGGATACATTATTCTACATTGAAAATAATTTGTCTCTCAGAAATTAGGTCCTTTTCCTTTTTTTACCCAGTTTTCCTAATACATAATACAAATAAAAATTGTATGTATTTATAGTGTGTAGAATATGTTTTTATATATGTAGACATTATGGAATGGCTAAATCAAGCTAATTAACGTATCTTTCACCTCACATACTTATCATTTTTTGTGGTGAGAACATTTAAGCTTTACTGTCTTAGCAATTTTCAAGTGTGCAACACATTATTGTTTACCGTAGTCACCATATTGTACAATAGATCTCCAGAATGTATTTATCCTAAATGAAACAGTGTAGCCTTTAAAAAACATCTCCTTCTAGGTCTTCTTTCTGTTTATTGTACCAAAGAATTTTGTTCATGGGTGTTAAGATGCTGGACAGATTTCTGTTCTTTTGTAAGATATTTGTGTACTCATTTCCCTGCCTGCCCTATTCTTACATTTGTTCTAAAAGCTCTAGAATTTAATTTTAATCAAGGTGATCTACAGCAGTGCTAACCCAAATGATAGCCACTAGACACTTGTTGGTATTGAGTACGTGAAGTTTGTCTAATGCAACTTATGCAAATATCTTTATATTTTATTTTAAATAGTTAATTTAAATTTGTATCTGGTACTTTATCCAGTTATTAAAAACTTTAAAAAAATTTAGAAAAACTTGTTCATGTAAATCTATTTTTTGAGCTATAGAGTTTATGAAATCTAATATAGATTAAATACTTGTGCAAAAATTTAGCATCCAGATGAATTGTGCTATAACAATAAAGAGTGAATTTTGAAGACTTAGTATACAAATGAACTCCAAATATCTCAATAATTCAACATTGATTAAATAGCAAAGTTATGATATTTTGGGTATAGCTGGCTTGAACAACGTATCAATAAAATTAGTTTTAACCTAATTCTTTTTGCTTTTCAGAAGTGACTATTGAAAAATTTAAAATTACATATGCAGCTCAAATCGTATTTATATTTGGCCAAGAATCATCCATAATTCAGAACTTAGTGTCCTAAGTAAGGGCTTTGTTGTTTTTAATGGTCAGTGTGAGCCCTTTCAATAGAGAGACCCTTTTCTTAAACTCTGGGAAAATTTCCTATAATTTTTATTTAATAAATTCGTCTTTATTACCATCCAACTAATCTACTTTTCTTATGTTAGCTCTGTAACTTTAAAAAATCAGATAAAATCAGGGTCTTATTGTTTTATTCTCATATGCTTCATTTCTTGTTCTTTTTTCTTCTAAATATGTTTTTTAAAAACTTTTCAGCTCTTTTACTGAATATTTTACTTTAGTTCTTGTTCTTGGACTTTTTTTTTTAATCATCCAAAGTTTAGATGCTGTTTTTTTCAAATATCGTTGATAATACAAATTAGAATTCATGATTTGTGTGCTTATTTGTTTGCTAAAGTTATTTACTCTTCATGATTTTAGTATACGAGCCTGAGTTGTCTCAGTTTTTCTCTTTGATACTGCAATCTTGTAAGATACTGGAGGCTCTTGGATATCCATTTATTTTTATTATTATGGCAACATAAAAGCTGGACTCAATTACTGTGTATTGAGGCATGACTTGTGTACATTTTTAAGAGAATTCTTCAGTCGAGTTATTGATTGATTGATTGATTATTGTTTGATGATAAAGTGCCAATCTATCTGCCTGGAGTAGTGCTTGAGGAAGAGAAACTTGCAGCTGTTCTATTCGGACGTTCACTCTATTCATTGTCTCAGCTACCCTTCTGACTTGAACTTGATTTGTTTGGGGCTCTTGCCTTCATCAGGGTTCTGCAGGTCAGAAGACTTTCTCAATGCAGATTTTGTCACTTTGTCTTTGATTCATCAGGCTCCACTTTTCACCTGATTTCTATCATATAAACATTTTTTATTGCTGTGAGTTGGTCTTTTAACTCTTTACTGAACTTTTATGATATCATAGGAAAGGAGATGAATGGATGTGCTCAGATCATAACTCTGGAGTAGATTGTCGTTAGAACATGGATGGTCTCTACTGTATTGTCATCTCGTAAAAAATGTAATTTTATTCAGGCACTTTAGTTAAGTGGAACTAGAAATAAAGTTCAGTTATTCTAGCCGTTAGGATTAAGAAAAATATTGTTGAAATGTGATAATTCATTCCCTATTTCATTTTAGTTATTTTGTCATTGTCCATGGTCAACTTTTGAAAATAATGCTGTTCTTTAATTATGTCTTTAAAGTAATAGTAAAGTTGCAAGCTTAAAGACATCTTTGAGAAACGTCTAAGAGCAAGGGAGAGGTTTGGGCTAAAGACAATGTAGTTCAAAATTTAGAAAAAGATCTATCACACTAAGATTCTACCAAACGAGATGAGTGAAGGTATCTTTTTCTATTAGATATACATTAAGCAAAGAAAAGTTGAGTGAAAATTAAATGCATTTTATCATTGTTTGCTAAAACAATAAAATTACCTGATCATGCAGTCATTAGCAGCTCTGAGAAGTTTGCTGTGAATTAATTCATCTCTGCTGGGAAATAATTACAAAAGTTTCTAACTTTTAAGGTATGCTGAGACAGAAAATTTTACTTTATAAAGCACACTATTCAAAATTGGACTATTGTCAGCATAACTAATAAAACAAAAAGACCATAGAAGTGTCATGTCATTATTTTCCTGAGTTCTAAAAAATTTGCTTGAACTTTTATATCAAATATAGTATCATATGTTGAGAACAAGGGTTGTTTCACTTCAGAAATTTATTTTGGTGGAGTTAATGAGTCCATTAAGGGGTCTGGACTAAAGACAATGTAGTTCAAATTTAGATCCTCCTAACCTTCTAACAGTAGTAATTTTTGTAGTAGTCTTCTGTAAAAATATTGTTCTCGGTGGCTTTTTAAACATTTTTTAATGTGTAGATAATGTGTAGACATGGTTACTGTCATGGAAAATAAAGTTTGTACAAAATTGTATATTTTTACTTATAAGTTGTCTTTATTATAATAGCTTCTAATTATATTTAGTGTGGAGGTGATATAATTTTACATTACCTCTTTCCTTTTTATGTTATTGTTTTATAATTTAAGTGTAACTTCGGAAGAGTGAAGTGATGGACTTCACAGAACATCACAGGAGTATTAAAGATTATTATCTAGTAATCTACAAATATTTGTCTTTTTTAACAGAATCTAAATTTGCTGGAGATGACAGGTACCCTGTTAAAATCCTGTATTCTGTATCACTAATTGAAGAAAAGTGTAGTCCAAAAAGATGTGAATGAAAGTCTGTATCTGAGCCTTCCAGAAAGTTTCAGAAGAGGACAGATTCAGCTAGGTGCTACTTTTTTTTTTTTCTTTCCTGGTTATAGAATTCCTAACTGAAGCTACAGTTGCCAGCTTAAAACTGCTTAAAATTGACCTTAAGGGAAAGGACATAGACTTACAGTGACATCAGCCCAGAGATCTTTGGGTTGCTACTTTAGATTAGGACTGACTGCTTTCATTCTTCTTGTTACTTGAAAAAAATAAACCTCAATCTTGTTCAAGTCACTATTATTTGGGATTTCTCTTGCCATTTTTAAAAGGTGCCCTAGGAGAATCATGTGAAGCTCAGGTTGAGAAACCATGCCTCCAAGTGTTCCATTTGGTCTATCCACTACAGGCATGGTGACTTGGCTAAAATAATTAGTCTCACTTCAAAAGTTAACTTTATAAATATATATTTTTTGTAACTCAAGTTCTGAAAAATGACTAAATGTCCCTTGTGTGATTCTTTTAAATGTGACATAGTTAATCGAACGTGATTACTATGATTACTTTTTATTCATTTTTCTTTTGAAACAGAGTATCACCCTACTGCCCAGGCTGGAGTGCGGTGGCTTGACCTTGGCTCACTGCAACCTCCGCCTCCTGGGTTCAAGCAATTCTCCTGCCTCAGGAGAAGCTGTAGCTGGGATTACAGGGATGTGCCACTCCGCTCAGTTGATGTTTTTGTATTTTTAGTAGAGACGGGGTTTCACCATATTAGCCAGACTGGTCTCAAACTCCTGACTTTGTGATCCACCAGCCTCGGCTTCCCAAAGTCCTGGGATTACAGGCCTGAGCCACCGCACCCAGCCAGGTTATAATTTTTAAAGTTAAAATAATAAGGAGTAGTGTTCTGAAATTATCTTTTAATACTTCCTCACTATCAGGTATTGTCAATCAAAATATTTCCATTCCAACTGAAAACTGATATGTGCATATATGTGTTTATAAATAAACATTATGAAAAGACAAATGTAATGTTGTGTAAAAATAAATGAACTCATGGATATAAAGTATCCCTTTAATCTTGTGTTACATTTATTAATTTCAAATGAAGCAAAGCAGTGGCTGTAATATCATTCAATGTGTCCTGTGTAAGAAGTCATATGATAAATTTCCCTTAGAATTTAGCATATAAAGAGTTTTATATCCTTTATAACACCCTATCCTTAAATGCCACATGCCAGACACAGAAGCCATACAAAGAGTGACTATAACACACAAGTACAAACCACCACCAAGCAAAAAGGGGTTAGTACTGCACAGACGGCCCCAAAGTACAGCTTGAGGAACACAGGGAGTCATCCCAAGACCTTCACTTAGCTGCCATGGAAACAGCAAACACTATAAGCTTTGCTTCATTCAGTCTTCCAAAATGAAACATTAATAGGGAAAACTCACTAACACTTGTGGTGAACAATATTAGCAAGGATGCAATGTGTCTCCTGGGCTGTAGGACTCCATCTGCTTCAGCTGAACTCTCAGAAATTACAGATGAGATATATGCATATGCACACACATATACACATACCTGTACGCACACGGATGTATTTAAATGAAGGTGCATACACTGGGCTAAAATACAAACAACAGAAATCAAAGGTCATATATAAAAAGGCTAAATATAACACAGGCCTAGAACCAGCTCCTGGTTGGGAGGTGGGGAAAGGTAGACAATTTGTGGTGGGCAGGGAAGACTATGTACACAATTAGTGGTGGGCAGAGAAGGCACCAGTGTAAAGAACTCAGACTCACTTCACAGTAATGGCCCACAGGAAAGTGTGATGTTGTCTCATGTACATAAATACGACTCCAATCTTGCTTTTGTACAAACCAAGCTTGGTAGGCACCCAGGAGGACTGTGGGTTTGTCTTGATGACAGGGCACTGCACTACACTGCTGCTAAACCTTCCAGCCCTAGGAACTCTTCTGCTACCATCCCTTTACCCTCCCTTTTAGGCCCCTGGGCTTTCTCCCATTCAACAACTACAGCCTGAGGCCTGCCCAACCACCTAGCTTCACGTGACTAATTGTAGTAACTAACTGCATGGCTTCCTGCAAGCAAGGTGCTTCTGTATCTGTCTCTTCACTGACCCCAATATGAAAACATTTCTGTAACTGTTTGGCACCTAAGAAACATGATGGTTGTGGATAACGTCACAAGTACACAGGGAGACCCAGTAACAAGACATGCAAGGTGAGGGCAAAGGGCACTGAGCTGCTCTAGCATTTCAAAACCAGGACCGTAGCTTGCCATACATTTGGGCGGGGGGTAGCAGAAGGGATGCGCAGAGCTGATGACTTCATCGGCTCTCAGCAGCAGGTACATTCAAATTGAAGATGTCTTGAGAGCCCCACTCTACCGAAATCGTGAGTCTGGTCATTCCTCTAGCAGACCTTGGTGCAGGGACAGCTAGAAAAGCTGAGTTCCAATTGAGTCTGTTGCACCGAGAGTCCTTTTGAAGATGCTCAGCAAAGTAATTATTTTCTTTTGAGCAGATGTACAGCACATCCATGAGAAGGCCACGTAAAGGATGCCCTGCAGCCCAGTCAAACCATCCAATCTCAGTATTATCATAGCCCCCCGTGAGTTTCTTCCAACGGCCGCCGTCACTGTACAGTAATAGCCGAGCAGCATTAGGGCGAGTCATCAATGGTGGGCAACCAGAAGACCATGTTGGAACATGCGCTGGCAAAAGTCATGAACTTGGGGTTGAATTGCAAACATGTAATCGGGCCGGTGTGTTTACCATCCAACACAGCTACTTTTATACCAGTCTCTCCATTCCAGACATGGATCTTGCCATCCTCCGAACCAATCATAATAAACTGAGAGTCTGGAGTAAACGAAGCCTCCAGTGTGACAGCTTTGCTGTTTGCATAACCCTCAAACGTGTGCATCACCACTCCTTTGAATGCATCAATGAGAGAAATGAAGCTGCCGTTGGTGGAAATGAGGATGACCTTGCCATCGTTGCTGAATTTAAGTCCTGTCCACTCACAGGTTCGATGACACTGCATCTTAAAGGTAGTAAATGGCCCCTTATCAAAAGAACGAAGGTCGTAAAGTTTGACCATCTCAGAGTTGACACCTGCAGCCAAAATTAACCCTTCTGGATCAAAAGAACAAACTGGCTTCCCCTGTAGATGCACGAGGCCCTGGCAGTTAGGAGCCCGGAGATCCCAGAGTCGAATGGTCCTATCAAGAGACCCAGAAATGAAAATGTCATCCACAGGTGACATGGACAAGGCCACCACCCTTTTGCTATGTCCAGGAAAGTATCTGATGTATTTGTTGTCATGCAAGGACAAGTAACGAATAGTATCGTCTATTTTGTTAGAGCTGTAAACAGCTGTGTTTGCCTCATGAGTGAATCTGATGAGGTCCACGCCATATTTCTTACTGTACAGGGTTCTCTTTGGCTTGCCCTCCTGGCAGTCGTAGAGCACGATGGAGTCGTCGTTGCTGCTTGAGATGACCGTCTGGCCGTTGGGGCTGAAATCGAAGCAGTTAATCTTGTCCGAGTTTTCGCAGAACACCCTGGCGACGCGGAAGCTCCGCAGCACGCTGTCGGTCAGCTTCATGGCGGCGGCTGGGGAAGGCAGCGGGGTCTGGCAGCGGGCGGGCTGCTGAGGGGCCAACCCTGGGTGGCGGGAGTGTTGAGCCGGTGGCTAGCGAGGAGTCGGCCGGCAGTGGGGCCGCCTCCTCTTCCTCCTCCTCCTTGGACGACGGTCTTCTGCCTCAGCTGTGGAGCCGCGCCGACCGTTAGTCCTCACAGCCACCTCAGGCGCAACCGACGCAACACCACCTCATCGTGTCCGCCATCTTGGGGTGACGGGCAAAAGTCGAGGGCCGGGAGCCTCAGCCGGCGCACGCCGGGAAACGGGTGGTGAGAGAGATTTTCATTGAATATAAAACTGAGGGTTGGAAGGGATTTTTTTTTCCCTAAGGGAAATTTTAGGATTTTTATTTTTTGTGTGTGTATTTTCTGTTGAAATTAATCTCTCTTATTATTGCTGTTCTGAAGGTAATGCATCTTATCTTGCTCATTCAGGTAGAATTGTTTTGTTCTTTGTTTTCTGAAGTCTTCCTATGATATGTCTGTGTCAATTGAAAATTATTAGAAAAGATTTTTCATAGATTTCGCGGAGATTTTTGTGTATTTGACTTGGCGAAGTCTTTTTTTTGCTCTTCTTTGCTTCTAGGATTTCAGTTACCATAATAATATTAGATCTTCGCGGTATGTCTTTTACACTTTCCATCTTTCTGTGCTTCAATTTGGGTATTTTTTTCTGTCTCATCTTGCAGTTTATTTATTCTGGGCTTTTTGGTGATGTCTACTGAGTCACTAATATATCTTAATTATGTTTTTCCAATTCTAGAATTTTTATTTAACTCTTTATAGATTTTGTTTAACTCTTTATAGATCAATATCTAGATATTTATATTTTATATTTATAATTGAATATATAATATAAATGCAATTTACATTAATATATATGCGAATATACATATTTATATATCTTTTTTTTTTTTTTTTTTTTTTTTTTGAGACGGAGTCTGGCTCAGTGCAGTGGCCGGATCTCAGCTCACTGCAAGCTCCGCCTCCGGGTTTACGCCATTCTCCTGCCTCAGCCTCCCGAGTATTACAATATATATGCGAATATACATATTTATATATCTTTAATGGGAGAAGAGTGCACTAGTATCTGGTTTAGTGATTTATATATTTAATAAAAATTAAAGTAATCTTTCATGGTATCTTCTAGAAGTCTGCTACTTCAAGATAAGCACTAAACCACCATTTGTATTCCCTTAGTAGATGTAGATTTTACCCTTACCTGAGAATTGTAAACTACAATCAAGTGTGATATAATTGTATATGTGTTTGTAACACATCTTTACTATAACCAATAACTTTGAATGTGAAAACCATTATTTCAAACTATAGCATTTATTGATATTTTATTAAATTTACTATTTATTTTTGCTATCCCGAGGGCAATTTAAAATTAAGAGAAGCAGCAATGGACATGTATTATTGAGAATTTCGAATCTAAGATACCATTTTTCTTTTAAGCACAAGTAATCTAGATAGTTACTATATTTGAAGTCATACTCTGACCAACCTCAATTTCAAATTTTTACCTAGCTGACCCCAAATAATGATATTGGTCTGGCGACTTCATGCTTTATGGGACTTGTGTAGAAAAAAAAAACACACACAATCGATCCTCTTTCATGAGATGTTGAGCCTGTAGGCTTCCTTCAAAGGAGTTCTTTGTCCTTATGTGGAACGAGTAAGGGAAAGAAAGAAGGAAAGAAAGAGCCCAACTCGGTTTTAATACAGAGTCTATGAAAGTGATTCAGTGAGGCAGAAAGCTTCATTGCGAGTCTATGATACAGGTTCAGTTACAGGCAACAAAGAGAAAGTAAATTCCAAAAACCTTTTCAAAAAAGTAGATTTAAAAACAACAGTGACAACACTGGAAAGCCAGATCAAATCAAGAGTTGTAAACACCAAAATTAACAAATCTAGAGAAGTGAAAAAAAAATTCCTGTGCTAAATTAGTTTCATTAAATGTCCATCAACTCATGTTAACTTCCTATGGTGGTAACACAATCTAAAAATGTTTTTTCCTATTACCTTTGTTTCTGCTAACACTGTCTATCTCTCTCTCTCTCGCTCTCTGTCTCTATCTATCTATCTATATTTGGAAAAATATTTTTAGTGTAATATTTATGCTTCAAAGCATAAAAGCCTAATGTTCAAGTTACACAAAAATAATGATTTTTTTTTTAATAAAGACCCATGTCCCTAATATACCCTGCAGTTGTTTGTGTGTGTTGATGGGAGGATGCATGTGTATGAGTGCTTGTGCATCGTGCATGTGCATGCTTTTCTCTGTGTTTTATTATGTGTGCACACACCAAATAGAGTGTGTATGTATGTGTGTGTGTGTGTATGACGTTCTGGCTTATATTAACTTATAGCACAATGATGTTAACCTATAAAATCCATGGCCCTTCACATAAAAATCTGGATTTTCAACTTCCCTTAGAAGAGAAAAATATGGGATAATACCAGGACAATAATTTGCTATGGAAATAATTTGCTGGAGCTCCGCTCTCTTTAGACCGTGTACATTCCTTTGCCATAGTCCTTATTTCTCTTATTATCTGCCAAATTTGAGATGTCTGTTAACTTTTGTGGAAGCTTGGATTATTTAATTGTAAATTTCGGAGAAAGATTTTTCTTCATGTGTCTATTAAAACATGAAGAAAAAGACTAGTGGTCTGTGCACTTTAGATAAATGGTAGTAAGCCCTGTTCTTAGTAGAAGTGAAGAATATTTATTCCTTTTTATATTCAAGGTGTGTTGTTGTGAAAAGAGTAAAGACACTGTTTAAAAAATAAGTCACATTAAGATACATGCCAGAAATTAGAAATTTTAAGTGACTAAAGAAGGAAAAAGAGCAACCAAAAATAAAAGTGTCAGGCCAGCATGTTTTATTTTAGACGTTGTGCTGCATATAAGCCTTTCTCTTTTAACACCCATATCTTTTTAAAATTTATTTTTGCTTTTCTTTATTTCTTTAAAAAGAAAACAAAATGGGATACATACATAGAATATACAGGGTTGTTACATAGGCATACGTGGGCCATGGTGGTTTGCTGCACCTATTGACCCGTCCTCTAAGTTCCCGCCCCTCTCTCCCCAACCCCCAACAGGCCCTAGTGTCTTTTGTTTCCCTCTCTGTATCCATGTGTTTTCACTGTTTAACTCCCACTTATGAGTGAGAACATGCAGTGTTTGGTTTTCTGTTCCTGTGTTAGTCTGCGGAGGATAGTGGCATCTAGCTTCATCCATGTCCCTACAAAAGACATAATCTAATTCTTTTTATGGCTGCATAGTATTCCACAGTGTATAGGTACCACATTTTCTTTATCCAGTCTATCATTGATTGACATTTGAGTTGGTTCCATTTCTTTGTTATTGTAAATAGTGCTGCAATAAACAAACGTGTGCATGTGTCTTTATAATAGAATGATTTATAATCCTTTGGGTATATACACAGTAATGGGATTGCTGGGTCAATGGTTCTGGTTCTAGATCCTTGAGGAATTGCTATACTGTCTCCCACAAGGTTGAACTAATTTACATTCCCACCAACAGTGTAAAAGTGTTCCTATTTCTCCACAGCCTCACCAGCATCTATTGTTTCCCAACATTTTAATAATCATCATTCTGACTGGCGTGAGATTGTATCTCATTGTGGTTTAATATTCAATTCTCTGATGATCAGTAACATTGAGCTTCTTTTCATATCTCTGTTGGCCACATAAATGACTTCTTTTGAAAAGTGTTTGTTCATATCCTTTGCCCACTTTTTGATAAGGTTTTTTTATTATTTTTTTGTCTTGTAAATTTAAGTTCCTTGTAAATTTTGGAGATTAGACGTTTGTCAGATGGGGGTAGGTTGCAAAATTTTATCCCATTCTATAGGTTGCCTGCTCACTCTGATGATACTTTCTTTTGCTGTGCAGAAGCTCTTCAGTTTAATTAGATCCCATTTGTCAATTTTGGCTTTTGTTGCAACTGCTTTTGGCATTTTTGTCATGAAGTCTTTGCCCATGCCTACATCCTGAATGGTATTGCCTAGGGTTTTTATGGTTTGGGGTTTTACATTTAAGTCTTTAATTTATCTTGAGTTAATTTTTGTATAAGATGTAAAGCAGGGGTCCAGTTTCAGTTTTCTGCATTTTGCTGACTAGTTTTCCCAGCACCATTTACTGAATAGGAGATCCTTTCCCCATTGGTTGTTTTTTTCAGGTTTGTTGAAGGTCAGATGGTTATAGATGTGTGGTGTTATTTCTGAGGTCTCTGTTTTGTTCCATTGTGCTATTTGTCTTTTTTGGTACCAGTACCCTGCTGTTTGGTTACCATAGTCTTATAGTACAGTTTGAAGTCACGTACTGTGATGACTCCAGCTTTGTTCTTTTTGCTTAGGATTGTCTGGGCTATAGTGGGTCTTCTTTGATTGCATATGAAATTTAGAATAGTTTTTCCTATGTCTGTGAAGAATGTCAATGGTAGTTCAATGGGAATAGCATTGAATCTGTAAATTACTTTGCACAGTATAGCCATTTTCAGGATATTGATTCTTCCTATCCATGAGGATGGAATGTTTGTCCATTTGTTTGTGTCCTCTCTTATTCCTTGAGCAGTGTTTTGTAGTTCTCCTTGAAGAGGTCCTTCATATCCCTTGTTACCTGTATTCCTAGGTATTTTATTCTGTTTGTAGCGATTATGAATGGGAGTTCATTCATAATTTGGCTCTCTGCTTGTCTACTGTGGTGTAAAGGAATCCTTGTGATTTTTGCACATTGATTTTGTATCCTGAGACTGCTGAAGTTGCTCGTCAGCTTAAGGAGTTTTTGGGCTGAGACAGTGGGGTTTTCTAAATATAGAATCATGTCATCTGCAAACAGAGACAATTTGATTTCCTCTCTTTCTATTTGAATGTCCTTTATTTCTTTCTCTTGCCTAATTGCCCTGGCCCGAACTTCCAATACTATGTTGAATAGAAGTGGTGAGAGAGGGCATCCTTGTTTGGTAGTGGTTTTCAAAGGGAATGCTTCCAGCTTTTGCCCATTCAATATGATATTGGCTGTGAGTTATTGATAAGTAGATCTTATTATTTTGAGATATGTTCCATCAATACCTAGTTTGCTGAGAGTTTTTAACATGAAGCGATGTTGAATTTTATCAAAGGCCTTTTCTGCATCTATTGAGATAATCATATGGTTTTTGTCATTGGTTCTGTTTATGTGATGGATTACATTTATTAATTTGCATATGTTGAACCAGTCTTGCATCCCAGGGATGAAGCCAACTTGATCGTGGTGGATAAGTTTTTTGTTGTACTGCTGGATTCAGTTTGCTAGTATTTTATTGAGGATTTTCACATCGATGTTCATCAGGGGTATTGGCCTGAAGTTTTCATTTTTTGTTGTATCTCTTCCTGGTTTTGGTATCAGGATGATGCTGGCCTCATGAAGTGAGTCAGTGAAGAGTCCCTGCTTTTCAATTGTTTAGAATAGTTTCAGAAGCAATGGTATGAGCTCCTCTTTGTACCACTGATCAAATTCAGCTGTGAATCTGTCTATTCCTGAGGTTTTTTTGGTTGGTAGGCTATTAATTACTGCCTCAATTTCAGAACTTGCTATTGGTCTATTCAGGGATTTGACTTCTTCCTTCTTTGTCATTGTGAGGGTGTATGTGTCCAGGAATTTATCTCTTTCTTCTTTATTTTCTAGTTTATTTGCGTAGAGCTGTTTTTAGTGTTCTCTGATGGTAGTTTGTTTTTCTGTGGGGTCAGTAGTGATACCCTCTTTATCATTTTGTATTGTGTCTGACTCTTCTCTCTCTTCTTCTTTATTGGTCTAGCTAGTGGTCTATCTGTTTTGTTAATTGTTTTTCAAAAAACCAGCTCCCGGACTCATTGAATTTTTTTTTGGAGAGCTTTTCATGTCTCTATTTCCTTCAGTTCTTCTCTGATCTTAGTTATTTCTTGTCTTCTGCTAGCTTTTCGATTTGTTTTCTCTCTAGCTCTTTTACTTGTGATGTTAGGGTGTCAATTTAAGAACTTTCTAGCTTTCTGGTGTGGGCATTTAGTACTATAAATTTCCCTCTTGACACTGCTTTAGCTGTATCCCGGAGATTCTGGTACATTGTTTCTTTGTTCTCATTGTTTTCAAAGAACTTCTTGATTTCTGCCTTAATTTCATTCTTTACCCAGGAGTCATGTAGGAACAGGTTGTTCAATTTCCATGTAGGTGTGTGGTTTTGAGTGAGTTTCATAATCCTGAGTTCTAATTTGATTGCACTGTGGTCTGAGAGACTGTTTGTTATGATTTCGGTTATTTTGCATTAGCTGGGGAGTGTTTTACTTCCAATTATGTGGTCGATTTTAGAGTAAGTGTAGGGTGGCACTGAGAAGAATGTATATTCTGGTGATTTGGGATATAGTGTTCTGTAGACATTTACTAGGTCCACTTGATCCAGAGCTGAATTCAAGTCTTGAATATCCTTGTTAATTTTCTGTCTTATTGACCTGTCTAATACTGACAGTGGGGTGTTATAGTCTCACACTATTATTGTATGGGAGTCTAAGTCTCTTTGTACGTCTCTAACAACTTGTTTTATGAATCTGGGTGCTCCTTTCTTGGGTGCATATATATTTAAAATATTTAGCTCTTCCTGTTGAATTGTTCCCTTTACCATTATGTAATGCCCTTCTTTGTCTTTTTTGATCTTTGTTGGTTTAAAGTCCGTTTTGTCAGAGACTAGGGATTTACCCATTTGCTGGGTAAATTTTCATCCATCCCTTTATTTTGAGCCTATGTGTGTCTTTGCACATGAGATGGGTCTTCTGAATACAGCACCCCAATGGGTCTTGACACTTTATCCAATTTGCCAGTTTGTGTCTTTTAACTGGGACATTTAGCCCATTTAAATTTAAAACTAGTATTGTTATGTGTAAACTTGATCCTGTTATCATGATGTTATCTGGTTATTTTGCACACTAGTTGATGCAGTTTCTTTATAGTGTCATTGGTCTTTACATTTTGGTGTGTTTTGCAGTGGCTAATACAGGTTTTTCCTTTCTGTATTTAGTGCTTCCTTCAGGAACTTTTGGAGGGCAGGCCTGGTGGTGATGAAATCCATCCCACAACATTTGCTAGTCTGGAAAGAAATTTATTTCTCCTTCACTTATGAAGCTTAGTTTGCCTGGATATGAAATCCTGAGTTGAAAATTCTTTTCTTTAAGAATGTTGAATATTGGCCCTCCCCCGCTTCTGGCTTGTAGGGTTTCTACAGAGAGATCTGGTGTTGGTCTGATGGGCTTCCCTTTGTAGGCAACCTGGCCTTTCTCTGTGGCTGCCCTTAACAATTTTTCCTTCATTTCGACCTTGGAGAATCTGATGATTATGTGTCTTGGGGTTGATATTCTCATGAAGTATCTTAGTGGTATTCTCTGTATTTCCTGAATTTGCATGTTGGCCTGTCTTGCCAGGTTGGGGAAGTTCTCCTGGATAATATCCTGAAATGTGATTTCCAGTTTGTTTCCATTCTCCCCGTCTCTTTCCGGTACTCCAATCAATCGTAGGTTCGGTCTTTTTATGAGGTCCCATATTTCTTGGAGGTTTTGTTCAGTCCTTTTCATTCCTTTTTTTTTTTCTTTTACTTTTTTTTTTTTTTTTTTTTTTTTTTGCTAGTCTTGTCTGCATGTCTTATTTTGGCAAGGTAGTCTTCAACCTCTGATACCCTTTCTTCTGCTTGGTTGATTCAGTTATTGAAACTTATGTATGCTTCACAAAGTTCTCATGCTGTTTTTCAGCTCCATCAGGTCATTTATGTTCCTCTCCAAACTGGTTATTCTAGTTAGCAACCCTTCTAACCTTTTATGAAGTTTCTTTGCATCTTTGTATTGGGTTAGAACATGCTCCTAGCTCAGTGTAGTTTATTGTTACCCATCTTCTGAAGTCTACTTCTGTCAATTTGTCCCTCTGATCCTCCATCCAGTTCTATGTCCTTGATGGAAATAATGTTGCTATCATTTGGAGAAGAGGCACTCTGGCCTTTTGGGTTTTCAGCATTCTTTCATTGATTCTTTCTCATCTTCGTGAGTTTGTCTAGATTTAATTTTTGAGGCTGCTGACCCTTGGATGGTTTTTTTGGGGGGACTTTATTTGTTGTTGATGCTTTCTTGTTGCTTCTGTTTGTTTTACTTTCAATGATCAGGTCCCCCTTTTGTAGGGCTGCTACAGTTTGCTAGGGGTTCACTTCAGGTCCTATTCATCTGATTCACTCCCATGCCTGGAGATGTCGCTCAAGGAGGCTGCAGAACAGGAAAGATGGGTGCCTCCCCCTTCTTCTGGGACCTCTGACCTCGAGGGGCTCCAATCTGATGCTAGCAGGATTGCTCCTGTATAGGGTATTGACAACCCTCTTGGAGGATCTCATACAGTTGGGTAACACGGAGAAGAGGATGTATTTAATGAAGCACTTTGTTCTTGGTGGAGGAGGTGTGCTTTGCTTGGGGGAAACCCACTCATTTGGGCTGCTCTGATTCCTCAGAACTACCAGGAGGAAAGGCTAAGTCTGCTGGTCCGCAGAGACTATGGCCACCTCTCCCCCTAGGGGCTCATTCCCAGGGAGATACAGGTTCTATCGCTGAGCCTCTGGCTGGAGTTATGGAGTTCTTGCAAGGAGGCCTTGCCCATTGAGGAAGGATGGGTCAGGGTCAACACACAGATGGCCACAGCTGGTGTGTTGGGCTGTGGAGGACCAAGCTGTCCAGCCTTACTGGCTGCAGCAGGGGAAAAGCCCAGCCTGGAGCTATTAAGATGGATGCCACCCTTCCCCGGCCAGGGAGCTTAGCGCGTTAGGCAGTTGAGAGCTTAGCAGGCAGTGGCAGCCGGTGCAGGTCACCCCTCCTCCCTGGAGTTCCATAGCCTTCAACAGATTCCAGCTGAGAGGCCATTGAGAATCTGTGCGTTCCAGGGTTGGGACACTAGGCCCCAGTGGCACGGGTTTGCGAGTTCTTCTGATGTGTGGGTTGCACAGTTCCGTGGAGAAAGCATGGTTTCCCCGGCTGGGTAGCACAATCACTCACTGCCTCCGTTAGCTGGGGGAGGGGTCTTGCCTGCCCAGTGTGGGCCTCAGGTGGGCTGCCACACTACACTGTTCCTCCTTCCTCTCATGGCTCATTGCAGCCTCCTAGTCAGTTCTGATGAGAGAACCTGAGTACACTGGTTGCTGGTGAAAGATTCACACAATGATTGCAAGGTCCCACAATAGGCCGTATACCAGCTGAGGAGCTAGGAAGCCAGCTGTGACTCAAAGCTAACAAACTTGAAGTCCGATGTTCAATGGCATCCAGCACGGAAGAAAGATGTAGTCTGGGAGCCTGAGCCAGTCTTGAACACCCGTATCTTAACAATCTTTTTAAGTTTCAGAAACTTGAAATATTATTATCATTATCACCTATGATGTGATATATAATAAATATTCTATCAGTGTTAGTGGAAGGCAAGGCCTAAGGAGGTTGAAATGTATAAAATCATTTTCTCAGTCATTGTTGTTGCCAGAGTTTGGGCATGTGATTTGAACTACATCTATCGGATGCACTGCCCTAGACTTTGAATTAAGAGTAAAAGGTTAAACCATTTGGAGACAATAAGTACCTCTTTCTCTTGGTCAGGCTAATTGCAGCAAGATGGACTCTGAGGTGGCATGTGCTTCGTGCCAATTACTGATCTAGTGCTATTAGTGTCAGTAGAACCACATTTAGTTTACAGTGGAGATGGTCATGGTTTTCTCACCTGTTTTGAGCAGTGATTTGGGACATTGTTACTGACACTGCAAACTCAATTAGCTGAAGTTAGTTTCTTTTATTTCAACTAAAGGCCCCTAGAGTCAACTCAAATTGGTACCAAAACCCTTTCAGATTTTCAGAAAATCTTCTTTAGTTACCTGGATTAAAGACAAGAAAAATAAAAAGTACTATACAGGAATGAGATTCTGTTAGTTTGTAGTAAGCTGTAGACAGATTAAACCAAACGTTTTCCAGAAGAGTATAACAAAGGGGGACAGGCTTAAGTGAACCACAGGTTTAACCAAGATAACGATGGCCATAGACTATAATAAGGGTAAAAAGAGAAAAAAGAGGTGGTAGGTTTAATAGACTGTAATTTCAGGTTAGTTTGAATTCCATTTGTGTAAGTGTTTTAGAAAAGTTGTTTGAAAAGAAAGAGTCGGTTTTATTTAAAGAATTGACTATTTTAACAAAAAAAAAAATTAGCCAGGTGTGGTGGTGCACATGTGTAGGCACAGCTACTCAGGAGGCTGAGGCAGGAGGATTGCTTGAACCTGGGAGGCAGAGGTTGCAGTGAGCGGAGATCCCAATGGTACACTCCAGCCTGGGCAACAGAGCGAGGCTTCATGTAAAAATAAATTAAAACAACAAAACAGAATTGACTATTTTAATTTCAAATTGTTGGTATATGTACAGTTCTCCTCTGTTCATATTTGCTCTATTGATACCATACATTTTAATTTTACATAGGCTGTATGTCTCCTATTAATTATTGTCTTTTTAAAACACAATTATCTTTTAAAGATATTTAAATAATATGATAAAAGATTGTTATTCTTACTCATGCACTTACCATTTCTGCTGTTTCCTGAATTTTGTGGGGTTTCAGAGTTATAGCTGGCATCATTTTTCTTACTGGAGGACTAATTTCGACATTTCTTTCTCTTTCTCAGGCTAAGGAGTTTTGGAGCGGAGACGATGGCGTTTGACAAGGAACACTGGCTTTCTTGCAGTACAGACCTGCTGGATTGCTTCAGCTTCCTACGTCTGAATTTGTAAGATTTGTTTCAGCTTTTGCATGGCTGAGAATGTCTTGATTTGGTCTTTGTATTTGAAAAAATTCCTTTTTTCTTTTATTACTTTAAAGAAATTGCTTCACAGTTTTCTCACTTGAATTGTTTCAAATGAGAAATCTGCTGTCCAGTTTAATCTGTACATGATGTGTCTTTTTCCTCTGGCTACTTTTGGGACATTATCACTGGTTTTAAGCAGTCTAACTAAGGTGTTTTGTTGTGTTTCTGTGCTTGACTTTGAACTTCTTGGATCTGTAGGTTCATTTATTTTCCATTTTTCACAACATCAAAAATATTGTTTTTATTAGTTATTAACATAAGAAAATAAATTAAAAACATTCAGGTATTCATTTTAAAACTTTAATTTAAAGATAGAACTTTTGTCCGTGTTTCCAAAGCAATATTTTTTGAATATTTGTGTATGTGTGTGTGTGGGGGGGGGTGTGTGTGTGTGTGTTTAATTTAGTGAGACTTGACTGCTGGATACTCTCAGTATCTCTCATTCATCAGGTAAATGATATCAGTATCTCAGTATCATTCATAGGCTGTAACTGACTTCTTTATCTGGAAGTTATTTACTTAAACTGCCTCTGCTATAATATAAAACACTTATTTAGTTGCATATTTAGCTCTGGCTATATGGAAAGTACTTTGTTTTTGGAGAACTAGAGGGTCTCCATAGTTAGCATAAATGTATAAAACAATATTGTGTCCGCAGTATATTTCTCCTGTGGCTTTTCATAATTTTTTGGTCTTCCTACTATCTCAAAATGCAGTAACAGCATGTGTATTGTCTAACTCTATTTGTACAATATTGGGAAATGTAATCCTTAAATAGATAGATAAGTCCTAATGGAAATACTGTGAATGTGCCCTAAGAAGTCACACAGATTTAGTAAGAAACAGTTTTCTTCTTCAGTCAATTAAGATTCTGTTTCCCTAAAGTAAATCTATAGATTCAATTTAAAAAGGGTATTGTAGTATTCTCTGTAGTTCTCAGCCTCCACTAATATTTCTTAAGATCTCTTCCTGCTGTAAGTAATGAACATTTATTCTAGAGCTGTCATAACTTTAATCAACATATCTACTTTCTAGTGCCATTAAAATTTTGCATCTTTTTATTTGCATTTTTTAATGTGAAGTCAGGTACTGTGATGGTTAAATTGTGTGTCTAACTTGACTTAACCATGGGTGTCCAGGTATTTAGTCAAGCATTATTCTGGGTGTTTCTGCGAGGGTGTTTTTTGATGAGTTAAGATTTAAGTTGACACACTGAATAAAACAGATTACCCTCCATAACATCAGTGAGCCTCATTCAATCAGTTGAAGGTTTGAATAGAACAAAAAGCCTAGCCCTCCATTGTAAGAGAAAAATTCCTCCTGCTTGAATGCTTTTGTGCTGGAACGTTAGTTTGTCTTTGCCTCTGGACTTGAAATGAGAAATTCATTCTTCGTGCATCTCACTCCTGCCAACAGCAGAGCTTGGGATTTGTCTGCCTCCAAAATCATCTAAACCAATTCCCCATAAGTCTCTTTGTGTGTACACACACACACAAATACACACACATCCTGTTACTTATCTTGTTTTCTGGAGAACTCTAATACAAACATGGGCTTAAGCAAAAATCTTACAGAATGAAATTTCGATTTTTTAGCAACATTCAACAACTTAGATAAATGGTAAATTTCCTAACTTCACTTGAAGAACTGGCAGCAAAACCTATTAATGTTACCTTGAAAAGATAAAAAAGCAAAACAATCTAGTAATGAGAGAATAATTCCTAGGAAAAAATATGTAGCATGAATGCAAGAAATATGCTAGTTCTGTCCTTTGAACATTCAAATATGGTAACATTAGCAGCTTTGATAAAATATAAAATGACTAGGGAACTTAGTTCCACCCCAAAAGACAGGCAAGAGAAATACCTGCTGTTTCTCTTGGCACAGTTAATAGTAAAAAGTATCTGCCAATAAAATCTTGGAAGTATCTCTAAGCAGCAGAATTCTACCAAAATTTATTTTCATATAATTTTGTTTTTGTTTAAACAAAGTAGGAGGAAATATTATAAGACATTGTTTTACAATGATAAAAAACTAGTTTTTTTTAAAGAGTTTTAGTGTGAGTTGTCTCAAGTTCATCAGCATTCCCAGACTTTATAATAACTATTTGATGTGCATGCACGGTATGGAGCAGTGATAAATGTGTGCTACTCTCTTTTTTCCGAAAACAGCAGCACTCCCTCCATTCTGATGCTCACACTTACTCTCAAAGCCAACATGTATATTATTCATTGTAAAGATATGGTTATGTTCTAATGGCAATTACATTTTTTAAACTACACATCATATAATCGTTCATGGATAGTGGTGTTCATGTTTGAATAGTTAAAATTTCGATGGTTTTATTCTGTTTATCTACATAGATGCTACCTTACTGACCAATTTACACTGAGTTATTTAGTCTATCCTGTGTTCTTTTTTGAGGGAAAAATAATGCATTACTATACAGAATAACAACTAACATCCAGGTGGCCTACCTTTCTAGAAAATTTTTGGAAAAAAATAATTAACATTCATTTGTTAAATCAAATCAGTGGAGATATTTTCTATTAAGAATTTATTATTAGTCTTTATGGAATAAAAATATGCTCTATTAGGTCTTTTCTTGTATGCACCTGGAATGTTTTATCTGCATCTCAGCTCCCACTAGGAACATCACATGTGTCTCTTTGTCTCTCTCTCTCTTTTCTTTTACTTCCAGATAAAACTTCTCTGCTTTCGTGAAAGTCTCTTAAGTAAAAATGGCAATAGTTCTAATCTCTTGGGGACCTAATAATAGAATGAAAAAATACTGTAATATATTGTCCTTAATCCTATAAACAATTCTTCCGTCTTGTCATTATTATTCTCCTATTCAAATGAAAAAATTAAGAAATAAAGCTGTTAAATATCAAAATTCATAAAACATAATTTATATTTATTTCTATTTTAGTGTTAATCTTTTCTAGCTCCTAGTACATTTTTTGAGTACATGTTCTCTTTCATTTAGTAAGCTCTGAGCTTCCTTAATATATAAAATATGTCTTATTCATATTTCTGTCACTATCATGCCTTCTTTATGACCTGAAATTCAGTATGTGGTTACACACGCATTGAATAAAAGTGAAATAACATAAAATATATTTATGAGTCTTATTTTCTCTTTTTAAAAGTCTGAGTGACTTTGTCACAGCAAATACTTGTTAAAATATTTCATACACATTAAATTAACATAAATTATGTGTTTTATTTAATTTAATAATGTGTGAATTTTAGTTTTTGAATTTAAGAATTAGCTGGTAAGACAAAAACAACCATTGTTAGATAAGACTGAATAAAAAAATCAAGACAACTAAGGTCCCATTCATCCAAGTGGAAGACAGTTTAAACTGGACTCTGTAAAAAATTTTGAACAAGTCTTACAGAGAAACCCTGTGATTATGATATTACAATTTCCTCAAAAACTTTTTGGAGAAGAAGTGATATTGAGAATATTTTCTTTCTTTAACAGTACTAAGTTAGGAGATACATATTTCTTATGTCCTACTGAAAAATAAAACTATATCTCAGAGAAAAATTCGGATTAACACTCTCTTACTCTTTCTGATAGTCTGGGTCCATCTTTCCTAAAATTCTAGGGCTGATGTTCAGTTTTGTATGAATATAACCACAGTGCCCTAAAGCCAGTGCAAATGTACTTTTCAAATTTTAGAATAATGGTGTAAGAAAGTATGGTAAGAGTATAGAAACAATATCCCTATATTTATTTCTAAACATACTATTTCTAAACAAATTAAATGAACAAATCATAACTGGACCTTTTATTATCTATGTATTATATTTTGCTTTTTAAAGTAGAAACTTTACTCTCGAACTGTTTTTCTGTAAGCTTTGGTGTTCTCTGATACCCTCATTTTGCTATGGGCAAATAGGAATTATAAAGGATGTTCAGTCACTGATTTCAAGGAATAGCCAAACTTTTGGAAGAAAAGGCACATATATGAATATGTATGAAAGGCACATATATTTAAAAATTTTTTCTACATATATAAAATAAAAATACACCTCAGGGGAAAAATATACATATACGTGTATTCTCCAAAAACCTTATATAATTTAAGTGATGCAAATTGGCATATATTGTAATGATTATGAGAGATATATGGTTAATAACTATAAAACTCAAAAACTCAGGAGTATTTAGGGATCTTTTTTATTTTGTAAGTTGTCAGGGTTTACCAAGTAATAAGAAACGTGTCTTAATGTTGAGCGGTTTTGCTTCCTACAGTAAAATGTGTGTGTGTGTGTGTGTGTGTGCGCTTCCTATCATAGCATGGATGATTTTTATTGTGACTCTCTTGGAATCCTATAATTGCTGAAATGAAGAAAACACATGCTTTATGGCCTGGCTGCTTTTGTATAGTGAAACTTAGCTTAACTATTGAATCAATCTCAATTTATGAAATTATATTTGGAATCTTGTCTCAAGTAAACTGGAGATCCTCAAAAGTCTTGCGTGTATGATAAGCAACCTGGGAAATTCTTAGAAAAATGCAAATGCCTGGAATCTGTGCTCAGAGTTCTGACAGTTTGGCCATGTATTTGGTCTAGACATCTGCGTTTTAGTTTTCTGTCCATGCAAGAAATCCTGACATAGGTGGCCAGTAGAGAACTTCCTGAGCAGCACTACCCTATGCCGTCAGGTGAGAGCAGGGTTCTGGCTAGCTTACCTACTGCTATATATACAGCAACTTGCAAAGTTTTTTTTTTTTTTAATGGAAAGAATGAGATTGTCTTAAGAGAAGCTTAGTTGATTAAGTAGGTGTTTGTTTAATAATTTAAAAAGTCCATTATTTATGGAATTTGAATATTTATACTGGGAATATGGATTCAATTTTGGGAATGTGGCATTAAAACAAGATTTCTACCTATCAGGAAATATATGAGAAATTGTTAATACAATTTGAACATTAAAATAGGCATCGGCATGAAACAGAAGGAAATCATGTCCTTTGCAGCAACATGGATGCAGCTGGAGGCCACTATCCTAAGCAAATTAATGCAAAAAAAAAAAAAACAAAAACCACATATTCTGACTTATAGATGGGAACTAAACATTAGGTACTCATGGGCATAAAAGTGGCAAAAGTAGATTCTGAGGGCTATAGAGGTGAGAGAGAGGGAGGGGGAAGGGTTGAAAAACTAATGTTGGGTACTATGCTTAATACCCGGGTGACATGATCATTTGTATTGCAGGCTTAAGCATCACACAATATATCCATAATACGAACCTGAACATGTACCCCTTGAACCTAAAATAAAAGTTGAAATTATTTAAAACATGTAAAACATTTTTAAAAGTGATTGAACTACATTCAGAACTTGACAGATTTGAAAAGATAAAAGCTATACTAAATTTCACAATATCATTGGGACCCCTGGATTAATATACAACAAATAATTTAATAGTGTATAAATCCCTACTGTTCCAATTTATCTCATACTTATAAGGAATAATGTATTGAATAAAGATTGCATCAGTATTTATAATTCGATAAACCAAAACTTGAAGAAAGAAATACGTAGGAGACGTAAATATGGTGTCTCCAAATTGAAGTCTGTGGGAAAAATGGGGGGTGAATTAAAGTCCAAGCCAATAAAGTTTGTAACATTAAAAAGTAAAGATAGGTATGGGATGCAGGGTGCAAAGAAAAGGTCATCATACCTCATACTGGGGTGAGATAGAAGACTTCCTGAAGTAGGCGATGCCTATATTGAATCTATAAGGAGAAACTGGCGTCAGTGTGTCAGGGAAGACAGGTTGAGTGAGGGTGGTCCTACCAGAGACAGGAGCAAGGACAAAGGCAAGGAGGCATGTAACATCATTGTTTGTGGAGAAACCGCAAATCGACCGAGCAAAAATGGCTCAGGTGCGCAGTAGGGCAAAGGATGAGGAGGAATATGGCAGGAAATACAACTAAAGAAAGATGCAGAGACTAGATCAACGTGAGGAAGGACAAGTTACAATTCTAACTGCTGTTTACTCTGTATATGATAGGGTCACACAAATTGTGGAAAATCTGTTGTATTCACATCCAAGTTATAGCTCTGGCAAAGGAGGAGATACACAGATACATACAGAAGCTGACCTGATGAACTCATTTTCCTTACTAGGGTCACCTCCCAAGAGAAGGAAAGAAGGCAGTTTACCAGATCTAATAACTGTGTCATCTGGACTTCTAGGTTAAAAGACAAGTGATATTTGCTAGGAAGAAGAAACTTTGTCCTTGAACTGCCATTAGCAGAATGTCCTTGGTTAAGGATTGCCTATAGTAAAGAGTATCTATGGATTTATGAAGTGTGGCTCCCTGGAGTAGTTAATGCAAGCTATACAACTCTTTGTTGTACAAAACATAAATATTTGAAAACTCAATGACTCTTCCTGCTGTTAGCTCCCTTGGAGACTTCATCTGTTATTTTGGAGCAAAGGACACATTTCTGTTATAGGAAAACAGGACCTGGGGAGCTGCACTTGATGTTCCAGGCCCCTGTCTGCTTCATCTGAGTCTGTTGACTGATGGCACCCTTCAAATTATTAGTAAAGCTTGATATGAAGCAAGATATTTGATTTGTATTAGTCTGATTTGATGGTTCAATTATTAATGTTCTCCCCTGCACTAGGTAGCAAATTTAGTGTAGAATAATACAATTATTGTTTTAAACAGGAAAAATGCAGAAACATACTTAGAAAAATAAATGCTTTTATGTGCTATACTGAAATTTTCCTGGTCATCAAAACAGGAAGAGGGGATAAGGGTAACATTTAGTTTTTATCATCATAAAAATGGGATAAACTACAAATATTTGTTGGATGAGACAAAGAAGCAAAAACAAAACCATTTATGATGTGTTTCTGATTACTGATGATAAATTTCCTTCCATAATTAAGTGATAGTTAATTAAATAGGATAGTTAAATAAATAGGATTTATAGCTAAGTTCAACTGTGAAGGGGTCCTGAGGAAAAACTCAAAGGTTGAAATGGAGGGTGGGGTAACAATGAATGATACTGCTTTTGCAGTGGAAAGTGACCAGTGGAAAGTGGCTTTCTTGGAGTTAATAAATAAAACTTAGAATACTGAGTTGTTTTAATTCCTTCATACTTGTATCTCTTACAAAACTGGTTAGCTATTACAAATAAGCTACATGAGTTATTCATTCATATCCCTTCACGTATTCTATATACTGGACCCTGCTTTATAGAAAGAATTACAAAATTGGAATAAAATTAGGCTCATTCTGTTGGTGTAGTGACTTTTTGCAAACCAGCTTTTCTGCTTGGCAATTATGGCTGCTTGCTTCATTGATTGCCCTCCCTGCCACTTGCTGCTTCCAAAGGGGACGGGATATGTCCAAATGGGGGTAAACAGAAAGTACCTTGTTTGGTACTATGTTTAAAATGCAATTAAGTAAAAAGAAGAAATAATGCTACTAATGCTTTTGCCTCAGGTTCTTATAACACCACAGAAAATATAGCTTAATGCAGGAAAAGTCTCTTTAGAGGGTAACTCATGAAGTCATTTTGGCAAGGAAGAAAAAAAAAGGAAAAAGTAAAACAAAGAAGAACTGATAGATTGATGTTGTGTAAATCTGGAGAATTAACATCAAGATCTTAAAAATCAATTCTCTGCTTTATTGACACCTAGTGGAATTCTCTAAATACAGAGGTAATGTGATGGAAAGTCCCCGTTCCTGGCAAGATGAGAGGCATTCAAGTCTGCTGTAACTACAAATAAATCACAGGAAAAGAAAAACTGTGAATCAGTAAATAAAATGAAAGAAAAAAGCAGAGCAAAAAGGAAAGATTCCAATCATTTTGGACTTTTCCTACAGACACATGATAGCAATAGTATAACATAAAGCTTAAATATACTGTGCAATTAAATAAAATCAAAGGCAAGACCTGTTAAAGGTAACCACCGATACTTTGTTCTGGAAAAGCAGGTAAATGGAGCTCCATTTGTACGAAATTTATCAATGCCTACAAAATATATCAGATGTTACACTTATTTGTACATGGAGAGATCTATTCACGAAAAAAATGAATCAAGCATCAGATGTTGTATGCAGCCTGGAAAACAATTCAATTTCAAAATTCTTCACATTTAATCTAGAAAACAATTCAATTTCAAAATTCTTCACATTTAATCTATTTGTTGGAGAGATTTCCTGCTCTAAAAAGACATGTTTTTCTTTCTTTCTTTTTTTTTTTTTGACAGTATCAACCAATCAACCTGGATCTTAGACAAATTGAAAGTTTTTATCTAATCGGTTTATATACATATATGAATAGAAACATATTTTAAAATAATAAATAAATGTGCTGGTACTATTTTTAGAAAGTAAGTTACTGAATATGTTTTTGTTTTCTAAGCATTTAGGTTTTGCACCTTTAGATAACATAACTCTTTTCCCCTCCCTTTCTATCCCTTTTTCCTTTCTTTCTTTCCTCCTTTATTTCCCCTTCTTTCTTTTCTCCCTTCCTTCCTTTCCTCCCTTCCTTTCTTTCCTGCTTTCCTCCCTTCCTCCCTTGCTTTTTCTTTTTTTTCTTAAAACAATGTTACCACTAGGCATTGTTATACTAAAACACCAATATTTAGTCTAATAATCTTTACTGCCAAGGAAGTAAGATTCAAGAATATAAAATCTTAAATTTTAACACAAAGAGTGACAAAGTCAAGTGTAAATAATTATATTACAGTAACTGAAATATTTATTTATTTAGTTTGGGGGAAAGAAATTCATTTTTATCATGCTTTTCAAAACTACATCTATAGAGAGAAAAAAAACAACAACTATTGCTTCAAAGTCACCACCTCATTTCAACCCAAATATGATATTCCTCATGGCTTTACCCTGCTGATTATACCTCCCAAACCCTCTTATGTGTTTAAATGCAAAGTATTTATTAATGATCTTTAGAAGCTATTGGTGTATTTGTTGTGGTATATTTTCCTAACAAATAGTTTAAGATACAATTTTCTGCAGCTTGATCAGTGGTCTTTCCTGGACCATACTCTCTCTCTCTCCTTGTGTGTGTGTGTGTGTGTGTGTGTATGCACACATATATGCATCCTCCTCTGTGTGTGTGTGTGCATGTATGTGCGCATATATGCACACAGGCATATATATAGAGGAATATGTGTGTGTGTGTGTATATATGCTATACCTTTTAACTTCATTTTCTTTGTAAATGCAGAGTTAAATAATTCAATTGTTTTGATTTTTTGTTTGTTTGTTTTGAGGTGGAGTTTTGCTCTTGTCACCCAGGCTGGAGTGCAGTGGCACTATCTTGGTTTTCTGCAAACTCTGCCTCCTGGGTTCAAGTGATTCTACTGTCTCAGCCTCCCAAGTAGCTGGTATTACAGGTGCCTGCCACTATGCCCAGTTAACGTTTATATTTTTAGTAGAGCCGCAGTTTCACCATGTTGGCCAGGCTGGTCTCGAACTCCTGACATCAGGTGATCCATCTGCCTTGGCCTTCCAACGTACTGCTATTAAAGGCGTGAGCCACTGCACCTGGCCCATTGTTTTGATTTTATTGGTATGAATGCAAGCTTTAATTTTTCAAAACCATTTCGATCCTCTAAAAACTTTCACTGAAAGGTTGAATTTCAATCCTTTATATCTTAATTCACCAAATGCAATCACTATTCTTGTTCTGAAATAATAGAGACAATATATGAAATGAGAAAAAATAAGAAAACAAGCTGCCTCATTATGAGGAACTTGGAATTCTAGAGGTGAAGGTATAAAATAAATAGTCATGTTTTTAATTGCATAACGCGTGCGCGCGCGCGCACACACACACACACACACACACACACACATACACACCATTGGTTTGAGATTTAGATGTTGGTTTTCTATAATTAAAATCCAGAAAGTCTATTCTTATTGATGGATGAATAAAATACTCTCCCCGATTCCTGATTATCCTCCATAATTAGAGGTACTGCTTATGGAGAGACATTTGACAAAATGTGTAGACAAGAGTATGTAGAGAATGTTTAGTCCCATTTTTTCTTTAAATCTTTAAATAGTAACCTCTGGTATTAATATGTGTTGTTAATAGAATTAATACTATTATGCAACACCTTAAAATGTATACAGATACTAAGTATTTTATGGCCCCATCATGTTTATATGTTTATTTACCACAAATATGTTGTTGCACCCTTGTTATAATTTTCATTACATAGCAAATTACTTAAAATTAGTTTATCATTTAAAAACTAACTGGACCACATAATTTAAAGGACACAGAACATTCTATTATGATTTCTAAATTTAAAAAAAGATTTGGAAAAAAAAAACTCAGATGTGATCTTGAAGTAGGGACAAATACATTGGGACATTCTATGTAAATATTATGCACTTGATTTATGGCATGAGGTTGAGGGTGTGGAAGCAAACTTTAAATAGATGCAATCAAATAAAATGACAGCACTCAGTTAATTCCTGCCATCTATGTTTTGCCACACAGTGCTTCAATTCCTTCACTAGTATCTGTAGCTGGTTTGTTTTGGATTATAATGACCATCATGACTGTTGATTGCTTTCAGTGAAAAATTACTTTTTATTGATTTGTTTAAATATCACCTTTTATCTTTCTAACTAATATGAAAAACTAATCCTTATATCTTTGTAATTTGCAGTAGCCCTAAACAGATTCAAAGGACAAATATATTGATATAATGCTCAGCTTATTTCAGATCTAATAACAGTAACAGAAAGATTTTTAACATCTTAGGACAATTGTTTCTTTCTTTTCTTTTTTCTTTCTCTTTTCTTTTCTTTTCTAATTTTTTTTTTTATGCGACAGATTTTTACTCTCGTTGCCCAAGCTGGAGTGCAATGGCGCGATCTCGGCTCTCTGTAACCTCTGCCTCCCAGGTTCAAGCGATTCCCTGCCTCAGCCTCCTGAGTAGCTGGGATTACAAGTGCCCGCCACCACGCCCAGCTAATTTTTTGTATTTTTTGTAGAGACAGTGTTTCTCCGTGTTGGCCAAGCTGGTCTTGAACTCCTGACCTTAGGTGATCCACCCGCCTCGGCCTCCCAAAGTGCTGGGGTTACAGGCATGAGCCACCGGGCCCAGCCTGTTTCATTTTATAGGGTAGTTAGCAAACCAAACTCTTGATACTCTCAAAGATCCAAAGAAGGTAAAAAGAGGAGTCTGTAGCTTGAGGTTACCTTTTTTGCATGCTGCAGAGTGTGAGCCACCAGTTAAGATCAGGATCATTTAAAATAGGAATTTGGAAATTCTAAAACTTATGAGAAAATCATGCACTTTTGTATGACCTACAATGTAATGAGCTTCTTCATGGCAATGATAATTTAGAAATATCTTAAATATTTGTTGGTGGTAAAAATATAATTAATTCAAGAAAAAAAATGCAGCTCTCTTAGCTATTCAGTTGTAAAAGGACCTAGAGTATAAAAAGAGACAGAATTAGTAATCACTAACATTTATTTTTCTAGATTGAACTTAGCTACACATGTATTTACCTGTTACACTCTGCAATCATGTGTTTATAATGAACACTTAAACTCATGCACTAAGACAAATGAAGTGTTTTGACAAACCTACAGAAATCTAAAATAAAATATTTTAAATGAATTTAAACATAGGAAGAAAGCTTATTGTATCTTACAACTCCTACAATATGCTTATTGCATATTTATGAAATGAGATTTATTTTTAGGGGGTGGACATTTAAATAAATTAAGAGAGAGAAAGAAATAAAGCAATAAATTTTCAACTTATAAAACTCTATTTTTGGTAAATGCCATTGTTAAGTGCAATTTTTGGAGTTTTTTTCTCCTACAAATGTTAAGACCATGTATGGTAAAAAGTGTAATCTTATAATGCTGTAAAATATTTTAACATATATGTTATAATTCAAGTGTTCTTTAAAGTACTCTATGTGTTAGGCATCTTTATTTTTATTTTTCTGGTGTTTCTTCTACAGATAATTTTTTTCCAAGTATCCCAAGCATAGTTTCTATGAGGATCTTTTTTTTTTTTTTTTTCTTAAAATAACTCTGTTCCCTTAGTTTATCCATTTGGGCTGCTATAATAAAATCCCACAGAATGGGTGACTTATAAATCATAGAAATTTATTTCTCACAGTTCTGAGAGCTGAGAAGTCCAAGACGAAGGCTCTGGCAGATTCGATGTCTGGTAAGGACTTTCTCATAGATGGCACCTTCTTGCTCTGTCTTCCCGTGGTGGAATGTGCTGGCTAGCTCTCTGGGATCTCTTTTATAAGGGCACTAATTCCATTCATGAGGGCAGAGTTTACATGTCCTGATCACCACCCCAGATGCCCTGCTTCTTATACTATAACTTTGAGGGTTAGAATTTCAACATCTGAATATTTTGTGGGGTAAAAACATTCAGACCATAGCACCTGTCTGTACACTCTCTGGGCTCCACCTCTCTCCTACCTTGATTAAGTGGTTTGCAATGTTGCTAAAGTTTTTAATTTAATTAATTTAATGCAAGATAGTGTGAGTAATTGTAATTAAAAACAAAAATTTTCCGATCTGGAAAACTCCCCAATAACAGTGGAGAAAGATAGTATCTTTATCATTGGTAATACAGTCATGAACTGCATAATGACAGTTCAGTCAGTGAACTGCGTATATGACAGTGGTGCTGCAGATTTTAACACCTTATTTTTACTGTGCATTTTCTACTTCTAGATATGTTTAGACACACAAATACCTTTGTGTTACAGTGGTCTATAGTAGCACGCTGTACAGGTTTGCAGCCTATGAGCAATAGGCTATATCAGATAGTTTGGGTGTGTAGTAGGCCATACCATCTAGGTTTGTGTAAGTACACTCTATGATGTTTGTACAATTACAGAATTGCCTAAGGACACATTCTCAAAAAAACAGAAAGTATGTACTTACAAGTTTTAAAGTAAATGCCCAAAGAAAAAGGGAGAAAGGAAAATCTTTTCCCTTATTTTCAACAGAGAATTAAGCCTCTTATTTTAAATTTGTATGTGGTCCTTACAATAGAATAGTAGAATCTATGTGTTTGACTTTTTTTAAGAACATTTTTATGATGATTTGCCAATGTTTCCTTTAAAAAGTTTGTCCTGAGGAGTCATGCTGTGCTTTCTTCAATTTTATTTTTAATTCTCTCACTTGTCTCTCTGTAGGTCAAATAGAAAATATATATATTTTAATACGTTAAAGTGAATTGATAAAAATGTAATTTCTGATTCAAAATTTATCCTTTTGCTTTATAATTTATTTTCATTTAATCAGTGGATGTTTGATTTTAGCATGGTGAGAAAGAAGCTAATTTAAAAATTCAAATTGAAATCTCAGCATTGCACAGTGTTTGATCAGAGTCACATTAATCACAGTTCATGTCAAATTTCTCAATGCTGTAAAGTATCATTCTGAATAATGACTTGCTCTCCAGGGTTCTCAGTTATTAAAATAGAAATTGAGGAATGGGCTATAGCATTTCTATAATCATGGGTTTCATAGTATGCATTTTAGTAATAAAGATGAAGGAGTAAGCATTTTTGATACTTTTTCAGAATATTCTCATTCAATACACATGTATCTTGAAATTATATTTGATCAAAAGTTGTTTGGCTTGGGAACTATCTTCTGTTCAGAGCTTGTTTTCTTCTAATTACAATTAGCAGTTACTGATGCTACAATATTCCTGTATGAGGCCAAGAACTGAACTAAAATACAAAAAACATGAACTACCACTTGATGAGAAGAACTTCTAAGTCAAATTGCAAAGGGTGACTAAAAAAGGGAAATACTTTCAGCTGTTTTCAAAATAATCTATGATATGTACTGGAAAACTTCTAATAATCCTTGTCATTTTACAAATAAGTAGAGAGTAATAGAAAATTCTTCCTTATTAAAAAAAATGTAATCATAGGATTGAATTTGAATCAATGACAAATTATAGTACTACATGAATACTAGATTGAGTGAATGTTTTGAAATCTTAGAGGTTTAAAATAGATGCATTCCTTTAAATGAGCCTATTCTGTTTCCATTTATAAGTAGAAATTCAAAATAATGTTGATAATTTTTAATATATGCATTAAATATATCTTTTATTACTTGACCAAAATTCATTTATGACCTTTAGATATTGTATAAGTGTTTTTGAGAAAAGAATTTAAATATTATGTGGTCATATGGAAAATGAAGTGCCTTTACTGTAAAAGGAAGTTATAACAATTTCCTGACTTCTATGCTATCAAATAATATTATAAATGTATACTTAGTTTTATATGCCATTTTTTGAGACAGCTTAAATAGAATACTAAGTAACAATTTATATTGTAAATCACAAATACTTTGCTATTAAGAAATTCATATAATACTTGAATGATTTAGTATCTTTTTCAATAATATAGGATTCTCTTAAAGCTTTGCCTCTGAATAAGAATCTTTCAAAGTATTTTTAATCATCATTATGCTGTATAATCCTCTGCAGTACTGAAATGGAATCTCATTTTATTAATAAGCATATTAGTTTCTTAGAATCACACACAAAAATCTAATTATAACACAACTACTTAGAATTTCACGGTTCAGAAAAATATACAGGACTTGTCTATGGAGTTATTTAGATATCTAGCAAATAAAATAATTTTACAAAACGTATTCACATTTTGAATAACAATTTGGACAGTGGAAAATAAGTGAAAGAAAGCTAATGTATTTAAAAGATACCTTGTATACAGGTAGTTCATGCATAAAACAGAAATGTAATGGAATTATTTAGAATTTTTTGCATTGACTATTTATACCTGCATTTATCTCTTACGACTCCTTCTAGCTTCTAGCCTCCAACAGGTCCGCCCCTCCCCACCCCACATTGGTCAATACAGATATCAAGACTGCCCGTTGAGGTAGTACATACAGGCTTGACTGCTGGTTTCTAAGACAAGATAGACAAGGGTTATGAGTAAATACAATAAAAAATAAAAGAATGTTTGCTTCTTGACCAGCACTTTTTAAAGATTTATTTTACCTTTACTTCTGCTATACCATATTGCCTTCTAGAGTCCATCTGTTTCCAATTAGAAAAACAAAGTTTACACCAGATAGTTTCACAGAGAAAATACAGGGAACAAATTACAGATAGAAAAACTGAAAGTTCAAACTGCGGAAATTGAGGAAGCATAGTGTTAGTAACTGTAGGAAGCTGCAACCTAAGACAGGAAGAATACAATTACAAGGTGGTATTATCAGAGGCCAGAAGTTGGTGCCACCTATTATAGACTTGATCCATTGTAGGGATGCCAGATTAAAGCTGGATCCTAGAGATGGCACAATTATTTTAGAGAAGCTGTCGAAATGGGTAAGAATACTCTCTGAATTTTCCCTTCTCCTCCCCTGTAATATTCCTGAGCTAAAGCTAACAGGAAGACAAATGGGAAGGGAATCTAGAAAATGCAGAGGCAGAGAACTGACATTAAGATAGAAAAAGAAAATTACCAGCCACTTCTTCTCTCCTTTTCAACTTTACTTGCTTCTCTTAAAACGGCATCATGACTAAAGCTCATGTTCCAGATCAGTTGCACCAGAATTCTTGCTCTGTCACTTACTAGTGTGTGAGCCCTACTGACCTATTTCAGCTAGTTCAGCTACCTTACTTTCCACTTACCTAGTAAGTGGATATGGTAATAATATGACCTGCATACTAAAATGGCTGTAGATACTAAAAGCAAAAATGCACATAAAGTTCCTGGAACAGTGTCAGGCATACAGACAATTTAATACATTTAATACATTCCAGCTATTATTATTTTGTCCCAGTAAACATTAAGATAAGTCTGAGAGAAGACCCCGTTTCTAAGGAGAAAAGATTGGGAAACAGCTTTTGGATTCCAGGAAGGTTACAGTTCTGATTATTTGTATAGTTTTGAGTAGTGTCTCAACTCTGATCTAGTATCATATCAGAATTGTCTAGGGATCTTGTTAAAAATGAATATCTTGGGCAACACCAATTCCAAGTGTAATATAATGTATAAGGGCATAGAACATTTAACAAGTTTTTCAGGTAATACTATGCACAAAACATTTAAGAAACGGTGCCAAATGAATCCTGAGAAAACAACTCCCCCTTCTTTTTATCTCCCATTTACTGAATGAGCTGCATATGGAGGTACTTAGATTTGTAAGTGATTGTATGGGCATCTCTTCTGGGATCCAGGTAACAGGTTTCACTACCAAGTCATCACAAATTTGGAACTGGTTTATGTTTTGACTTTGGTGCTTCTTGTAAATTTTTCTCTCCCATTTGGCTATTTTCACTCTTACTGGATACAACAAAAACAGCAATACTATGTTTGTGCTTTTATTAATATCCAAGGGAGTGATAAAGTTGGTCAAGCTGACCTCACAATATTTTGATAGGTTTTGTTGCTGTTTTTAAAAGAACACTGTTTTAGGAGAACAAGCATCTAACGTTAGTTTACATGAAAACTCAAATATCATGGATTCAGAAATATATTTTAAAAATACTCAAATCAAATGTGTCTGCTGAATTGTTGTGATTCTTTTCTTCTTTGCAGGTACACAGTTTTTTCTTGCTTTAAAAATTTTTGTATGTCAAGTTTTTCTCACGTGACACATAATCACAGAATTTCCACTCATGAAGCCTCACACTATATACTGTTAAAAATTAGTTTTTATAATTAAAACCCAGAAAAAATATACTGAAGAATGGGATACTTTTAAAAGTATAAAATAGTATCTGTAATTTGAGGATGCAGTGTTTTCTGCTGAATCATATACTCCAATGTTTTCTGTTCAATCCTAGATTTATAAAATAAGTGTAGTGTTATTTGTGTTGCTGCTTTAGTGCAGCAGGAATAAAGACCATTTCATGGTGGGAAAAACTGAACATATTAGTGGAATGATTGACTCATGAGGTATCAGACATATCAAGTAAGCTAAATGCAAGATTAGTAAACAGTAATTTCATTTCATGTTTTATTCAAGTTAAATCAAATTTATAATTGAAATAGACTCCCCAATCACAGTCAAATTAAAAATATTCTATACGATATGGACGTTTATGAGACTCTCAAAGGATCCAACTTACACTTAATTTCTAGATTCACTCCAATGATTGTAACTTGTATATTTCCTTCATCTCCATTTGAAATGTTAGGAGTGGAATTATTTAGAGTTTATCCCAATTTTTAGGCATATCTAGAGCTTGTCTTAATCAATTGCATTTTTTTTTTTTTTTGTATCTGACACGCCACATAACACTGATGGCTCTCAGAATTTTTTTTTTAAGTATTTTCCATCTGGTGTACTTAGTCTTTGACACAGACCCATAGACATTTCCTGGTGAATAACAATATATATGACTTTAGTTGTTTCAAAGATCATGATTATTATTCCAGTTTCTCTTTCTTATGGAATAACAAGGAAAATTCAGCACAATTCTTATTTCTAAATGTTTTTCATAAACCATTATTAAATCACCATGTCTCAACAACCTGTCTTCTTTCAAAGTTTACACACCATTTATTTAAAACACACCCCGAACACTCTCATCTACTACTGTCCAGGATAGTTGCTGAACTTTTAAAAAAACTTTAGCACAAAATTCACATCTCCACCCCAATCTCTGTCTTTCCTTTGTTTATATTAACAGAAGAATTGATCATTTTAAAGTATGTTTGATATCCATTGACTTCTTCCCCACTTATGAGTATTTCATCTATTTCTTTTCAACTATCCTTAGATTGAAACAACACAAAATATTTTTAGGTAGAACTAGTCTACTTCTAATATTTAAAATAACTTACGCTAAAATTTCATTTCTTCTATACTAAGCACACTATAGGCTCTGCTAAAAAAATCCACTGGTTACTAATATTGCACAAAATTAAGTGAAAATTTTCTGACTGATAGAGATTTATCTACAAACTGACCTAAATTTATCTTTCTAAACTGTGTTCCAATAATTTTATTTATAATTCCTGGATTGTAGTGGCCCTTTTATAGCAAATGCTTGCGTATTGTTTTTGGCTGACATGTTTTCCTCTACCAGAAAGGGACTTACTCTTGTCTATGTTCTAATATTCTTTAAGAAAATATTTAAATATGAGGATCCTATAGAGGATGTCTTAACAGCAAAATAAGTACTATTTACATTATTGTTGGAAGTAGTAATCATATTTATAGGTAAGAAAAAGAACATAAAAAAATTTCTGTTATTTAAGGCTGTTAAGAATGTTTACTATCTCTGGAACATAATAGGTATTCTCTTCAAATATGTAAATTCAGGTAACAATAAATGACATGAAGCAAATGATAACTATAAATAAAATTTTTCTTTCCATTGCAATAACTTTCCCACAGTTAGGTCATCAGCAAATGCCATTTGGATCCCTAGCCAAACTGTTCTTCCCAGAAAATAATTATCTCCACTATGTTAAGAGTTATGGTTATAAAATTTAAATATGATTATAGCATACCTTTAGTAATTATAACATTTAACATTTGAGTGATTTCACTTGCTGAAACACGGATTCCAGTTTATGAGTGTGACTTCCAAGGCTTTGAGGATATTTTATATACTATTTAACTCTTTTCCACTCCTCTTTTTAATATCCATCTCTTGAATTCTATCTCCATTTTCACCAGACATCTTGTAGTTATTCTAATATCTTATGTTCTTTCACTCCTGGCCTTGGCACATTTTATTTTCTTAATCTAAAAGATAATTTTCTATTCCCCCACAATGATTTTTGTTTAACTCATAATTTTTAAATTTTATTTCATATACTAGTCTAGATATCACTTCATTTATGAATCCATTCCTTACTTTAGAAGCCATTCTAAGTACTACAATAACACTGCACTTCCAGTGTTATAAATATCATACTCTTTAATATTTGCTCATCTTCTTCCTCTGGTATAGTATTTGTTCACTCAGCCCAGGTAGCATACATTGAGTGTGCTTTACTGATTCCTTATCACCCAAGATAGTTTTAGGAACATAGTAATCCTCCAGACAACATTTGCTATATAAATAGATGTGGACTAGTGGATAAAGGTTTAATGTTCATGAAATTTCAGATTGTAGATTAAGCTTAAAAATTTGGGGAAGGGACTTCCCTTCCCCATATACACATTGTGTTACTCCGTTTGGTTGCTGTAAAGAAATACTTAAGGCTTGGTAATTTATAAAGAAAAGAGATTTATTCATTTCACAGTTCTGCAGGCTGTACAAGAAGCATGGTGCTGGTGTGTACATTGGGTGAGTGCCTCAAGCTGTTTCCACTCATGGTGAAATGGGAAGGGGAATCGGTGCATACAGAGATCACATGGTGAGAGAGGAAGTAAGCGAGAGAGAGGAAGTACCAGGCTCTTTTGAACAACCACCTCTCTTAGGAGCTAGTAGAGTGAGAACTCATTCATTACTGTGAGGACAACATCAACACATTCATGAGGTCTCCACCTTGCAATCCAAACACTTCCCTCTAGGCCCCCCTGCTAACATTGAAGATTAAATTTCAGCATGAAATTTGGAGGGACAAACATCCAAACTATATCACACGCATACAACTGAAAACTTGTTTAATTAAATATATGGAAATTAAGCAAAGTCAAGTGCTTATGGAGGAAAAAACTGTCTAATGGTTTAGAGTGTTATGCTGTTGATGGTGATGCACATATCCCTTATAAAATCAAGAAAGAAGCCAGAATTTCACTAAACCACAGCCCTTTTACAGAGAAGTTTGTATTAACCATTGGAAATAATCTGCCCTAAAAATCTAGATACTTTCATGTACAGGAATGCTGCAAGGGTAATTCCTTGTCCAGGAGTGAAAAGCAGAAAATACCTGGTGTTCCTGAGCAAAGTCACTCTTCATTACTCCAAGGAGCCATGGCCCAATAATGCTTACTAGAAAAGTAGGTTAAAAGACAATAATGAAATATAATAAAATATTAGAGAGTGTATTTGATAAGTACTAGAAAAACCTAAAGAAGGCAAATTTCATTAAGCATTCCAAGCATCAATGTCAAGGCATAGATGAGAGGATCTCTGCTCTCAGAACTTTCTCTAAACTAATAGGCATAGCTGTGTGTATGTGTTTTTTGGTTTTCTTATCATCCTGCTCAGATATCTTCATTTGAGCTTACCATGAATGAACAAGATATGTTTATCAAACTACTACCCTAATATATCTAAGATCTGGAGGGCAGGTAACCCATATATGATGTGTTGATACCCTCAACAGAATGCCTAGTTTGGTGTTTATTGTTGTAAAATTAATTGAATTTTTATTCTTCTTTCTTTCTCAATATGTTTCTTTTTTTATTTCTCTCAACTGGTTGCCTAAGGTTCTATTTTTTACTCTAACCTTCACCATCACAATTCATTTCTTTTCTGCCTAAAATATCAAATATCAATCACTTATGGTTTTTCAGTTGCATATAAACATACTTTCATCTGGTGGTGGCTGCTGTGACAGGGGGTGGAGCTGCCCAGGTCACCCTTTGTCTGTGGAGGCACTATTCTAAAATATCAATTTATGAAAATCAGCAATCCTAGGAGGACCCACAGATCCTCTGAAGGAGGAAGACTGCTCCTGCAGGACCTGGGAGACACCACAAATACTGTGAGTGCCCCAACAGTGGAAGTGGATAAGGGAGAGCCTCCTTTCCCGAACACAAACACCCACTGGAGAAACTGAAGAAGCCACAGCAATACCTGCCCAAGAAGAGTCTGTGCTTAGATGCGACGAGCCCTGCCCTCTCCTGATGGTCCTTCCCTGCCCACCCTGGTAGTGGAAGACAAAGGGCATATAATCTTGAGAGTTCTAGGGCCCCACCCCACATTGGTTCTTCTCAATACTACCACAGCTGATGCTTTCTGGAAAGTGCCACCTCCCGGCAGAATGCCAACCAGCACAAAAATATAAAGCATTAAACCACCAAAGCTGAGAACTCTCAAGGAGTCCATTAAGCCCCCTGCCCCCACCACTTCCATCTGAACAGGTGCTGGTATCCACAGCTGAGAGACCCATAGAGGGCTCACATCACAGGGCTCTGCAGACAACCCCCAGTACCGGCCTGGAGGCAGGTAGACCTGCTTGGTGGCTAGACACAGAAAAGAGATAACAATCACTGCGTCTTGGCTCATAGGAAACCGCATCCATAGGAAAAGGGGGAGAGTACTACATTCTTTTGTGGGACAAAAGAATCTAAACAACAGCCTTCAGCCCTAGATCTTCCCTCCGACAGCACCTACCCAAATGAGAAGGAACCAGAAAACCAACTCTGGTAATATGACAAAACAAGGCTCATTAACAACCCCAAAATCACACTAGTTCACCAGCAATGTATCCAAACCAAGAAGCGATCTCTGATTTATCTGAAAAACATTCAGAAGGTTAGTTATTAAACTAATCAGGGAGGCACCAGAGAAAGGCAAAGCCCAAAGCAAGGAAATCCAAAAAATAATACAAGAAGTGAAAGGAGAAATATTCAAGGAAATAGATAGCTTAAAGAAAAAAAAAATTCAGGAAACATTGGACACACTTATAGAAATACAAAATGCTCTGGAAAGTTCTCAGTAATAGAACTGAACAAGTAGAAGAAAGAAATTCAGAGCTCAAAGACAAGATCTTCGAATTAACCCAGTCCAACAAAGACAAAGAAAAAAAGAATAATATGATCAAAGACTCCAAGAAGTCTGGGATTATGTTAATTGACCAAACCTAAGAATAATTGGTGTTCCTGAGGAAGAAGAAGAGAATTCTAAAAGCTTGGAAAACGTATTTGGGGGAATAATCCAGGAAAACTTTCCTGGCCTTGTTAAAGACTTAGAAATCCAAATATAAGAAGCACAAAAAACACCTGGGAAAATCATCACAAAAAGATCGTCGCTTAGGCACATTGTGATCAGGTTATCCAAAGTTAAGATGAAGGAAAGAATCTTTAGAGCTGTGAGGCAAAGGAACCAGGTAACCTATAAAGGAAAATGTATCAGACTAACAGCAGATTTCTCAACAGAAACCCTATCAACTAAAAAGGATTAGATCCCTGTCTTCAGCCTCCTCAACCAAAACAATTGTCAGGCAAGAATTTTGTATCCAGCAAACTGAGCATCATATATCGAAGAAAGATAATCTTATTCAGACAAACAAATGCTGAGAGAATTTGCCACTACCTAGCCACCACTACGGAAACTGCTAAAAAGGGGCTCTAAATCTTGAAACACATCCTGGAAACACATCAAAACGTAATCTCTTTAATGTGTAAATCACACAGAACCTATACAATGAAAACACAAGTTAAGTAAAAACAAAACCAAAGTAACAGGCGACAGATAACACAAGTAAATGATACCTCACATCTCAATACTAACATTGAATGTAAATGGCCTAAATGCTCCACTTAACTGCAGAATGGCTAAGAATTCACCAACCAACTATCCATTGCCTTCAGGAGACTCACCTAACACATAAAGACTCGCATAAACTTAAAGTAAAGGGATGGATTTCATGCAAATGGATGTCAAAAACAAGCAGGGGTAGCTATTCTTATATCAGACAAAACAGACTTTAAAGCAACAGCAGTTAAAAGAGACAGAGATATTATATAATGGTAAAAGGCATTGTCCAACAGGAAAATATCACATTCCTAAACATATATGCACCTAACACTGGAACTCCCAAATTTATAAAACAATTACTAGTAGATCTACAAAATTAGATAAACAGTAACACAATAATAGTGGGGGACTTCAGTACTCCACTGATAGCACTAAACAGGTAATCAAAACAGAAAGTCATCACAGAAACAATGGATTTAAACTATACTTTGCAACAAATGGACTTAACAGATACATACAGAACATTTCATCCAACAACCGCAGAATAACACATTGTATTCAACAGTGCATAGAACTTTCTCCAAGATAGACCATATGATAGGCCATAAAATGATCCTCAATAAATTTAAGAAAATTGAAATTATATCAAACACTTTCTCAGACAACAGTGGAATAAAAGTGGAAATCAACTCCAAAAGGAAACTTCAAAACAATGCAAATACATGAAAACTAAATAACCTGCTCCTGAATGAGCATTGGGTGAAAAGCAAAATCAAGATGGAAATTTAAAAATTCTTCAAACTGAATGACAGTAATGACACAACCTATCAAAACCTCTGGGATACAGCAAACGCAGTTCTAAGAGGAAAGTTCATAGCCCCAAATGCCTAATCAAAAAGACTGAAAGAGCACAAACTGACATTCTAAGGTCACACCTCAAGGAAATAGAGAAATAAGAACAAACCAAACCCAAACACACCCAGCAGAAGAAAGGAAATAACCAAGATCAGAGCAGAACTAAATGAAATTGAACTAAAAAATAAATACAAAAGATAAATGACACAAAAACCTGGTTCTTTGAGAAGATAAATAAAATGGATAGACCATTGGCAATATTACTTGTAACAATCTCACTTGTAGACAGACAAAAGACTTGAAATTCATTTGTTGAAGATGTATTTGCATGCCCATGTCGATTGCAGCACTATTTACAGTAGCCAAGTTATGAAATCAACCTCAGTGCATCAATGAATCAAATACCATTTAAAAAGTGGTATATATACGTAATATAATACTATTCAGCCTTAAAAAGAAAGAAACTCATTTACAACAATATGAATGGAATTGGAGAGCATTATGCTATGTGAAATAAACCAAACACTGAAAAATAGATACATGTTCTCACTTATATGTGGAATATACAACAATTGAACTCACAGAAGAGAAGAGTTAAATATGGTTACCAGAGGCTGGGGTGGGGGGAATGGGGAGATGATAATAGAAGGGTACAAAGTATCAGTTATTAGAAGGAATACATTTGAGGGTTTTTTTTTTTTTTGCAGTCTGTCTCACACTGTGGTGAATATAGCTGATAATATTTTTTTTTTTTTTGAGACTGAGTTTTGCTCCTGTTGCCCAGGCTGGAGTGCAATGGTATGATCTCGGCTCACCGCAACCTTCGCCTCCCGGGTTCAAGCAATTCTCCTGCCTCAGCCTCCCAAGTAGCTGGGATTACAGGCGCTCACCATCACTCCAGGCTAATTTTTTATTTTTTTTAGTAGAGGGGAAGTTTCACCATGTTGGTCAGGCTGGTCTCGAACTCCTGACCTCAAGTGATCCACCCGCCTTGGCCTCCCAAAGTGTTAGGATTACAGGCGTGAGCCACCGCGTCCGGCCCTATTGCTAATAATTGAATAATGTACATTTCAATACTGCTAAGGGAGGAAATCTTAAACATTCTCATCAGAAAAAAAATAAACATTTGAGGACATAGATTGGTTGTTCAGCTTGATTTACTCATACCATAAAAAATAATAAAATGTCATAGCATCAGTTTGTACCCTACAAATGTATACAACTATAATTTGTCAATATTTAATTTAAAAAAGTAAACTTAAGGGTTCTAATGATCAAGACTCTTTCTCTGACATCACTGAATTTAAACAGCAATCTTCTCTGTTCAGCACACTGTGTATGATCTTCATGAAGGCAAGGTTTGTGTGGAAATAAACACAGGCAGGAGTTGTTGTTATTCCACTTTGGCACAGAAGTTGGATCTTGAAGGTGATAAGTGGTGAGATTTAAATGCTAGATGAGAAGTCTAGTAGGGACAAAGGAACTTTGAAAGAAAAATGATTGGTATGATATTTATTTCACTTATTTTCTAATTCTGTGTAATACAGTATGGCCCAAACCTGAATAATGCAAATAAACAGTCATTTGTTATTAACAAGTTATAATTAGTTTCCATAAATTTAAACAAATATTGTCGCTCTGGAAATATGCCCTGTTTGGTGACAGAAAATTCAATTTTATTGCTGTTTCTATTTAACCACTTCTCTTGTTTTACATTTTGAAAATTATTCAAATTAGAAAACATAAGGTATTACTTGCTCAATAAGATCCATCTGGAGGCTATGAATATCCTCAATCTTAAGGTGTGCCATGGTTTTGGTGTGGTTTGTTTGTCCCCACTGCAACTCATGTTGAAGTTTGCTTCCCAATAATGTGGTTTTGGGAGGTAGGGCCTGGGCCTAGTGGGAAGTATTTGATCTATGGGGTGGATCCATCATGAAGGGCTTAGTGTTGTTCCTGCAGTAGTGAATTCTTGCTCTCACAAGACTAGATTACTTCTCCTCAGACTGGATTAGTTCCCTTGAGAGGCATTTGTTTAACCCAGGACACCCGAAAGATTTCTCTCTCTTTGCATGTGTCTGCTTCCCCTTTCACTTTCTTTGCTATGTTGCAATGCAGCACTAATGTCCTAGTCGGAAGCCAGAGCCATGCCTTTGAACCTCTCAGCCTGCAGAAACAAGGGCTAAAGAAACCTCTTTACCCAGTCTCAGGTATTATTTCATAGCAACGTAAAGTGGACTAAGAAAACTGACACATTAATAGAAAACCAAATACCACATGTTCTCACTTGTAAGTGGGAGTTAAATGATGAGAACACGTGAACACATAGAGAGGAACAACACACCCGGGGGCCTATCAGAGGGTGAAGAGTAAGAGGAGGAAGAGGATCATGAAAAATAACTAATGGATACTAGGCTTAATGCCTGGGGGATGCAATAATTTGTATGACAAGCACCCATGACACACATTTAGTTGTAACAAAGCAGCACATCCTGCACATGCACCCCGATCTTAAAATAAAAAGTAAGAAAAAGAATAATAAATACACACGAAAAAATTGGACTAAGACAAAGTGTCATCAAAGAATATTTAGATGCTGCTACCATATCTGCCTAAAGCATATAGCGTATATTATAAATGTTATCTTTCTAGTTTTACTCTATGTTGTTCCTTTTCATCACTTTACCTTCAAGTTTCTATGGGAAATCCAAAGGGGAAAAGAGTTGTGAAAAATTTCCTAGGATCACCTTGAAACAATGTTTTTACTATGAGGTTTAATTCTGGGAGAGTTTTTACCTCATCACAGATATAGGTATCTCACCCTTTAACAAGAACATTACAACATTTTTAAATGTAAGATTTGAAATTGGGTTTTGCTTACATATGCAACTGTTTGTCAGCTTCTATGAGAAACTATTTGCATAGGACTCTTTCTATTTTTTAACATATATCTCATTTGTGATACATACATATATGTATGATATGGTTTGGCTCTGTGTCCCCACCCAAATCTCATATTGAATTATCATCCTCAGTGTTGGAGGAGGGACCTGATTGGAGGTAATTGGATCATGGGGACAGATTTCCCCCTTGCTGTTTTTGTGATAGTGAGTGAGTTCTCACAAGATCTATCTGTATAGAAGTATGTAGCACTTCTGCCTTCACTCCCTCTTCCTCCTGCTCCACCATGTGAAGAAAGTGCTTGCTTCCCCGGCACCTTCTACCATGAACGTAAGTTTTCTGAGGCCTCCTCAGCCATGTTTCCTGTACAGCCTGCAGAACTGTGAGTCAATTAAACCTCTTTTCTTCATAAATTACTCAATCTCAGGTAGTTCTTTATAGCAATGTGAAAATGGACTAATACAATGTGTGTATAAATATACATATGTACATAAAAACTCTACCAGAATTAAACCTCACAGTAAAAATACAGTTTCAAGGTAATCCTATATATGTACATGTGCACATATATGTGTGTGTGTATATATATAATTAGCCATGTTGATCTCAGTAATTTTGATAATTTGCTTTCATTCAATTATCTGTTAAGAATTTGAAAAACTTTATTTAAATGCAGAACAAACAATTGAGGAAAATCTTAGGAATGAATTTTCCTTGGGACAATGTAGTGTTGATATGGCAGTAATGGGAAGAAACAACTTGTTTTAGGAAAAAAAAAACTTGTTCTCTTCTATCATTCCTTATCTAATTTGCAAATATCCCTATCTAAAAAGTAAAATGTTACTAGAAATCAAAACAAAATAAGATTACACTATATCCATGACATGAGACATCTTTTAAAAAGACAATTATTGCTTTCATTTTTTACTTCTTCACTTCAAATTCAAAGGGAAAAAGCAGCTGTCTTCTGTAGGAGGAAGACATATACATTCATATTTGATAAGTTTAAGCTCCCATGAAAAAGCAACAAATAAAACAAAAGCAGATCCAAAAAAGACCTAATTTAATTCAGTACCTTAGAGAAGCGTAAAAATATTTGCAGTGAGTTAAAACAGGTAGATCATTTATTTTTCCACATTTCACTTGTAGCTTTTTTCATTTGTTGACATTTAAAAGTACAGTTACATTTTTATCTTATTATCTTATTTTGTTTCATGAAACAGGAAAGTATGTTGTCATAAGAATTGGTAGAAGTACAATCTATTTGTCTTCAGTTAAGCAATAGAAGAACCTCGTTGCTTTCCAGCTGGGCCCCAGCCATTTTCCAGCTGAAACATCAAATATTTTATTTGTGTCTTTCACTGCCAATTAAAGGACAACAGAAATGGTACAGGTAAATCAGCTTCCCTTTGGAGGTCTTTCCAAAGACCAGTTTAATTCTAGTCAAGCATTTCCTAGAGTATGTACCACAAAATCTTATTTGCAGATTTAGACTTGAGTATGTGTTACATCGTTGGGAAATATTATGTCACTGGAACTGGAAAAGGCTGAGTTAAACAAAACTCAACTATCAACTGTATCACAAGATCTCTGAGATTTTCCTATGCTGCCGATCGTTGTGAAGAATAAAGCGGCAATTTATTATGTAATACCAAAATTATTTCACCAGTGTACATTTTAATGGATATTATTAATTATGCATCTACCCAGAACATTTAGGAAAAATCTTTATTGTAGATAATAAGTTTTACTGAAAGGTTACAAGTAAGTATAGTATTTATTTGGTATAGAAGAACCTATTCCTTTTCGGGTTTTCCAAAAATTAAGTGACAAGATAACAGAAAACATTTGGTACCTTCCAGGGGCATCTTATGCAGTGATGCTGTTTAGGGGCATCTAGAGATCAGGAACAACACTTGTTGTGCTGATACAGATTTGGGAGTCATTAGCCTATGGGAAGTTATTAGGTACAGAGAAAACTATTAAATTTTTGGTCCAGAGGAGAATACTACAAAAAGAGGAGAAGAAAGATCTGAGACTGGAATTCTAGAGAACATCAATATTTAAGAAACATATGAAAAGAGGTGTCAAAAGGAAACCTGAAAAGGCATGAAATAGACTGGTAGAAGGGAAAAGTAAATGTTAGGAAAAGATCATTCCTATTTTATTCTTGGTAACAGCCTAATAAGTTGACACAGAGGGAGGAGAATAATAAAAAGAACAGAATCAAACATTTGGAGAAGTATGAGTGAGTTATAAGGTTTTTATGTGATTTTTCTAGGGTCTTTGTTGATTTGTCAAAGAAAATCAAGTAAAATAGCATACATTTTCTTCTTTAAACCACTTTTGTGTATATGCTTGTATGTCTGTGTATATAAAATATGCTTATAAATACATTAAACTATTTTTACTAATTCACACAGAAGTCATTTTCTATTATAGTCAAGGTCAGTTATACTGTGGTAGTTATTAGTAAATAATTTTATACAATTTAAAAAGGTTCTCAAGGACTTGCACTCTGTTCATTTTTTTTAATTATAATTTTGAAATATTGCACACATTTGTAAAATACAAACAGTAGTAGAATGGGTCCACATGTACTTAACATCAACTTTTCAACAATTATTCTCATATCATTTGATCTACAATATTTTGGAACATAATTTTATAAGGATTCTATTTTTAAAAAATTAGCTGCCACACCATTATTGCTAATTTTTTAAAAGACATTTTTAAAAGCAATTAAATATTAATTAGATAACTGGAATATCTGAAATCTTAAGTCAAATAATATGTATTTTTGACCTGTATTTCAAGTATTGAGAATGGTAATAGAAACCAAGCTCTGTGTAGGTTTGTTACTGGTGTCCCATTCTTTCTAGGCCCTCTCAAGCTGACATAGTTAAGAAATACATGCACATATATTAAACATTGTGTATACATATCAATAACTATTCCTATATATAAATGTCTGTATCTGTATTAAGCTAAACATGAGTTCATACAGATGTCTCTAACTCTCATCTATTGCCATTTGGTTCATTCTAGCCTCCTCTCCTTACTTACCTGTAAACTCTCAGTCTGACAATGAGAACCTGGCTTTTAACATCTGCCATCCACTTGCTGAATTGTTTAATTTTACTATTCAGGTATGTCAGTTTCAGACTTGTTAATTCTATCCACAAGAAAATCACTTTAACTAGAGCATAGTACTTAGGTATAGTTTCTTTTAGTTTTATGGATCTTTTAGAAATTCAAATTTCTAAAGTTACTTAGGTCAGCACCTCTCTCCCAACCCATCACCATTAGTGAGGTTGTTGTATGCATTTTTAATATAATTATATTGCATTGCTACATTCTGCATTCCATCGATGGATTCCCCAGACTCTTATTTTTATTAAAATGTTCATACAATACAATTTATGACTTGTATAATGCTAATGGGTTTTGACAAACACATAATGTCATATATCCGACATTATGGTATCATAGAGCACAATTTTCAATCCTAAAAATTCCCCTGTTCTTTACCTATTCAATATTTACTCTCCTAAAATCAAACTTGATAACCACTGATTTTTAAAATTATATCTATAGTTTTACCTTTACAAAAATATAATATAATTGGAATAATAGATTATGCATCTTTTTTAGGTTGGCTTTTTTTCCACTTAGCTGTAGTCATTAAACATTCAACCATATATTTTCATGGCTTGATAACTAATTTCTGTTTATCATTGAATAATACTCTTTTCATTGTAGGTACCACAGTTTGTTTATCCATTCACCTGTGGAAGGACATCTTGGTTACTTGTAGTTTATGGTGATTAAAAGTAATGATACTATAAACATTTGTGATTTGTGGACACATTTTTGTGTGCACATAGGTTTTCAATTCAATTGCATAAATTCTTAGCTGGATTGTATAGTAAGACTATGTTTACTTCTGTAATAACATCCAAACTGCTTTCAAAAGTGGTTTACCACTTTGAATTTCCACTGTCAATGAAGGATACTTCTTCGTGCACTCTGCAATCACCATCCACTGATATCCTTTAACCATTCTAATAGATGTGTAATGGCATCTCATTGTTTTATTTGGAAATGCCTAATATTGAATAATTAATCATTTTCTTATTTTTATTTGCATTTGCATATCTTATTTGGTAAAATATCTGTTCAGATTTTTAAACTGAATTGTTTTCTTATTGTTGATATTTTAAACTGCTGACCTTTAAGCATTCTTTATAAGTACTTTGTAAGAATTTTGTTTTGCAAATACTTTCTCTTATACTATCAGTTGTTATTTCATTTTGTAACAGTGTATTTCTCACAGCAGAAAATTTTTATTTTAATAATGCTCAATATATCAATTTTTTTAATGAATTGTGCTTTTGGAGTTGTATCTAAAAACTCATCACTAACTAAAAGTCAGGCCACCTAAATATTCTGTTGTTTCCTTCTAAAAAATTTAATTTTGTGCTTTATATTTAGGCCTATAAACCATTTTGTGAAAAAAATGTATAATATGTATTTAAGTTATTTTTTGAGGGATGGGGGTATTGATATTCAATTGTTTAGCATCACTTGTTGAAAACATTATCCTTTCTCTCTTGAGTTGCCTTTCAGCCTTTACCAAAGACAAGTTGACTATATTTGTGTAAATCTATTTGAGGCTGTGTATTCTGTTCTTTTGATTTATGTGTAGATTCTTTTATAAATATGCTGCCATGATTGTTGTAGCTTCATAGTAAGTCTTCAGATTTGGACAGCATGGACCTTCCAACTCTTCTTCTTCAGTATCGTGTTGGCTTTTCTAAGTATCTTAGAGAAAAAGTTCAAGTGATGAACTGAAGGTAACACCAGGGCTTTATATAGATTAGCAAAGAATTGCAGCGTGACCTAAAGGTTGATCCACACAAATTCTCTACACTTTCAAATACGGCTCTGAAAATACTTAAGTCGCCATATGGTACTTGGGTAGGTAGAAAAGACATAATTATAACTAATTTGAGTATGACTTTACCCTCATTGTCTCATTGCAATTTAGAAAAGAATTTTCAATATTTTTGATGTCTAACTTGGTTTTGGGAAATTGCTTTTCCAAAGAAATAAGTAAACAAAATAATATGGAAATCTTGACACCAGAAGTTTAAATATTAAAGACAATAAAACTCTTATATAATGACTCATTATAATAACAAGAGAATATTACCTCAAGTGCAAAAAAATCTAGTAAATGTGCTTTAATTGGAGTTTTCACTAGGGTAGGGTAACATCAAATGTATATATGTACTTTTTAAATTTATTTTTTGTTATATACTTTAAGTTCTAAGGTACATGTGCACAACGCACAGGTTTGTTACATATGTTTACATTGCCGTATTGGTGTGCTGCACCCGTTAACTCGTCATTTACATTAGGTATATCTCCTAATGCTATCCCCCCCTCCTCCCCCCACCCCATGACAGTGTGACGTTCCCCACCCTGTGCCCAAGTGTTCTCATTGTTCAGTTCCCACTTATGAGTGAGAACATGTGGTGTTCGATTTTCTGTCCTTGGGATAGTTTGCTCAGAATGATGGTTTCTAGCTTCATCCATTTTCCTATAAAGGACATGAACTCATCCTTTTTTATGGCTGCATAGTATTCCATGGTGTATATGTGCCACATTTTCGTAATCCATTCTATTATTGATGGACATTTGGGTTGGTTCCAAGTCTTTGCTATTGTGAATAGTGCCACAATAAACATACATGTGCATGTGTGTTTATAGCAGCATGATTTATAATCCTTTGGGTATATGCCCAGTAATGGGATGGCTGGGTCAAATGGTATTTCTAGTTCCAGATTCTTGAGGAATCACCACACTGTCTTCCACAATGGTGGAACTAGTTTACAGTCCCACCAACAGTGTAAAAGTGCTCCTATTTCTCCACATCCTCTCCAGCACCTGTTGTTTCCTGACTTTTTAATGATCACCATTCCAACTGGTGTGAGATGCTATCTCATTGTGGTTTTGATTTGCATTTCTCTGATGAACAGTGATGATGAGCATTTTTTCATGTGTCTGTTGGCTGCATAAATGTCTTCTTTTGAGAAGTGTCTGTTCATATCCTTTACCCACTTTTGGTGGGGTTGTTTGACTTTTTTCTTATAAATTTGTTTAAGTTCTTGTAGATTCTGGATATTAGCCCTTTGTCAGATGAGTAGATTGCAAAAATTTTCTCCCATTCTGTAGGTTGCCTGTTCACACTGATGGTAGTTTCTTTTGCTGTGCAGAAGCTCTTTAGTTTAATTAGATGCCACTTGTCAATTTTGGCTTTTGTTGCCATTGCTTTTGGTGTTTTAGTCATGAGGTCTTTGCCCATGTTTATGTCCTTAATGGTATTGCCTAGATTTTCTTCTAGGGTTTTTATGGTTTTAGGTCTAACATTTAAGTCTTTAATCCATCTCGAATTGATTTTTGTATGAGGTGTAAGGAAGGGATCCAGTTTCAGCTTTCTACATATGGCTAGCCAGTTTTCCCAGCACCATTTATTAAATAGGGAACCCTTTCCCTATTTCTTGTTTTTGTCAGGTTTGTCAAAGGTCAGATGGTTGTAGATATATGGTACTAGTTCTGAGGGCTCTGTACTGTTCCATTGGTGTATATCTCTATTTTGGTACCAATATCATGCTGTTTTGGTTACCGTATTCTTGTAGTATAGTTTGAAGTCAGGTGGCGTAATGCCTACAGTTTTGTTCTTTTGGCTTAGGATTGTCTTGGCAATGTGGGCTCTTTTTTGTTGGTATGTGGACTTTAAAGTAGTTTTATGCAATTCTGTGAAGAAAGTCATTGGTAGCTTAATGGGGATGGCATTGAATCCATAAATTACCTTGGGCAGTATAGCCATTTTCATGTTATTGATTCTTCTTATCCATGAGCATGGAATGTTCTTCCATTTATCAAATGTATTTTTTGAAAACCAGTTCAGCATGAACACTTACCAAACCAAAGCACCTTTACAGACCTGGATGGCCTCTACTGATTAATACTTGCTGTACATCAGGCCTAGCGTTCTCTTTTGTCACAGATGAGAGTGAGAAATTCAAATATCTCAACTATTTAAAGAAGTGAAAATACCGTTAACTCAATTGTCTTTCAGTGCCAAACCAAATAGAGATTCTCTTGGAATCTGATCTTACATATCCCTGATCTTTAAAATTATTTTTCTAAGTACCTTAGGTTTAATTTTTCAGAAAATGGAATTGATAGATCTACTCTGTGTTTACTGAGCTTCTGTTCACCACGTAAGAACTTAAAATGAATTTCTGTCAAAGGGGAAAAAGCGATTTATTTCATTTGATGTGACTGTTATATCCATCATAAAATCAGCTTGCAGTGGTTCAGCTCTTAAAAGGATCTTCTAAAAGAATCTTGATAAGTTAACAAGACTATTTTTGCAGTTTTGTCTTTTTAAGAATTAAAGGGATTTTTAAGTTTTTCTTTGAAATGCTCAGGCTATTTGAAGAAAAAAAATGCTTAATTATAAATTCAATTTCTGTGGGAATGAATAATACTTTAATTTCCAGTAGATAAAACTAGATCTTATATTCTTATAATTTTAGCTGATACCAACTATAAATTTTTGATGTTGTTGCTTCAGAAAAGCAGGGCATCGTAAGGGGATGTTTTTAGGCAGACCAGAAATATACAATCTATTAAATAAACCAGAAGTTATTAAGCAGCTGCCACATGCAAATTATTGTGATAGATGCTGTTGAGATTATAACAAAAGAATGAATGTTCACAAAATTCTCCCAATCAAGTTTACACAGATAAGATTTTGCTTGCAATAAATGACTGTGAAACGTATTTCATACGAGAAGTGATTTCTGAAGTTTTGTTTGGATTTCATTAAAAACAAAATTAAATCAAGAACAAGTAAACCGATTTTTAAAACATATCAGTAAGTATAAAAAGCTTTGCTTTTTTTTAAAAGGTATTTTGGGGTGCTGCAATGATACTTAAATCTTATTTAAGACTGTGACCAAGAAAGAACTACTCTGAAATTCTTCATTTAGATGTTTCTGACACTATTGAATAAAGAATAAAACACAACAAAAATTCTCCACATATACAACAAAAATATTCTTTTAAAATTAAATAAATCAATATATTCTGTTATTAATGCCTGAAATATGTCAACTTGGTCAATTTAGTAAAAAAAATATAGTGATTTAAGGAACTTATCTGGTTATTTTTTGTCATGTGGTATCTCCCTGGTAATCCCCAAATAATGAAATAATAAATTTAGTCATAGTCACTTTTTAATTTTTCATCTGATTAATGTGGTGTCTCATACATGCAAACAAAGTACCTTTTTCTGTTGCCTTAATGCCTCTTTGCAATGGACCTGATGGGAGATAATCAGACATTAGACATACAGGCTGATAAAATACTTATGTAAATATAGTAAAACAATGTTGAGACCAAATATTTGAGAGTGTCATTATTTTTACTGATTACAGCAAAATACCTGGGGAGCATTTTGGAAATTAACATTTGGTCATTGTAAGCCAGTATAGATTCCATTACGGTAACTTCCATTGTTTTGGGACAGACGTTTCATCTATGACAGTTTAGTTGAGAGTACTGAACGTATTTCAGTTTGCCAAAGTAAGATACTCTTGTTTTCTTGCACTGTCTGCCTATGTGCATCAGAAAAATATTACCTTTTTCAGAAAGTTTGACCTAATGGTGTTTGATATTAGGCATTTTTTTACACTTAACAGTTATTCAGTGAAAACTAGTTCTAATCATTTTTGTCTCAAGATATTGAACATGAAAATTTCAATAGGCACCAGCACTCTGGTTACTTAGGTGAAATCGATTTGTGTGATTTTTATTCCTCTTTTATTATCTTCCTTAATCTATTAAATTATCTTATTATCTAACATTTAAAATATGTATTTTCTAGGGAACTGTCATGACTACTAAGTTATCAGATACTTACTCTATTCAAGGTATTTACAAATTATGTTCGTACAGTACTCACCGCCATCCCATGTATACTTATGTTCCAGAAAAGGAGTTTTCCTTCCAACTCCACAATTGAATTAGAAGGAATAGTATCTGTGAGCTTTCTGTAGTCAATCAAAAATATTGGTGTGCTAAGTGGAAACATAAAAATAGATCTCCTGCCTTCAAGAAGCAAATAGTAAAGCTAGGCAATGCTAGATTAAGTGCTACAGGGTGAGGAGTCCCGCTTCAGGTCGAAATGCCATGTGCAATATTTCTGGCCCAAACATAGGCAGTTATAAAAGTTTTACTTTGCAGATTTTAGCAGGGAAATCTTCCCTCCACACATACCACATCTGTTACACAGCCAGCACATTTCAGTCTCTGAAGGAGTTGCAGTCAAGGACTCAGCTCCTGCTGCCTGGCCATGTTCTTATGTATAGCTGCATTTTTAGCCCAAGTGATTTCATTGGGAGGTGTCTTTATTGAGGAATTCAGCAGGGGCCTTCCTCGGTCGCCTCTATTGAGATCTCATGGGTAAAAGGAAACTTGACATTTTTAGGCTTCTCTTATTACTCAGTTTCTTTTACTCAGTTTCTCTTACTCAGTTTCTTTCCACGTCTAGCCCTTTCTTGCTTTCCCTCTGCTCTTCCCTGTGCCCCCACACCATCTAGGCCCATAAAACTGTAAGATCCTTTTGTTTCAGGCTCCTTCTGCAGTGGGATTACCCTCATGTCTTTTCTGCCTATGCTGATCCACCTGATCTTGAACTGGTGCTATTCCGTGGGGGAAAACTGAAACGGGGCAATTAGCAGTTTCTCCACTTTATCCCATCAACAGTAAGTACTGAAAAGCTTAAATGCTACTTCCATTTTGCGTGTTTGTCTTAAGCAGCTGCTCTGACATCCAGAAGCTGGGTTCTCTTTTGAGTTTAGCTGAGCTTCTGACACAGAGAAGAGTATACATGAAAAATACCTGTGTAGCCTAGAAGTCAGGGAAAATGCAGGAAATGGGGAGGAGAATAGCATATAAATTATACGTGTACATAGGTCATGAACAAATGGCATCAAATGAAGCTCAGGGATCCTGAGAGACATTAAGAATTTAGTGAGGATATGAACCTGTTCAAATGAAAGCTTTCAGTTGGGGATACAGCAAGAAATGTGCTTAATAAATCAAGTAAGGAGATTTTTTTTCTTTTCCTTTTTTTTTTTTTTTGAGACGGAGTCTCGCTCTGTCACCCAGGCTGGAGTACAGTGGTGTGATCTCAGCTCACTGCAAGCTTCGCCTCCCGGGTTCACGCCATTCTCCTGCCTCAGCCACCCGAGTAGCTGGGGCTACAGGTGCTCACCACCACTCCCGGCTAATTTTTTTTGCATTTTTAGTAGAGACAGGGTTTCACCATGTTAGCCGGGATGGTCTCGATCTCCTGACCTCGTGATCCGCCTGGCTCGGCCTCCCAAAGTGCTGGGATTACAGGCATGAGCCACCGCGCCTGGCTAAGTAAGGAGATTTTATATTAAACTAGAATTCAAGAAAATATAATTAGTTTTTATCCTCTTTAGACAATAAGAAAGTTGTGACATATTTGAGCAGAAGAGTAATTAATAAATCTTGTGTTTTAGAAGTGTTTTATCTAGCTTTCTGGCCAGCCTAGCCAAACATTTACTGGGGCTATCCTCTTGAAATATTGTGCAAGATGTCAAAGTGTCTTTGAATAGCTCAAGATCTAGGAATATGTTGAATGTTTAAACAAAGCTGAGAATTACCTAACAATGTGACTTAACCGAGACATTTTACCAGTATTACGGGAAAAATGAAATATAGCCAACTAACTCAGGAGACATCATGGAAGATATCACACAGTGAATGATGATTAAGCAGAATTTTTTAAATGTGTAGGATTATGAGAAGCGGGCAAGTACTTATGAAAAGGTACCATCAACAAAACCTATTTTACTTCAGACATTCGCTAAACCTATTTCAACCTTTAGAAACTGAAAAATTACATTTGTCCTTCAAAGTTATATAAGGGGCTATTTTGCCATATAAATGAAAGTATTTCCAATTCCACAAAAATGTCTTGAGATCAACAAATGAATCTTAGCATTTATAAAGTTCTGGTTGTTACTGATACTTTATAATCTGACATAGCTTAACTGTCCAGGTTAATTTTCCACCAATTTTCAATAGGCACATTTCATTTTGACCAAACCAGGTTACAACTGAAACTATCATATCTTAACCAATCTGTAGTAGTATTTAATTAAAAATATTTGGTAAAACAGCAAATTAAAAATTATACTTAGGTGCTACAAGCATTACATTTAACATGAACCGTACCCATAGATATTCATTGGTCAGACTTTTCTTGTAGGGTCATTTTTCTTTGTGTATGGTATTGCTGATGCAGTTTAGTACTGCATTACTTCTAAATTTTCATAATAAGCTAGATTCTCCAATTGTGGTTTCTCTAAAGAAAAACAAACATTCTGAAGATGGTTTTTCCAGATTTATTCTAGATATCGATGATTAACTTTGGAATGTAAGACTATTATCTTTTCACACATAATTTGACTATAAAATTTTAAATGGCTCACCTTTGACAAATATTTACAAGTAATTTATTTATCATAAAAACTATTCATTTGGAACTCATGTAGTTGATGTATTATTCAAATTAACTACATAATTATCATAGTAATTGCAAGTGGCATAAATAGGATTAGAAAGAAAACCCACTGCTTTTGATGATACAACTTAAAATGAAAAAGAAAGCATATATACCAACGGACCTGATGGGAGAAAAGTATGATTTAGCTAGTCGTGAGCATTTAACATGCTATGAGTACTCCTCAGTATCTTTTTTACAGTGAGAAGGTTATCAGTTAATCTGAATAAATGGATTGGATGGATTTTCCTATAAATGTCTGCTATAATTATCATAATGTTCCAAACTCTCATCTATTTACCTTTTCACATGTTGCCCTCTCTGCTGAAATGCCTGCCCACCTATCATTCTGGGAAATTACTACTCATTTTTTGAAGCTCTAGGAGAAGCAATTTCCCTGGAAATCATTTTCAAATTATTTTTCACTAAAGAGCATCAGGCAGCCTTACATTTGTGTTCCATCTCTGAATTGCTGTTGTTACTCTTTTTACACAAGCGTTAATTATAGCTAATAATTGTTAACCACATTATTCTTTTATGCTAAGCCCCGTTTTCAGCAATTTATTAGTATCAACTTATTTAATCCTCATAACACCTTATGAGATTGATACTATTATTGTTCTTCATTTATAATTGTGAAAAGCATATAGAGTTTGAGCAATTGTATAAAGCAACATAGTTATTAGGTAGATGTGTTGGGATTAAACAAACACTCTGTCTTCAGAAGTCATGTTTTTAGGGTCTGTGCTAGTTGTCTTTCAATCATGCATTGCACTTTGGTTGTTGGTACTCACAATAAGCAGTTGGTTCTTGAGATTAGAATTATTTTTCATTTACATTTTTAATATGGAGCACAATGTCTTGCAAATAGTACAGTCCTCACATTGTTTTAGAATAAATGAGTGAGAAATCAAATGGAAATACATTTTAGCCATTTGAACTATAGAGGGCTGTCTAATCTTTCACAGCAGATATGTCTCAGGAAAAGTAGATGACAGTTGCACGTTTCTCATATTCTAGCTCCTCTGTTGATTTGTTGATTTGAACATCCACTGAAGCTTATTTTTCACCTCAGAATAGCTTCAACATTATTTGAAATTTGATTGTACTTTCTCATTACATTAATAAATCATGGAAGTTGAGAAAATTGATGTATCATTGAATGAATCTAAATGATTTTTTCTTCTTTTCTACCATTCTATCCATAAAGTTGAAAGCATTGGTTGTCTCAGTTCATAAAACATCCACTGGATGGATAGGTTAGAGTCACTCTATAGAATCAATGTCACACAAACCATGTGGGTTGATGGATATTTTCACATCAAACTGTCATCTTGTCTCTGCTGTTACATTATATTTGCTGCCTCAACAGTGACTCAAATTGTTATTTTTTACAGCTAGTGTCCCAACTACAAAATAGCCCAGTATATTTTTGACCACCCATTTAACTATTTATTGATGTCTAAAGGCTTTAGTTTTTCATCATAAATATAAATCTAAAAAGGGTCTAGATTTTTTGATGGTGGTACATATTTAAAAACACATCTATGCATAGTATTCTCACTGTGAATAGAAATTATTTTAGAAATCAGCGTTGACTTGTCGATACAACATTTTATTTTCATTACATTCATTTATTTATACCAATTACCACCCAGCTTATTGGAATGACATTTTATGATGACTACTTCCTGATGCTCCAGGAAGCCTCTAGGGGATTGAGAATGGTTTCTAGGGGACTGGTTATTTGTGTAGGCATTTCTGGTCACAGCCAGAGGATCACACCCATATTCACAAATACATATTAGAAGACAATTTTCTGTTAAACTGAAGGCTTCTGAGTTCTGAGAGATGATTTTACATTCTGAAGGATGCTTCCACCTTTAGATAAGAATGCCAGGCTCTCCCAAAGATTGTTGAAGACTCTGCCTGAAAAAAGAATGTAAATAACAGTGCAGGCAGTGGGAACTATGATTTAAGTTACAGAGAGAGAACAAAGGAAAAACTGATCTGGGAATAGAGTCATGCACAATTGGAGTTGCATGTGTGAGCAAGTGTGTCTGTGTATGTATGTGGGTGTGTGTTCCTGTTTATGTTTTGGAAATGAGGTTGAGAGATATAAAATTAATAAAGATGTAAAAATTAACAAACATACAAAAAAGAAATATCTTCAATAAGGAAAAATTGTTTATATTTTATACAAAATCTACTAACAAATTTTTAATAGGGTATATGCAATCAAATGTCTGTTTTAGAGTGTTTAGCTGTATAAATATGGAAGGAGGAAAGAAATGGCAGAGAGACCAAATATGCTATTCCTGTAACAATTGTGAGATATCTTGACCCTGTCTTGAGGCTGTAGTAGTGAAGATAAGAAGGAAAGGATTTGAAAGAATTTAAATAGAGAATTAATAACACTTGGGAAATTAATATACAGGAGGGGGAGCAGAATGTCAGGAAAAGGGACGATGTGAAGAATGATGGCCCAGCCTCTGGCCTGTGCATCTGGGTAGAGAAGCTCACTGAGATAATGAAGGGAAATGTTTAAATATGTTGGTGAGATGAGGGGAGAAAGAGTTTGAGGTAGACAATTGTTTATGGCATAATTTAAGGGTTTTTTTTATTATATATTTTACAATAGCAGAGCAGTACAGAGGTATCTGGAGCTCAGGGAAATATTTGAACTGATAGTGTAGATTTGCAAATCCTCATCATATACCTGGTCAGAACAATCACAGGTGCCAGGCAGATCATGAAGACAAGTCTCAGAGTTGTAAATGAACCACCAAGTAGGTAAAAAATACAGCAGAATAAAGTCAACATTTCTTGCACTCTGAACATATCACTGTACTTCACAACACTCACTCTTTCTTAATTCCTCACTTTTGAAGATGCTGTTTCTTGTATCTGGATTTCCTACTTTAGGCTGTATCCCATTCTCTGTCTGGCATCTCCTTCACTGGCATTAACCACTTGTACCTGATATGCGAGTTAGACAAGGAATCTGAAGGTGGTACAGCATTTAATTTGATTCATCCTTAGGCACTTATGAAGACCAAGTTCAAATGATAACTGTTCCTTGGCTCCCCAGGATGACATCCCTTTGTTGCTTGAGCAATCTGGCCATATAATTTTTATGGTACTCAATTGCTTTATATTCACCTATTTGCATGTCTTTTACTTCTCGTGGTTTAACAATTCTTCACTGTCCTTGGGGGTTATTTTTGGTCCTCTAAGAAACAGATCCCCCAAATAGGATTAGACATACAAGGGATTTACTGGGGAGGAATACCTATGAAGAATAAAGCAAGTGAAGGCAAGAGAATATGACAGTGCCTTTAGACCATGACACAGGTCTGACACCTGTGAAAGGAATGCGGATAAAGTAAGCAGGATTAGGAAAGAATAGGTTCCTACCTCAATGCAGTTTTCTGAAAGTCTCCAGTGGCTTTGGAATGAATGCTGTGGCAAATTTGAATGAGCAGCGATATCCCTCGTGTAGGTGCAAGAAAGAGTATGTGTGCACACACCTTGCCTGCCACACTTTCTATTTTAAATGCTACCTGGAATAAGTATGATCTACAATCAATAATTATTATATGAATTAATAAATTTAATGAATAACACTGTATGGAGTTTTCTGGGAGTTGTAATGAGTTTCCTTTCTTGTACTTAAAAAAAAAAAAGGCTTTATTTGCTTGTCCTTTTAAACCCGAATGCATGTATTGGAAGATCAATGGTGAGGGAGAGGTTAACTGACAGAAAGACTTTGATTTTATTAGGATCATATACTCACCAAATGAGATTACTAGCCAGATAAATTATGAAATTGGTAGTTGTATTCCGAAATCAGTAAACATATTTTGATATTACTACATGTCTATTTGCTTCCCTTTTTACACCTCACATAGACTTAATTTAGAAGCTGTGGTTAGTCTCTGCTATGTTATGCCCTCAAATAAAATTTTTCTATTGTTGTTAGTCATGTTTCTATTTATTTATTTATTTATTTATTTATTTATTTATTTATTATTTATGTTTTTGGAAATGGAGTCTTGCTCTGTCGCCCAGGCTGGAGTGCAGTGGCGCCATCTTGGCTCACTGCAATCTCCACCTCCCGAGTTCAAGCAATTCTCCTACCTCAGCCTCCCAAGTAGCTGGGACTACAGGTACACGCAGTCACGCCAGGCTAATTTTTTGTATTTTAGTAGAGACAGGGTTTCACCGTGTTGCCCAAGCTGATCTCAAACTCCTGAGCTCAGGCCATCTGCCTGCCTCAGCCTGCCGAAGTGCTAGGATTACAGGCGTGAGCCACCGCGTCTGGCCTATTAGTCATTTCTATACTATTTATAGGGATACCGCACCTGGCCTGTTAGTTATTTCTATACTACTTATAGGGAAGGGAAATTAGCCACACAATAACATTGTTATCATAACAATAATGTCGGACACCTATTGCTTCAGTAGGAATTATTATTGGAAATGAATGAATGAACATCTTAATTATTTTTAAGAAATTTTTTCAATTGAATTGAAGCCCTTTTACTTAAACAATGCAAATTGATGGGTTTTCAATAATCTGTTATTGTTCACTGAAATTATAGAATAAATTTAAGATGTTAAAGTAAATAAAATTCGACTAAATTTTTAAAATCTTGCATTTTATTTTCAGTTGATTTAAATTTTATTTAAGTATCATCCTTCATCTTGAAATAGAATAATGACATGGTTTTCTATACAAAGTATGATATAACATACTATTCTTCCTAATAACTTATTTTCAGGATTTTTTTTGTGTATATAAGAATGTGCTATTTTTAGAAATAAATGCATACATTTCTAAATGTGAGATTGTCTGAAGACATGTAAATATGACATATTTGACCAGACTGAAAGTGAAACATGATTATTAATCTGAATAATAAAATTAGTAATTTTTGTAAAAGAATTGTGATTTCTTTTTGCATGCTAACCAAACATTTTACATTAAATACATCAGGTCAAAAATAAAATTTATTCGTGAGTTAAGTTCAAAATTACAGATTTATTTTAAATAAGATTTTTTTAAGACGAAAGTACGATAACATTTTACATTAAACAGGTACATGCATTAGTGTTCTAGGGCTGCCATAAGTAAGTACAACAAATTGAGTGGCCTAAAAGAACAGAAATTTATTCTTTCGCAGTTTTGGAGGCTGGAGATTTGAAATCGAGTTGTTGACAGAGCTGAAGAATTTTTTCTCTGAAGAATCTAGGGGAGGCTATTTTCTTGCCCCTTTCCAGCTCCGTAGTTTCCGGTCATGTTTGGCATTCATGGCTGGTCAATATATCACTGTGATCATTGTCTCCGACTTCAGATTGGCTTCCCTTCTTTGTGTCTTTGATCTCTCTCCTTGTAGTTATAGGGATGCCAGTCAGACTGGATTTAGGTATGTCCTCTACTTAAGTATGTCCTTCTCCTAACCTAATTAATTGTGTTTCTTAAGATCTTATATTCCAAAAAAGTTGCATTCTGAGTTTTCAGGAAGGATTTGAATTTATTAAATCCTTTAAATATATATTTTATACTTTTTAATGGCAGGGATAAAGTGTTTAGACAGTTTATTAAATGCCGTTGGAGAAAATTATACTGTTAGTCTAAAGAAAAATAACCAAATTGGTCACTGTTGGCCCAAACTCTAATTAATATACACATATACCCACTTATATGACTATATCATGATTACAGAGTGATCAATAAGTTAGTGCTCTGGGGTTGTGGGGCTGTATCCCAAACTGTATCATTTGTAATACAGACATTTCCAGTACTTATCTTTTTAACACTTGTTAAAAATTAAAACATGTAGCTAAAATACACTAGTTACAAATAATGTGATATTATTCTTAACAGTCTTCATTCCATTCTCATTGAGAATGAGAAGCAAGAATTTACCTAAAACATTTATGAAAGCATGAGTGGTGGAATAGGACTTGCGGTACAGGGAACAGATCACCAAGAGCATCAGTTGGGAACCCGGAAGGAAACAGAGAATAAGCTCCCTGTGAGTTATTTGCAGAGGGTTTAACAAATGAATTCTTTTAAAAGATAGGCACAAGGCGTAGTGGAGCTTTAAGGTATCCAGTACCCAGTAGCCAAGATCTTTCCTTTCCTTGACATATATGGAGAAGGGAGGAAGCAGTTCCTTGGAACTCAGAGACAAGCTAAGGAGAGAGGATCACCTTATAGATGCTGGAAGAGTGGGTCATGTATTCAATCAAATGAAATCAACCTCAAAGAGTGGAAGCTAGAGTAATTAATATGACTTAAACTTCCCCCCTCCACACTCCTGCCAGTGTCTTCATTGTCAGATTATAACCGGAAGCCAGAAGCAAGAAAGCCCATTGATGTGTCCACACAGAGCAGTCTCAGAGCACAGACCTGGGTGGACAAGGATGTACTGTAGAGCTGAAAGTACAGCCAGTTTAATTTCATATCAATCCTACAACGTTGTTTGTACTTTTTGATAAAAGTTAAATAATACTTCTATTTAAACTTTCATTTTTCATATGTTTTCATCCTAATGTCAATCTTCCTTTTTGTTTTATAACTGAAAGTGGAGGTGTAGGTGGATCCTGTAATCAAAATGGTAATGGGAGTAGGGAACTGCTATGTCATTGTTTTTTTGTTACATGTAGAAGCAAGTACTCTACAATTGTCAGTGACATTACACGATGTTTGCGTAGTAGGCAGCAGGTCCATTCTAGCATGCTTTACAGCAATTGCTGCCATTTGATAAGTAACTCTGTGTGGACTGAGGCTGAAACACTAAATCATTGTGTCTCCTTCGTGCCAAGCACTGATTCATTGCAGTGTCTTGCACTGCAACTTATTGCTACTACATTTTAGAAAATATACTTGTTTTCTCTCAAACACGTTATATTTAATTTATTCTTGCTCTGGTTGAATTTGACTATGCTTGGTATTTTAGCATCACCATGTGCATGGTAAACTATTTTTAATCAGACATCTACTTATAATCATATCATAGTTTGAAGGGACCTTAAAGGTCATACAATCTTACTTTTCACCACATGTACACCATCCTCAAATGATAGTCATATATCTGGCTTCTGCTTGAATAATTCCAATGACAAGGAACTGACTACTTGAGATGCAGCCTTTTCTATGCTTGGCTAGCTTTCATTGCTAAAAGTTCTCCCTTATGTTGAGTAGAAATTTATTAACTCTATTTTCCACATCTTGATCCTAGATTTACTCTCTAGAACAATAAGTTTAACTTTATATTCTTTTGTTAACTCTTAAATATTCACTACTGCAGGCTTTTTTGTGAAGCACACATTATTTGAAATATATACAGTATTACATAAAAATCATATTGATCAAATTTATCCTGATCCCTGTTTTAGGAAGCAGTGGGCCTTTTAAAACTCTATATATCAATTCAAACTAAAAATCAAGCTATAATCATAAAAGTGTAGAACTCAAAGGACTGTTCAAATGTATATAGTGATATCATGGTTCTCTTTTGGACTCCATGGTGTAAGTAGTATATGTAGAAATTTAAGGAAAAAAAATTCATTTTTATATGAATGGCATTGTTTATGAAGAATTTTAATCTCAAAGCCTAAACTTGAAGTACAAAATGACATAAAGATGGGAACAACAGACACTGGGGACTACTAGAAAGGGAAAGAAGGGAGACAATTATGGATTGAACAACTGAGTACCATGCTCACCACCTGGGTGAATGCACCCTCCAGATCCCAAATGTCAGTATTGCTGAATATACTCATGTAACAATCCTGCACATATATCCCCAGAATCAAAAATTAAAAAAAAATAAAAATAAAAAAATGAAAAACAGAGATAACATGATAATCCTTGTAAAAAGTCTGGTGGAACCTATTAAAAATTACTAGGAATTAGTAAGTGAATTTTGCAAAGTGTCAACAAGCAAAACTCTATTGCTTTTCTACATGCTAGCAGTGAAAAATCAGATATAGAAGTAAAAAGTATTTTTATTTTCTTTTTTTTTTAATTGTACTTTAAGTTCTGGGGTACACGTGCAGAATGTGCAGATTTGTTACATAGGTATACGTGTGCCATGGTGGTTTGCTGCACCCATCAACCCATCAACCCATCATCTACATTAGGTATTTCTCCTAATGCTATCCCTCCCCTTGCCCCCGACCCCCCAACAGGCCCCGGTGGGTGATGTTCCCCTCTCTGTGCCCATATATTCTTATTTTTCAACTCCCACTTATAAGTGAGAACACGCAGTATTTGGTTTTATGTTCTTGTGTTAGTTTGCTGAGAATGATGGTTTCCAGCTTTATCCATGTCCCTGCAAAAGACATGAACTCTTTATCTTTTATGGCTGCATAGCATTCCATTGTGTATATGTGCCACATTTTCTTTATCCAGTCTAACATTGATGGGCATTTGGGTTTGTTCCAAGTCTTTGCTATTGAGAGTAGTGCTGCAATAAACATATGTGTGCATGTGTCTTTACAGTATAATTATTTATGATCTTTTGGGTATATATTCAGTAATGGAATTGCTAGGTCAAATGGTATTTCTAGTTCTAGATCCTTGAGGAATCGCCACGCTGTCTTCCACAATGGTTGAACTAATTTACACTCCCACCAGCAGTGTAAAAGCGTTCCTGTTTTTCCACATCTCTCCAGCATCTGTTGTTTTCTGACTTTTTAATGATCGCCATTTTAACTGATGTGAGATGGCATCTTATTGTTGTTTTGATTTGCATTTATCTGATGGTCAATAATATTGAGCATCTTTTCATATGTTTCTTGGCCACATAATTGTATGTCTTCTTTTGAGAAGTGCCTGTTCATATCATTTGCCCACTTTTTGATGGGGTTGTTTTTCTCTTGTAAATTTGTTTAAGTTCCTTGTAGATTCTGGATATTAACACTTTGTCAGGGGGATAGATTGCAAAAATTTTCTCCCATTCTGTATGTTGCCTGTTTACTCTGATGATAGTTTCTTTTGCTGTGCAGAAGCTCTTTAGTTTAATTAGATCCCGTTTGTCAATTTTGGCTTTTGTTGCCATTGCTTTTGGTGTTTTAGTCATAAAATCTTTGCCCATGCCTATGTCCTGAATGGTATTGCCTAGGTTTTCTTCTAGGATTTTTATGGCTTTAGGTCTTACATTTAAAAATTTAATCTATCTTGAGTTAATTTTTGTATATGGTGTAAGGAAGGGGTCCAGTTTCAGTTTTCTGCATATGGCTAGCCAGTTTTCCCAACACCATTTATTAAATAGGGAATCCTTTCCCCACTGCTTGTTTTTATCAGGTTTTTCAAAGATGAGATAGTTGAGATGTGTGGTGTTATTTTGGAGGTTTCTGTTTTATTTATATATCATAAAGTATATTAAATAATCAGTGATGGATCTTCCAAAAATATAAAACAACTCTACACTAAAAACTGTAAACATTATTGAGAGAAATTAAGGAATACCTAAATAAACAAAATCTATATTGAATTCATGTGTTGAAAGACTAAATTTATTCCTCCCAAATTGTTTATAGATTAAGATCATCCCAATAAAATTCCAGCAATGTAGGAACTGAAATATTAATCCTAAAATTCATATGGAAACACAAAGGACCCAAAGGAGCCAAAACAACTTCCTAAAAGAACAAAGTTAGAGAATTAACATGACCTGATTTCAAAACTTAGTATAAAACTACAATAATCAAAACAGTGATGCTGATACAAAGGCAAATACATCAGTGGAACAGAATGAAAAACACAGAGGAAGACTCACTCGTACAAAAGTGATTGATTTTTCACGAAGATGCTAAAACAAGTCAGTGGAGAAAAGATGGTATTTTCGACAAATGATGCTGGGAATATTGGATGTTCACACACACACACACACACACACACATCACACACATAGAGAAAATAACTTCCCTATACTTCACACTACATACAAATATACAAAAAATAATTCAGAATGGATGTGTAAAACTTTTAGAAGTAAATGCAGGAGAAAACTTTTATGACCTTAGGTTAGGCAAAGATTTTTTACATATCACATCAAAAACACAAGCCATAAAAGAATTAAGTGGACTTCCTTAAAGTCACAAACTTTAGCTCTTCAAAAAACACTTAAGGGAATGAAACAAGCTGCAAATTAGGGAAAAAATTACAAATTGTGAATTCCATAAGGGACTTGTACTTAGATCTTATGAAGAATTTACAAAGAATTATATATTGCTGGTAGGAATGTAAAATGGTATAATCACTCTGCAAAGCAATTTGATAGTTTCTTAAAGAGTTAAACAAACACCTACCGTATGATCCATTCCTAGGTATTTTACTAAGAGAGAAAAAAGCACATGTCTACATAAATGCTTGTAAATGAGTGTCCATAGCAAATTAATATGTGATAGCCAAAGACTGAAGACAACCCAGCTGCCCATCAACAGGTGAATAAATATACAGACTAGCATATCTGCATAGTAGAATTCTCATTAATGGAGATAAATAAACCTACTACATTCAGTAGTAGGTGAAACCCACTACATCATGAATGAATATCAATATAATTATGCTGAGTAAAGAAAAACAGTCAAAAAAAGAGTGCATACTATATGATGGCTTTTTTATAAAATTCTGGAAAGTGAGAACTAACATGTAGATACAGAAAGCAGATCAGTCGTTGCCTGGGGTTGGGGCTGAGGGGAAGGAGAGATGAGAATTCAATATTACAGAGGGGCATGAGGAAACTTTGGGGCATGCTTCATCACCTTGCATGTGGTGATGCTTTCAAAGATGCATATGGATGTCAAAACTTATCAAATTGTATCCTTTAAAAATATATAGCTCGTCTTATATCAGCTAAATTTTAATAAACCGTTCTTAAAACCTAAGAAAATGAATCTGAATTTTTAGTATTGCCCATTGTTTTGCTTTTTCTATCTAAATCTGAAAAATAGAAGAGAAAAAGTGAATATATTAACAAGAATGCTGAGAAAACATAATCATTGGCTACATATCATTCATTAAACATTCTGAACGTATATACCTACATGCTATAGCCAAAGTGCAGTTTCCCTAAAATGTAATCCTCCAATGTTCCCTTCTCCACCATCCCTCTTTCCTTTTTGTGCTACTCATTCCCCTGCTTCTTGTTCATCTTCTCTCCCAAGCTTTTCTCACCTTTGCCTGCTAGGCAATTGTCTTTTCTGCTAAGGTAGTCTTACCATGGATTCAAGGCAGTGTAGTTGATTTACTTATTGATAAATAATTATTTACACTGTCAGATGGCGAAAAAATAAAAAAAAAACAATAAAAAAAACCAAGTCATCGAAAGCTATGGAAATAACTTTTTTCCAGGCCTCAGTTCTGTACATCACACTCTGCCTACATTGTGTTTCTAAGCAGTAACGTCTTGCAAATAATGTTTTTAAATTGTCATCTAATATTATCTATCTTATTTGAATTTCATTCCACTAAAACTTGTTGCAGATATTTAGATTTTGGAAATGTCTCTGAGGTATGCCCTTTAATGTAGCTGGAATCTAATTTCGTTCTTAAGATAGCTAACCTTCATATAGTATCTTGTTCCAATTTCTTTTTCATTTTGTCAATTAGTAAGGCAGAGTCTGAAAAGTAGAATCTTACTGAAAATATTCAGATAATTCATTTTGCTCATGTAGGTACTACTATGGCTGAGATTGTAAATTCTAAAAATTTATTACATATAAAAATTTAAATTCTCAGCTCATCCAGAATATTTAATACTTTCTGTAATATTTCATGCATACTCTAAACTTTAAGACACTCATTTCTTTTCTTCTGAGTGATGTACTTAAAATTAATGTTTCCACATAAAATCATTCAATTTAACAAATCATATAGCCAAAATAAAAATATTATTTAGTATTATATAAATTATTTACAGTCAAATGGATTACTAATCCAGGATAATTTATATATTAATTAAGTAATTAATGTAGCTATAATAGAATTGGGTTAAGAAATAATCAAATTTAATGGTATCACCTTTATTTATATTCATAACAATGCTTTAATGCCATTTTTACTAATTTGCATCTCTAACTAGGGCTTGTTAACAAAATATAAGGCCATCAGCAAGCATTAGGGAAAAAACATTCATTAAGGTAAAATGACATAATCATTTCCCTGTAATAAGCAATCCTTAACATACAAACTGTATTTAAAGACAATTTTTATAACGACTTTTGTTTAAGTCATTTTTTGGTACCTGTGCTTAACTATAAGGTTTCAAAACCAAAATGATTTTGTACACAAACCCTAGAATAATTAGTTTTAAATCCAATTTTGGATAATGGGTAAACATTTTTTCCTTGGAACAGAACAGCTGTGTACTTTAGGTAATGTCAACATATTTATGGAACTATTACATCATTTTCCCAATGCACTCTGTATGCTGCATTACACAAATGAGGTGCAACCAGCAGGATATTATTTATGTTGCACTGTAGTTTTGAAAGCGACACCACAATCTTTTTAAAGTTATTAATTTAGCAATGAAAATGTAGAATTCTTTTTTTCCTGACAGTCATAATATCCAGGTTCTTAAAAAAGGAGAAAAGTGTACATGGCATGCTTGAATCTTTATTTGTTTGCATTTTAGCAACAGATAAATACAGCACAGAAAAAAAGCAAAAATTTCCCATGGTTCAAAGTGCAGACTATTTGATCAACATGTTTTCAACCATTTTGAAGATATGTGACCTCTAGATCATTTCTAGCAAAAACTGAATTGAACTGGAATAATTTAGGAGTTTGGGATTTCAGCAAGGCTTCCTGAGCTGTGTCAGTGATTTATTACTTACTGAGACCCTTTGGAGATCTGTCATGAAAGAAAAGGTTCCCCTCTGAGCTCTGTTTTTCATGTCTTGATATATAGCAGTGTTTTTATTTTTCCCATGTTTGCAAACTGTAGGCTTCAGTTACCAACTTCCTGGTCTGACAACACTGTCCCAAAGCACAAATGAGCAGCTAAAACACTATGTTACCCAGCACCCAATGTTGGCTCACACACATGAGAAGCAGTAATGTTTTTCCTCCTATCCTTATTGGCCCTCACTCTGTTATAGGTTCTTGGTAGTTGCAGAGTAATATTAAGCACAAGTAGAATGGGAAGAGAAGGAAACAATATTTACTGTATGGATAATTAGGCACTGTGTAGGTCTTCACATATTTTATTAATCATTTCTTTTCTAAATATAATGACTCTTTACATATCTCTATCAAAGTATTCAGATTCCTGATTAGATCTTCCAGTGAAATGTGCAGTCTTGATTGCCAGCTGGTCTTTTTTCCACACTTCATATTTGTTTTATTTTACTGGCAAACAAAAGAACTATGCATTCTTTCTTTCTTTTTTGTTCATCTCCCTGAAAGCCTAAATTCCAGCCAAGTCTAAGAGGCAAGTTCCAATTATTGCCCATTTTCCTGAGTCTCATCCTGGCTCCCCTTGCCTTCCAAAGTGGAAGGTACCAGCATATTACTTGTCTTTTATTTTTATTTTTTAATATTGGAAAAACAGAAATAAATACAGGAACTCTGAGCATCACTTTTCTATTCTCTTCAAAGGCAGAAATGAGACTTTAACTCTTAATGTATCTTAGGTATATAAACATTTAATCTTCATTCCATCTAACTTTTTGGAAAATAATGGATATTTTTGGAAGGTTATTAAAACAGAATGGGTAGAGTTTTGTTTTTTTTTTTTTCAAATGGGGCCAAATTTGGTGTTTTTGATGTCATGCAATATGATTTGGTGCAGCCAAGAACTTACCAATATCAGAAATTTGAGGTGAAACAGATAAGAGTAAGAGGTAACCTCCTTCGTCAAAACAACCCTACAAAGTAAGCAGTCTTATTTAAATGCATAGATGACAAAACTGAGGCTCATGCAATGTTAGTGTTTATTTATTCAAGCAGTCAGAAAGGCAATGTTTGGACCCAGATCTGTTTAAGTACAGATCATAACTTTGCATTACAACATGATGTCTTCACAGCAGAAAAATTTTATAGATGAAGCTTATCTGTGATTTATAGTAATTATTCTATATTTCTGAAACAGGGCACAACCCAAAGACTTTATAGTTTATGTTTATCACACATCATGTGATATTGGTGACCTGACAAATGGCTGACAGAAACTTAATGATGTCTTTTTATATATAAACTATATTTACATAATTTTCATACAATTAAGTAACTATTTCCAAGTTACATTTCAAAAAGTTTTGATAAATGTATGTACTTATGAAACTACTATCCCAATGAAAATCTAGACTATTTCTATAACTCTAAAAAGTTCCTTCAATCACTGGTGAAGTCAAGCCACCTCAAACTCCCACTCCAGGCAACACTGATCTGATCTCTATCAGAGATAACAGATTAGTTTAAATGGGTTTATCTTTTCACTTAATCTAACATATTCCCAGGTTCCAGGGATTAAAATATGGACATCTTTGAGAGACTATTATTTTGCATTCTACAACCAGCATGTTTATGGTACATCTTAAAATAGGTAGTAAACTTTCCTCCAATTTTGCTATTTTAAATTATTTTTGTCTTCTGTGTGTGTATATCTGTGGGGGCTTTCTTGATCTTTTTATTTTCCAAACATTTTTGAATAATTTTACTAATTTCTAAAATAATAATCACAATAATGATATTAAAATCACCTTGCTGGGATTTTAATTTAGATTGAAAGTTTTCATTTAATTTTTTTGGATTCTGTTAAATTATGTTTTAGTATTCCATTTTCATCCTCTATTCCCTTCTTTGGATATATTTCTATTTAGTATTTTCTATTTTTAGGTTTCATCCAGGATTTACAATATGTAACTTTAATTTATCACACTGCACCTTCAAATAACACTATACTACTTTACCTAAAATGTAAAAAAAAAATCATAAAATATATTTTTATGTGTCTTCTCCTGTCCTTTATTGTGGTCATGTGGTTTATTTTTAACTTATGTTATACACCTCATAGTATGCTTGTATAGCTTCTGCTTTAAAGGGTCAGATATGTTTGGAAGCAAGTTTTATTTTTAAAGTGTAAATATCTTTCATGTTATTCACATTCTTATCATTAGCAACACTATTTTTTTTGTAAAAATTTTAGTTTCTATCTATAATTATTTTTCTTTAGAATATATAATGTTCCGGCCGGGCGCGGTGGCTCAAGCCTGTAATCCCAGCACTTTGGGAGGCCGAGACGGGCGGATCACGAGGTCAGGAGATCGAGACCATCCTGGGTAACACAGTGAAACCCCGTCTCTACTAAAAATACAAAAAAAAAAAAAAAAACTTAGCCGGGTGAGGTGGCAGGCGCCTGTAGTCCCAGCTACTCGGGAGGCTGAGGCAGGAGAATGGCGTGAACCCGGGAGGCGGAGCTTGCAGTGAGCTGAGATCCGGCCACTGCACTCCAGCCTGGGTGACAGAGCGAGACTCCGTCTCAAAAAAAAAAAAAAAAAAAAAAAGAATATATAATGTTCCTTAATATTTCTTATGTTGTGATGTTTTTCAACTTTTGTCTGAAAATGTCTTATTTAACCTTTGGTTTGAATAAAATTTTTTGTAAATATAAAACTTCCAAGTTGGGGGTTTTAAAATTTTTTCTTCAGTTCTGTAGCTAATATCCTCTACTGTCTTTTGACTTAGGCTTTGTTGTTCTTGCTGTTGTTGCAAAGGAACGTTTTTGACAGGGAAGTTTTTTATTATGGTAAAATATATATAGTGTAAAATGTATGACAGTAACTATGTTTTAAATGTACAATTCAATGGTGTTAAGTACATTTCCATTATTGTATAACCATCACTACCATTTCCTTCCTCAACTTTTTCGTCATCCCAAATAGAAGCTCTACCCATTTACACTATAGCTCCCCATTTCTGTTTTGTCCCAGCTCCAGCATTTGCTATCTACTTTCTATCTTTATGAATTTGGCAATTTTAGGTACTGCATATGAATTCAATCATAGATTTTGGTTTTTGTGTCTGACCTATTTCACACAGCATGTCTTCAAGGTTCATTCACATTATAGCATTTATCAGAATTTCATTCTTTTTAAAAGACTGAATAATATTCCATTGTGTGTATGTGTGTGTGTGTATATATATATCATATTTTGTATATGAATTCATCTGATTTTTCAATTGTTTAAAAATGGACAGATAGCATGGTATGTTTCTAACATGTAGAACATGATGCTTTGAAGTATGTATATGCTTTGAAGTATATATGTATATATACATATATACATACACACACATTGTGGAATGGTTAACTAGCTAATTAAAAAGGTAATTCTTCACATACTTATGGTTATTGTTTTTGTGGCAGCAGCATATAACATCTACTCTCTTTATATTTTTCAACAACACAACGTATTATTATTAATAGTCATAGTTTTACTAAACAATAGAGATTTTAAAATTCATTCTTCCTAACTGTAATTATGCATTCTTTGACCAACATCTCCCTATTTCTACATTCCTTCTCCCTAACCTATCCAGCCTCTGGTAATCACCATTGTACCCTCTACTTCTGTGAGATCAACTGTTTGGCTTCCATATATTGATGAAATCATGTGGTATTTGTCTTTCTTTGCCTAGCTAATTTCACTTAACATAATGTCTTCCAGGTTCACCCATGTGTCATTAATGACAAGATTTATTCTTTTTTATGGCTGAATGATATTTCATTGGGTATACCCAATATCTTACATTGTGAATTTTTTCAACTTTTGTCTGAAAATGTCTTAATTCACCTTTGGTTTGAATAACCAAAGGTTATATATATCTCTCTGTGTGTGTGTGTGTGTGTGTGTGTGTGTGTGTGTGTGTATACACACACGTATATATAATTTTCTTTACCCATTCATCCTCTGATGAGCACTTGGGTTGATTCTGTATGGTGGCATTTCTGATTAGTGCTTCAATAAACATGGGAGTGCAGATATCTCTTTGACCTAATGATTTTATTTCCTTTGGATATGTCCCTAGTTGTCGGTTTGGCAGATCACATGGTAGTTCTTTATTAATGTTTTGAGGAATTGCATACTGATTTCCATAATAACTGTACTGGCTTGGACTGTCTTTAATGAGAAGTAAGCTTTTATTTTTATATTTGCTTCCCTGTATACACCTTTTTCCTTTGCTGCTATTAAGATTTTCTTTGAATTATTAATTTCCAGCACTTTAATATGACATTTTGAAGTGATTGTCCTTAGGTTTATTTTACTCTAATTTTGCTGAGTTTCATTGATCTGTAGGTTTATCTAAAAATGGAAAAATATTTGCTCATTATTTCTTCAAATATTTTTCTCCTCACCTTGCCCCAAGACCCAATTATATACTTGTAAAGTTGCTAATGTTGCTTCAGATTAATGAAGTTCTATTTATTTTTAGATTTTTTACCAGCTGTTTCATTTTGAATAGTTTCTATTAATCTGTCTTCAAGTTCTTGATATTTTTTGTTTATATAACCTAATCTGCAATTTTACCTATGTACTATTTTTTAAATTTCAGAATAGTGTTTTTTAATGTGTAAATTCAATTTTTGTGGTTTTCTGTCGATCTCTATACATATTTACTATAGTTGTTTTTAAGACCTTTTTGATACTTATATTAATTTTTCTGATATGTGTACTAATTTTTTCCCTGGTCATGGGTGATATTTTCCTGTCTCATACATTTTTATTAGATGCTAGATGATGCAAATTTTATAGTTGAATTTCTGTATCTTTTTGTTTGCTTCCAGAATGTTTAGTTTTGTTTTAGTTAGCAGCAAATAAATTTTGTCTCAATTTGATTTTTTTTCATCTTAGAATGTGGGTCCAGACCAGGTTTCAGGGCCAGTTTAGTTACAGTCCTAAAGCATGACAGGGGATCTTCATTAAATGTTGGGTACCCTGTGTAATCTTTTGTTTCTGATTCTTTCAAATATAACCATCACCTAAGCTTATACAAGTTCCAGGAGGTTTACAGCTAAGAGTTCTTCAGTATTTGTTTCTTCCTTGGTCTAATGAATCTTACTTTATGACATATATCTTACAAAACCCAAATTGATGGAACATTAAAACAGATTCCTAGTCTTTGGCATTCTGCTCTGCAATTCTAGCTGCCTTTGACTCTCTGAATTTTGATTCCTGTCTTCCAATCTCAGCAAAGTCACTGTGGTCAGGCATCCCTACACAAGTCTCTAGTAAATGTCTCAAGACAGAAAGCTGGTTTCGTCAAAGGACTCACTTGACCAGTTTTCCTAATCGAGCTGAGACAATATCTTTAATCAAATAAAAACAGTAAGAGTAGGAATAGTAAGGTAAAAAAGAGGTTGGTGTTTTTACTTTCTCTATTTAGGTAAGCCAGTGGAACTGAATACAGATAGTCCCCGACTTAGAGTGGTCTGACATATACTTTTTTTTTTTTTCCAGAGTGTTGCTCTGTCACCCAGGCTAGAGTGCAGTGGCATGATCATGGCTGACTGCAACCTCCGCCTCCCGGGCTCAGGCGATTCTCCTGCCTCAGCCTCCCGAGTAGCTGGGATTACAGGTGTGTGCCATCACAGCCAGCTAATTTTTGTATTTTTCGTAAAGACGGGGTTTCACTCATGTTGGTCAAGGTGATCTCGAACCCCTGACCTCATGATCTGACTGCCTCAGCCTCCTAAAGTGGTGGGATTACAGGCGTGAGCCACCACACACAGTCTGACATATGCTTTTTTGACTATGATCATATAAAAGCTAAACTCATTCAGTGCTCATACAACCATTCCATTTTTCACTTTCAGTTCAGTATTTAATAAATCATGTGAAATATTCAACACTTTATTATAAAATAGACTTTGTCTTAAATGATTTTGCCAGATTGCAGGCTAATGTAAGTGTTCTGAGCACATTTAAGGTAGACTAGGTTAAGCTATGATGTTCGGTAGGTCAGGTGTATTAAATGCACTTTTGACATATAATATTTTCAACTCATGATGAGTTTATCCAGAACAATCCCATTGTAAGCCGGAAGCATCTATACAATTTCCTACTTGTTTACATCAGTGTTAATGTTTTTCATTTCTACAGTTCTAATCTACTAGGATGTGAATGGGCACATTTGTTCCTTTTATTCTGTGAAACTACCTAGATCTCTCCAAACTAGCATAACTTAGTGAAGAATAACTATTTTTTAAAATCAAACTTTTTCAAAAATAAAATTTTATAACAGAAGCAATACAAATTAGATATGCCATTCTAGTGATAACAATTTATAGAAGGAAGAGAGTATCTGTGAATTTGACCAAACTAACAAAAGCAAGTTATCTCAATTAATTCAAGTAAAAATATATCATACAAACTGCTAAGAGAATATATACTTCGTGTTATTGTACATGTTTTTTAAATATAAAAGTTCAAATTTAACTGTCAATATAATTTAAAATCAACAACAAAAAGTAAATATGAACTCTAATGCTTCCAAAGCAGTGCTACATAATAATTAAAATATATCTGAAATTCTGCACCTCATATATATTTTTTTCTTTTCTTCACTGTACTAGGTAGACAGGTACTAATACAATAAAAATAGTTGATAACAATGAAACCATAATATCAGTGAAAATTAAGCCTAAATAACTCTTTTTAATACCCATAGGATTTAATAGATTATAATTGACATCATAGATTATATTTTTATAAGTATAATAAGGACATTTAGTCAATTCCTGAAATATAATTAAATGTAAAAAAAGAAATAATTTGGATTTACTGATGCAGACTGAGCATCCCTAACCCTAAAATCCCAAATCCAAAATGCTCCAAATTTTGCAACACATAAGTACTTAACACAAACTTCCTTTTATGCACAAAATCATGAAAAATTTTATGAAAATTACCTTTGATCTGTGGGTATAAAGTATATACAAAACAATAATGAATTTTGTGTTCCATCTCCCACATATTTCATAATGTATATACAAATATTCCAAACACTGGAAATACCAGAAATCCAAACTTCTGGTTCCAAGCATGTCAGATAAGGGATATTTGACCTGTGTGAATCCCAACAACAAATTGTTAATACAATTATTTATCAGTATTCTAAAGGATTTTCTTAAAACTTGTGTGTGATTTACATTCACACTTACCTCTATGCTATAGCCTAAAATAATATAAAAAAATGAAGAAATGATGTCAAAGTGCCAAAACAGCTTTGATAGTCTACATGGTGTTACTCTGTACTTAGTGAGCATGACACAATAAAGCAGTCTGTGTGTTTCACATTTGCAAGTCTTTCCCAATCGCATTACAACGTTTTCTTTCCCGTGTGTGTGTATGAGTGTGCATATGTGCATTCATGGGTATTATATTCCTTTTTTATAAAAAATACAAACATTTGATTTAGAAAATAAAAGAGTAAAATCCCCAAGCAACTTGACCCTAAGGAGTTAAAAACTGGATTAGTTATATAAGAATAAATGTAACATTTTGGGGGGGACATGCAATAATTGATACAGCATTTCAGAATTATTTCTTGAATCATGTAAGTTTTTAAGTGAGTAAAGGCACAGAGAATTCAAATAATTATGTCCAAGTAACTTGTGTTAGGGCCTTGGGAGGTCTAAAAGTTATTATAAGGAAAGACTTTTAATGATTAAAGAAACAAATGTTAGAATTTGGAAAATAACTTGAATTATCCCTCAGTTTGTCACTGTGGCATAGAAGTAATACAGAAAAGAAGTCCCTACAAACTATTTTAATAGGAGTTACTGAAGAAATTAAAGTGTTTAGCATTGGGAATAACCTAATTTGCTCACTCTTTTCTAGAGTTTCTGGGACAGTAAGCTCATTACAGCTGAAAGGCCAACGGAAGGATTTTTTTTTTTTTTTAATGAGAAGACTGTACTTGTCATGACCGGAATAATTGGTAGCATTTTATTTAGAAACTTTTTTTAAAGTAAAACAACAATAATTCAGCTATATTGCTATAAAATCTACACTAAAATTAAGCATTTAAATATATGGCATTATATACCTTTTAATCTTAGGGGAAATAATAATATAAAAATTACCTTACTTAAGAGTAAAATTGCCATTAACCAAGATTAATAATAGAGATAAAAGTATTAAATGCTAATTTACAGAAGACATATGAGACTTTCAATACACAGATAGCTAATGCCAGATTGTTTTAATAACTTTTTAATTGTGTGTTAATTATTTATTCATTAAATTGTTTATTCTAGTACTTCATCCAGAGTCCCTGGTGGTCCTGGATGAAGGAATTTAAGCCCTTCCTTGCTTGTAAACAACCAAGCAGACATTTTTATTGCATCTAAATTAGTTGTGATGGGAAAACATGTGAGAATAGGCATGGAATTCTATCAGACTTCATGAGCTTACACTTATCCCTGAATCATAAATCTCAACATTTAAATGTTAGCTCAAAAATTAATATGATTATGTTGACTTCATTTTTGGACTCAAATTAGATTATATGAATTTATAGTAAATGTATGTCAGAGAACTGGGCATGGTGATTCACACCTATTGTCTCAGCTACTCAAAAAGGTGAAGCAGGAGAATCACTTGAGCCCAGGAGTCCTGGGTTGTAATGCACAATGATCACTCCTGTGAATAGCCATTGCAGTCTGGTCTGGACAACATAGTAAGACCCTGTTTATAAAAATAAATACATAAATGTGTGTCACTGGGAGATCAGGGCATATTATTTATAATCAGAATTTTCTATGACATGGAACCGTAAGTAAACAAACAATATATCCTTTATATTACAATTACTTATGAGCCAAGGATATGGATTAATACAACATGATCTCTTTCCTTGATGTGATCTTGATCTAGTGGAAGATATAGTGGTGAAAATAAAGTACTAAAATATGATGAGATAACGGTAAAATATTGTGAATTTACAAAGGAGAAGGCAGAGTTTGGAGATTAATATTTAAACTAACTTTTGAAGGATCACTAGGATTTAACCAAATTAAAGAAGTTATTCCCAAGGAAATGTCCAGCAGCATTAGAAGATGTTTTAGGAGCAGCAAGACCAAAGGGAATAGAGTATAGGGACATATAGACAGAGAAGAAGATAAAACTGAATGTAAGTGTGAATTTCACTAGTAAATAGTACTGTTCATCTATATTACCGTTTTAATTTTATTTGATAGATAGCAAACTATGACTCTCAGTTTGCTACCTGCAAAATAAAATTTTAAAATATATTGCAAAAAGTTGATAAATTGTATTTTCCCTTTGGAAAAATAGTTCTGGTATCAAAGGAAAATAGGGATGAAAACGCTGATTTCCTTGAGGATAAGGAGAATAGAGAGAACAGATAAACACTATAGATAAGAGATAGTTAAGGTCTGAGCAAGGAAATGGCAATGGGGTTGAAAGGAGCAGGGCAATTTCAGGAAACTGCTGAGGTTGTTAACTGATTCTATGTGGGTGCAAAGTGGATAAACTGCCAAGAATAATTACTAAGTTTTTAGCTTTGGGTTATAATGAAGCTATTAACTAACATGAGGGATTACACAGAGGTGGAATTAATTTTAATCATGCTGGAGGTGCTTACTTTTTTGTGTCCCAATATATCCAAGGACTTTGATGTGCCTTTTCTTTTCCAATGGATCCTGTTACACTTGGAGCACTGGGCGGGCAGCACTAGAATTCTAACAAGGACTTTGACTAGTTTTTGGAGTCGAAAAAGTCCACTGGGTCATGTACAATTTACAGAATGGGGAATGGTATTAGAAAAAGATCTGAGATTTAGATTTTTGACAAACTTGTGAAATTACCTAACCTCAAGTTTCATAGGGAAGTTAAATTTTCAGTATATCAATTTACATCTGAGAAAGTAGAAAGTCAATTCCAAAGAAGTTCTTCAGTCATGCAGAAAATTCAGGAAACATTCAATGTAAAGTGTATACGCAAGGGTCCAGAGATCAGGAGGTCATAGGAGGCAATGAGAAAAGCACATACCCGTAAGGTGAATGCCAGTTACCTGGTCAGTATGTTTGACCTTTGTACTGTCTGATGCTGCACTCAGCACCCAGCAGAGGTGATCATGCACTTTAGAATATCATTATGCTTGTTTTTATACACTGTGACTTTAATAAGTTATGTAGGAACTATGAAAGAAAATATTTTTAAATGTATTATTTAGTTATCAGGGAATAGAATACAACTACTTCTAGGATCATAAACTTCAGAAAATAATTCCAATTTGTATCAATTAGATGAGAGCAACCTACATAGCTCAGGAATTATTGAATAAAGTAACTTGAGAATATATAAAGTATAAAAATTCATTTAAGTAATTGCTAATACAATTTAATTTCAAAATAATTGTCATTAAAATATACTATTTTTACTGTCTTTTTTTGTGTGTGTTTTAGGCATTTTATATCATCCCAGAAAACAAATTATATGTTAAGAACAGATTTTACAAAAATATGTTTTTAGATATTGTCAATTAGGTTGAGATGCTAACCTCAAATTTTGTGGAGCTAAGGCATTCATTTAAAAAGTTACAATTAACTTAGGTTATTTTTTAGATTACAAGTGTTTATTAAAGTATTTTGTTCTCCTACACACACACGTGTGTGCATGTGCACACCCATGCACAAACACACGCACACATTATGTAAGTATATAAGCAAGGTCCAAATGGAAGTTCTGAAAAACAAAATTTTAAGGAGTCAGCTAATATTCATTTAATTTTGAATTTGTAGAATCTATGTCAATGCTTTGGAAGCATTTATTTTTTCTCAAAATATCAGCCCTGGAAGAGCTCCAGATGTATGAACTAATATTCCACGTAATTTTTTGATGTAAAAGAATTAACTTTTTAATGCAAGGTGATTTATTTGGGAAAAGTACTTATTTTGAAATTAAGAATAGTTCACTACAAAGGTGTGTGAGTCCAAGCCCATTTTGCATCTAGTCTCTTGGGCATTGATGATTATTTCTTTAAGCTGAAAAAGAAAAATAAAAATGAAAATTTTAATTTGATTGCTAAAAGATATTTACATTGAAAAACTCTAGGAAAAGAGTAGTTCTCCTTAAATATTTGATTATAAGTGTAATCACATTCCTTGCAAACAGGAAACTTAAAAATATAAAACAGTACTGCCATGAAAATATATCGCCATGTAGATTGAAATATTTGTCTCGCTACCAACTTGGACATTGGAAAACTGACTCTATAACTTTGTGCTTTGTTTTGTTTTCTATTTGGCCAATAGAAAGAAAAGAAACCAGCATCTAGAAGTGAAATATGTTTATTTATTTATGATCACAGAGCATATAAAATTTTTGTAATAACTTCTAAGAATGTTTTGTTAGCAGTTTCATAACTTTGTTATTTACTGCGTCATTTTTAAACACTTTGGAGCTAAATGATTTTCTAAATGTCCATGAATACAGAAAACATCTCAGATAAATGATTGGAGATATGCTCTCTTTCCTGTGAGTCATTTAAGTGTTTTTTGAACAATTATATAGTATTTTTATTTATTTCTTCAAGTAACAAAAAATTGTTTCTCTCATTTCTGGTTGCATCACCATCAACAAGTACTACTTTGAATGTACTACAATTACTGGAACTAATATTAGCTAACATGTATTGCTTCCTATTCTGTGCCTAGGTCTTAATTTATGAAGGTGACTGAATGACAACTGGGAGAGATCAATGCCATGAAAGTTTAATGTTACTCACATTCCCCCTAGAATCTCGAGGTGCAACAGACCATGCAAGATCACAAGGGAAGCATCAGATTTTGGTCAGGAAACAGAAATACGAGTCAGGTGAAAGTCTTAATTAAGCCGGAGCCTTTAGCGGGGTTTCTGCAGGAATACACAGTTTAGGATTGGCCACTTTGAATAATTCTGGCAGGCGTTGGGCTATGAGAGTGGTCTCTATGAGAGTGGTCTTCTATATAAAAGTGGTTTGGCACCTGGCACTGAATTGATTTACTGCAGGGAAGATAGTGGTTAGTTATGTGAGAGATAAGCAATTGAGGGGATAAAGAGCCAGGTAGGGGCCTGGCCTTGGATTAGCTGGTTTGGTCATAAAAGGCATGCTCCAGGCAAGTTGTCTACCACCCTCAAGAATTAGCTAGGAGAGCTAGTCATTCCCCAAGTCTGGAAGGCCCCCAAGAGATGTCAAAATATCATAAAATGTAGAAAATAAAACATAATGAATATACTTATTCAGTGCAGATACACAGTACCTTATGGGAATTCTTTGATATTCATTTTAAGTGTATACTCCATTATAGTATATAAATATTACATTTCAATTTCAATTTTCCGATTAAAAACTGAGGCCCAAATAAGTTACCTTATATGCTCCAGTCTGCACAGTAAGTATGGTGGAGGAGCATGGGTTCAAATCCTTACCTATGTAGCACAAAATTCAGGCTCTTTGTCACTACACTGTGTTGCTTTCCCTAACTATGTAAACAGAATATTCTAAAAACAGAGGCAGATAAGAAATAGTCAATTTGTGGAATATCTCATAGTAAAATTAATAAATAAGATCTAGAAGAAAAACATCCTTGATTGATATTATTAAAAATCCATGCATAAATTCCTCTAGGCATAGGAACCCATGGGGATTCTCCTTAGATTATCTGTGTTTTGGAGTAGATACAGCAACCTGAAATAATCAGTTTAGACTCTGGCATACAGTTCTTTCCATGTTTTTTCATTCCTTAACCTGGCTATCATTAGTATGTTGGGAGGTCATAATTTATATAATTAAAATTGCTTCCAAAAGCATTTTGACATATGAGAAAATGATCATGGCTTAATGTTTCCCATGTGAATACATATATTTATGTTTACAGAAACACAACATATGCACACAAACTCATGCAAAAACAAAGAATAACTTGGACTCATAAGAAACTGACACATGGGGCATACTTACACAACTTTAGTAAAACTCTATCTTGAAAAATATTGACATAAATATTTACAAATATGAAACAATTTTAATCCTCTCTGTTTTACTTGGCAGGATCATCAATCAATAATGACAATAAATAAATAATTACATTTCACATATTCATAGAAATTTTTCATTGATGTGAAGCTCAAGTAATTTGATTATTACATAATTTCCTGTTTCAATCAGAATAGGCTATGTTATACCAAAGTTGCTTGAAAAACAAGATTTATTTATTATTTATATTGTGTGTTGATTATGAATTGTCTGAGGCCTCTGTTTTAATTCCATCTAAATGCAATGGGATGTGACTTGTACCATTTGGAATAACAGTCACCTTGGCAAGGGAAAAGGACCTGATGAGTTCTCCATGAACGCTTAAATATTTGTACTTGCAAGTTACACAGAAATTCTGCAGTTATTCCGTTGTCCAAAGAGAGTTACATGGTCTTGCCTAACTCAAAGATGTATGTTGAAGTAAGGGAGATTATTTGTGAACAGTCCTAAAAAATACAACATTTGCCTTTTCACCAAATCAAAGAAGAAACATTAATGATAAATCAAATTTAATGTTAAATTTGTTAAAACATATAAATACATAAAATTCTATTTAAGCATAATAGTAATGCTAAATCCAATGAGGAGTTCTATCTTAATATGCTTTCTGGTGACAAACAGCACTTAGGACTCAGGAAAAATCTTCTCCACGTCACTTGCTTTATATTTGAAAAGAAAGTTAATTACATGCAAATATCTTGAAATGTGGGTAAAGGTGCCACCAGTATTAGAGATAAACAATACTTCAGGTTACAAGAATGAATAGCAGAATCTTTTAAATTACAGAATTACAAATTTATGAATTTATCAAAGTCTTTCTCTCATATAGCTGAAAGATCTCTACAACTTATTATTTTTCAATATTGTGAGGCACCCTTATTTATTTATTTATTTTTGCTTCTTCTATGTTCCAATTAATGGTACTAATTCTGGAAATAATATGCTTTAATGCAATACATGAAAAATTGTACCATACAACTGCAGAATACACATCCAGTAGAAACCACACTTTGAATTTTGATCTTTTACTAGACTAGTGATATGCAATATGATACAGTTTCTCAGTGCTGGGCAGTGGCAGCAAGCCATTCTCTTTTTCACTTCTTTTAGTATAGTAATCAATAAATTACATGAGATATTCAACACTTTGTTATAAAATAGAGTTAGTGTCAGTTTTCCCCAATGGTAGGCTACTGTAAGTGTTCTGAGAATGTTTAAGATAGGCTAGGGTAACATACGATGTTTGATAAGTTAGGTTTATTAAATGCATTTTTGACCTGCAATATTTTCAACTTATGGATTTATAAGAATATAACTCCATTGTAAGTTGAGAAGTATCTGTGTAAAAACAGTTGATACAACCAGTTGATAATTATTTTTAGTTAAAATTTATGGAAAATTTATATAGTCAAATACCAATAAGTTTTATGTATAGATATTTATATTATCAAATTAATCTAAATGTGAAAAATTATTACTACATAATTATTGATTTTGTTAAAATGAAGATAAACATTTTATGGAATGCATAATGACTTGTTAAATGCAGTATTTTTTATTTGCTTATTCAATAACATGAACAAATCATCAACAGAACACAGGCATATTTTATAATAATTAATGCTGCCTTTATATTTGCTTACCAACAGATAAATCATAGCTTTACTCAAGTTTTTTTTTTAATTTTGTCAATGTGGATTCATATTTTTCATGGTAGGTAGATATGTCACCTTTTATGTAACTGTTATTTTGATTTTTATATTTTGAATGTTTGGAATTATATTAGGTGATCACATTTGTACTTTGTTGCCATCTCTATACAAGCTAGAGGAAGTCAAATTATCTCTTTGCTGATGACATAATTTTATACCTAGAAAACCCTAAAGGTTCCTCTAAAAGCTACTTGGGACTTGGGCTTGATAAATACCTTCAGTAAAGTTTCAGGATACAAAATTAATGTAAAAATATCAGTAACAATACTGGATATCAAATTTTGTAACCCATATTTTTGTATATTCTTAAGATATATATATAGTTGTTTTAAAAAGGAACATAAATACAATGGAAATAAATAGATATTACCTCTATTTAACAAAAAATAACAATAAGTTTATTTTTGCCTCATGATATAGCAAGATATTTTCCTCTTTGTTTTTCTTTTCCAAAAACACTCCTCTGAACTGTATCATGTGTTTAGGATATCCATCTTTTTCTTGATGTATTGGGAAATTTGAATGGGGTCAAAAGTAAAATTCAATCTGACTTGTAGCTTTGCCGTTTTAAATCCTACATTACACTGATTTCTAATGTCAGTGTAATATGAGGACATTAGTTAAATCTCCTCTGAACAAAAGTGTTTCAACATGGACTACCTAGACTTTTAATTACTGGCAACTGCAGGTTTTTAAACTTGCATGAATTCATTTCTAGCTGTCCAAAAATGCCCATCCATTTAAACATAAAGGCTTTTTTTGCAGTACAGCTGTTTCTGAATCAGGTTGTTTGCATCTATGAATTCATCAAATACACTATCCATGTCTAAAATATTCACTTCTAATCTTTTCTCATATTACATAACACTTTTTAGTCTTCTATGATATATCCTTCTGTTACTCAAAACCTTGAATTCTTTTAGTTCCACTAAGATGAGATTTTGAATACCATATCTTTATTTATATTCATCACCTAGAACAAGAATTTAGTCAAATAGGATCCACCATTTGTTTTTGTAAGACCTGTGATCTAAAATTGTTTGATGATCTTTGAAAAGGCCACAGGGAGCCTGGAAAATCTGCAGTGACTTCATCTAAGTTTTCTGCGTTCTTGGTATGTTTTCACAAAAACTCATTTTGTAAATAAAATGACTCATTTCTTGAAACATTACTACTTCAGAATTCAAAAAATTTACCCACAATGTTAAAGAAATTTCTCACTTTCTTTCTTTCTTTTTTTTTTTTTTAACTAAAACTGTTGCTAATTTGGAATCCAACTTTGATTTCACAAGTTCAAATTATCTCTGTGATTTAAAACTATTTTCTCTGAGAATAGATATTTTATTTATCGTGACATCCAATGTGCTTCAGAATATTTAAAAATGAAGATATTTTAGACATGGATAGACTATTTGATGAATTCATAGATGCAAACAACCTGATTCAGAAACAGCTGTACTGCAAAAAAATGTCTTTATGTTTAAACGGATGGACATTTTTGAACAGCTAGAAACGAATTCATACAAGTCTAAAAACCTGCAGTTGCCAGCAATTAAAAGCCTAGGTAGTCCATGTTCAAACACTTGTTCAGAGGAGATTTAACTAATGTCCTCATATTACACTGACAGTAGAAATCAGTGTAATGTAGGATTTATAAGGGCAAAGCTTTTTTTTTTTTTTTTAATTTATTTATTATTATTATACTTTAAGTTGTAGGGTACATGTGCATAACGTGCAGGTTTGTTACATATGTATACTTGTGCCATGTTGCTGTGCTGCACCCATCAACTCGTCATTTACATCAGGTATAACTCCCAATGCAATCCCTCCCCCTCCCCCCTCCCCATGATAGGCCCCGGTGTGTGATGTTCCCCTTCCTGAGTCCAAGTGATCTCATTGTTCAGTTCCCACCTATGAGTGAGGGCAAAGCTGCAAGTCAGTGAATTTTACTTTTGACCCTATTCAAATTTCCCAATACATCAAGAAAAAGATGGATATCCTAAAGGCTTGACACAGTTCAGGGGAGTGTTTTTGGAAAAGAAAAACAAAGAGTAAAATGTCTTACTATATCATGAGGCAAAAATAAACTTATTGTTATTTTTTGTTAAAGAGGTAATATCTGTTTAATTATTTCCATTGTATGTACGTTCCTTTAAAAAAGACGTGTGTGTGTGTGTGTCTGTGTGTGTGTGTATATATCTTAAGAATATACAAAAATATGAGTTACAAAATTTGATATCCAATATTGCTACTGATATTTTTACATTGATTTTGTATCCTGAAACTTTACTGAAGGTATTTATCAAGCCCAAGTCCCAAGTAGCTTTTAGAGGAATCTTTAGGGTTTTCTAGGTATAAAATTACATCATCAGCAAAGAGATAATTTGACTTCCTCTTTTCCAACTTGGATGCCTTTTATTTTTTTCTCTTACCTGATTGCTCTAGTTAGGACTTTCAGTACTATGTTGAGTAGATGTGGTGAGAGTGAACATCCTTGCTTGTTCCAGATCTTAGGGGAAATGCTTCTAACTTTTGAATATGTTGTTGGCTGTGTGTTTTTCATAGATGGCTCTTGTTATTTTGAAGTATTGTTCCTTCAGTGCCTAGTTTGTTGAAGGTTTTTATCAAAAGGAACGTTAGATTTTATTGAGTGCTTTTTTCTGCACCCATTGAGAGGATCATGTGGTTACTGTTTTTACTTCCGTTTATATGGTGAGTCACATTAATTGATTTGCCTATGTTGAAGCATTCTTGTGTTCCTGGAATAAAACCCACTTGATTGTGATGAATTATCTTTTTGATGTGCTGCTGAATTTGGTTCACTACTATTTTTTTGAGGATCTTTGCATTTATGTTCATCAGGAGTATTGACCTGCAATTTTCTTTTTGTGTTGTGTGTTTGCCTGATTTGGACTTCAGACTGATATTGTATTTGTAGAATGAGTTAGTGAGGAATCCCTCTTAATTGATTTTTTGGAATAGTTTCAGTAATACTGGTACAATCTCTTCTTTGTATGTCTAGTCAAATTCAGCTGTGAATCCATCTCATCCTGGAATTTTTTTGTTCGAAGATTATTCATTACTAATTCAGTTTAGTTACTCATTATGGGCCCGTTTAGGATTTCTGTTTTTTCCTGGTTCAATTCTTGAGAGGTTGTACGTTTCCAGGAATTCATCCTTTTCCTCTAGGTTTCCGAGATTGTGTGCGTAAAGGTGTTTATGGTAGTTTCTGATGGTCTTTTGTATATCTGTGGTATCAGTTGTAATGTCTCTTTTATCATTTCTATTGTACTTATTTGAATCTTTTTATCCTGGTTAATCTAGCTAGTGGTCAATTTTGTTTATCCTTTCAAATAACCAACTTTTCACTTTGTTGATCCTTTGTATCATTTTTTTGGTCTCACTTGTACTTGGTTCTGCTCTGTTCTTTGTTATTTCTTTTTTTCTGCTAGATTTGGATGTGGTTTGTTCTTGTTTTCCTAGTTCCTAGAGGTTCAACGTGATGTTGTTAATTTGAGATCTTGCTATATTTTTGATGTAGGCATTTAGCACTATAAACTTTCTTCTTAGCACTCACTACTTTTGCCGTATCCCAGAGGTTTGGGTACACTGCCTCTGTATTTTTTTGTTTTTGATTTTTTTTTTTAATTTCTGCCTTAATTTTATTATTTATCTAAGAGTAACTCAGGAACAAGTTACTTACTTTCCATATTCTTGTGTAGTTTTGAGCGTTATTCTTGGTATTGATTTTTTATTTTATTCCATTGTAGTTCAAGAAGGTACATGATATGATTTTGATTTTTTGATTTCATTGAAACCATATGCTTTGAATGTTCCCTGTGCAGAAGATAAGGAAGTTATTTCTATGGTTGGTGAGTAGAATGTTCTGTAAATGTCTGTTAGGTCCATTTGGTCTACAGTCCAGTTTAAGTCCAGAGTTTCTTGGTTAATTTTCTGCCTTGATGATCTGTATAATAATGCCAGATCTAGTATATTTACTCCCTCACTATTCTTGCATTGTGATCAATGTGTTTCTTAGGCCTAGCAGTATTTGTTTGGTGAATCTCGGCGCTCTGGTGTTCAGTGCATTTATTTTTATGCCTGCCAACACAACATTAACTCTGCAGCCCATGAATCAAGGAGTAATTTCAATTTTCAATCTTATTATTTAGGACATACATGTTATAAGATTATAGGTGTCATAGAGAGTTATTTCTCTGATGGATCTCAGAAAATTCAATTGAAAACCTTCCGAGAAGGATTTATGATTCTAGAGGCCATAAATAACATCCATGTTTTATGGGAGTAGATCAAAGTATTAACATTAACAAGAATTTGGGAGAAATTAATCCTGAACCCAATAGATGATTTTGAGGGGATAAAGATTTCAGTAGAGGAACCAGCTGCAAAGAAATGGAAAGAGAACTAGAATTAGAAGTAGAGCCCAAAGAGGTGACTGAGTTGCTGCAATCCCATGTGTAAAACTTGAGTGGATGAGTAATTGCTTCTTATGGATAAGCAAAGAAAGTGGTTTCTTGAGATGGAATCTACTTCTGAAGATGCTGTGAACATTGTTAAAATGACAATGAAGGACTTAGAATATTACATCAATGTAATTGATAAAGCAGTGGTAAAATCTGAGAGGATTGACTCCAGTTTTGAAAGGAGTTCTACTGTGGGTAAAATGCTATCAAATGGCATTGCATGTCACATAGATATCTATCTTGAAAGGAAAAGTCAGTTCATGTGGTAAACTTTATTTGCTTATTTTAGGAAATAGTCACAGCCACCCCAGCCTTAAGCAACCACCACCCTGATCACTCAACAACAATGAACACTGAGGCAAGACTCTCCACTAACAAAAAGATTATGACTTGTTGAAGACTCAGATAATTGTTATCATTTTTTTAGCAATAAAGTGTTTTTAATTTAGATTTTTATTTTTTTATTAGACCTAATGCTATTACACATTTACATATCTATAGACTATAGTGTAAATGTAACTTTCATATGCACTGGGAAAACAAAGTATTTGTGTGACTTGGAACCAAACCTATCTCCACGTTATGCCTATAGATAGATAGATATTCATGAATATCTATCTCTCTCTCTATATATATGTGTATATATACACTATATATCTATATATAGATAGCATTTATATCCATATATGCATGTTTATATATAGATATACATGTACATATCTACATATATTCTATATATGTGTCTATAGATATATATATAGTTCTCTATATATTCAAAATAAAAAACTCAAGTTAATATTTTATAGATATATATGGTTGATGGATGTGTGAAAAAAATAGTAAGGAAATGCATACCACAAAAATAATATTACCGTTACCTATATGTGAAAAAAACAGAGTAGTAGGGAAATGAGTACCATAAAAATAATATTAGTTACCTATATTGGCAAAGAGACAGTTCTCATTAATAAAGGACAAATAGAAGTTTCTGGTTTGTAGTGATGTTTTATTTTTTGACATGGTTGTAGATATGTAGAGTTTTTGCACTATAAACCTGCATTTATATATTTATGTAATTTTGTATATATTTTCCACATTTCTGCATATCACATTTCATGTAAAATTTTCGTGACAGAAAAAGAAAGAGTCAAAAGTAGTCCCTTGGAAGCCAAGTAAAGATAGTATTTCATAAAAGGGAGAGAGGTGTAATTATTGATCATCTGTAGGTTATATTATATTGCTGCTATTTATGGAAAACTGTACTTTCTAATAGAAAGCACGGAATTTAACATATATATTTATCTTCCCTGAATGTAGGTAGGTCTCTGCCACAGACAGACCTATCCCTGGAGAAGAAAGAAACAAATTTCCCTCTCTGTGGGCATAGTATTTTAGTAATACAGAGCAAGGGGTTCCATGCTTAACGTATTATTCCAAACTTATTAACCTCTTTCCCAAAGAGAAAGAGTGGGCACTAAGAGAACTGCAGCTCATGGTAGCACATTTTCAGGACAGTAACTTCCTAAAATTAGTTATTAAATCAATAGTCAATGGAAAATATGGCCATCCTCTCAAGAGAAAACAATGTCAGAAGGTCATGGGAACCCTTAAGATTTATTTTTATTTTATTATCCTCTGAGTAAAATCAGATGAGCTATGACTTTTTTTTTTTTTTTTGAGACGGAGTCTCTTTCTGTTGCCCAGGCTGTAGTGCAGTGGAGCAATCTTGGTTCCCTGCACTAGAATTCTCCTGTGTTCAAGAGACTCTCCTGTCTCAGCCTCCCGAGTAGCTGGGACTACAGAGGAGTGCCACTACGCTTGGCCATATATATATATATATAGAGAGAGAGAGAGAGAGAGAATTTTTAGTAGAGACAGGGTTTCACCATGTTGGCCAGGCTGGCCTCGAACTCCTGACCTCAGGTGATCTGCCCACCTTGGTCTCCAAAAGTGCTGGGATTACAGGCGTGAGCCACCATGCCAGGCCCAGATGAGCTGTTACTTTGTCAAGGCATAGATTTAAAAACATGAAATATTTTAATATTTTTTCTGATTTTTGTTTAGAAATTAATTGTAAATAATGTGTTTCTTAATTAATTTTAGGTCTTATTATTATTAGCATTCCTAATCTACCCCATATACAAATCTGTTAAGCAAATGGTTACACATTTAACTGTATTATTTTTTATTCAATAGTATTTATTGAACTGCTAATATAGCTCAAGAATTACTCTAAGTATTGATATAAATACCACCAGCTTTTTCTTCTCAAGTCAACATTACCTTACTATAAATTATACCAGCGCCCTTTTGCTAACACATTACTGCTTTAGGTTTTGTGATTCATAAAACATATGTGAAAAAAAATCAATGTGATTCTAAAAGGTGAACAATGCCTCTCAATCTAAGCTACCATCACCACATGAAACCCATCCTTAAAGCACAAGATTAAAATATCATGAAACTAGTAAGTCTTATTTTATTTTTTTCTCGGGACACAATGAAAATAATAGAAAGGATTGAAAAGCCATGATTTCTTTTGATAAGTTACTGCTTTTCAAATTAGGTTCATTCTCCTCTGATAGTCTAAAATGAGGTGATTATTTTTACTGTTATTTTAAATTGTTTTAATAGAAATGTTCCCCACTATATCTCGAGAGATGAATCAGTATTTTAAAATATGAATAACTCTTGTTACATAATATTTAATGCTTTACATGCTAGCCAAGCATCAGATTGCCATTTTCTGAATCCTATCTTATGAATATTATTTAAACTTTATATTTGGACATCATAACAGTTAACGTAACAACACCTATGTAGTAATAAAACTTAAATAAATCAGTGTATTAAGATTTGTTAACTTTCCCACAGTTGAGTAAAAACACACTATTTACTATAAAGGACCAATAACTCTAAATATTTTGAATAGATTTTTTTAAATGACTTTACTTAATAACAGAATCTAGAGCTGCTCTAGATTTCTGAGCCAATATTTGAGTTCCATATTCCTACATTTTTATTTCATTACTCTAAGACTGAAATCTGCATATTTAATAAACATCACAGGTGATTCAGTTGCAGGTGTCATTTGGAACACAACAGGAATGCAATCTTAATTATAATTTCCTTTCTATTCAACAATTTTACATAGAAAATGATTGGTGCAGACACAATGGAGGGGATGGATTTGATGTGAGATATATCTTATAAAAATAGTTGCTTTATAAAGAAAGGAATCACAATAGTATATGTTATAGAAAATCTTGATTTCATCTTTCTCAACATCCACCTCAATTTATAACAAACTTTTCTAATCTTGCCAAAAAATTATTTGCTCACAAATTACCAATCAATTAGCTTATCCTGAACCTCACCTGCGGTGATTATCTATGGAAAACTTCTAAGGTTATCTTTTTAAAGTTTTGTCACCTGAGAAAATAATGTGTTCTTTGACATAAATATTGATCTATGCCAGATATTAGGCATACTGAAAACAAGTAGGTATAGATGCAGAGAAAATATGGAATTATTTGTCTGTGGTAAAGCAAAATATCACACAAATGTTTACTCAATAACAGGAAAAAGCTGTTAAGCCTATTAGAAAAAAGTTCCAATTATGTTCACATCTATAAATCAAAATAATCATAACTGGTGATTTGATCCTAATTTCATTTACATGTGTCAATATGGAAGTTCAAATTCTGAACATGTACTACAGATTCATTAAAAAATCCATGTTCATGAAGCCTCTTATCATTGTAGACTCCCTTCCATTTATATTGACACATGCTTCCACCTGAATCTATAGGCATATTGAATGATCCACCAGCTTACAGTGCCACATACCTACAGAACTAAGTTACACTATTAAGATACTCATAGAAATGACCATATTTATAAGTAAATATGCAAGCATATTTTGAAAACCAATCTATGAAAGTCTAAATAGAAAAGAATAATAAATGTACGTTAAATTATAGTTATGTAATTTAACAACAATTTAGAGAAAGATTATATAAAACAATGAATACACTGTTCGACAGCAGTGGTTCTCAATTTTAACTTGACTCTGAGTCACCTGTAGGGCCTGTTAAAACCGGATTCTTCATCTCACCCTCAGAGTTTCTGTATCTTTAGTTCAGGTTTGGGGCTCAAAAACTTGCATTTCTAAAAAGTTCCTAGATAAGGTTGAAGCTGCTAGTTCAATAACTGCATTTTGAATACCACTGCTTTAAAAAATTCAAACTGTGATTCTATTTTTTAAATGTTGCTTTGCATGCAACTGTATATAGAACATTAGCCACGAAAAAAAAAAATAACTTACAGATAATCCTGAATAGTATTCCATATTCTAACTTTCATTTTAGATATTTGGAAACTGAGACACAAGGTTATTAAGTGAATCATTGAGCACATAACTCAAGGCATTTTACACTGAAAATGAATTGTTGGATGTATGAGAAGATTCATGGCTATGTGGGTTGAAAAGCAGAACAATTTGTAGTAGATAAGAGAAATATCTTGGGAGACAAGAAAAGAGTCAGTGGGCTACTGTAACTACATAATACCAGTAAATAGATTCTAAATTAACAATAAAAATATTATTTGAAGCTGACTTTTAAGTTTCAGCTTCTACATGTAACAAGATTGAAAACATCAACCGCATCCTTACAGAAAGACAAAAGCTGAGCGAACGAAAAATCAAAGACGTTTTCTTACTCACTGGAGAATTGAGGACTCTGGACAAGCCACCACCCTGGGATCTATAGAGACAAGAGAATATATAAAATCACAGTCAAAATCGGCTTATTTGGACCAGAATCCACTGGAGTCCTATACTAACTGGAACACTTACATGATTCTTTTCATGAATTCTGAGGATTGTAAACTCGTATGAGAGTAAGACATTTCTGGGAACCACAGTCTTTGAATACATCTACTTTCATGAGTTCACTTTCAGGAAACCCATCAGGTTCTTAAACCAAGTAAAATCAGAAGCAGAGGAATGAAAACAGTAACCACAATGAAATAAACCTGTATACTCTCGATAACAAAGGCTTGCCCTCTAATGTAAACACTATAAGAGCCTTATTGGACATAGGCTGAAGGACAATAATTCTGCTTATCACAATGACAACATCAATTCCTGGGGAGCATATGGAGCACTGAAAACTCTTATTTATTGTAGGAATATAAAATGGCCTAACCACTGTGGAAGACAGTTTGGTAGTTTATTCAAATGTAAACCAAGTTTTACCATATAGTCTTGCAATCGTGTTCCTAGGCATTTACTTAAATCATTTGAAAACTATGTCTACACAGAATATATACAAGAGTGTTTGTAGAAGCTTTATTCTACCAAAAATTAAAAGCACAAGATGCCCTTTAATAGGAGAATTAAGAAATAAAGTATGGTGCATTCATGCAAGAGAATAATTTTCAGCAATAAAAATATGAATTATTAAGCCATTAAGATACATAGGAAATTCAAAGTTCATATTTCTAAGTTTAAAAAGCCAGTCTGAAAGCCTGCCTACTGCATATTTCCAATTATATGACATTTGCATTCTGGAAAAGGCAAAACTATAGAGACAATAAAAATTGGCTTAACTTCCCTATAACATCACCTTGGAGCTTAGGATATCAACATGAATTTTGAAGGGACACGAATATCCAGACCATGGCATTCTGTAAGTCTGAAACTGTTTAAAAATAAAATATATTAAAAATGTCTTAAGCCTTTAGGAAATGGTTACATTTCATAAATATATTTTTTATCTGAAAATCTTATTACTCATGTCAAGGTTAAATTGAAATCAGAATCTCACCATTTCCCTAAATACCTGCCACAAATGATTGTAAAACCTACACCCAGATTCTGTAATGCATCTTTAAATTCTCCTGTATTCAGGAATGAATGGTTAATGGCTTTGCTTTGTGTGTCTCGGTGTTTTTTAATCCTTTTTTCTTTCATCCTAGTCCTCTAACCCTTTTAGAAGCTAAATTTTGTCATTTTAATATGATGGTAATTGCTATATGCTACTCTATTCAGCATCAGACAGGATTGCCTCAGGGAAAAAAAAGAGATAAGTGCCCTGTTGAGTTTAAATAGATTTGTTCTGCAGATATGCCAAACTACATTTTATTTTTAAATCTCTATAAAACGAATCTGAATCTATTTCAATTGTTGCATTTTATTGATGGTAAGACTTTTGAATGAGACTTTTTTCTGTTCTACATTTTAAAAAAATGAGAAAAAACAACCTTTTGGTATCAACTACACACATTTTGTGTCTAATTTTACTGGAAAGTTTATTTAACTAAGCATTTGTGCAATCATTTTCCTGAATTAAATGGCGATATCCAAATAAAAAACATTTGTATGGTGACCAGTAGCAATTTCTTCTCTAAAGAAAGATGGTCACAAATTTAAAAGATAAGTATATGTGTTGCAATCATTCAAGCTGTATACTATGCTAGACTAATTACATTAACAGAACATATATTTTAATATATTTAATAATTGAAAATAGTAGAAACAAATGAAATCAATAGAATATACTCTCTTTTAAAAAAAAGTTGGTTAAGATTGAAACCAAAGGCTTTTAATCTTAATTATAAGTCAATTTCACCTAATAAAACCTTAATAAAAATAAACAGGAGAAACTAGTTATTGGATTATACTTTTCGTAAAATCTATTTTCTTCCAATGTTATTTTATTTTTTTAAATTTTATTATATTTTATTTTATTCAATAGTTTTTGGGGAACAGGTGGGTTTTGGTTACATGGGTAAGTTCTTTAGTGGTGATTTCTGAGATTTTGGTGCGCTTGTCACCAAAGTAGTATGTACTGTACCCAATGTGCAGTCTTTTATCCCTTACTCCACTCCCACACTTCTCCCATAGTCCCCAAAGACTATTATATTTTTCTTATGCCTTTGCCGTATCATAACTTAGCTCCCATGTATAAGTGAGAACATACAATGTTTGATTTTCCATTCCTGAGTTACTTCACTTAGAAAAATAGTGTCTAACTCCATCCAGGTTGCTGCAAATAACGTTGCTCGTTCCTTTTCATGTCTGAATAGTACTCCATGGTGTGTGTGTGTGTGTGTGTGTGTGTGTGTGTGTATCACATTTTCTTTGTCCACTTGTTGGTTGATGGGCGTTTAGACTGGTTTCATATTTTTGCAACTGCAAATTGTGCTGCTATAAATATGCAGGTTTTCATATAATGACTTACGTTTCTTTTTTCTTTTCTTTTTTTTTTTTTATAAAGAAAAGAATTTTAATTGACTCACAGTTCCACATGGCTGGGGAGGCCTCAGAAAACTTACAGTCATGACAGAAGGCAGCGGGGAAGCAGACACGTCCTACATGGCTAGAGCAGGAGGAAGAGTGAAGGGAGAGGTGCACACATTTTTAAACCAGATCTCATGAGAACTCACTATTATGAGAACAGCAAGGGGGAAACCTGCCCCCATGAGCCAGTCACCTCCCCACAGACCCCTCCTCTAACACTGGGGATTACAGTTTGACATGAGATTTGGGTAGGGACACAAATCCAAACCATATCAACTTCCTATGGTTTTAAATGTTTGTTTCAATTCAAATGAATAGTATTTCTCAAGAAGAAATGACATTAACGTATTTCAAGGGTTACTAGCATTAGTCCTGACAATGATTTCCTTCCTTACTGAGACAATGATCTCTAATAAACAAAAATAGAAGTATTAAGTTATGTGTGTTAATTAGTAGGCATATGTCACTGTATATAGACTGGTCAATTGTTACTGTCACACTGTTCTTTAATACAGATGCCTCTGGTACCTTGCTTGACTCTGTCATTAGGAATGTCAAATTGTACAAAAGTATATACCTTGACATTATTCTTTCACTTTTCCTAGACTTTCTTATTTTAGATCATAGCTGGCCATTTGGTGACTTCTTGTAGTATTGCCTACTAGCTTTATCTACGGGTTTATATCAGGCAGACCGGAGCTCTCTCCCTAGAGCTGTCACATATATTGCGTCCTTGGGTAAGTGTATTAGTCCATTTTTATACTGCTATAAATAACTGCCTGAGACTGGGTAATTTGTAAAAGAAAGACTTTTAGCTGACTCACAGTTCAGCAGGGCTGGGGTATTTTTGCCATATTTTTAAATGGTGCATTTATTTACTTCTTATGGATTAACGGAACTGAAGAAAGTGGTAGGGCCTCGGAGCTGTGGTAGTGAGCCTCTGGAAGAAAGACGTATGTGTCCTCCATGAATAAATATGCAACTCACAAAAAAAAAAAAAAAAAAAAAGAAAATTTTTTAAAATGCAGCTGAGTGGCACATTGGGAAGAGAAAAGTGAAATAAGGTACATCTTTCAGTTCCAAGGTTTCCAGATATCATAATAATTTCTTTTTATGTCATATAAATTCCCACATATATCTTCCCCTCCTTGTAAACAAATTTCCTTTTTTTTAAGCTTTTCTTGTAACAAATCTGTTTATCTCCCTTGCCTTGCCACTTCTGTTTTGTGTTTTACATGCTATCTCCAGTTCAAAGATTCCTTTAGTATATTTTCCCTGTGTTCATCCTGTTCACTTACTTGTATTGAATAAAAAGGCTCAGGATAATAGATTAGCCATTTCTATCATGCAATGCATCCCCCTTTATCTGGAGAATTAAAACATTGTTGTTCCATATCAGTTTCTTATTTACATCTTTTGAAAAAGCAATGAATGATTTCTGCACAAATTAGATGTAGGTTAAATTTTAATATGGCACTTGGCATTATTTCAATTCATAAGAAATTAATTCCTTTACTGCAAACCTCAGAATTTGTTCCATGTTTGATCATGTTCACTTATGCTGTAATAGACATATTTATGATGACCTTTTAAATTATAATGATAATGAAATAGTTACAATTGGGTACTTAAAATGTGGCAAGGTTTGTGCTAAGTGTTTTAATAGCATTACCTAAAAAAATCCTTAAAATAACAACTTAAAGTAAACACTATTGTTATTTTCTTCTTGTGGGTAAAGAATGTAAGTCTAGATAGGATAGGTAGTTTACTGATATGGTCAGGCTTTGTGTCCCCACCCAAATCTCATCTTGAATTGTAATCCTCATAATCCCCACAATCCCCACGTGTCAAGGGAGAGACCAGGTGGAGGTAATTGAATCATGAGGGTAGTTTCCCTCATGCTGTTCTTGTGATAGTGAGTGAGTTCTCAGGAGATCTGATGGTTTTATTTTCCCTTTGTTCAGCACTTATCCTTCCTGCCACCCTGTGAAGAAGGTGCCTTGCTTCCCCTTCTCCTTCTGCCATGATTTTAAGTTTTCTGAGGCCTCCCCAGCCCTGCTGAACTGTGAGTCAGCTAAACGTCTTTCTTTTACTTTTCTTTGAGTAGATAGATACCCAGTAGTAGGACTACTGGGTCAAATGGTAGATTTACTTTTAGTTCTTTAAGAAATCTCCATACTGTTTTCCATAGTAGTTGAACTAGTTTACATTCCCACCAGCAGTGTAAAAGTGTTCTCTTTTCACCACATCCACATCAACATCTGTGATTTTATTTTTCAACTGTGGTCATTCTTGCAGGAGTAAAGTGGTATCTCATTGTGGTTTTAATTGGCATTTCCCTGATAATGGGTGATGGGCATATTTTAATATATTTATTAATATAATTAATATATTTCTATTTGTTTATATTTTTATTGTATTTGTTTTATGTCTTCTTCTCAAAATTGTGTATTTATGTCCTTTGGCTATTTTTTGATGAAATTATTTGTTTTTTCCTTGCTGATTGAGTTCCGTGTAAATTCTGGATATTAGTTCTTTGTCAGATGCATAGTTTGTGAATATTTTCTCTCATTCTGTGGGTTGTGTTTACTGTGCTGATCATTTATTTTGCTGTGCAGAAGCATTTTATTTTCATTAGGTACTACCTGTTTGTTTTTGTTTTTGTTTCATTTGCTTTTGGATTCGTGGTTATGAAGTCTTTGCCTCAGCCAATGTATAGAAGAGTTTTTCCAGTGTTAACTTCTAGAATTTTTTTATAGCTTTAAGTCTTAGATTTAAGTATTTGATCCATCTTTAGTTGATTTTTATATAAGGTGAGAGATGAGGATCTAGCCTTATTCTTCTACATGTGGCTTGCCAGGTATCCCAGCACCATTTGTTGAATAGAGTGTCCTTTCTCCTCTTTATTTTTATATTTATTTATTTATTTATTTATTTGATTTGATTTGATTTGATTTGTCAAAGATCAATTGGCTGTAAGAATTTGGCTTTATTTCTGCGTTCTCTATTCTGTTCTGTTCATCTATGTGCCTATTTTTACACCAGTGCCATGCTGTTTTGGTACTCCAGATTTGTACTTTTTGCTTAGTCTTGCTTTGGCTATAGGGGCTCTGTTTTAGATCCATGTGAATTTTAGGATTTTTTTTTACTACTTCTGTGAAGAAAGATGATGGTATTTTGATGAGAATTTGTTGTTTGCTTTTGGCAATATGGTAATTTTCACAATATTGATTCTACACATTCATGAGCATTGTATGTATTCGCATTTGTCTGTGTCATCTATGATTTCTTTCAGCAAGATTTTAGTTTTCCTTATAGAGATGTTTCATCTGCTTGGTTAGGAGTATTCCTAAGTATTTTATTTTATTTTATTTTATTTTATTTCATTTCATTTCATTTCATTTCATTTTATTCACAGCTGCTGTAAAGGGATTAAGTTCTTATTTTGACACTCAATGTGGTTGCTGGTGGTGTAGAGAAGTGCCACTGATCTGTATACATTGATTTGAATCTTTTCCAAATTCATTTGTCAGTTCTATAAGCTTTTTGGTTGACTCTAGGGTTTTCTAGGTATACGATCATATCATCATTGAATAGCCACAGCTTGATTTCCTTTTTACCGATTCAGATGCCCTTTATTTCTTTCTCTCATCTGATTACTCTGGCTAGGACTTCTAGTAATATGTTGAATAGAAGTGGTAAAAGTTGGAATCCTTGTCTTGCTCCATTTATCAGAGGGAATATTTTCAGTTTTTCCCTTTTCAGTATAATGTTGGCAGTGGATTTGTCATGTGTGACTTTTATTACTTTGAGGTATGTCCCTTTATGACAATTTTGCTGAGGGTTTTTATTATACAGGGATGTGGATTTTGTCAAAAGTGTTTCTACATACACATATCCAAATAATCATCTGATTTTTGTTTTTAATTCTGATTATATGATATATCACATTTACTGACTTGCGTATGTTAAACCATTCCTGCATCCCTGGTATGAAACCCACTTGATTATGTTGTATTATATTTTTGACATGTTGTTGTATTCCATTAGCTAGTATTTTGTTGAGGATTTTTGTATCTATGTTCATCAGGGATGTTGGTCTGTAGCTTTTTGTTGTTGTTGTTATGTCATTTCCCTGGTTTTGGTATTAGAATTGGCTTCACAGAATTATTTAGGGACGATTCTCTCCTTCTCTATCTTTTGGAATAGTTGCAGCACGATTGGTACCAATTCTTCTTTGAATGTCTGTTAGAATTCAGCTCTGAATTTATCTGGTCCTGGAGTTCTTTTTTTTGGCAAATTTTTTTTAATTATGGTTTCGATCTTAGCACTTGTTATTAGTCTGTGCAGAGTTTACAATTCTTTTTTGTTTATTCTAGGAGGGTTTTATACTTCTAGGAATTTATCTTGCTCTTCTAGATTTTCTAATTTGTGTGTGTAAAGGTGTTCATAGTAACCCTGAATGATCTTTTATATTTCTGTAGTATTGGTTTTAGTATCTCATTTCTAACTAAGCTTATTTGGATCTTCTCTCTTCTTTTCTTGGTTATTCTCACTTGTGGTCTAGCAATTTTGCTTATCTTTCAAAGAAATAGATTTTTGTTTAATTTATATTTTGTATTTTTGTTTGTTTCAATTTCATTTAGTTCTGCTCTGATCTTCGATATTTCTTTTCTTCTGCTGGATTTGGGTTTGGTTTGTTCTTGTTTCTCTAGTTCCTTGAGGTGTGACTCTAGGTTGTCTATTCGTGCTCTGTCAGACTTTTTGATGTAGGCATTTAATGATATAAACTTTCCTCTTAGCACTTGCTTTTGCTGAATTTTATAGGTTTTGATAAGTTGTGTCACTGCTATTGTTAAGTGCAAAGAACTTTTAAATTTCCATCTTGATTTCATTGTTGAATCAAACATCATTCAAGAGCAGAGTATTTTATTTTCCTGAATTTGTATAGTTTTGAGGGCTCCTTCTGGAGTTAATTTCTAGTTTCACTGCATTGTCTTCTGAGAAGATACTTAATCTGATTTTGATTTTCTGAAATTTATTGAGACTTGTTTTGTGGCCTATAATATGGTTTATCTCGGAGAAGGTTCCATGTGCTGCTGAGAAGAATGTATATTCTGCAGTCATTGGGTAGAATGTTCTGTAAATATTTGCTGAGTCAATTTTTTTCTGTAGTTTAAATCTGTTATTTTTTGTTGTCTTTCTGTCTTGATGACCTCTCTAGTGCTGTCAGTGGAGTACTGAAATCCCCCACTATTATTGTGTTGCCATCTATCTCATTTCTTAGGTCTAGTAGTAATTATTTTATAAATTTGGGGCCTCCAGTATTAGATGCATATATATGTAGGATTGTGGTATTTTCCTGTTGGACTAGTCCTTTTATCATTATGTAATGTACCACTTTGTCTTTTTTAATGGTTGTTGCTTTAAAGTCTGTTTTGTCTGACATAAGAATACCTACTCCGGCTTGCTCTTGGTGTCTATTTGCATGGAATATATTTTTCCATCCCTTTACCTTAAGTTTATGTGAGTTCTGAAGTGTTAGGTGAGTCTCTTGAAGACAGCAGATACTTGGTTGGTGAATTCTTATACATTCTCCTATTCTTTGTCTTTTAACTGAAGCATTTATGACTTTACATTCAATGTTAGCAGTGAGATGTGAAGTACAATTCTATTGATCATGCTAGTTGTTGCCTAAATACTTTGTGGGGCTTTTTTTTTTTTTCATTGTGTTATCATTTTATATATCCTGTGAGATTTATGCTTTAAGGAGGTTCTATTTTGGTGCATTTAGAACTCCTGTCAGTAATTCTTACAGTGCTGGCTTGGTAGTGACAAACTCTCTCAGCATTTGTTTCTCTGAAAAAGATCGTATTTTTACTTCTTTTATGAAACTTAGTTTTGCTGGATACAAAAATACTGACTGAATATTGCTTTCTCAAAGGAGGCTAAAACTAGGCACCCAATCCCTTCTGGGGATTCTGCTGAGAAATCTGCTATTAATCAGATAGGTTTTCCTGTATAGGTTACATGATGCTTTTGCTTCACAGCTCTTAAGATTCTTTCCTTCATCTTGACTTTAGATTAGCCTGATGACCATGTGCCTAGGTGATGATCTTTTTGTGATGAATTTCCCAGGTATTCTTTGAACATCTTTTATTTGGATGTCTAGATCTCTAGCAAGGCTGGGGAAGTGTTCCTTGATTATTTCCTTAAATATGTTTTATAGACTTTTAGATTTATATTCTTTTTCAGTATTCTCAATTTTTATTTGTTCTGGTCTCTTGTTTAAACTTTCCATGCATTTTGCATTTCTCTAAGTGTGTCTTCCATTTGCAGAAGTTGTGATTGTTTTTTCTTCATAACATCTATTTCTCTGGAGAATTTTTCATCCATATCCTCTATTTTTTAAAATTTCTCAAGTTGTTTTTACCTTTCTCTGATATCTCTTTGAGTAGTTTAATAGTCTACCTTCTGATTTCTTTATCTGATAATTCAGATATTTCTTTTTCGTTTGGATCTATTGCTAGGAAGACAGTGTGATGTTTTGGGAGTGTCATAGAATCTTGTTTTGTCGTAACCAGAATTACTTCTCTGGTTCCTTCCCATTTGGGTAGACTGTTTCTTCAAATTGTTCTTTAATATAGTTTTAATTGAACTGTTTTTCTCCACTCTTAAGGACCAGACTAATGTTTAGCTTTGCCTAATTTGGTTCTTGGTATTTGTAGGGGTGAAGATTCTGTATGAATTTCTTAGTCATAGAATGTCTTTGTGTGCTGGCTTCCCTTAAGCTGGTTGTGGTCGTTATATTCTTGGTATGCAAACTACTTCACTTCTCCTATTGTGTTGGAATAGCAGGAATCTCTTGAATCTTATTTCTTTCTCTTGTGGTGTACATTTTATTTGTTTATTTAATTTTTTCCAGTGTTTTGTTTACTTAATTGAAGATTCAGGGGTCAGCACAATTGGGGTGATAGCCCTGGATAGGCACTGGTTGTGGCTAAGGCAGGCAGATAGATGTAATAACCAACAGTGGGCTGAGGTCCCAGCCTTGATGAGGATGGCTGGGGGAGATCTCAGTTAGATGTGCTGAGGTTTTATCAGTGTGATGAGTGGGAACTATCTCAACTCCCCTGCCAGGTCAGCAGGAAATTTGTTCACCTCTCAGCCTCACTCTCGTAGCATGTCAGCTATTCAGATCAGATAGGCATCTCTTTTCATCTATAGTGAGAGAGGAGAGAAGGAGACCCCTATATTGTTGTATAATGTTTCAAGAAGAAACAAGGAAACGAAACCAAAGGCAGGCAGCCCGACGCCAGGCATCAGACCTAAAAACCAGGCCTGGGCCTGCCTGACCTCAGCCTGATAGTTAAAATTCAACCCATGACGTAGCAACCGATGTTATCCATAGATTCCAGACATTGTATGGAAGGACATTGTGAAACTTCCCGTTCTGCTCTGTTTCACTCTGATTACCTGTGCATGCAGCCCTGTCACATACCCCCCTAGATTGCTCAATCAATCATGACTCTTACATGCAAAACTTTTAGCGTTATGAGCCCTTAAAAGGGATAGAAATTATGCACTCGGATTTTTAAGATGCTAGTCTGCCGATGCTTCCAGCTGATTAAAGCCACTTCCTTCACTATCTCGGTGTCTGTGGGGTTTTGTCCACGGCTCGTCCTGCTACAACAGGAATGTCGGTGCTCCAAGTAGGGAAGAATTATGACTCTGCCTCTCGTGCAGGCCTGAATCTGGGATGTGCTCCTCCTGTGGAACTGCTCTCACCCTGGATTTTTCCAGAAAGACTGTAACTGCTCTCACGCTGGATTGTGCCTTCATGCTGCATTGCTTTGGGGGAAGCCACACCTGTGTCTGCAGTGTAGTACCAGAGGGGAACAAGGACCCCTTCTCCAAAACCCTTAATGTTCACAGAGGCTGCCTGTGTGCTAGGGTGTAGGTACAGACTTCGCCTACTGCACCCAGCGCTGCAGTTGTGTCTCTGCTATAATAAACCACGCACCAATGGAAAGTTCTGGAACTCAAGGCCTGCTGTTCAGATTCTTTTGTTGTATAGGGTAATCCCTTGATGTAGTGCTCTTCCTCTTCACCTAGGGATGGGCTTCTTGACAACTGCACTGTAGTGATTATTATTGCTTTTCTCAGGACAGTCACCTAGCAGAGCTACCAGCTCTGGACTGATTCTGCGGAATGTCTGCAAATAGTCTTGTAATGTGATCTGTCTTCAGGTGTCCCAGCCATGTGGGGAGCGAGGGTGTGGTTTTTATGTCAAGGGAGTTATGTTCCAGAGGGGACTATGGCTGCCTCTGCTGTGGCATACAGTTTGCTAGGGAAATGGGGGGATAGCCAGTAGTGAAAGGCCTCAGCCAGCTCCCACACTGTTGGCAAGTCTGGTCTCACTCCCCTAGTCCCCCGCCAACAACGGTTTAGATCTCGCCAGCCTGAGTGTGGAACTCAAAACTGCCACAGGCTATAAGCTTCCACATTGTGCAAGAATGCTCAGCTTTTAGGCCTCACTCCTCCCTGAATGTCCATAATATCAACCACAGTTCTTGCACTGATACCTGCAGCAATTCCTGTTCACCCCTCGGATTCTACTCGAAAAACTTCATGCCCGTTCAAAATTATTACAAATTTCAGCTGGAAGCTTCTTACACCCTGTGACCCCTCCCTAAGTCCGCTGGGTGCCTTCCTGGAGGGCCTCTGTGGGTGTAGTCAGAGATGGCTTCCCTGGGCTCAAGCTGGAGAATGGAAGTGCCTATAAGGCTCTTCCTGATGCTATTTCCACTTTTATATTTCATGCAGGTCTCTAAATCCATTCCAGCTCTAGGTAAGGTTAAATCCTTCTCCTGTAATCTGGATTTTCAGATTCCCCAGTGTGAGTGTGTGTTCAGAGGCAGGTTTTAACTCCCTCTCACACTTTCCGAGCGCATAGTTTTTGCCTGTCTCACGGAATTTGCAGTGGTGTGCTGTTTCTTTCAAATAATCTGTGAATTCTTTCAGTTTTTCTGGTATGCTCCTGTGATGATTCTTGGAACAAAAGTTCATGGTGTGAATCTCCACACATTGTTCTGTCCATCCATGTGGGAGCTGCACATTAACCCTGTTATCTGTCATCTACCCTCACATCTTTTTCTAATTTTAAAGCAATTTATGTTTATCGTGGACAATATAAAAAATATTTATTGATATAATTTTTAAAAGTATCATTACCCATATACAAACATTATTTTAATTTTAAGATACAGCATCTCAATATATTTACAAAAATGTACACACATCTATTTTATACATGGCCATATGTATGTTACTATTTACACACAATTTTTCTTTACCTAAGTGGACATTTTTCTATGTCAATAATTTTGTAAATGAATGAATTAATAAACAAAAAAGTAAATGAGAAGACTCATGATTCTGAACTTTTATACCTTTCAGAATTATAGGTAACTATTGACCTGGCGACAAGGAAATTTAACCACTGTCATTAACTGCATCTATTGGTATAATCAGAAATTTTAAACTTTTTAAAACCTCAGATTAGTGTAAAATGAGGGTGTTGGACATATAATCTTGAGGTATGGAAAGAACGGAGTTGACCAATAAAGATTCATGGTGACAAGTAATAGAAGGCAATTCTGCTATAATAAGCAGAAACTTAATTCAAAGGCTATCATTAAGCTCTGAGAATTCATGGCAATATTGGAGAATCAGTCTAAGAATATGGGCAGAGCTAAGGAAACCTGGGTAGAAAATTTGTACCTATAATGATTGTACTGGTCTGTTCTCACACTGCTATAAAGCACTACCTGAGACTGAGTAATTTATAAAGAAAAGTGGTTTATTTGACTCACAGTTCTGCAGGGTGTACAGGAAGCATGGCTGGGAGGCCTCAGGAAACTTACAGACATGGCAAAAGGCAAAGGGGAAGCTAGCATGTCATACTATTGCAGGGCAGAAGAGAGAGAGAGAGAGAGAGAGAGTGAGAGAGAGAGAGAGAGAAGAGGGAAGTGCTACACACTTTCAAACAACCAGATCACATGAGAACTGTTATCACGAGAAGAGCAAGGGGGAAGTTCGCCCCCACGATTGAATCACCTCACACCAGACCCTTCCTTCAACATGCGGGGATGACAATTTGACATGCGATTTAGGTGGGAACACAGAATCAAACCGTATCAATGATGCAACTGAAACGTGTGTTTAGAATTCCATTCTAACCTCTATTGCTATCACTGGATTCTTGCTGCCTCTGAACTCTCCCAGTGCTGTCACTATGAATGATCTCCCCACTTTGATGAAGTCTTTTTGTTAGCTTAGTGGAAATTCAGGTCCTGGGAGAGAGCATCTAATGGGCTAAGTGACTATGTCCACTTTTAAGAGCTAGGGAAGCAAAGTGTTGTACATTCATGCAATGTAATACCACTGAAATATCAAAAAAAAAGAGAAAATAATAAAAAGATTTCAATAAACAGTATTATATATAAATTCAACCCAGAAAAAAATACTTAAAACAAAAGCTGTAAATTAAAACCCTAGAGTAGCTAAAGGTTGTTATTAAGATGATTTCATTTCTTGAATAATTATACTTTTCTTCATCAGAGATGCACTTTTATGATTTCTATGTCTTACGTCCTTTCTTCATGCATATATGCTTCCTTATCCAGACAGCTAATATTTTTATAGAATGGTACATTTTGTTTCTTTATCTTAGGAGAAATGTGATTCTTTGTCCTCAACATCACAGAGAAATTTTGTATAATGTATTCCAGATTTGTCAATAATTGACATGTAACCTTGCACGTTAACATTTCTGTATTTCAGCTTTTTTGTCTATAAAATTGATAACATATCTCTTTCTAGATTTATTGTAATGTTGCAATAAATCCTTATATGTAAAGTACTTACAATAGTACCTTGCACATAGTAAACATTGTGAAATGTTAGCCGTTGTCATGATAATCACGATTATTCTTATTATTACAAAAAAACTCCCATGAGGCCGGGTGAGGTGGCTCTTGCCTGTAATCCCAGCACTTTGGGAGGCTGAGGCAGGCAAATCACAAGGTCAGGAGTTTGAGATCAGCCTGACCAACATGGTGAAATCCCGTCTGTACTGAAAATACAAAAATTAGCCTGGCATGGTGGCGGGTGCCTGTAATCCTAGCTACTCAGGAGGCTGAGGCAGGAGAATCGCTTGAACCCAGGAGGTGGAGGTTTCAGTGAGCTGAGATCGTGCCACTGCACTCCAGCCTGGGTGACAGAGCGAGACTCTGTCTCAAAAAAAAATAAAAAACAAAAAACAAAACAAAATAAAAAACAGAAAACAAAAACAAAAACAAAACCTCCCATGAATGTTTGTATTTTATAAGAGAATCTCATGGAAGAAAATTCACAAGATTAAGTGGGAAACATCTAGATTTGAAAATGGCATTTTTTTGGCATTGACTTGAAACAGAATGCCAATTCATATCCTCTATTCTATCTATTCATGAAGCTTGGCCTATATAAACTAAACGTATTCTTTATTGTCTATGCAGTGGACAGGATAAAATAAAGTAATATTTATAGCCTGAATTGCTAAATTCAACTCTAATTATTTACTGCTTTTGTCAGCTTATCTCAAATAATATTTTAAAAATTAGTATGCTACACTTCTTTCCCATCATGTGTATTCAGGAGCCATAGGGAGGTTGCAAGATGTAAGCCAAAAGATCTGTTATCTAATACTTAAATTATTTTTTTATCCCATTCTTTCTATTAATATTCTTGGATAGCTAACACAGATAAAAAACACTTTTTAAAAATCATAAGGCACATTTCCAAAATTTGATGGACTACTATATGAAATAATATTTTTAACAATTGAGTTACCTGATAGCATCAGAAGTTTTCAATTTGGTTTATATTCAAAATGTGATTTTTTTTTAGTATAAAACATATATTTTTGGGGATAAGTCAAAATTCACCCGTTTTAAACTTAATATTTGAATCACAGAAATCTAAAGCAGCACTTTTCTTATATACTATATTAAACTTAATTAAATTAAGTTTGATTACATTTTGCATGATAAATGAATAGATGTTGCCTTTTTTTAAAAAAATAAAATAAATATAGATAAAATGTGCCAAAAATACCAAACTTTGTCATTTGGTAAATTCAGTAACCACTATGAAGAAGTTCAAATATTAACTTTTACAAACCACATTTAATAGAAAAATATTAGTAACAAGATTTTAATTTTTTGCAACTATTTTCAGAAATTTTATTGTATGAATAACCCAGGGTTCAGATCTTGAAAAGTAAACATTAGACTTCATAGTTAATATTTCACAGTCGATGCAATGTCAAATATAATAATCATAAATTTTTGTCCACAGCATTATCAACTTGGTTTCTCATTTTGCATCAGAGAAAATATATTCCTTTTTTATACCAATAGTTGAAAGGAAAACAATTGCATAGAATTACGAAGAGAAACTATAACGGGTAGGTTTTGAGGCAAGAAGTAAAGAATTTTCTTTGTATCAATTAATACAAGGGTATGCATGTTTTGAGAATATACTTTGTTTCACACATTATGATGACATCATTGACTCATAGTCACTTTTGATTAGTAAGAAAAAGACAGGGTTATGATTTTGATGTGTTTGGTGATCAAACATAGAAAATGACAAGTAATTTATAAGTTATGGGATTTCCTCTGTTGGGAAGCAGAGGTGTTTTAAAACCAGATATTGCATATCAATATATGAGATTTATCTTCATTTTTAGATAAATGGGCCTTATTCTGTAGCATCTGAATTGGTCACAGGGAAAAAAGTAAACAAATTGACAAGGAAACACAAATTTAACTTTCATAACTTCTTTCCACCTAGTCCTGTCATTCTGGTATGCTCCTTCTTAGACACTGTACTTTACAGAACACCTGCCTCTAATCTCTCCAAATTATATTTAGGTTCTTCAGAGAAGAAAATTTAGTTACATTTCTGAATATCAAACGTGAAAGTTCCTCCGTGGACAGTTAATTCATTCTATTCATAACTCCAATTTTTCTAACACTACTGACATTTTTGGTGGTTTGTTTATACTGATCCAAAAGCTGCGAGAGTAAACAAACAGCCTCTTTTCTGTTAAGACCCAATCTTATGTGTGAAATTCATTCATTAACTCAAGGTAGAGATCTGAATCTTCAACCTTGGATATTTTAAGATTATTACTGAATATTTTAAGATTATTAAGAAGAATCCAGAGTTATAGCATCATCTTAAATAAAAGAAGATGCTCTAGGAGGTTTGAGATGAACTGTTTTGCCACCTACTCACCTAGGGGCTGAAAGTCCAGAACTAAAACGTATAGAAAGTAAAGATACTGTGTTTTTAGGCACTTGAGTTAGAAGGATGTAATTATATTCTTGATGTGTATACATGTTTCTAAAATGTTATGTTCCTAGAGAAGGAATTGACTACACAGAATTGTCTAAGTTTAATTTATTGATTCACTTAACAACTTTTTAGCCTGCTACTATGTGCCACAACTAGATCTTAAGATTAGGTATACAAAATTAAATGAGGCAAATTAGATGGGATCATTTATACTGAAGGCAGAACACTTTCTTTGCATGAGAGTGCACACACCTTATGGAACATCTTGGAAAAATGAATTGAGGTTTACTATAACAAGTCAAGAAATCAAGGAATATTTATGGAATAATACTCTAACTACAGTATTATTCCAGGTACTATAAACTTTGTCTTTGATAGAAAACATCAAATTTATAAACTGCACTGTTTCATTCTTAAACATTAGTTTTTGTCTTTTGCTATTACTTACTTATTTTTCCTTTTCTCTCCCCCTTTTTTGTCTCTTTCTCTACCTGTTTCTGTCTTCCTGCTTCCCACTCCCTCCTCTTTCTTTCTGTGAAGACTTATGCAATTGCTTTGAATTAAGTACCCTTAGAGAGTTTGTTTGGGGAAACACATCAAAAAAAATGTGAGAAAAAAATTGTTCTTACTGATTTCTTATAACAGTAGTTATTCTATACAAATTGGATTTCTATTAAATTCATTGTTTTATTAGCTTATCATAGTGCAAATTTTATTTGACTATAGTATTTGAAAATAATGTTTAATCTAATTTTTAGTCAGAGTTGGGCAATTAGCATTGAATCATTATTTTCCATTTTATAAATCAATCTCATTTCTAGTTCTGAAAAACTTGAAAGCTAATTTTTATTTTCTGTGTTTAATAAAATATCTTATTCAGGAATCTGCAAGACTGCACAGCAGCAAATACTGTGAACTGTATTATAATGTAGAGGGTTTTTTTTTTACCCTTTGGAATTGAAGCCATACAAAAACACTGTGGGATACCCCTCTTTGCATACACAGTGTGTGGCACAATCTTAGCAGACTCTTATTCACCAGAAGTGACAGACTGAAAAGGGGATCTTGCTGAGATCAACTCCTCCCATGCTTACCTGATTGATTTAATAGAGTACATATTTGGCTTAATTGCTCAATAATAGAAGCAAAATAGATGTCATTATACATATAGTACTTTCCACTTAATAACTAAAAATCAGAAAAAAGGTTTATTTTTCTAAAACTTTGTAAACATGCTTCACAGTAAATTCTGAAGAATAAGAGGTACTTAAAATGAAAGCAGATCTAGTTTTTATGTGTGTGTGTTTATAGGTTATATAGATATGAACACATATATATAGAGAGAGTGATATATCTCTCTAACATTTTATTTTTAAAATATGTGGAATTTTCCCCCATTGCCTACTTTGGAATGTGAATACTGGTTTCACATGAGTTTTTCTTCATCCTTGAATGTAAGCTTCATGAAGGCAAGAATAAATTTTATACTTTAAATGTGTTTATAAAATAAGTTAGCTAGCAGACCAGGCTCAGTAAACATTTACTCAAATAATTCTTTCTTCTCCCTTACCCCAGCAAATTATCCGTGCATTGTGATATTTTCTCCATCCGAAATGGACTGTAAAGAGATTTCTTCCCCTCGCTCCACGCCGTAGTTTGATTTTGAAAAGGGCACTAGTAACTTCCTATAGGGAAATGGGTCAAGTGACTATGTAAGAGTTACTGCCTTTCCCTCAGTCAGGGAACTGCCCACAGGTATTCCATGGGGAGGTGGAGACTGAGATAGTACTTACATGTTGTTCTCAGACTTAGAAACCCTTCTTTGGAGTTCTCCAGTTTGGGAGTGACACGGCTTCTGGGGATTTCCATAACATGTGTTTAAACCACTTTTCTCTTCTCTGAACATGTAGAATTTATTTCTTATTTATATAAAATTCCACATCAGTCTTTCTAAATCAAGTGACATTTTGTTTTCATATTTAATGAGATAGAAATTATCTGGAGGAACTCAGTCTCCTTGATGTAAATTCATATTTTGTCTTTTGTTTCTGTTACCCAGTAGTTTATTTTTAATTTGATTTAAATTATTCATCATATGTCTCTCAAATATTTTTTTCTTTATTTACTCCTTTGTTTTTCTTTATTTTTCAATCCTGTATAATTACTAGTTTTGTGAAAAAGAAAAATTAAAGTGCTAAGTGCATTAATATCTGTTTTCATATAATCATATTTAATTCTCGATTTTTAAAAACTGAGTCATAATGTGATACAAACACCAACTCCTCTTTAAAAAATACTACTATGTTTAGAGATAATCCTGTTATTATATTTTCATTTTAAGATAACTTTTAGTGACATTAGATATTTCAGCAAGTATACATAATGCATGATTTACAAGTAGAACAAAACAAATCCATTAACAGTTGAAAATTGTAACACAAATTTAAGTAAAAATTTTCCTGCTAGTACTCATAAAATAATTGTAAAACAGTCTTGAAAATAAACCTTATTTCTATAATTAAGGAATTCGAAGAAATATCAACATTTGCTACTAGCATGCTTTTATCAAAACATACTAAATCAGGAGCGAAGAAGAGATTCCCTACTATAATGAATTAACACAGGCGGCAGAAGGTGCTACAGGTTTTAAGAAGAATCAAGAATAACAATAGCCCTGGCACAAATGGAAAGTAAAATATTTTACATCATTGACTGTTGGGTGCAGAGTAATCTGCAGAAACAAGAAGGTCAAAGTTTGCTAATAGCAAGTCAAAAGTTTATTGCAGTGTGAGCAAAGTATGCCAATTCCCAGAGGAAATGGGATATTGACAAAATATTATTCTTAATCCCTGTTGTTAAAAGATGTCTATGTTGTACAATATTTCACATAAAACTAGATAGAATTCCTTGTATGAGCATTCTTGGGTATACCACTGTTATCTCATGCCTGTCTGGACAGATGTAAGAAAACATGTTTATGTGGGAAGAAGGAGATCAGGAAACAGACTTGCCATAGTGAGCCCCTTCTCTTGGAACTAATTATGAAAACGAAATTTTGTATGTAAGTTAAAAACAGGTAGAAATTCGTCAAATTATTGTCCTTGAAAAGATTCTCTTTTGTGGAATCATTATGATTCTTTTACACATTGATTAATTATTAAAAATAATAGGAGAGTTATACAGGTGTTATATGGCCTCATTCCAAAATTCTTCAATTTTCTGAACTCTAGGAATAAAACCAGAAGTGATGAATCTGTAGAAATATAATTTTTAATATTTGTCATAATTTTCAAATATATAAGGTCATAATGAAATATAAAAATGCCACAAATTTATAACCAATTTAGATACCAAAGAAAGTTAAGTCATTGGAGAAAATTCATCTACTTGGCCTAAAATATAAGCAACAAGACTGTAGTATTTAACTCTGTCCTGTCTTTTTTAGTATCTTTGTGTCAATAGAATTGACTGATTATTTAACTTGATCTACCAAGTAATTCCTTCTAAATATTCTATACTACTTTATCCTATGTAAGTATTATCTCACTTGATTGAAATTAATAACACCAACTTTTTTGGATCATCTACTCTATTAAAGCACACATTTTTTTTTTTCAGAAATTCTAATTCTTTGAACATCCTTACAAGGTATGATACATTATCATCCTCGATTTTTAATTAAAAATAGTGATGAATATAGTTTGCAGATAAAGATAGTTCAGTTTGGTTTCTTGATATTACATAGTTTCTAAGTGATATAGGTAAGATAGAAACCCCTCTGTGTCAAACTCCAAAAACCATATTTTTTTCTTTACCACAGACTGTCTTAATTGTTACATTTTTTTAGTTTAATTCTTGACCAAATTTAACTAGATGACAATTACTTTTCACCTCTTTGTTTAATAGTTGAAATAGATACCAATCTCTTAACTTTCTATCTTGGCATCATTTTTTCACTTAGAAATATCTGAATGAAATCCTCATGAAAGGATTAAGAAAGTCTGCAGGTGAGCCTGGAGCCAGCAGAAGACATCATTGCTAAAAGTATATGCATGCCCCGCGTTCGTTACGTTCATTACATTTATGGTCCTGATCCAAAACATTTGAATTCACCAGAATGGTCTTAATATGGTATTGCACGTACCTGGATCTGAAAACCATTAAGTGTGAGAGTTCACTGTATTGGTGATGCCAGTTTGTGAACTTCTTATGTAAATACATGAAGGACAAGTTAAAAACTTCAGTCACCCATGTGAAATATAAAAGACTGTCTGAATCCAGCTAAATGTTAAGGTCTAGCCCAATGTGTGAGATTTAGATAAATCATATATTCCAATAAAATCAGAGATTCTCCTGAAACTATAAGAATCAATTATAATTTTACTAATTGGGTTCTTGTGAACCCAAATTCCCACGTAGGAATTTTGCTGGCTTCTATCCATAAAGTCACCAAGATTAAATCTAAATTGGAAATGGGTTTTGGGCAGAAATATTAAAAGATTAACTAAAGGCAGTTGTTCACATACTCTCAGTGGTACATTATAACTTTATGGATCATAAGATTTTAAATGTGCTTGCAACTAGAACTTAATGCAGACTGAACCCTTTGGCAGGCAATAAGTACCACTATTTTCATCCAAAACCTCTTGTGTTTATGCTCTAAAACTGCTAGATGCAACCACTTGTGGAGCCTATTGGAAGACAATTTCTAACTGGAAATTGGACATTGAAAGAGACTTTTCCTGCTACTTAAGGATATCAGATAATTTTGAGACTAGTAATATCTACTATGTCTTTGGTAATGTTGGAGAAAGAGTCCCAAAGAGAGAGAGAGAACAGCACAATAATTCTCACTGATAAAGTAGAGATGATATTCCAAACCATATATCAGAGAAATTTCATTATGCATTCCCACATACTGGACAGGTTTCTCCCCTGCCTGCACAACTGATGACAGAGCTCTTGAGGGATCTCCCTGACCCGTACTCAGTGTGGTCTAAACCCTATGTTTTCTTTTCAGCAAAGCAAATCATGCTGATTGGGCCACAATTAATGTCTAGAACTGAGAGTCGAGTGGCTATTTTGAAATTGATTGCAATATACTTGGTGGATAGTGTAAAACCCCAGGGGAAGAGGAAACTCCACATTTTTACACTAGGGAGAGCTGAAAGCAGTTTAAATAACAGGTACATAAGGAGTGAGGGGCCAGGCATGGTGGCTCACTCCTGTAATCCCAACACTTTGGGAGGCCTAGGCGAGTGGATCACGAGGTCAGGAGATCGAGACCATCCTGGCTAACATGGTGAAACCCCGTCCCTACTAAAAAATACACACACACACACCAAATAGCTGGGCGTAGTGGCGGGCACCTGTAGTCTCAGCTACTCAGGGAGGCTGAAGCAGGAGAATGGCATGAACCCGGGAGGCAGAGCTTGCAGTGAGCCAATATCGTGCCACTGCACTCCAGATTGGGCAACAGAGCGAGACTCTGTCTTAAAAAAAAAAAAAAAAAAAAAAAAAAGAAAAAAAGAAAAAAGGAAAAGAAAGAAAAGGAGTGAGGCTCCCACTCTGAGAATAGTGTTTGGACATGTACTAACCCTTGTGCTGTAGCCATTGTCCTTACAGTATATTGAGACAGGGAGGTCCTAGCTGACTGTGTGACAAGTACGTCTTCTGTTTGAGTTACTCAGTTATGGAAGTCTTTGTGGGAATTTACAGAAACAATCAGGTCATTCATGTAGATGTCCTCCAAAAAGACCATGCAGGCAGCTAAGGGATTGGAATGCTATAGAGACTACCTGAGTCAGATACTGAGAGTTAGCTTCCTGAGTTCATGAAATGAGTAGGCATAATGCGCTCAGACTGTGCACACACAATTGGTCCTCAAATCAGATGAAACCACTAATGTGGTAAGAAACTCTGCTTGTGCCAGCAGGAAACCAATCTCCTTAAGATGGCTCTAGATGGAATTCTTAATTCTCAGGGGGCCAGCACCTTGCCGGTGTACTTGAACTACTGCCAGTAGCCCCGGGGGGGTGGAGGGTGGCTACCGATGGGTGTTCCAGCATTTTTACTCTATGCTTCGTTTATTCAGTTTCAAAAACAACTGTGAAAAATACAATTAAGGTTTGGAATAGCAAACAGGCTGTTAATCCGGCTCACCAAAATATATTTATTATAATTAACCTACACACATTACTCCTACCAATGTACAGCAAGCAAGCAAGAACATACACTTTTAAACATATATATTACATTTTTTAATATCCTCAGAATAGTTGTTTCACTGAATCCACAATTTTGAATAATGTACACTTATAATAAAATGGGTGGTAAGAAAATTTGAGAGGCTGGCTGAATCAATTAAATGAACATGTCCTGACAGAATATGACAGACATAAAGGAAGAACTTCATCGGAACAGTTACTACAATGAGGAGATGAGAATGAGGTCTTGAGCGATATTGCAATAATACAACTTCATATCTGTCCAATTTTAAAAATGTCTTCTTTGGATTTGCCTGATTTTGTTGCCCTAAGGCAAGGACTGCATTTACATGTGTCAGGCCAGAGAACAATGTTGATGCATAAGATGTAATATCTATTAGCTAACTTCGTCAGGGAATAGTCCGAAATAAACTTTAGGGTCAGACAAAATTTTAGCCCTTCTAGCTAATTTAGGTATAACTATGACTGTGTCCTGATTACTAAGTGGCAGAAACAGTCTTGTAAGTTTTTACCTATCAAGTCGTAAAACTTCTTCCTTAGAAATGAGATAACAACAGGATTTGGTGAGGCAATTATCACTGCTGTTTCTGACTATGGGTAAAGCCTTATGTCCAAGCCAGAACGCCCCTTCAAAAAAGGAAGAATGTCAGTTAAACAAGTAATAAAGAAAGAAGAGTTCATGGCAAATGGGAAAGGAACCGTATGTCGGTTGTAATCCCAGTGATGAATGCAGCAACTTTAATCCGATAACAGTATCTCAGAGCAAGAGAATAATAGTCTTAGCTATGATTAAGATCTGGTGTTAACTAATGGCATGTGTGGGAAAAGCCACGTGCTCTGTAAAAATAGCCATTTGCACAAAGAATGGAAATTGCCTTGCTGATTTATAGATTCTGCCTAAATACTCAATCTGGAGAATATAGAGAAAAAAATGTGTTGCAGTGTCCTCTGATTCAATCAATTGGAACTAACATTGGATTCATGATTTGTAGACTGTTTACTATTTTGTTTTTACTGAAATATATCTCGAGATAAATACTGCACTTGGATCATGTTGCTTAGCTTCTGTCCAAGGTGTGGATTTGAAACAACCTGACAAATTAAGACTGCTGCCAAGGGATGATTGGAAGCCAATTTATGCCACCTTCCCGGAAGGTCAGCGCTTGACTTGCTCCTTTGAATATACTAAAAGTGAATGAAGATTAAATGCCTTTCAGAAAACTGGCATGGTAGCTGAGTAGCTTCAAGAGATGGGGACTTTGGATTGATACTGTGGCCAAATATCACAAATAATTCTCCTTTTGAGATGCAGACATGCTATTCACGACCACTCATACCAAGCTGTATTTAAGACAAGACAGCCCAATGGACAGTTTAGTGGGCTACATGTTTTATCTGCATGCTGTGTTGTACCCATCCTGTTTTATGCTACAAATACCCTGTGGCAAGAACTTATGTAGTGACTTGATTAGAACTGGACATGTCAAGCTAGATGTGATGTCAGAATTTCAGTTGTCTATTTTGATCATGTTTTTAGGGATCTAATAGATGCACTATTCCAGGAGAATCACATCAGCTATCAGTCAGTCAGGAAAGATAAAAAATAACCTGTGTGTTGGCTAGGCTTGTTGCCAAACTGATGAAAACCAAACCTAGCCGGGCGCGGTGGCTCACGCCTGTAATCCCAGCACTTTGGGAGGCAGAGGTGGGCGGATAACGAGGTCAAGGGATCCAGACCATCTGGCCAACATGGTGAAACCCTGTCTTTACTAAAAATACAAAAATAAGATGGGCATGGTGGCACACATCTGTAGTCCTAGCTGCTTGGGAGTCTAAGGCAGGAGAATCACTTGAACCCGGGAGGCAGAGGTTGTGGTGAGCCAAGATCATGCCACTGTACTGCAGCCTGGCGACAGAGTGAGACTCCATCAAAAACAACAACAACAACAACAACAACAACAACAACAACAAAAAAACCTATTAGTAGTTCTGATAGAGGGCTTGTACCATGATCCAGGAAGGACAGCATGGACTCTGGTGTTGTCAAAGATCTGTAGTTAGTAAGTAAGGCTAGTGACTAAGGCTAACTTGGTACATTTTGGGGTATACTATGAATAGCCTAAACTATGACAAGATGCCACAGGGTAATATGTCATTCATGTTGCTTTCCAATGTCCCAGGTAATAAGATGAAAACAGAGAAGTCCCAAAAACAATTGGTTTCTGAGAATGCTTCTGTATACATTGTTCAGAATTTTGTACATTTAATCCAAACCCAAAATAAATAGTAAAGTGATAATAATATTTTCCTGAAATCATTTATGAAAGATTCAGGTTATTTCAAAATACAGTATATTGATCTGTACCATTTGAATTGTCATTTATGTTTTTTTGTTGTTTAAGGACGATGATTTGTATGAGTATTTAATAATTCACCATCTATCACATCATGAATTTAAATATTCTCTATGTACCAAATAATGCTATCTTTTCCAGCTCATATTTATATGCTTTGATGCAGAGTCATACATTTTGTTTACTTGACATATACACTTGAATTTCTAACTAAACTTAAAATTTCATCACTTGATGTGTATCTTCCCAATTCATCTCAATCTTTATTCTTTCTCCCCATTTTATAATGATGCTTCTTCTTATGAGTTGATAATTTTCATATCTTTCTCCCTTGCTGTTATCTAACATACACAAAATCCTATAGGTTTTCTATCCAAAATGTTCTAATAGGAATATTTTTAAATATCTAAATTGCTTATCTGAACTTATAGTGTAAAATATGATTATCTCTCAGATATACCATCACAGGCTATCAGATTTAAATTTCTGATTTCCTTTTGTCTCTATGTTAATTTTTTCTCTAAACATTGTGATAAAAATTAGAAAACTTTAAAACATGTTTATCCATTTAGTAACTATGTCTGACCTGAAATAGTACCCTTCCTATCCCTGGGATTGAATCAGATCACATAACTGTGAAATCTTTAATCTTCTTAGGTCGATAGAATCTTAGATAAATGGAGTAAGAATCCAAGATAGGAACAATAAGAATTTTAAGCTTACTATCTCAATTTTTGTCACCCTCAAACCTGTCAGATACTGTTATTATTCCTATTTTATAGATTTGAAACCGAAACACCTAGAGGGCAATGGGCATACCAGAATTCAAAACCATGTCAGAAACTGCTGTCAGACATAGTGGTGAAAGTAATGTGGAAACAGCAAGAAACAGGAGGGTAGAGAGATTCAGGAATCTAAAGCAGAAGATGGAGTAACAGAGACAGGATTTATCTTCTCAATTAGAGCAACCAACAAATAGACAAATATATGGAACAACGGCTGACAAGATAGTAGGCATCAGGAAATGAAAGTCAGATACCCCTGAAAGAAACAAATGACATGAGTCCCATGACTGTCCCAGCATGCTGACTTAAGAGAGTTTCCAGGCTGCAGTGCAGGAAGAAGAAACTCACATGGAATACAGTAGAATCCCTGAGTTAAGGAGATGATGATCCAGAGAGACAAAGCAAGAGTTTACAGGACAGAGTACAAGAAAAGCAAGAGTTGCATAGATAGAGAAGCAGAAAAATCTTCAGTTGACATTCTAAGAGTATTCAACTAAATACTGATCTGCTCACACATGTGAGGAAAATACCAGAGACCAAAGATAGAATCATGTGAAAGGATAAGAGTTAAGGGTACCTGGCATGCACAATGAGTCAGGAATCATGCCTGTTTCTCCAGTAAGATTGGAAAACAAACAAAAATCAGAGGGAATTTGGGACGATTCATGGAAGAGTCATGTCTTAGTGATATGAAATAATTAGTTCTAGAATGAGCACTGCTTGGGTGAGGTCAAACAAATTCTAAAAGCAAGACCCAAAAGCATCACTCTGTTTGCAAGTAAGTTAACTGCATATCAAAGCAAAGCTAAAAAATAGAAGAATACAAAATTATCCTGCAATCAACAGGTAAAACTGATAATGTCTAGCGTTCAGTAAGTGGGTTATTAAGCCAGCCAAGAAACAGCAACATACAACCTATATGTGATAAAAAAATAAAAGCTGAAAACTGACACAGATATTAGAATTAGCAGACAAAGGTGGTTGAATAACTATTAAATCTGTATTTCATATATTCAAAAGTAAAGTAGAAACACAAAACTTATGAAAAAAACCTCTTGAGATTCAAACTGTAATGTATAAGAAGACAAATACAGTGGGAATATGACATAAAGCTTGCAGAAGCATAGGTAGATGAACCTGAAGACATATAATAGAAACTAAACAGGTGAAATATAAGGAGAAAAGAAAACAAAAACATGAACAAGAAAGAAAGAAAACATTAGTGAGTTATAGGACATCAAAAGTCACAAAATTAATGTTCTTGGATTCTCTGGAGGAGAGATAAGAAAAGGCAGAACAGAAAACATATATGAAAAAATGATGGTTGATCTTTTTTCCTAATTTGAAGAAATCTATAAGCCCACAAGCTCAAGAAGCTCAATGAACTTCAAGCACAAGGTAGTAGAAGAAATCTACACCAACACACATCATAATAAAACTGAATAAACAGGCCAGCGATCCACAAAAAATCTTAAAAGTAACTAAAGAAGAAAATGCATGTTTCATAGAGAAGTAAAAGTAAGAACGCAATAGATTCCTGGTTAGAAACTATGTGTTCAAGGGCCGGACACGGTGGCTCACTCCTGTAATCCCAGCACTTTGGGAGGCCAAGGCAGGTGGATCACGAGGTCAGGAAATAGAGACCATCCTGGCTAACACGGTGAAACTCCGTCTCCACTAAACGTACAAAAATTAGCGGGATGTGGTAGCCGGCTCCTGTAGTCCTAGCTACTCGGGAGGCTGAGACAGGAGAATGGAGTGAACCCGGGAGGTGGAGCTTGTAGTGAGCCGAGATCGCGCCACTGTACTCCAGTCTAGGCGAAGGAGTGAGACTCAGTTTCAAAAAATAAAAAAATTGTGTTCAAGGAAACAGTAAAAGAAAAAAAAAATGAAAACCTGTCATCCATGAATTCTACTTTAATAGAAATACCTTTCAAAGTAAATACTTTTTTTTTCTGAAATAGACCACGTGAAATAATCACTAGCATACAAACATCTGACAACAATGTGAAAATCCTGTATGCTGAAAATTATAAAATATTGATGGGAGATATTAAATAAACCTAAATACATATAAATGGACAGACATACTATTTATGAGTTGGAAGAATAAATCTTGTTGAGATGTAGATTCTTCTCAAGTTAATCCACAGATTTGATGCTATCCCAATCAAAATCTCAATGGCTTACTTGTAAAAACTAAACCTATTATAAATTTCAGATGCAAAAGCAAAGGACCAAAAATAGCAAATCAAAGAAAAACAAAAATGGAAAAGCAGAGGTTGGTGAACATGCATCCATCATAATAGAAATGACATGAAAGAAATACAAACAGAAAAGCGACAAAAAAAAAAAAAAAAAAAAAAAAAAAAAGCAAGCAAGCATTGATGAACCCATGAGACCACTTCAGGAGCCAAAAATATATGTAGTATAATAGAACTTAGATTACCTTGTTTCAAGACTTATAGCAAAAGTTATCAAGACAACATAGTTTAAAGATAGACAAAGTGGTCACTGGAATAGAACAGAGTCCAGAAATATACACTGTTAGGGCCCAGAAACCGATACTCTAAAATATGGCACTTTCACATGCTGAGCTGAAGAAGTCTCAAGGCCTCCAAGATCTCTCCCCTAATCCTGTTTCTCAGTCCTCTGTCAATCTCTAAGCACAGGATGAATTTATTCTCTAACGTCCTTATGTACATATCATCTAGACCCATCAAAGAAGAAAACAATTACCTCTGGTCTCTTCCCTGAGTTTTCATTAACTGAATGAACTCATATAGCAGGAAGAAAGACTGAAATCTGTCAATGCACATGGACAGACTTTTGTCACAAACCATTCTCTGCTCTGTGGGCCCAACAGATTTTGTTCCAGGCCACTGTATGTTACTCAAGCCCACTGAATTTCCCTAAAGATTATTTATTAACCCCTTAAAATTATCCACACTTACCCATCATGCTTTCCCCTAAAATGTAGGACTTATAACCATTTGTACCCCATTGTGTGGCAAGGCAGTCACTATTTGATTCTCCCTCATGCACAATAATAAATTTGTTTAACACTTCTCCTATTAATCTGCCTTTTGTCAGTTGACTTTTTTCAGTAAACCTTCCAAGGGTCAAAGGGAAGGTTTCCCTTGGCACCTACAACCCACATATAAATATACAACTACAACCAATTTTTGACAAAGGTTGAAGAGAAACTCAGTGGATGAAAGATTGTCTTTTTACAAAAGGCACTAGACCAACTGGTGTTCATATAAAACAAGTATACTTCAATCATTACTTTGCATCATACATAGATATTTTATTAAAAATAGATAATGAATCATAAAATTGAAAATTATAAAAGTTATAAAATAAAATATCTGAGAAAACCGTGACCCCAGCTAGGCAAAGATTTCCTTAGTAATGCACAAAAATAATAGTGTTTTGTCAAAATTAAAATAGTTTGCTCTATAAAACACACAAATATGAAAAGACTAACTATTCATTGAGTGAAAGTATTTACAAATTGTATGTCCCACAAAAGGACATGTATCCAGAATATAACAGTAAGTTTCAAAGTTTAATTTAAAAATAAGGCAAATATTTGAAAGAGTCACTTGATCAAATAAAATATAAACAAGGAAAATAAACACAATAGTGTTCACTATTGTCAGTTCTTAAGGAAATGTAGCATAATACCACAAAGAGATACTGCTACACACTTACTGCAGTCATTAGATTAAAGAGACAAAATCACACTAAACGTTGGCAAAGATGTGAAAGATGTAGAATCTTCATATACTGCTAGTGGGGATATAAAATGGTACAATCACTTTGGACAAAGGCTGGCAGTTTTTTAAAAATTTCAGTATGTATGTAACATAATGTTCTAGCTATTCCAGTATTAGGTATTTACTCAGGAGAAATAAAAGAAAATGTCTATAGATGCTTATATATGAAGGTGCATTAGAGTTTTATTTGCAATAGCTAAAATCTGGATACAAATAAATGTTCATCAAAATAAATAATTATAGTGTGGTTTATCTATTCAACAGAATATTAATCAGTGCCTCTGCACATTTGGACTATTATAACAAAATACCATAAACTGGCTGACTTATAAACAACAGAAATTTATTTCTCACAGTTCTGGAGTCTGGGAAGTTCAAGATTCAGGTGTCAGCAGATCAGGTGTCTGGTAAGGCTCCACTTTCTGATTCTTGGAATGGCACCTTCTTGCAGTGTCCTTACATGGACGAGACCAGCTAGCTCTCTAGGTTCTGTTTTCTGAGGGCACAAAACCAATTCATAAGGGCTGCACTCTCATGACCTAATCATCGCCTTGGGGGTCCGGATTTTAACACATGAATTTTGGGATGAATACAACCATTCAGAAATATTTAGCAATGAAAAAATGCAAGAATTATTGATACATGCTACAACATGGGTCTCAGAATAATTATGTTAAGTGAAGAAATACATACTGTATAACTCCAGAAAGCAAATCAATCATTGTGAGTATGGTGAGGGTAACTGAGGGGATAGCAGGGAAGGATTATGAAGGGGTATGGGGAAATAGGGTATGATTATTATATTCATTATCTTTATTGCAGTGATAGTATCACAGGTGTTGCATCTGTCACAAATGGTACACACACACACACACACACACACACACACACACACACACACACACATATTTCCTGAGTTCAGAACTTGTACTCTACCCACTGTGCTCTGCTAACATTTTAAATCTGCAAAGATGCTGTCTTTCACAGCTGCATTCCTCCCTAATGGAACCTACGTCGGAGTCAATATCCAGAGAGGGCAGTTATTTTCTAAAGGGAAGCTTATGTGATTCACCGTTGCTTAGATTCCATTATTGAAGTGACAAGCAAGGTTGTCACTCACAGCTTGAGATATCTGGAAATCCACTTCATTTAAATCAGTACGTGAATTTCTGCAAGAGTTTTACTGGAAAGAAGTTATAACAGTGTTCTCTTTTGGTCAGAACTATTGTTTACCACTTCCCTGCTACCACTCCAAATTCTATGTTTTTCTACTTTCCATGATGGCCAAGAGCCATATTGAAAGAGTCTGAGCAGCCTCCGTCCCAATCTATAGGTATATGTTAGCATGTTTAGAGAAAGTGATGGAAAGGTTCAACTGACTTTTAATTACAAAGGGATACTTCCAGGATTTGGAAGATAGAATTCATTAAGATGGAAGGAGAACCCAGGTAGGTAGAATGATTCCTGACAACTCTGGCGCTTGCAAAATTGCTCCCTGAATGTGAACAGGACTGTGAGAAATCAATCCTATGAAACTCTTTCTATATTTACATGAATTTTTGGCAGATGTAGTTAAGGTTATTTATCAGTTGACTTTAGGTTAATCAAAAAGGGGATAATTAGGATGAGTTTGAACTAATCATATGAGCCCTTAAATATTGGTCAGCAGATCAGAGATGGAGAAGTCAAAGATTAGGAAAAACAAAGCATTTCCCTGCTGGCTTTGAATGCATAACCACCACATTATGGAGAGGGCCATGTGGCAGAAATGGTGCACATCCACTTAGAGGCAAAAACAGTCCCTGGTTCATATCCAGCAGTAAAATGGGGATATCAGTCCCAGCTGTAGGAAATTGAATTTTGCAAACCAACTCTATGAGCTTGGAAGAGAATCCTGAGCTTCAAGTGAAAACATAGCCCTAGATGACAACACAATTTCAACTACGTAAGACCCTGAGCACAGAATCCAGTCATGAAATGCCGGACTCCTGACTCATGGAATCTATAAGATAAAAAATTTTGTATTGTTTTAAGCTTCCAAGATTGTGATAAATTTTATATAGCAACAGGAAACTAATGAAAATGGTGATTAAACTACAATAGTAGTAAGCTGAGACCATATGACCTATCTGAAAGTAATATCACATGTGGAGTATCTCCTTGGATCTCCTCGAGACATGGCAAGACTTAATTCTCAAAATACTAAAAATAAGACCCTTATATGTTTAGTTATATATGGCTGAATTTAACTTAATTTGTTAATACTGGAATAAGCAGGGCAAAAAACAAAAACAAAACAACTGATTTAAATGAGAATATAAACAAAGCACAAAGAATGCTAGAATGAGACGATTGTCAATAAAATACAAAACTGGCTAGTCTCCTAGAAGATCTAGTGTCTGGTAACCTTCAGAGACACCTTCTCTACCAGATGAAGAATCATTTTCACATTATCAATTTTCTACAAATTAACCGTGAATATAGAGTTTGCTTTCTAAACAATAGTAAATAGCAAGTCAAAAAAATTGGATTGTTCTAGTTCATTAACCCTAAGGAGATTTTATTAGACAGTGTTCTAATATGACATTGAAATGACATGCAATCCCTTTTCTCCTTTATTTCTAAGTTTTGAGTATGTCGTATTAGTGGATACTTTGAAGGTAGGACAAAGTGATGACTAAGAGCTTGCCCACTAACTTTTTTATAGTCCTATGTATTATTATGGCTCTGAAGATTAAAGTGACTGCAGATTTTCTGTAAGCTGAAAGAAGTCTAGGAATATTCAGAACTTGTAATAATCCACAACATAATTCACTATGTTATAATCTACTTGCGATAACTAAATACAAATTGCATTTCAATAAAAACTCTTTTGAAATTAGTTTATTTGTGCACTTAACAAATACATATTAGTAACAACAATAAAGACTTTCAATTTAACTCTCAAATTTAATGAAAATGTGTAGAAAAGTGATATTCCATACTACTTGTCTTAGAATTATAGTGAGGAATCTTTACCCCTCTAATGTTTTAAGATTTCTACCAATTAATTCATCATTCCCTTCAAGAACTGTTGTCTCAACTTTCATTTAATGTCTTAATGATCTCAATTTTCATCCACTTATTGTGATACCACAATCAAAATTTCGGTTCAATTCAGTAATATTTCTCTGGGAAAGTTGCCATCAATTAATTAATTGCTAAACTTCATCAAAACTAATTAAAAATCAATTCTTAACCGATTTCCTTTCTTTGCTCCTATAATATATTGTACTTACCTCCATGAGGACATAAGAGTACTTGCCTTTTACTGTTTTGTAATTGTTTCCTAGGATATTTCCTGAAAGTAAGGAAATATGAATTACTCATTTTTATTCACAGAATCCACCAGAACATTGTTACCTACCAGGCAGTCCTTAAATGAATGGGAGTAACTAAAGAGACAAGCGAAAGGAAAAATCTTATATTTCAATGTGTGATTTTTGGCCACGTCTATCAAGAAAACAATTTCTTGAGAGCATTGGAACATCCTACGTTGAACTAACTAGCTTTTGAGTTTTATTAAACTTGTGAAGCTTCTGTAGTTTGCTTGTTTTACCTAGTCTTTCTTTTCTTCTGGTCTTAGCTCTCTGGAAATCAAAGGCATGTAATTAAGCGATGCTTAGGGAATGAAATACAGTTACTTACTTTCCCCTTTGTTTCTTAAATCAACATTGTCATTTGTCATTTTAACTCAGTCTGACCCCAAATGATGTACATTTTATACTTATAGTTTAAATACAATAAATGAACAATAGATGCCTCTATATTCTAATAGAAATCTTTAAATAGTATAAACAAGTCACTAGCTCAATAATGATAAGTTGCTTACCACAAAGAATGTAGTGTAGAAATTGTAAAGCTTCATCTTTGTTTACACGTATGAATTAATATTTTAAAATTTGCTCTTGGAGGATTTTGAACCAGTGTCCCTTTTTAAACTCCTTCACCTTGTACTAAATGAGAGCATCATCCCTAATATTGCTTTGCTCGTCTCTATTTTCTGTTGAATGAATAAGCCTACCCTTTTTCAAATATGATTACCCTCTTCTTCAGTTTTACTATTCCTGTGGAATTAGATCTCCTTATCAAGTACAGCAGTTCAATAATAACTTTCCTTAAATAGGTACATGAAGGTCAACTTGAGACTTCCTTCTCCACAGGGATCAAAAAAAGGTATGAAATGCCATTACAGCTTAAATTCTGATTGTCTCTAACCAAGCGGAAGGTATTTTTATAAATAAATCTAGGTTTATAACAGATGGCTTAGCACAAGCAAAAAAGGGAATCAATAAGAAAAGTGAAAACAAGTATCAGTCAATGAATATTAACAGCTTAATATTAAAAAGACCATATGAATTCATAGCAACTGTATATACTATTATTTCAGAACCTTTATTTTTAATAAAGGAGAATATATTATTGTCATATGTGGTGCAGTTGGTTCTTTCAGTAGATGCTTATCTCTAACATCTGTTTTCATACAACTTAAACTACAGCAATTTACAGACATGACTATAAATAAACAGCATGCTTATATGTCTGCATATTTTGTAAGCCCTGTGAATACACCATTTATTGCTCTTACAATGATCAGAATGCCAAGAATTTTCAGCTCTACCACCTGCAATAGAATTTGTGTAAAATTATCTTTATAATTTCCCAGATGGTAAGATAGCGAAGTCTTTTGCACGTTTATGAATTTTTATGGCCTCTGATGTTTTTCTTTAAAAATGGATTGGATTTTTATTTTGTATTGAATATCTTAATGCCAACAAACAGCTTAATGATAGAAAAGCTCCCTTGAAAGTGAATTAGAATTCAATTATTTTCCATCTCTATTTATAGGTTATGATAAGCTTTAGCTAAAAATATGATGGGTGTTCACATATTTCTGTAGGAACGAATGTCATATTGGACTGGCTGCTTTTGTTAATTTTGTGAAGATGGTTGCAGTCACATTCTGTCTTTTTCATATTCCTTGTTTGTCTCATATAATTAATCACTTAAGTGAAACCTGACTCTGTCTCTGAAAACATCTTTTACATGAAAATCCCACAGTGAAATATATGTAACGTGAGCTGTAGAGCCATGATTAAGTCATCGGTTAGACTCGTAATATCTAATCTCAACAATGCAGCCAGAGCAACATATTTCAAATATATCAGACTATCCTCACTTTTTTTCTCAGAGCCCACCAGTGGTGTCCTAAATTATTCAAGCACAAGTCCTCAGAAAGACTCTCTAGGATCAGATGCCCTTTCCCTCTCTAAACTCGCTGACTGGTCTCTAGACCTTGCTCATTCAGTGCCAGCCACAAAAGTGTGCCTGAGTCTTTGCTCTTGTGGTATGTGTGTTTGTTTATTTTATTATTTTGTTAGTGGTTTTTTCCTTGTATATGTGTGTGTGTGTGTATGTGTGTGTGTATGTGTGACATGACAAAACCCATGTCTAGATCCATCATCTCCTCTTTTGGACCTTAACTGAAATATCACATTCTCTATGAGGGCTTCTCTGTCCACTGCCCTACCTAAAAATGCAACTTCTTTCTCAACATGTTATTTATTCCTTTGCCACTTAATGTTTTCCTTATCACTTATTATTTAACATAGTGTGTGTATGTCTGTTATGTTTCTTAATTATAGTGTTTAGTTTCTCTCTGCCCACTTGAATGTAAGCTCCAAGAGAGCAGGAATATTTGATCTGTTTACAGTAATAACTACTACATGGTAAGACTTTGTTAAATACTTATTGAATGAACTAATCAATGGGCGTATAGTATATTACCTAGTATGCTCTTATTTAAAAGAGTATATAGAGGTAATCTTTAAAATATTTTAATGCAAATACCTGTGTGTGTGTTCTAGTGAAATTAAGCTATAAAGATGCATTAGTCCTTTGGTTTCTGAATAAATCTAATGTTAAATATAAGAGTAGGAGATTGATTCAGCATTAGTTGGTAACACACTAAGAAAATTAATGGAAATTTTTATTCTTCTTCCACCAGTGATTCTATTCAAATTAGTTATGTTTTTATCCTAATTTTGATTCTTCTCCTTTGATTTAGATAGATTTTACATAATGGAAAGAAAATCATTTTATAGATGAATATTTTCTTTTGTCTTTGCTTAAATAATAACATTAAATTTGGTGTCCAGCTAACTATAAACATGTTAAAAATATTTTTCTTTTCTTCAGCTACATATAAAATTTTATTATAGCCTAATCACCTTTTAAAATTATAACAGCATTTTCTTCCCTTTATTTATGTTTTCTAGAATCTAGAGTGCATCCTAACTTTTCATAAACATCTATGGATTTGAGCTACTAGAGAAACCCTGAAGAAAATAAATGTTAATACAGTTTATGTTTTCTTTGTTTATTAAGGACGATTAAAATCTGACATGCCTAAGTGGAGGAGAAATTATAGAAGAATCTAACAGTAGACTTCTTTTTTCTTTGCAGTAGCACAATTATAGCTCACTGCAACCTCGAATTCAGGCACAAGTGATCCTCCTGCTTCAGCCTTCGTAGTAGCTAGGAGTACAGGTGTGTGTCACCACACCTGGCTATTTTTTTTTATTTTTATTTTTTTGAAGTGTCAGGGTCTGGCTATGTTGTTCAGTTTGGTCTCAAATTCCTAGCCTCAAGCCATCTTCCCTCCTTGGCCTCCCAAAGCATTGGGATTACAGGGGTGAACCACGGTACTGGGCTTAACCACAGACTTTTAAATATAGCACAGCCTCTGTATATAATCTAGTCTGACATCTTTCCTGCAAAGAAAACAATCTGAGGCCCCTGAATAATAAAATTAGTTAGTAGCACATGCAGGTCTAAATCCAGGTACTCTGATAGCTTGGGCTTGCACTTTTTTCATCTGATATAAAAGGGACTCAAAGAAACGGTTCCCTAAATTTGTCACATTCAACACTTAGAAAGTAACAGGTTAAAGTTTTTGTTTGTGTATTTGTTTGCTAGCATGAAGTCTTAGAACAGAGTCAAAGCCATTGAAGGTTTTAGAAAATTAGCTGAAGTTTTCATAACACAACAAATAATTAGATTAAATGAGAACTAATGTTTAAAAAATAATGAAAGAAAAATAGGAAAATGTAACATTTACTGTATTGACTATATTTCTCCTTTTTTTTCAACTAAAAATATGTAATTCTTTTCTCAGTATATATTTTGTTTTAGGATTTTAACAATTACACAACATGATATATTTTCTTTGTACATATATACATGAATCTAGAATCAATTAGCAAATTTGTTTCATGTATCTTCTCCAGCCAATGTGTGAGTCACAATTCTACCATGGAATTCTACCATACACTGATTCGAGCAATGAATTTTAAAAGCCGTATGAATCATTATAAAGGTAGAATGTGTAAAAATAGTCCTGATGTGAAAGTCAATATTGCAGATATAATTTTAAACAAAAAATACAAACTACAACAAAATCAATTTTTAAAGTTATATATAAAGATAACAAGAAAATAGATTTTTTTTTTTTTTTTTTTTTTTTTAGTTAGGATTTCACTCTGTCACCCAGGCTGGAGTGCAGTTGTGCAATCGTTTCTTGCTGCAACTTTGATCTCCTGAGCTTGAGTGATCTTCCGGCCTTAGCCTCCAAAGTAGCTGGGACTACATTCATGTGCCACCATGCATGGCTAATTTTTTCATTTAACTTTTTTGTAGCCACAAGGTCTGGCAATTTTGCCCAGGCTGGTCTTGAACTACTGGCCTCAAGCAGTCCTCCCACCTCATCTTCTTACAGTGCTGGAATCACAGATGTGAGCCATCATACCTGGCCAAGCACAATAGTTTCATCAGTATGCAAATGAGAAACTGTTGGAAGAGTTATTTTATAGGTCTTTAATAAGTAATAAGAAAACTGCTATAGTATTTCAATTTATTCTTAATATAAAATTGTCCTATAAATTTTAATATTAAAAATAATACATAAAATATTTATGTGAGGGTACCATCAGCAAGGTGACAGAAGAGGAAGCCTTGGCCCTTCCTTTGTTCCATGAATACAACAATTCAGGAAATTCATGGAAGCATTTTCTTTGTAGAAAATCAAGGACTTGTTAAGAGGCTTCTGCACCCCAGGTGAGTGTGAAACTAGACACATTAAGGCCAATATGGAAATTTGACACATCCTCTCACCAGAATCCCTACCCATGGTACGGTGTCATATAATCAATACAACCCACCCTCAGGTCTTTGCTTCTCCCTGAAGAGTGAAAGAGATGACCTGCATGTCCAGTGCTTCAACTCTCCACAGAGGAATGATTGCTGTCTTGCCAGTCTCAAAGCTCTGATGGGATCTGAAATAATCTAGCCATTGGGGAAAATAAAGATGGTAGTTTGGACTGGCAGTTGCCACAGCCCCTCCCCTGGACTCAGCAGATAGCTAGCAGATGAAAAATCCCAGCTCCCAGGCTTTCCTTGGAGAATGAAAGATTTGGTTTTAATGAAAAATGCCCTAATTTTTCAGGAGCTTCCCAAAGGACTAGTTTCTGTCTTGCCAGTCTCCCAGTACTACAACACTTGGCATATTCTAGTTACCTTGGGGCCAGTGACAACAAAGATGATGGTTTGATCTAGCTTGCAGCTAGTTGCCACACCCTCCCCCAAGCTTAGCACAGAGCAAACAGGTAAACACCAAAACAAATGAGATCCCAACTTCACTCCAGGAGGGAAAGAGTTGTACAGGGTGCAAATGACCCAGCTTTTCTGGGGGCTGACTGAAGAACTGTTCTCAGGGCTTGTCTTGGAGCACTGACAGGACCCGGCATACTGTAGACCCGTGGGGGCCAATGAGAACAAAGAAAGTGGGTTTGATTAGCACAAAGGAATGAGAGGCCTGCAAAATCCCTGAACAGGCTTATTGGTGAAGACCTTATCCCGTATGAGGCCAGTCTGTGAAGACTACAAGAGGTGCCTTCTTTGTCTAATGTGCAGACACCAACACAGAGAGACAAGGATAAAGAAAAAACAGGGAAGTATATTTTAAATAAGGGAACAAAATAAATAGCTGGAAACTAACTTTAGCAAAGGGAGGTGTATAATTTACCTGAGAGAAAATTAAAAGTAACTGTCATAGATGTTTACTGAGGATAGGAGAAAAATGCATGAACAAAGTGGGAATTTTCTACAAAGAGAAAATATTAAAAGTACAAAATAGAAATCATGGAGGTGAAGAATACAATATCTGAACTGAAAAGAAATCCCTAGAGGGTTTCAACAGCAGACTAGGTAAAGCAATAGAAAGGACCAGTGAAGTTGGAAACAGATTATTGCAGAAGGAGTGAAGAAAGATAAAAGAATTACGGGACACCATTATATAAACACACACACACACACACACACACACACACACACACACACATATTCATTTATATATATATAAAAAATGGTAGTGCCAGGGGGTAAAAAAGAGAGAGAAGTTACCCAAAAGATTATTCAAAGAAATAATGACAGAAAACTTAACCAAATCTTGGGAAGAAAATAGACATTCAGAGAATTTAGGAAGCCCAAAGAAACCCAACTAAAATAAACTCAAAGAAATACACACTGAGCCACATTGAAATCAAATTGTCAAAAATTAAAGACAATGAAAAAATTCTGGAATTAGCAGAAAAAAGTGACTTGTCACATACAGGGGAACCCCTTCCTCTCATAAGACTACCAACAGAATTTTCATCAGAAATCTCACAGGGCAGAAGGGACTGGGATGATACTCAGAGTTTACCTCTTATCCATGATCTTGTTTTTTACTGTTTCACTTATACATGGTCAACCGCAGTTTGAAAATATAAGTCTTCTGATAGAATGAGAGACAGGAAGACCACAATCACATAGCTTTTATTACAGTATAACATTTTAATTGTTCTAGTTTATTGTTAATTACTGTGCATATTTTATACATTAAATTTCATCATAGGTGTGTATGTATAGAAAAAAACATAATATTTATAGGATTTGATACTATCTTCAGTTTCCGGTATCCACGGGATGTTGAGACAGATATCCCCAGTGAATAAGGGGAAACTACTACATTCAAAGAGCTAAAAGAACAAAACTGCCAAACCAGAATACTATACCTGGCAAAATTTTAATTCATAAGTGAAGGAGAGATAAAGATTTTGCCAGGCAAACTAAAGCGGAGGGAATTAATCACTAGACCTACCTTATAAGAAATACTAAAGGGAGTTCTTTTTTTTAAATTTTGAGTTCCAAGATACATGTGCAGAATGTGCAGGTGTGTTAGGTAGCTGTATATGTGCCATGGTGGTTTGCTGCACCTATCAACACATCATGTAGGTTTTAAGCCCCACATGCATTAGGTATTTGATCTAATGCTCTTCCTCCCCTTCCCCTCCATCCCCAATAGGCCCCACTGTGTGTTGTTCCCCTCCCTAGGTCCATGTGTTCTCATTGTTCAGCTTCCACTTACGAGTGAGAACATGAGGTGGTTGGTTTTCTGTCCCTCTGTTAGTTTGCTGAAAATGATAGCTTCCAGCTTCACCCATTTCCCTTCAAAGAACATGATCTCATTCTTTTTTATGGCTGCATAATATATTCCATACTGTATATGTACCACATTTTCTTTATCCAGTCTGTCATCGATGGGCATTTGGGTTTGTTACGAGTCTTTGCTATTGTAAATAGTGCTGCAATTAAGATACTTGTGAATATGTTTTTACAGTAGAATGATTTATCATCCTTTGTGTATATTCCCAGTAATGGGATTGCTGGATCAAATGGTATTTCTGGTTCTAGATCTTTGAGGAATCGCCACACTGTCTTCCACAATGGTTGAACAAATTTAATACTCCCACCAACAGTGTAAAAGCATTCCCATTTTCCCACAGCCTCGCCAGCATCTCTTGTTTCCTGACTTTTTAATAATTGACATTCTGACTGGCCTGAGATGGTATCTCATTGTGGTTTTGATTTGCATTCCTCTAATGACCAATGATGATGGGCTTCTTTTCATATGTTTGTTGGCCACATACATAACATGTCTTCTTTTGAGAAGGGCCCGTTCATCCGTTCGTATCCTTTGCCTACTTTTGAATGGGGTTGTTTATTTATTGTAAATTTGTTTAAGTTCCTTGTAGATTCTGGATATTAGACATTTGTCAAATGGGTAGATTGCAAAAATTTTCTCCCATTCTCTAGGTTGCCTGTTCACTCTGATGCTAGTTTCTTTTGTTGTGCAGAAGCTCTTTTGTTTAATTAGATCCCATTTGTCAATTTTGGCCTTTGTTGAAATTTTTTTGGATATTTTAGTCATGAACTGGCTAGCCATATGCAGAAACTGAAATTGGACCCCTTCCTCACACCTCATACAAAAACTAACTCAAGATGGATTAAAATTTAAATATAAAACCCCAAATCATAAAAACCCTAGAAGAAAACCTAGGCAGTACCATTCAGGACGTAGGCTTGGGCAAAGGGAGTTATTTAAGTTAAAAAAAAAAAAAAAGATACTAACAAATAATATGATAGCATAAGAAAGGATAAAACTCATGGTTTTATTAAGTATAAAGATAAATACAGAATACTACATAACTCATGGTGGCTTGTAAATCACTTTTAGAGCCAGTGTAAAAGTTGGAAAACAAAAGCATTCAAAATAGCTATTAATAAAAAGAAAAATTAATGGTATACAATATAAATAAATATAATTTTGTCATCAGTATCATAAAGTGTATGAATAAGATAACTGAAATTGTAAAATTTTTTGTATACAAGCATAAGTTGTTATCAGATTAAAATGAACTGTTAAAACCATAAGATATTTCATGTAAACCCCACAGTAACTATGAATACAATACCTATAGAAGATGCACAAAGGAAAAAGAGAAAATAAAACATACCAATAAAAAATATGAAACACAAAAGACAAGAGAAAGAAGAAAGAGAGGAACAAAAACTAAGAAGAAAACAGAAACAAGTTAACAGTAGTAGCAATTACCTATCGATAATTATTTTAAGTGTGAATGAATAAGACTCCCCTATCAAAAGACATAGAATGCTTTCTAAATTGCTTAAGTTCCTTATAGACTCTGGGTATTAGACTTCCGTTGGATGAATAGTTTGTGAATATTTTCTCCCATTCTGTAGGTTGATAGTTTATTTTGCTATGCAGAATCTCTTCAGTTTAGTTAGGTCCCACTTGTCAGTTTTTGTTTTTGTTACAGTTGCTTTTAGGGATTTAGCCAAAAATCATTTGCTAATGCTGATGTCAAGAATGGTATTTTCTAGGTTTTCTTCTCATATTTTTATAATGTGAGGTCTTACATTTAAATCTTTTATCCATCTTGAGTTAATTTTTGTATATGTTGAAAGGTAAGGGTCTACTTTTACTCTTCTGCATGTGGCTAGCCAGTTATCACAGCACCATTTATTGAATAGGTTATTTTCCCTATTGCTTGCTTTTGTCAGCCTTCTCAAAGATCAGATGATTGTATATGTGTGGCTTTATTTCTGGGGTCTCTATTCTGCTCCATTAGTCGATGTGTCTGTTTTTATCCCAGTACCATGCTCTTTTAGTTACTGTAGCCTTGTAGTAGGGTTTGAAGTCAGCTAGTGTGATGCTTCCAGTTTTGTTCTTTTTGCTTAGGATTGCTTTGGTTATTTGGACTGCTTTTTGTTACATATGAATTTTAGAATAGATTTTCCTAATTCTACGAAGAATAATGTTGGTAGTTTGATAGGAATAGTGTTGAATCTGTAAATTGATTTGGGCAGTGTGGACATTTTAATGATACTGATTATTTCAGTCGATGAGCATGAAATGTTTTTCCATCTATTTGTGTCATCTCTGATTTCTTTCAGCAGTGTTTCATCATTCTCCTTGTACAGATCTTCAACCACTTTGGTTTGCTGTATTCTCAATTAAAAAATGGGCAAAGGGTCAGGTGCAGTGTCTCATGCCTGGAATCCCAGCACTTTGGGAGGCCAAGGCAAGTGGATCACATGAAGTCAGGAGATCGAGACCAGCCTGGCCATGTTTTGATGACAAAACACCATCTCTACTAAAAACACAAAAATTAGCCAGGTGTGGTTGTGCAGGCTTGTAATCCCAGCTACTTGGGAGACTGAGGCAGGAGAATCACTTGAACAGGGGAGGCAGAAGTTTCAGGAGCCGAGATTGCACCATTGCACCCCAGCCTGGGCAACAAAGCAATGACTCCATTAAAAAAAAAAAAAAAAAAGCAAAGGGCATGAACAGACACTTCTCAAAAGAAGATATACAAGTGGCCAGTAAACATATGAAAACCATGCTCATCCTAACTAATCAACAGAGAAATGCAAATCAAAACCACAATGAGATACTACATCACACAAGTCAGAATGGCTGTTACTAAAAAGTTGAACACACACACACCACACAAACACACATACACACATAATGGTGAGGCTACAGAAAAAAGGGAATACTTCTACACTGTTACGTGGAAATGCAATTTAGTTTAGCCACTGTAGAATGCAGTTTAGAGATTTCTCAAAGAACTTAAAACAGAATTACCATTCAACCTAGCAATGTTTTTTTTGGGTATATAAGCAAAGGAAAATAGGTCATTATACCCAAAAGACACACACATTAGTATGTTCATCACCTCACTATTTACAAAAGCAAAGACATGGAAGCAACGTAGATCCCCATCAGTATTGAATTGGATAAAAAAAAAATTTTACGTATAGACCAAAGAATACTATGCAGCCATAAAAAAAGAACAAAATCACATTCTCTGCATCAAGAAGTATGGAGCTGGAGGCCATCATCCTAAGCAAACTACTGCAGGAACAGAAAACCAAGTAGCATATGTTCTCACTACTAAGAAGGATACAAACATTGACCACAAGTGGACAAAAGCATAGAAAGAATCAAGACTGCAGACTACTAGAGGGGGTAGAAAAGCAAGGGGCATGATTTTGGGGTGCAATTGGTTTTTGGGTGCAATATGCCCTGAAGCAAACCTGCAAATGTAACACTGGTATCTAAAATAAAATTTGAAATTAAAAAAAAAAAAAAAAAAACTCAGAGTGGTGGAATGAATTTTTTTTTTTTAAGCCAACGACAAAAAAAACAAGACAAAAATGAAAATCTAACTACATGTTGTCTACAATAAATCTGCTTTAGGTTTAAGGATATACATAGCCTAAAAGTAAGGAATAAAAATATATATATACTTCATGCAAATAGTAATCAAAAGAGAGAAGTCACATAAGTGGTTTTACTTGTATCAGACAAAATGGATTTCCAGTCAAAATTTGTCACAAGAGACAAAGAAGGACATAATGGTAAAGGGGCCAATTTACTGGAAGATATAACAATTATAAATATATATGCACTCAACATCAGAGCGCTTAAATCTCTAAAGCAAATATTGACAGAACTGAAGGGAGAAATAGATAGCAGTATGATAATAGAGACTTTAATAGTTCATATTCCATAATTAATATAACAACTAGATAGAAAATCAATAAAATAGCAACCTTTAGCAGCAATATACACACAAACTTCAACTTACAATGGTTCTACTAATTAATTTTTCAACTTACCATGTGTTTTTTGGAACTTAACTCCATGGTAAAAAGAGGAGAATCTGATCTTATGATGATTTGACTTATAATACTTTGACCTCATGGTACACTTAATTAAGGTAATGAGTGCATTTTTGACTTACAGTTGGTTGCTCAGGGCATAACCCATCTTAAATCAGGGAGAATTTGTAGACCAAATGGACATACCAGATCTTTGCATAACATTCTACCCAACAGTAGCTGAATATACATGCTTCTCAAGCACAGGGAAACTTCTCCAGGATAGATCACATGTTCAATTACAAAACAAGACTTAATATACTTATAAAATCCGAAGTTATACCAAGTTATCTTTTCTAACCAAAATTGAATTCTACTAGACATCAGTAACATACGGAGAACTGGAAATTTTCAACTAAGAAGAAATTAAGCAACACATCTTCACCCCTGGATAATCAATGAGTCAAAGAAAAAAATTAAAAGAAAAACTAGAAAATAACTTGTAACAAATAAAAGTAAAATAACAAAACACTGAAACTTATGAGATGCAGCAAAAGCAGACTACAAGGAACATTTATGGTGATGTATCTACTTTGAAACATAAGAAAGATGCTACATAAGCAATCTAACTTTATACCTCAAGGAATTAGTAAAAGAAGAAGAAAGTATTCACAAATCTAGCAAATGGAAGGAAATAATAAAATTATAAAAGAAACAGAGTACAAAGAGAGTAGAAAAAATAAAACTAAGAGTTTGTTTTTGAAAAAGATAAACAAGTTGACAACCCTTTTTCTAGACTAACTGGAAAAGATTCCAAATAAATCAGAAATAAGAGAGGAAAATTCAGACATTATAACTGATGCCATAAAACTTAAGGATCATAAGATACATGTATGAACAATTATACACGAAAAACTAGATAATTTAAAAGAAATAAACTTTTAAAACATACATCCTACCAAAACTAAATTTTCAAGGTACAGAAAGTCTGAAAGACCTGTATATAATATGAAGCTTATAATAGTAAATAACAAATTTCCATTTTAAAAAAGCCACGGACCAAATGGTATCACTGGTGAATTCTACCTAACATTCAGAGATTTTCATTCCTTACTGTTTGAGGATTGTTTTTGAACAATCTCAAACTTTTCCAAAAATTCCAAAAATTCAAGAGAAGAGAACACTTTCAAACTAAATTTATGAGGCCTGCATCACCCTAACACCAAAGCCCGACAAAGACACTACTAGAAAATCGAACAATGGGCCAATATCCCTGATAAATATAGATGTAAAAGTTCTTGACAAAATAGTAATAAATGGAATTCAACAGCATCTTGAAAGGATTATACACCATGACCAAGTAAGGTATATGCTCAGGATGCAAAGATAGTTCAGCATATCAAAATTAACTAATGTGATACACCATATTAACAGATTGAAAGATAAAAATTATACAATCATATCAATAGGTACAAAAAAGTATTTGATAAAATTTTACATCTTTTTTATGATAAAAACTTTCAACAAAACTAGGACTGGGAGGAAATTACTAATGAAGACCAAATATGACAATCCCACAGCTAGCATTTTATTCAATAACAAAAAGTTGAAAGGCTTTTCTCTGAGATCACAAACAAGGCAAGGATGCCCACTCTCACCACTTCTATTCAACATAGCACTGAAAGTCTTAGCTAGAGTAATTAAGCAAGAACAAGAAATAATGTCTACCAAATCAAAAACGAATAAGTGAAATTGTCCCTTTACACATGACATGACCTTGTATATAGAAACCAGTCAAAACCCCATTTAAAAACTTTCAGAAATAATAAATGAATTAAGAGAACTTGCAGGATATACATTCAATATTTATGTATCAATTGTATTTAGATACACTAACAACACATTGAAAATGAAACTGTGACAATAATTCCATTTACAATAGCACAAAAAAGTATGATTAGGATTAAACTTAAGTAAATGAGCAACTCATAAACTAAAAACTAGAAAACAGTGATGAAACATTAAACAATCCAAAGAAATGGAAAGATATATTTATGAATTGGAATTTTTAATATTGTGAAATTGTCTATGCTAACTGAAGCAATTTATGGATTCAGTGCAATTCTTATCAAAATCTCAATAGCAATTATTTATCGAAAATTCATATGAAACCAAAAAAGGATGCCAAATAGTCAAATAAATCTTAAGAAAGAGCAGCAAAGCTGGAGGCATCACATTCCCTGATTTCAAGCAATACAAAGCTACAGCAATTAAAAATAATATGGTACTGGCATAAACACAGACACGCAGGTCAGGGGAACAGAATAGAGAGCCCAGAAATAAAACCACACATATACAGACAACTAAATTTCAACAAAGTTGCCAGGAGTACACAATGAAGATAGGATAGCCACTTGAACAAATGGTGTTGGGGTAACTGGAAATCCATATGCAAAAGAAAAATGTTGAACCTTGTATCACATTACAAAAAATTCAAAATAAAGACTTAAAATCTGAAACTGTAAAACTTATAGAAGAAAACATAACATAAAAACTTTATGACATTGGCCTTGGCATTACTATGACCTCACATCTGTTAAGATAGCTATTATCAAAACAACAAAGGCCCAGTGTTTGTGAGGATGTGGAGAAATTGGAAACCTAATATGCTGCTGGTGAGAATACAGTATGTGATTCATACAGCTGGTGAGAATGGTTCAGCCACTACTTAAAACAGCATGGAGGCGTCTCAAAAAATTCAAAATGGAACTACTATATAATACAACAATTCCACTGCTTCTGGGTATTTATCCAAAAGAATTGAAATCAGAATATTCAAGAGATATTAGCACTCTCATATTTATTTGTAGCACTATTTGCTATAGCTAAGAAGTGAAAGCAACCTAAATGTCCACTGATGGATGAATGGTGACATATACAAGAAATATTATCCAGCCTTAAAAAAGAAAGAGATTCTGCAATATGTGACAACATGAAGAACGTGGTGGACATCATGTGAAGTGGAATAGGTTAGTCATCAAAGGACAAATATTGCATGATTCCATTTATACAGTTAAATTTATAGAATCAAGGGAGTGGAATGGTGGTTGACAGGGCTGAGAGGGGGAAATGGGAAATTGTTAATTAGCGGTATAAAATATGATTTGTACAATATAAAGAAGTTATAGAGGTCTTCTGAACAACATTGTGTGGATAGTTCACATTATGTTTTATACACTTACAATGTATTAGTAGGGGAGCTATCATACTGTGTTTTTTCCACAATGAAATAATTTTTTTTTTAAATTTATGTTAACTGTACAAATTTATATGTCTAATCATAGTAAAGTGAGAGGATATTGATCTATTGATCCCAGTTTAATGAATATCTCATATGAAAGTAAATACAGTGAGATCTACATATGCATATATGTGTATGTTTGTATATTGGTTTACATATCTGACATTTCAACAGTTTTAGGCCTTTAGGTATATGACAAATTAATCTTCCTGAATACATGTGGAAAGCCCTCAGTAATTTTGATGATGACAAAAAGTTATTGGTACTCTCTTGGTAGCTTGGTTTTAGATTAATTTGAACCTAGCTAGGTGCCGTCTTTCTGAAACACAGAGGGTAGTTGATACAATGAGTAGCTCTTCCGTGTAGTTATAGTTATAAATTTGAAAGTAGGCCTGTTTCCTATATTAGAATAATGTCTCTCTACAGGTTCCCTTTAGCTCATTTTAAAGGTTCCTACCAAACATATCTATGTTAGCATCATTTCAAGTTTCTATCTACTGTGCTAAAATAATAGAAAAACGGGAAAATGAGGGATTTGTTTCATCTGGGTTCATAGTACTTCTTGTGTGACCTTGCTGGAGGAACTACTCCTATTTTTTCATATTCTAGTACTTCTTCCCTTTTTATTACTACATCATTGAGAGATAAACATAGGGATATCACACAGATACTTGTATCTTTATTTTGTGGTCACCTATGGAGATGAGCTAGATCCCCTCCCAATTAATAAACTGAAAGTTTAGTCTGATAACATTGCACACCAAAGAAATACACAGTAAAGTTTAGTACTCACACAAGAGAAACTTAGGGAGAGGAGAACAGGCACAAATAAGTCCAGGCTGGCTTGAGTTAGGTGTTTTAGTAGTTAGAGAGTACAACTAGTGAGCCAGCGCCAAAGGAACCCTAATGGGCATTCTGACCAGCTTGTCCAGCTGCCAACGGCTGGGTGCAGTGGCTCACCTCTGTAATCCTAGCACTTTGGGAGGTGGAGGCAGGTGGATCGCTTGACCTCAGGAGTTCGAGGCCATTCTGGGCAACATGGTGAAACCTCATCTCTACAAAACATACAAAATTATCCAGACATGGTGACTCATGCCTGTAGTGCCACCTACTTGGGGGACTGAGGCAGGAGGATGGCTTGAGCCCAGGAGGTGGTGGTTACTGTGAGCCAAGATTGTGCCACTGCAATCCAGCCTGGGGACAGAGTGAGACCCTGTCTGAAAAAAAAAAAAATATTCTGTCAGCATCAAATATTAAAAGTGGAGTCAGATATAGCAATCATATTAATAATATTTAAGGATGAATGTACTTCGTAAAGGTATAATAGATAAATAAAAATTATTGTACTTACCTGTTTCCTGCCTGTAAATCAATAAATGTATTTTACAGAATGAAGTAAGAAGAAATCAAGATATCTATTCATTAACAAATACACATATGCTTCATTCTATATCCAAGTATATTATGATGCCAAGAAAAAAATAAAGAAGATGGAGAAAAAAAAGTTATAGATGTTGAAAGACAAGAAGCCATCTGAATGGAATGTGAAAACAGTCAACACAGCAGGTCAGACAGGAGAAAATTGAGTCTAAATGAAATTAACACAAGAGGCTTAAAGTTCATTCAAAAAACGAGTAATGACTGTCATTAGGACAGATAATGTACTCAGGAATGTAGAAATTAGGAATCGAAGAAATAATGTGTTGCAATTTTTAATTCTGAAGGTAGGAAGCTCACTGATTTTATAAGAAGAAGTGGAATACGAATGGTTTATTCTTTATGCAGCAAAATTCAAGGACTAAGTTTTCCTAATGGCATATGACTATTACAGTGTATTTGTTTTGGTTGGTTTGACAGTCTGCAAGTATGTTTACTCAATTTTTCTATATTGGAAGCTGTCATGTTATAATGTGAATGGATTTTCTGAATACAGCTATCTCAATAGAATGCTGTTAGCTCCCGAATAACTCTTGACCTAGGTCTTTATATAAATTTGCCATTAAACATAATTCAATGTTATCTAACTTTTGGTAGCATGAACACATTCTCTATAATCTGTCACCACTAAATGGAAGAATTAGTAAGGTTCTTGACTTTGATGACATGTATGTTCTCGTCTATGGTGACCTCACTGAATCTGGCAACCTTTAAAGCTAGTCATCACAAATATTGAAATGCGTTTCTCATATCAACTTTGCTTTAAATATATTAAATGTAGTCCAGGGGGATGATGAAAAGTTACTTAATGGGTACATTGTGTGTTATTCAGGTGATGGATACACTAAAAGCCCTGACTTCACCATTACACAATATATCCATGTAACAACATTACATTTTTGTCCCATAAATTTATTCAGATAAATAGAAAAACTGTAGACCAGGATTAGATCATGTCTGCTTATTTGATTTCTGCCACTTTTTAAAACATAGAAACAACCAGTAAAATCTGGGAAAAACTGAGTTTATATAGTTATTGATCATGATGTAGGGACAAAAAGTTTTGTCATATGGTCAGTAAAAAATAAATGAAGACCATGAATTGAAATAACATAACATTCTTTCAAGGAGGCAATGAATAAAATACAGTATTATGTTTCAAGTAATTTGCTTTTGGGGTAGTTGGCAGCCAAAGAAAATTAGCCTATATTTTTACACAATGCACATGAGTCCAGGTCAGCTTTCAGGGCTCACCCTTTGAATAATATGTAACAAACACTATCCACGCCTCCAAACTGACTAACTGCAGAATTTTCCACTTTTATTGCACTCTTCTTTAGCATCACTGATTTCCTTAATAAATTGTTCCTTAATAATTGTTCACAAGTTATAAAAGTCTGATATAGTTTTCTCCTTGTTATACTTTCCTAAGAACCAATGCTCCATATTTCTCCCTTCACCTCTTTCCTTTTTGTAACTAAGTACTTTTGTGTGTGTCTTAGCCCGTTTGTACTGCTATAAGAAAATATCTGATACTTGGTCATTTACAAATAATATGAATTTATTTCTCTGAGTTCTGAAGGCTGGGAAGTCTAAGATCAAGGTGCCAGCAGAATTAGTGTCTGGTCTGGCACTTTCTGGTGAGGGCTGCTCTCTGCTTCGAAGATGACACTTTGTCGTTGCATCCTCAGGAGTAGGGGAACACTATGTTCTTACGTGACAAAAGGGACAGAAGGGCCAGAGAGTGCTCTCTTCAACTTCTAGCCATTTTTTACAAGGGTGTTAAACTCATTAATGAGGGTAGAGCCCTCATGACTTCATCACCTCCCTAGGGCCACACCTCTTAATCATGTTGTATTGGGGATTAAGTGTTGTATTGGGGATTAAGTTTCAATATGAACTTTGGAGGGGACACCATCTGTCAAACCATAACTCTGCATTTTGCTCCAACCAAACTCCCTAATGCCTAGCATATTCTGAGCTGAAACACTATTGATAGAAAGTTTAGGAATACTGTAAGGAAATCACAGTGATATCACAAATCCATTGGATTCACATGTATACACACTCATAGATAACTTGTATCACACTCCCTAAGAACTATGGATTCCTTATCTCCTTAATAGTATATTGTCAACATTTCCCACATTATTAAATATACAGAAACATTATATTAATCCCTACAAATTATTCCATGACATGAAAACACCATACTTTTAAAAATCATCCTCTAATAGGAAAACTAAATATTTTCTTTATTATAATAAGCGCTGAGACAAGTATTATATACTTTACACAAATTTTTTTTACTCTGACAATTTGGGAAAAAATCACTTTATGAAGAAATATAATAATAGAGATAGTCTAGGAAACTTTTCTGTTAACTATGGTTTAATATTTAACTAATGCATTTGATATCACCGTTTTCAATTATGCAAAAAACTGAAATTAGAAATCAAGACTAGTGTAATTTTTTCAGAGTCCTTGATTGGTGTACTGGTTCTTGTTCACTTTTGTGTACAAAGAATACTAAGTGATAAGAAATGATTCTATGTTGATAAGTATTTACACACAAAAATCAATAACTCATCACCAAATCAAATGTACTTTTAACATCTGTTCATTCATCTGGCTATATTTGTGTAAATAATATATAAATAAAGAATTTAACAGAAGCTTAGATATTGAAGGTTTATAATAATAAGAAGAAAGTGAGTCCAGTATTGCCATGTTTAAATCAATTGGTGGTGGAATCTGACTTTTCTATCTCTTAGTTTAGCATTGTTATTTTATTGTACAATGATGTAGATACCAAAAGTTTGGATACATATGCAGATGTTTAACCAGCAACTAATAATTCAAAATATCTGGTGAATATCTGGTGATTTCCTTAACTTGTTAAGACTATGTGTTTTTTGTTTTTTTTTTTTTATATCCATAAATTAGTCTAAAATTTGCCTTGCCCCAAATCTTCTTTTCTGCGTTTCATTATATTCAAAGAGCTACAACACTTGGACAGAGAAGTTTCCATGACTGATGTGACCTGAAGCAGGTTTTCTGAGGAAGTTCACGTATTTCTCTAAATACTTTTTAAATTCTCATTTTTTTTCCATAAGTGCATTTATTTCAAATATGCACATATTTTTGTTAGAAACATTGTTGGCTGATTAATGTTATTTAGTAGTCACACTGGAGTTTATTCCTTATAAAATATTTATCTAATTGTATTGCTTATTGTTATCAACGAGTTTGCAAAATGGATAAAATAAGTAAACTAAATGAGTAAATTTCACATTTCAGCTTAAGTTTACAATGTGAAGATTTTTAAGCTTTCTTAATGGAAAAATAAAGCATAAAATCTCAGTTTAATCACTAGAATGAGATGAGATTTGCTGTGACAGTCACTTCAGAAAAGGGAAAAAGCATAAAATTCCAGCTGTTTGCTTAAAAAGGTTTATCAGAACTGCTTCAAAATCAGTCAAACAAAAAGCCAGAGTTCTTCATGGAGCTTGCTTTGGGTGATGTAATTAAGAGGTTATTTCCAGTGTATATTGTCCATTTGAAAAGCATACGTGGAAGGGATCCCAAAGGTATTATTATGGCACTGTGGGAAGGCTAGCTAGAGGTTCAAAATGCTCAAAATCACTAATCAGAAAAATGCAAATCAAAACCACATGAGATATTGTCTCACTCTAGTTACAATGGTTTATATCAAAAAGACAGACAATAACAGATCCTGGCAAGGATGTGGAGAAAGGGAAACTCATATACAGGGTTACAAGGAATGTAAATTAGTATACCCACCATACAGAACAGTATGGAGGTTCCTCAAAAAATTCCACTACTGGGTATATATCCGGAAGAGGAAATTAATATATTGAAAGGATATGTGCACTCCCATATTTATTTCAACACTATTCACAGTAGCCAAAATATGGAATCAATCTAAGAGGCCATCAATGGATAAATGGATAAAGAAAATGTGGTGTATCTACATAATGGAGATACATAAATATTCAGCCCTAAAAGAATGAAATCCTGCCGTGTGCAGAAACACAGACGGAATTGGAGGCCATTATATTAAGTGAAATAAGCCAAGCATAGAAAGACAACTATTGCATGTTCTCACTGATATGTGGGAGATCAAAAAGTGGAATCCACGAAGACAGAGAGTAGAATGGTGCTTTCCAGAAGCCTGGAAGAGAAGCAGGGAGCGGCAGATGAAGGGAAAAAAGAATATAAATACATTTATTACCACTGAACTGTACACTTAAAAATCGTACAATGGCAAATTTTATATGTATCTTTTACCTCAATAAAAACAACATAAAATTTGTTTAAGTATATGTGAAAACGACAGTAGTATTCTCTTTCTCATTCTTGTATATGATGATAAAGGAAAAATAGAGTACCACCATTATTAAAAATTAAACATAGTGTCCTTTCTATTCTTACTTTTTCAGAGTTGCTTGTTACCAGGCAAATGTTTTGTTTAAAAGAATACAAAGTATACAATCAGTCAGCCTTAAACCTGCACTTGGAGTTTGGAGAGAAAGCTATAGTTTTCAGTAGGAAGGACATGGAAGGGTGTAAGAAAAGCTTAAAGGTAGTAGAATAACTGTCTACACTGGGCCGGACGCTGACTTTAACCAGATTTTTTGTTCAGAACACCAAAAATGATACATACTTATTTTCGGTCGACATCTTAAAATATAAAATATTTTAGGGAAGAAATTATATTACTCAGAAACTTCAGACACGGGAAAATGGGAGAATGCTCGCAGTATCAACCATTTTGATTGGAGGAGAGAAGGCAGGAGTTGGGAAGGATAAACAATTGGCAAGCGAACTACTGATGGAAGCCTGCTTACTTTCCTGTGCTCACACTAAGGATATGAAATTTGCACTGATATTTTTGTTGATAAAAAAACTATATGTTAGAAGTTTTACACTAAGCAAAATTTACACTTATCTCTTAAGATATGACAAAAACAGTGTGCAAATCATCAGTCCTGTTATCTACCCTTGTTTCACAGTGGCACAAATCCAAATTAAAACAATTGGGTCAATCAGTGATCAAAAAGAGAAAAACATAACTGTATTGAAATATTTCTCTCTCACACACATACACACACAATTCACATCAGTGTCACATCCAAAAAAGAGATGTGGTTTTTGTTTTAGCAAATGCATTGTTGCATTCATTTCCACAACTTGAAAGGAGACACAGTTTGTCACAAAGCCAGAATTATTGAGAAATTCTGTGCTTAGTGTATTATCTGCATATTAAGATTGAGCTCCAAAGTTCACACAGTCATTTATTTAACCTGATATGTGTGTGTGTGTGTGTTATGTGTCTGTCTGTCTAAATTTTCTGTGTCATTTGAGATACCTTTTGCCTACTGATTCTTTGTAGTAACTCTGTATACTATTCACATGGCATTCCATTTTATTGTGCTATACAAAGTAAATAAAACCATTACTTATAATAAATTCTAAAGTCATCTGAACTATAAGCAATTAACTAGCATTCAGATTTTTATACTATGGTAAGTGAATTGCACTATAGACTCTTCAGTGACTCATTTTTTTGTGCTTAATCAAGGGGGACATTTAGAAGCATGCATATCTAAACCTCAAACATTGACTTAATTTTTTGCCTTAATTTTTTAAAGAAAAATAAATCATTTTAGGTAGGGTGTAAAGAGGTGAATTACAATGTTTGATGGCTACATAGAAAAGTCAATGGAAATAAATTTTCCAGGTGAGGGAGTCAAGTATAGCTTTTTATTTAAAATACTGAAAGAAAGGCATTAAGAGTAAGAAAGACTATGGTTCATTTTTAAATGAACCATGTATTATGGTTGACATCTTGAAAAAAAGGGAGTAACTTTGTTGTCAATTCGAGAATCACTTTAAAAGTGAAACACTGTGCACTTAACCTTTACAAAAAGTATATAATGTAGAGGGCATTTATTTTTAAAATATTTTCGTGAAATGCCAGCTTTAAAGTTACTGTTCAAAATGCCAACCTGAAATGTTGGGTTAAATGACTTCACTAAACAATGTAACTCGGCGACATTTCCCTTTCATTTAATCACTAAACTAATGCATCACCAGATGCACAACTAACATAAAAATATCAAAACATGTTGAAAATAATAATGATGAAATGTGAACTCCTTCCTCAATGTTGTTTACATCTGGATAAGTAACATTAATGTTGTCTTTAAAAATGAATTGATTTATTGGAATATATGTTAGTTGTTTTAAAAAATCAGTAGCAGAGGATTTCTTCAAACAATTCCTATGAAACACCCTCAATAAAATGATTAAGTGAGGCAGTATTTGAAAGACCTCCTCACCTTTATTCTCTTCCCAGTTACTTTTCTTCGCCAAACACAAGGAAACATGTTTGGGATTTGGGAACCCCTGGTGTTCCACTGACAGTAATGAGAGAAACACTGACTTTGATAAACTTCCTTAATGTCCCCTGACCAAAAATCTGTCCCCATATTTTGCCAAACAAAACATGCTTTTCAGTGTATTGTTGAGGTTAGGTGCATGACAAGTATTCAAGACACTGTGAAAAAGATTACTGGGGACGCTGGAGGGAGACTGGAGTCTTGTGGTTGCCTCTTGTAAGATACCTTCAATGGGTGGCTGAGAAGGTGGCCTTGGAATGGGCAAAGGAAGTTGATGCATAACTCTGAGCCAAACAGTTTCTGAAAAAAAGCCTAAGGTATACTGTTGCTCAAAGGATTGATCTCCACATGTCTGACCTCCACATGTCCTCTTCCATCTGAACATAAAGAAGGAAGTAGAAAGTTTAATATTAAGGCTGAAGTTGGAGGAATACTGTCTTAAGTTACTTTTCCCCTTGAATCCAGTTGTAAAATGCAAATGAACGTTAGGAGCCTCTTGGGAAGCTGCATCTAAAAGAAATAAGCTACTATGTAAGAAGACAGAAAATCCCAAATTGTCAGGCAGGAGAGGCCACATAAAGGCACGTTGATCAACAACCCTATGAAGCCACCAGTTTGGAGTAAATCATCTTGAATATTCAACCACACCAAACCTTCAGGTGGCAGACCTGAAGTAGAATCTGACTACAGTCTGATGAGGAAACTCAAGTATGAACTTTGCGGCCCAACTTTTACCAAATTCTGATCTCTAAAATTTTGACCTAAAAATGTGGTTATTTTAAGGCATTGAGTTTTGAGTTAATTTGTTTTACAGCAAGAACCATTGGAATAACATTTTTTGGAGTCATATCTGTTTATATGAGCATAAAAATCAAACTCTGTTCCACATCAAAATAATGATTATATATATAAATCCAATTAAAGTAAATAATGAGCAGATTATTTGATTGTGAATTTGATTTAATACAGATTCTAACAATTGTATTTAATTTCAAACCTCCTACTTGATAAGACAAAAAGAAGTCAAGATGCCAAATTTGGTTTACAATGCCTGACTGACAGCATTGAACAATGTGCATTCATTTATTCCGCAAGTATTTTTAAGGCCTATTCAAAGCCAGACATTATCCTGGTAACTTTATGTAAAATAGACATTGTCCTGTTCCATGGAAACTTATAGCCTTGGAGGTTATGCGAGTAGAAATTCATTTAGTTTTTATTTTGAAATAGTTCCAACCCACTATGGGATTAAAAGTATAGTGCAATAAACCTCCATTTATCTTGCCTCCTCTGTGTACATTTATAAATTAGTATTTTGTTAAACTGCTTTCTTTTCTCTTCCTCCTCCTCCTGCTTATTTTTCCCTTCCTTTCTTTTTTCCTTCATCCTCTCTCCCTGGCCCCCTACATTTTGGCGGATGTGTATATAAATTCTAAATAGATAAATTGTAAGTCCAAATATTTTAACTCATTCTACATATTAATTAATGGAGTAGACATTGAAAAGTATTTTCAAATGTAAAAATATGCTCAAAATCTTGGTTAATTTTCAAGACAGAAAAGAGAATTTAAAATGGAAAACTCAATTAAATTACCACCCCAAAAAGGAACTTCATATACATTAATTACCACTCAGCCTTAGGCAAGAACTACTCTACACCATGTCTCTCTAAATTTACACCATGTCTCTATCAATGTTCTGAACATTTCACATGAATGGAATCATATGTGGTTTTTTTGTGACTGGTTTATTTCATTTAGCATAACGTTTTCAAGATTCAACCACGTTACATTATGCATCAATCCTTCTTTCCTGTTTATGTCAGAATAATATTTTATAGTACATATAAACCACATTTTATATATCTATTAATTCATTGATAGGCCTTTGGGTTGTTTACTCCTTTTGGCTATTTGGGTAAATTTGTTATAACACTCATGCAAAAAGTTTTGTGTAAACATCAGCTTTTTATTTCTCTTAGGTACATACTTCAGAGCAAAATCTAGGTCATACAGTAACTCTGTGTTTAATCATCTGAGAGACTGACTGACTGCTTTTAAAAGAGTACACCATTTTACACTCTCACCAGCAGTGGTTGATTTCTCCACGTTCCTGATGATACTTTTTATTATATGACTGTTTTAGTCTGGCCATCTAGTGAATGTGAAACGATTTGTTGCTTTGAACTGCATTTCCCTGATAACTAATGAAGTACCTTTTCATGTGCTTATTATCCATTTGTACGTTTTGCTTGGAGAAATATCTACTAAATCCCTTGCCCATTTAAAAAACAACCTTTTTTTAAAATTTTGATTTATGAGAACTTTTTAGGTAGTCTGGATAGAAGCCCGTTATGAGATACATAATTTTCAAATATTTTTTTCCATTTTGTGAGTTGGTGTTTTCACTTTTTTAAAATTTATTTATTTATTGAGGTGAGGCCTTACTATGTTGCTGAGGCTGCAGTACATGGGGGTCATTATAGCTCACTGCAGCCTTGAACTCCAGGACTCAGTGGATCCTCCCATCTCATCTTGTGGAGGTTCTAGGTTTATAAGATTGAGTCATCACAGCCAGCAGTAAAATTTAGCACAAATTCGTCAATTTCTACAAAAAAGTTAGCAGATACTCAGATACAAATTGCATTGCATCTGCAGATCAGCTTTAAGAGTATATCTGTTTTATTGTCATGTTCTAATAAATGAACATCTGATGTTTTTGTGCTTATTTTGATCTTCCTTAATTTCTTTCCATGGTATTTTATAGTTTTTAAAGTGTAAGTTTTCACTTACTTTGCATATACATTCCTGTTTTATTCTTTGGGATTCCAATGTAAATGAAATTTTTAAAATTGATTTTAAATTTCTCCCAAAGAAGATTCACTCCACACCTCCACCCCACAGTCCCCAAAATAAATTGATTTTTATATTTATATTGAAAATGTATAAACATACTACTTACTTTTGTATACTGATCTTGCATTCTGTAGACTTGCTGAACTCATTTAATAGTTCTAATAGTTTTTAAGAGGTTACTTAAAATTTTCATATACAAGATCATGTCATCCTGTTACCTTTTGTTTGTTTCTCTTACTAATTGCCCTGGTTAGAACCTCAGTTACAATGTTGAATAGAAGTGGTGAAAGTGATATCCTTTTCTTCTACCTGATATTAGAGAAAAGCATCCTGTCTTTTGGGATTAAGTATACTGTTACCTATAAGCTTTCCACAGATGTCAAGTTGGAGAACTTCTCTTCTATGACTAGTTTGTTGAAAGAAACATATCATGAAAGGGTATCAGATTTTGTCAAATGCTTTCTGTGTGTATATTGAGAGGATCATGTAATTTTTTTCTATTTTTATTCTATGAATACAATGTATTACTTTAGTTGATTTTTGAATGTGAATCCAAACTTGCATTATTTAGATAAATCTTACTTGCTCATCATTCATAATTATTTACATATATTGCTGTATGTCATAGAATGAAATTAACTTTGTGTCATTGGAAGGTTATAGTTGTCAATCAAAAATTAGGATGTTATGGGTGGTGGATGGTATACAGAGTATCTATTTGAGGATAGTGATCACAAAGTAAAATAAAACAAAGAATGATAAAATGATGGCAAAATTATAAAGTCAAATAATAATAGTGATTGCTACTATTTAATGCATATTTGCCGTGTTCCAAGGATTGTGTTAAGCATTTTATGTATGAATTCATTTATTCCTTATATTAACTCTATTAAAAAACTGTTATCATTATGTTCATCTAACAGATGAAGCAAAGACACAGAGACCTTAAATAACTTGCTTAAGGCCACATAGCAAGACCTGCAAGATTAGTATATTTGGCTTCTTACTGACGTTAAAAAAGTCTTATAATAGAAAGTTTTAATGAGCTATTCAGGAGATGGTTCACTTTGGATAATGAAAACATGCACAGTATCAACATGATAGGATAATGGAAAAGAACATTTTTGGAGCTTAATATTTAAGGAGTTTGAAGAGTAAGATGAGATATACAAAGAAAATTTAAATATCATAGAGAGGAGAGGAACAGAAGATTAAGGAATATGGGCTAGCTGGTAATGTCTGAGTCTAAAAGAATAATGCCTGAAACTTTGATTGAGGACCACAAGAAAAATTATAGAGAAGGTATACAGTTAATTGTTGAGAACTCCGAAAACTAAGAATAAGCATATATTTGGAAAACAAGAAGGATACAAACACTGCTCTCAAATTTAAGATATGTGGCACATGAAAATAAAATAAAGCCTTTCCACCTTAAGGACTGAAGAAAATGGTATATTAAGAGGAAAAAAAAATTACATCCAAAAAACAGATGTAAAGGGGAAATTCAGAAAATAGTTGTAGAATATATGGAACCTGATGACTAGGCATTGCAGAGAACAAAATGGGAAAGGAGTTAGGGAGGGGAGAAGACTTTAATCAGCTAAGATCATAAATTGGACAGATGGAAATGAGAGTTTAGAATCTAATGGATTAACAGAGAGATTTTTCATTCTCGCATTGACAAAGATTTAAAAAGAGGATGCGAAAGATGGTAAATTTCACTTTACATGTGTATTTATGTATGTCCTTAAGCAAGAGGGTATTGGTCTAAACACTCTGGGTTATGGATATAATTGCTTTTTTCTTTTCAAATGGAGATGAATACCTTAATATGGTAAAAAGTGGTTTTATGTGAGATGTCTCATTTTACCTTCTCCCTGCTAATAGTTCTGACTTTTATTCTATTAAATTACAGAAAGAATATCAGGTTTTTAGTCAAATTTGATTTTAAAACTTTAGAAAGTTCCTGGGAGAATCAGAGGATCTAGATAACTCAGAGGTCATCTTTAGAATTGTCCTATGTCAACCTAACTAACGATGTTGACAAATATTAAAAATAGAATAAATCATTTATTAAAAAAATACTAATTTCTACATCAGCAAGTCCACTTCTCTTTACTTACTTTGTGTCTGGCTGCTTTTTGGCCCTATTACATGGGCAATTCAGCTTCTAACATGTAACTGAGTGAGAATATGCTGGTTTCTTTCATTTATTATTAGGTTTACAGCTAACAAATTATGAAGTAAATAATGCCAAAGAACATTCATTTATACTTTGTATAAAGAGGATCATAGGATTGCAAGTAAATTAATTATTGGCTAAAACAGTATATTGATTTCATGCTGTTTTTTAGATATGCCAACTTTATGATGACCACAGTGTTTTTTATTAAATGTAAAAATAAAAAAGAGCAAGAATATTTGAGAGTCATATTTATCTTAAAATTGTTTAAAAAACATCCAAGCACATCAATGCAGTGAAGTTCTTATGGTGAGAAGCACTTTCACAGTGTTACAAACTGTGAAAATAACACATTTCATTAAAATAGGCATCTGTGAGCTAAGCACTAAGTCACACAAGCAAACGTAAGAGGGAGAAAGGGAAATCTTTCAAAAACAGTATTCTCCGGTGATTTGGTGTCAGCTGCAAATATTCCCCGTTCTTAGTGTTTTGTTATCCTAAAGTCCCCTTGGTTGCCATTAAGTAACCAACAATGAGGCTTGTAACTTTGAAAATAGATTTTTAAATGCATGTACATATACATGGGGATTGTGAGGTGGAGGTATGGAGTGAATCTTCTTTGGGATACAGCAATCCAAAGAGCCAGAGAACGATGAAGAGACTAGAATTGACCTTATACCAAGAACATTTCCATCAGAAATGTAATAAATAAGCTGTCTCTGAAAGATTTAGGAACTCATGCAGAGGGACTGGAACCAAACTTGAAGGAGCACATGAAGAAAAAAAGAAATTTGCTTTAAAAAATATTTGCAAAATTTTTTCAAAAATTTAAATAAAGTTATTTTTCTGCCTATAAAATTAAAATATTTCTTATGGAGGAACTACAAAAGAGCTGAAAACTAAAATGATGAAAATTAAATGACCTATAATCCTGTATCAGGTGATATTTAAGTATTGAGGAGTATTTATTTCATGAATCTATTATCTCTATAAGTTCATATTTTGTATACATATAAATGACCGTATGTAATCATGGATAACTGAATATATCTCTAAGTGTGTACATTACATATACACTTAAATCTCCTTTTACATATGTATATTGACTGTATCCCAGGTAAATGCTTAATTTAGTAAATTCAGTGTTCTTTTCTTCCTCAAATCATCTAACGAGAAATAGTGCCATGTTTTATAAAATATTTTCCATTGTATTGTAATTATAGTTACTATTCTCATTTCATTATCCAGTACCTGTCATTTAGTAACACATTTCCTCGCATTCTGTTTTAAAATTTTTATTTGTATAAATTTATGGGGTTCAAGTGTAATTTTGCTACATGCATAGATTGAGGAGTGGTAAAGTCAGAGCTTTTAGAGCATCCATCACCTGAATAACATACATTATACCCATTAAGTAATTTCTCATCATCCACCTTCCTCCCACTTCACCTCCATTTCAAGTTTCCATTTTCTATCATTCCACGCTCTATTTTTCTGTGTAGACATTCTTTAGCTCCCCCTCGTAAGTAAGAACATACAATATTTTGCTTTCTGTGTCTGAGCTGTTTCACTTAAGATAATGGTTTCCAGTTCCATCTATATTGCTGCAAAAGACATGATTTTATTCTCTTGTATGACTGAATAGTATCTCATTTTCTTTATTCAATCATCCATTGATGGACACTTAGGCTGATTTCGTATCTTTGCTATTGTGAGTAGTGCTGTGATAAATATACCAGTGTAAGTGTCCTTTTGATATAATGATTTCTTTTCCTCTGGATAGATACTCAGTATGCTGAATCAAATGGTAGTTCTATTTTTAGTTCTTTGAGATCTATCTATACTGTCTTCCATTAAGGTTGTATTCATGTACATTCTTACCACCTGTTTATAAGTTCCTTTTTTATAAGTTTGTAGGTGTTCCCTGTTTTTCTGCATCTTTGCCCATATGTGTTTTGTCTTTTTAATAATAGCTATTCTGACTGGTGCAAGATGATATCTCCTTGTTGTTTTAATTTGCATTTATCTGATGATTTGTGATGTGAACATTTTTTTTCATATGGTTATGGGCATTTGTATGTCTTCTTTTGAAAAATGTCTAATCAAGCCCTTAGCCTACTTTTTAATGGTAGATATGTTTTTGATGGTGGTGGTGGTGTGTTAGTTGCTTGAGTTTCTTCTAAATTCTGTATATCAATTCCCTGTCAAATGCAGAGTTTGTAAATGTGCTTGAGCTGGTTATTTTGATCAATATTTCAGCAGAATGCTATTTTCAAGTGGTTGTTTTAGAAAGATAAGGTGATATATTTTCTAAAACTTTGTAATATATGTGTAATGTCTTCATCAAAAGTTAACAAATAAATAAATGTTTTGATTTTTAATATGTGTTGGTGAGACAATTTTTCAACTGTAAAATTTCAAATGTTGTTCCTTCATCTCTTTCTAGCATTACTGTTGAAGAGGACACTGAAAGGTCTCTGAGAACAATTTAATTTTTTTGTCAGAGATAAAAATATTACATTGGTGCAAAAATAATTGTGGCTTTTGCCATTACTTTTAATGGCAAAATGATTTTACTTTTAATGGCAAAACTAGTGATTACTTTTGCACCAACCTAACATAACATTTCTTTTTTCTTTATGAGAAAAGTTATAGACTAAAAAAAAAAATCTTTACATGCAAAGTTTCTGTATTTCTTCCCTCTTTTCTTTCTCACCCTCAGGTCTAGGTTAATAGCAGGTAATTGTGACAAGTCCAGTGTGGGTTACTGGTCGTGAAGAATCCATTGTTGAAGACATCCCAGAAGAGAACACTAAGTCTTATCTTTCATCTTACCCCTGAACTTCCCCTCCTCTGAAGGTAAAACACATAATATGTGCAAAAGCATAAAATGTTTACTGTGTTGGCTTGTGGTTTGAGGCCTAAAGTTATGGTTCAATGCTATATACTGCTTTGATATCTGGTAAAATTGAGAGAGACTAGAATGACCTAAAGCAAATTATCTTCCACACTGCTTCTGCTGTTAATGTTCCCCAGCCAAACAGCCCTTCCTATCAAAGAATTGTCAGATGCTCTGCTTACTCCTGAGGAGTGGGTTTCGGTTCCCTGACAGCCCATTGAGTTATTTAAATAAGGCGATCGTATTCTTCCTTGGGAACCAGGGAGCACTTCACCTTTTTGATAACGCAAAGCCTGCATCCCTCTGCCTCTTTCAGTTCACTGTAATCCCAAGTGCAACTTCTATGTGGGCTTGTATGGTACCGGGCGCCCTTCTCTCACAGGCTATAAGTATAGGTAACCAATAAACCGCTGGCAATCTCATTTTTCTTGTGTCTAGTGCTGTGTGTTTGGCCATCCCTACAATCCAAGGGCAGGAAACTCTCTCCTATTAATGGGGTAAATAGGACATGTTTAAACCTTGGCCACTAAATGGATCATCATAATTTTGTTTTCATTCCTTTGATTTTTTTTTCTTAATGCCTTCTAATCTCCCCTCTGATTGAAAGTATTCATTCCCTTAACAAATCTTTATAGAATAATTTTATGCTAAGCACTTTTCAAGGTATAATGAGATAGTAGCAAATTGAAAAATACAAAAATTATATGTTCAAGCTCAAAAGTAAATTTCAAAAAGAAGTTAAAATAAATGAATTACAAAAAAACTAGGGAACGGGTAAAGTGTTTAAGAATTTGACTATTACTGAAAATATAGAAAACAAATCCTTGCCAAAAAGCCTAAAATTAGAGCTCAAAATTAGAATATTATATGCATGTTGGTTTTAAAGTCTTCTCCTGCAAATGTGGGATTATAAATAGAAGCTAATAATGATAGATTAACCTAAATTTGTCCCCGGTACAAAGTTATTTGATGCAAAATGCCTGTATTTAACAGACTAAAAGAAATCACAACCTTGTAACTTAGCATGGTTAATGAAAACAAATCACTTAAAATGCCCATCAACGTATTTAACTGTATTTCATGCCAGTACTTCAGGTAATTAATATCCTGCAACCTTACAGAAATTGCTTTTACTTCTCTGCCCATTCATCCTCATTTCAGTTTATGTTCTCATGTATTTATCTATGAGTGTCAAATTAGATTATACTTTGGAACTTGTTTCTATTCTTACTAAAGTATATTTAAGCATCACTAAAGTGAAGAAATCAATGCAATGCTTATGTGTTTCATTATATACACTAAGCTTTCATTCCTAAGGTTTTCTTGAGAAATCATTGGGCCTTGATATTTTGTAAGTCTCACTATCTTCTGCACAATGGCATTTCTATTGTCCTTTTCATCAATATCATTTGGGTTTATTAACCATCAGTGTTTTCTGGCTTTTTCTGCTTATGTTTCCCTGACCTACATAGATTCTTGACTTAAGGAGAAAATGGGTTGCTGGATAAAATATAGGACACTTAGTTGGATTTGAATTTCAGTTAAATACATTTTTAAAATATATCTATATAGGTATATATTTATATTTGTATGTTGCATGCAGTAATTGGGACAATTATATTTTAAAAACTGTATTTTGAGCTGAAAAAATATTCTTTTTCCAATCTGAAATTCAAAACTGACTGAGTGCCCAGTATGCATCTATTTATTTATTTATTTTTTTACCAAATCTGATGAAAGAGGTGAACACAATGAGATAAACTATCTATGCACAACAACAAAGATTTTGAAAAGCAAACAAGAAAATACTGCTTTTAATGCAATGTAAATAAGATGTCTATGTGCACACAAACTCATTTCTATATTATTCTGAACATATATATTCTTATCGTAAAAAAGATTGAATCTGGCCATTATTTTACTAATAAAATTTCTTATCAATCTGAAAGGCAGGATATTGGAGACAGTTGATTTATATCACAATGCATAAAGCCATGTTGTGTTGGAGACCCAAGAAACTAAGTTTATGTGAAATAAAAATGAATTAAAACTTCTAGAAAATGAGACTGACGTTTAGGTTGTGTGAAGAAACTAAAGGAAAACACGATTCCCACTGAAAACAGCTCAAGAAGCCACAACTCATTCATAAAATGCATTTGCTTAAAGACATCAGAAACCTACTAAAGCTATGAGAAACTGATAGGCAAAAATTCTGGAGAAGGGAGAAATATGGAGGCATGAGCTGAAGTTCTGCAGCTGGTTTATCCCTGGGCTCATTACTGAACTGAACCTGGGTTGCTTGCCTGTCACACAGAAAAGTCAAATACTGACACCAGGATTTACTGCAAGAGAAAGTAAGGCATTTATTGCAGGGCTCCAAGCAAGAAGAATTAACAGCTAATATTTAAGACTCGAACTTAATGATGGCTTACAAGCAAGGGTTGTTCAAGACAGAGGTGCGGGGATCTTCAAAGTGAGTTAAGGGCTGGGAAATTTCTGGAACTTCTTTATCCATTTTCTGGTTACAGGCTGGCAGGATCTATATGACAGCAGTTGCCATTTTCCATCCGGTTTCTGAAAAACTACTCGGGTCCATATGTCAAGATGTTATCTTTAGTCTCTGTAGAGGACTGAGCATCTTATGACTGATTTACTTGGGTGACTATTATTTAAGTTAAAATTATCTTCTTCCTTAGCAGATTATTAATTTACTTCCCTAATTGCTGGTCATAAGACTAGCTAGCTGCCTGCAATTTACTTTGAAGACACTTAATTTTTTTTTCCTTTGTTTCCATGCCAGGGCAGGGTAGGGGAACCCAGCAGGCTCCTAAGAGGGGTCCCTGATCTACCTCAATTACAGTTAAAAATGGCAAGAAAGTCATTGTCCAAATTTGAGTACATACTACTAGAGTCTAGAAACTCAAATTTTGTCCAGTTCGATTGTTGCGGTTGGGGAGGATAGAATAGCAGGAATTGTCTTGGTTACATGGGGATGGAGAAATAAAATTAGTGGTTTGTGAGGCCTAAAGAATTAGATTTTTCTTACAACACATTTACTGATCTAAACATTTAAGTTAAACCGAGTTAAAATGGCAGGCAGAAAAGCCTCTGAAAATTTAAGAAATATGTATTTTTTGTTTCTGCAAAATTATCATTTTAATTATGATAATAGTCTTTTTGTTTATTGACTCTTATAGCAAATTCTTCACCTATTTTCTCTTAATTTCCTTGGACCACTTGGTTTCACTGTGAAGATAGTGTCCACCATCCTCAAACCCTTCAGTATTTATTTCCTATAAATGAAGACAATTTTCTACATATCTACCACACAACCATCAAGATCAGGATATTAGTATTGATATATCATTTACTCAAGAATAATTTGTCTAAAGACATTAGATGAGGCCACACAAGGTTACTAGTTATGCTGAGTTTGAGGGAGATGTGATATCTCACTGCAGTGGCAAAACTGAGAAGGCTGAGAAAGAGATGTACAAGTGGTAACAGTGCCCGATAAAGGACAGAAAACCCCAAGCAGAGTGAATAAGTTTGTGCCCAATTGAAGAGGCAGCTTGGTATACGGAGTCAAAGATTAAGTGGAGTAAGCCATAAAAAAGAATAAGCTCATGTCCTTTGTAGCAACATGGATGAAGCTGCAGGGCATTATCTTAAGTGAACTAATTGAGAAACAGAAAATCAAATACTCAAATACCATGTGTAGTCACTTATAAGTGGGAGCTACACAATGGGTATACATGCACATAAAGATGAAAATAATAGACACTGAGGACTCCAAAAGTGGAGAGGGAATGAGGCAGGTAAGGGCTGAAAAAGTACCTGTCAGGTATAATGTTCAGTATCTGGGTAATGGCACTAAAAGCCACGTCCCCACCAGTATACAGTATACCCATGTAACACGCATGCCTATGTACCTCTTGAATCTAAGAATTAAATTGAATTTTAAAAAAGTAAAAAGTCTTTTGCAGGGCAGGATGGCCCAGCTTAGGATAGCCAGGTTAAACAGGGCAAGTAATACACACACCAAAAGATAGGGGTGAGGGATAGGCCATTGCAAGTGTCAGAGGCGGACTTGGCTGGGGATGGTATCCACATGATAGGGGGTGCACTGCTGCAACGAGTCAGAGAGAGAGCAAAGTGAAGAAACTTAACCCCTGGAAGGAGATATGAGTTCAAGTGAAGTAAGGAAGTTGTCTCTACAGAGCAATAGCTTACATGGGGTGTTAACATTGTTGTTTATTTTATAATAAGGTTCAAGTCATGTCCAGTCTGAGTAGGTTTGAGTCTCCTTGTTTTTAAATTTGATAATTTTTCAACTTTTGTTTCTTTAGATTCAACTTGGTTTGGGATAGAGATTTTGGTAGATCAATAATTAGCTTCTTACCATATTTACAAAGTAGATTATGTGTTTTATAATCTAACTATTTTTGATTAATTTATTTGTGAGGAAATTTTTTGCATTTTATTTTAAAAAGTGTATATCATATATTTCTGTGATACAAGTTTCACGTCATTGAAAACGTGTAATGCCTTGAATATTTTTCAACTCAAAAAATGTTAAGATAAATAACATAAGATAAATAAAATGTTAACATATGTTATGTAGGAAATAAATCATAATTATGAGTTTTAATTTTTATTTTGAGATATTTTAAATTCTAATAATTAAAATTAAATTTAGAGAGTGCTGAATATTGTGAACTAGGAACAATCAGGTGATCAAACTCATATTTCTAGAATGCTCTCTATACAATCATTTCATTCTTTCTGTACAGATAAAGAACAGAAACTATATAACTCTTTAAAGACTAATGTTTAGTAACCAATGTGTATTATATCAAATAATTTTTTGATTATGTGGGTATTTCTGAAGAGTATTGCCAACTCTTATCTCAGTTAACTAATGTGCAACGTTAATTTTCTAATTCAGAAGACAGCATTTCAGGTGGTTATATAAATCCATTTGATTCCATAAAACTCTCACAATTGAAATGAACATGTGATAAATTTTTTAGCATTTCCAGTGAGTTGAAAATAACAATTACTCATGTATTCTTTGTACACAATTAATACTTTCTAACCTAATAAAAAAAAGCATAAAGATGAAAATATAAAATATTTAGAAATGTTTATAAAGAATTATTCATAGGCATTCCAAAAGCCAAGTTTATATTTATGCACAATTAATTATAATCTATTAAGGAAAAGCAAAATTAGGGGAAATAATCTCTACAGTGATTTGTTTTAAAAGAAATTATATGAGAATGAAACAACAAGAACTAAAAAAAATACAGTTAAAGAGTCATATTTTGGCAGGGAAGGAACAACATGGGAGATGAAAACAAGAAACTCAGATGGGTCCATAGATAGCATTGTCCACCTAACAACTGATGTGACATGTGAGGCATGGGAAAAAGTTCTCATGTATGGGTAATTGGAGTCTCAGAAAGAAAACAGAGAAACAGCGAGACAAAATAAATATTTATAAAAATAGTAGGTAAGGAATTTCAAATGCTAATGAAATACAGCAAACCACAGATTCAATAAATTATTTGAACCCCAAACAGGACAAAATTAAAGGAAATCACATATAGGCCCAACATAGTCAAACTGCTGATAAATTAAAAAAGAAAAAATTAAAAGCTGTTAAAGAACAATAATCATTAGTTTTAATAGGGTTGGAAAATAATCTGCTAGCCTTTAATTCTATACCTAGCAAATATGCTTTTTAAATATAAATGTAAAATTATTTTCAGAAAAAATGTTTCATGACGATCAAAAATTAAGATAGCAAATATATGTTGAGACTACTAAAATGAGTTCTTCTGACAGAAGAAAAATAATCCCAAATGCAGCCATAAAAATACATAAATTAAAGAAGGGCAAAGGAAGAATGAAATAGAATAACTTATCAAGCTAATGATGATAATGTCTCAGCACTGACTTTAAGATATGTGTGATAATAAAATACATTACAGCTGTTTCAGGAGTCCCCAAACCACCCACATCTTCAGCAATTTACTAGGACTCACCAGCTCAGCATATAGTTTCTTCCATGTTTCAAATTTTTACAGTAACGTGGTCAGGATATTCAGTTTGTTCAGTTAGGGAAAAAGACACAATCAGAGTCTCAAGTAATATATATGCAGGTTTCCTATACCCTATTCTTCCCATGAGGGATCACACAGAAGGTACCATCTTTACAGCAGGAAAAATACAGCACATATGCAGGGCTTCTGCCTAGGGAATCCTATTTGAGACTGAGAGTTTAGGGTTCTTTATTGGGAGCTAGTCATGTGGACATATTCTAATGAGCTTCCAATAGTCCAGACTCTGAGAAGCAGTTGTTCACCATAAATCATATTATAGACATAAAGAAACAATACATCAGTTAGGAAATATTTCAGAAACTAACATTCCAGACACTAGCTAAGGGCCAATCTTGTAAGCAGGTACTTGCAGAGATCTCAGCCTCAGGCCTGCTGTAATTCATGTTGTTTTGTATTCCATTTTTTTGGTCCATTCATCCATTATTGGACACTTAAGTTGCTTCCATATCTTGGCTATTGTGAATAATACTGCAATGAACATAGGAATACAGATATCTCTTTGACATTCTCATTTAATTCCTTTAGATTTATACCCAGATGTGTCTTTTCAATTAATACTGCTTGATCAGGTGACTGGAAAAGGCCATATGGGAACTTCATATAAGATGCAGTAAATGTTTCTCATTTGACCTGGATTATAGTTACAAAAGGGAAGACTAAAAGAGTATTCAGATTTTCTCTTAGGAGAAACTATTTTGTGAAAATTCTTGAGACATATTTGGGACCCATCCCTTGAGCGAGAGTCGTAAGTGGTAACTCTCAAGTGATTGGGGTCTTGGCAGAGTGTCAGAAACAACTTTGAACATGTAGAGGTAGAGGAACATAACAAATTTACATGCTGTGAGCAGCCAAAGTGTTAAAATTGAAATTCTAGGATGACACTCAAAAAGCTTAACTCATTTCGACACCCGGATGCTTTAGGAAAAATTGAAAAAAACTAAAAGAGACAAAGGAGATTCTTGGTTGTTCTTCCTAGTGCTGTTCTGCTTTCTCTCCACCGTGCATTGTCTTTGAACTATTTTACAAGATTGTAATCATAGAAAATGGATAATAATGAAAATTATTCTTCCTAATAAAAATATAAGTGAATTTAGTCCAGTTAAATGCAATTGATTATTGGATAGAGAATATTTTGTATCTATTGAAAATTTGTTTCACCTTTCATGACTACCTATTTGTGTTCATTTAAAGAATTCTCTCTGAAGTTACTTTTTAAGAATTAAAGCATTTTATATATGCCCATTTTATATTTGCATAGGAGTAATGATTACATCTTTTCTTAAAAAATTATTGAGGAAGTGAAAAGGCTCTTAAATTTTCAGTACTATCAAAATTGTGCTTTGGACTTTTGGGTTTAAAATGGCAGATTAAAGATGCATCTGCTTCCTTGTCCTTTTTAATACCACACGTAAAATCTTATAAGAAGAATGAAAAACAAAATGTAGTTTTTCTTTCAGAAGAGACCAGAAAACACACATATATATATGTGTGTGTGTATATATATGTTTTTCATATATGAGAAGAGCATATGTATATATGTATATATGCTCTTCTCAATGTGAGGGTAAACAAAAGTTTAGGAAAGCACCCCTAGATAATGCCTGAAACTGCAAATATTAGAAAAAGATAAAAGGCAGAATTTCAAAAGAGGAGTTGTACTGTGGAGTGATAAATCAAAAGACTCCTTGCCTGGAGCTATGGAAATGAGATAGCTATGGGTTATTTTCTGAACCCAAGCTGTTAATGAAGAATAATGGCAATGACAGGATTCAATAAAATAATTTGATATCACTTGTTGCTATAATGGCAGAAAATGGTTGGTCTTTGATTCAGAATTAAGGAGAAACCAATTTGTGAACTGTCCTGTAGCCATGTATACTTGACAAATAGAAAGGCATAAATATTATTATTAAATAACTGCATATATTAAAAACACATATTTATATATATATGTACCCCAATATAGAAAAGAAAATATGACCCTATGTCATGAAAAGTTTTACTAAGAGCCAGAGAGAGAATTACTGTTATACCAGAACATCTTTCTTCTACTCCCCAGAACAACATTTTGCAAATTATCGGTATGGGGTAGAAATCCTCTCTCAAATAAAATTAATAAACAGAAAACCGTAAAGATAGGCTGCATACCATGTTACTATAAAAAACAGGAAAAAGAAATAGAAAAAACTAATTAGTAAATATAAAACAATAGAAAAATTATTCCTCAGAACACATCAAAACCATGACAAATACAGTTATTTAACTCCATAAAGCAAGAGGTCAAAGCAGATATGACTAATCTTAAGAAAGATATTATGAAACAGAAGAAAAAACTGAAAAGTCAAGCTGGCCGTGTTCTGGAAAAAAGTTAAAACAAGGAAATTAAGCCCTTATACAAACTAAGGATTGATTTGAAATGGCAAAATCTAATTTACCTTAGATTGCTATAAAAGGTTAATGTAATTCCAATAAAATCACAATAGGAAATTTTGTTTATAAGCATAGAAGATTATCATTTATAATATATAAAAGTATATGTATGTTGTTTAGTTATATACATGCTTATATAATATATACAATCAGAATATGCAAATGAAAATGTTTTAGGTATAGAATATATTTATATACATATATTAGAACATAGGTACACTTATATACAAATATTAAAAGGTACCAAGCTAAAATTTTGAAAGTGAGTTGAATGAAGGAAAATGATTCATATTCAGTGTTAAGATTTTTAACAAATCTAGATGAATTAAAACAGTATAGTAATATGTGCACATATAACCATATGTAATAGAACATTTTAAGTAAATACAAATGTGTATTTAAGATAAATGTGTTGCTTCATATTATTATAGAAAAGGTAAATTATTCAATGCATAAAGTTGACAAAATTAGATATAGTCTCCTGTAAAAAATAAACTTACTACCTCCTTTCAGTAAAATAGTTTCAGTTAGATCAAAGTAAAAATTCAAGAAATAAATATAGGATGAAACTATGGGAGACAATGTGATGGAACTAAGGACAATATTATGCCAGTATTCGAATTAGATGAACTGTATAAATACCTAGAAAAAATTTATCTAGTTTACCTAGTTGATAATTTCTGAATAGTCATACTACAATTAGTAAATTTAAATTAAATATTTTTCAGAAATAAATCTCCAGACCCATGACTGAACCAGAAGAGTTTGCTTACTATTCAAAATCTAAATAATCCTACTCTTAGAGATACTTTTTTGTTGTTGTTGTTGTTGCCCAGACTGGAATGCAATGGCATGATACCTGCTCACTGCATCCTCTGCCTCCCAGTTCAAGCGATTCTCCTGCCTCAGCCTCCCGAGTATCTGGGATTACAGGCACGTGCCACCATGCCTGGCTAATTTTTGTATTTTTAGTAGAGATGGGATTTCAACACATTGGACAGACTGGTGTCGAACTCCTGACCTCAGGTGATCCACCCACCTTGGCTGGAATTATAGGCCTGAGCCACTGCACCCAGCCAAAGATACACTTTTTGTAGAATATAAAATGAAAGTGTATATTACATCTTTTTTCCCATGTCAGGATAAACTTAATTCCAAACTTAAACGTTAAATTTTATACACATAACAGAGTAACATATCAAATCTGCCATATATAATGTTGAAAATACAAATCAAACTGATTTTATTCTAGGAAACTGTTTGTTTAGCACATTATTAGATTTAAATAGAAATAAAATACGATCACAACAGATGCAGAAAAATTGACAAAATGATAAAATAGGTAGAATTAAAATATCATCTAAAGGTAAAAGCTTTTTGAAAACTGGAAATTAGAAGAAAAGTCATAGCCGAGTAAAGAGTGTCTACAAAAACCTATACAAAACATACAATTTAATAGTGAAATGCTGAAAGGGTTCATTTTTAAATGAGGTTTTAAAAACCAATAATAGCCCCACTATTAATAGCCCCACTATTAATAGCCCCACTATTAACAATTCAATTTAACATTGTCTCATAGAGCCTATCAATGGCATTAGGAAAAAAGTAATAATAATTCAATGGGAAATAAAAAAAGAAAAACATATCACCGTTTGCAAAATTATATGATTGTATATACATTTTTTAAATATCTCATATGAATTTTAAAAATTAATATGTAATTCTGCTTTTCTATATAGATATATAGACAAAATATATTACATATCTAGGAAGATAACTAGAGATGAAACCACTAGAAAATAATAGCTAAAACATGATTTAATATAACATAACAAATCAAATACTTAAGAATAATTCAAAGAAAAACTGTCTTAATATCTCTATGTGGAAACCAATGAAACAACAAAATGAGAAAATCTTAGAAAGATCTAAATAAATATTCATATATAGCAAAAACATGTTTTGGAAAAGTTGTCATTGTAAAAATGACAATTTGCTGACAATGTATTTATGGTTTGTTTCAATGCAATTTCATTGACAATCCCAATACTTATTTTCATTTTTAATAACTGTATATATTGTTTCTTTTGTAGAAATTGATGAGCCGATTGTAGTTTATATAGAAATGCAAAGGCCAACTGTAGGCATGGCACTGTTTTTTTTTTTTTTTTTTTTTGAGATGGAGTCTCGCTCTGTTGCCCAGGCAGGAGTGCAATAGTGTGATCTTGGCTCACTGAAATCTCCGCCTTCCATGTTCAAGCAATTCTCCTGCCTCAGTCTCCCAAGTAGTTGGGATTACAGGCATTGCCACCACGTCTGGCTAATTTTTGTATTTTTAGTAGAGACCAGGTTTTACCATGTTGGCCAGGCTGGTCTCAAACTCCTGATTTCAGGTGATCCACCTGCCTCAGCCTCCCAAAGTGCTGGGATTACAGGCATGAGCCACTGCACCTGGCCTGGCATGACACTTTAAAAAATAAAGACGGAAGGACTTGTTCTGTAGCATATCAAGCCCTTTTATCCACTTTCGGTAATGAAGATAGTGTGCTATTGGGCAAAGATAGATAGATCAATGCATATATGATCACTTGATTTATGATCAAGTATAACTTAACCAATTAGCATGTAAAATAATATCCAAATTTATTAGTAAATTTGGAAATATGAATTTTAAAATGTCAAAAAGATATCTCTGCATATCTTTTAATGGTGATATTAATTTTCTTTCTTTTATTTTTCTTCAGAAAAGGTAAAATAAATACTTTGATACTAAGTATTGGCAAGGATTATCACAAGAGGCACTCCCATACCCTGCAAATTGGACTATAAATTGGTACAATATCTTGAAAAAAAACCATTTTATCCAAATATTTTTTAAAAAATTTATTCATTTACTATCTGAAATGACCTATATTTGGTAGCCCAGTAATCGCACTCCTAGTTATATTCCTAACAGAATTACATGCTCACATGCATTTTTAATCTGAGTGTATAATTATGATACAGTTATATGTCACTTAACCATGGGGATGTGTTCTAATAAATGTGTCATTATGTGATTTCCTTGTTGTGCTAACATCATAGAGTGGACTTACACAAATTTAGATGGTATAGACTAATACATACATAGGTAATGTGGTATAGCCTTTATATGGTTTGGCTGTGTCCACACTCAAATCTTACCTTGAATTGCAGCTTCCATAATTCCCACGTGTTGTGGGATGAACCCAGTGGGAGATAGTTGAATCATGGGGGCAGTTTTCCCCATACTGTTATTGTAGTGAATAAGTCTCATGAGATCTGATGGTTTTATGAGGGGTTTCCCCTTTCGCTTGGCCCTCAGTCTCTTTTGCCTGCTGCCATGTAAGATGTGCCTTGCTCTTCATAATTGTAAGACCTCCCCAGCCAAGTGGAACTGTAAGTCCATTAAATCTCTTTTTCATTGTAAATTACCCAGTCTCAGGTATGTCTTTATCATCAGCATGAAAATGGACTAAGGGTAATTATTGTCTATCTAAACATATCTCAACATAGAAAAGGTACAGTAAAAATAGAGTAGAAAGCCCAGTGCAGTAACTCATGCCAGGAAACCCAGCACTTTGGGAAACCAAGGTAACAGGATTGCTTGAGGCCTGGAGTTCAAGACCAGCCTGGGCAACATAGCAAGATTTTGTCTCTACAAAATAAATAACTGGGCATAATGGCATGCACCTATAATCTCAGCTACTTGGGAGGCTGCGGTGGGAAGACTGTTTGAGCACAGGAGTTCAAGGTTATAGTGAGCTATGATCATGCCACTCTAGCCTGGGAAACAGAGCGAGACATTGTCTCAAAATTAGCATAAAACATAATACATGGTACACCTGTATAGGACACTTACCACACATGGGTCTTGCAGGGCTCCATTTGTGGTTAAGTTGCTCTGGATGAGTCAGTGAGTAAATGTGAAGGCCAAGGACATTCCTGTACACTCCTGTATATTTTATAAACACTGTACACTTAGGAAACTCTAAATTTATTTAAAAATTTTATTTCAATAATAAATGAACTTTAGTCCACTGTAGCTTTTATACTTTATAAATTTTTAAATGGTTAAAAAAGTTGGCTCTTGTAATAACACTTAGATTAAAATGCAAACACTTTGCATAGTTTTACAATTATATTTTCATATTTATATACATAACTTATATTTTTTTCCTATTTTTTTTTAATTTTTAAAGTATTTTGTTAAAAACTAAGACACAGGCACACATATCAGCCTAGATATACACGGGGTCAAAATCATCAATATCACTATCTTCCACCTCCACATCTTGTTCCACAGGAAGGTCTTCAGAGGCAGAACATGCATGGAGCAGCCATCTCTGCTTATAGCAATGCTTCCTTTTGAAAAACCTCATGAAAGAGCTACCTAAAACTCTTCTTAAGAAGGTGTAGCTTTTATGGTAGAATGATCCATGTGAATGTTCATTCCTACACTATTCACAATAGAAAAGACATGGCATCAACCTAAATGCCGATCAATGACAGACTGGATAAAGAAAATGTGTTACATGTACAACATGGAGCACTATGCAGTCATGCAAAAAACAAGGTCATGTATTTTGTGGAAACATGGATGGAGCTAGGGGCTGTTATCCTTAGCAAACTAATACAGTAACAGAAAAACAAATAGCACATGTTTTTACTCATAAGTTGGAGCTAAATGATGAGAACTCATGAACACAAAGATGAGAACAACAAAAAATGGAGTCTACTTGAGAGTGGAGGATGGGAAGAGGGAAAGGAACAGAAAAGCTAAATATTGAGTACTGGGCTTAATACCTGAGTGGTGTAATAATATGTACAACAAACGCCTGAGACACAAGTTTACAAACCTTCTCATGTTCCCCAGACCAAAAATGAAAGTTAAAAGATAAAAGGTGTACTCTTCAGAAATATGTTCCTACTGTTTTTCTTGGTTTAATTCTATTTTTCATCATAGATTTGCTCGTAAACAGATAATGTGCCCTGTATGCTCCTCTCTAGTAATGAACATTTTTCAGTGTGAGGACCATATATTCAATTTTTAAGGTGCTTGTTGAGGTCTGCAAAAGCTTCTGCTAAACTCTTCACTGTGAATTTTCTTGGGAGTTCTTCTTTATCTTTTCCTGCAGTTTCCTTTTCTCTTGCTTTTTAAGCTATGTGTTCCCATTCATATATATGGCCCATTATTGACCAAAGCATCATTACACAGTGCATGACTGTAGTTACTTTTTATTGACTACACACTATGTGCCATAGCTTTTAGCAAGCACATGATATGTAATATTTTCAACAAAACTGTGGAAAATTATTTTCATTCATATTAAATTTGAGAAAAATTATATAACTAGACTGAGTATACTCTGATTGTAAGTAGCAAAAACCAATCAATTCTCCTAAACCTAGTACTCTCTGCCTTTTGGTTTACTTATTGCTTCATTATCCAGCTATTCAGCGCATTGAGTTCTAGGTTGGCCTCACTGTTAATATTCAATTCGATTTAGAGAAACTAAATGGTTTACCCACATCATAGTAACCCAAGCTTCAGTTTTGTGAGATTGTTCGTATAGTATACCATCTATGTTACAGTAATAAAAATATAAAAAGAATAAAAATGTATTGACTACTCATTATGTTACACTAAATAGACAATATATTTTTGCATGCTTCACTATGATAACTTTGTACCTTTTATTTCTTATAATCCCTTATCAAAAGATAAAACTTCTAGGTTCATGAAGTTTATTTTCCAGATTGGTTCCTCAGTCAGCATCTGTGACTAACATGACAAATCAACTAAAATTCAAAAGTCAAGATTTCGAGTTGCAGATTTATTACTGTCATCTTACTAAAAAGAGCTTCTGATAATTTAGCCTATTGCCCTCTTAAGTAAATTTATCTTATGGAAATATTATAGAATTTCTTAAAATTCAAGTGAATCTGGGATCACAATTAATGCACTCTTATTTTGATTATTTATGAGGTGGGAAATTAACGTCCTACATATACTCCCCTACGTGGATAACAAAGTGCTGAAGCACTTACTTTGGAAGATATTTGAATTACCATTTTATTTTTTTAACGTATATTTGTTCAATATTTAAATTTTATATATTTTCCAGCAGAAAAAGATGAAGAATAAGAAATCCTTTAGTATTTATTTTTAAAGGGGAGATTTATAAGGAGTCAATAATAAAGATTCATGATTTTCATGTATATTCAAAGTCTAGATTCAGAGAAGTAGGCATCGTATAAAAAATTTACAGAGGCGGGGTGCAGTGGCTCACGCCTATAATCCCAGCACTTTTGGAGGCTGAGGCAGGTGGATCACGAGGTCAGGAGATCGAGACCATCCTGTCTAACACGGTGAAACCCCATCTCTACTAAAAATACAAAAAAATGAGCCGGGCGTGGTGGCGGGCGCCTGTAGTCCCAGCTACTCGGGAGGCTGAGGCAGGCGAATGGTGTGAACCTGGGAGATGGAGCTTACAGAGAGCTGAGATCGTGCCACTGCACTCCAGAACGAGACTCCGTCTCAAAAAAAAAAAAAAAAAAAATTTACACAAATTTGACTTCACAAAATAATCTCTAAATCATGAACTTTTTTTTTCTATTTGGATATTTCTCCAGCTTCAACAGGCTCACTCTAGTTTCTCTAGAATGTCTTCTTGTAAAAACCTGTTGACTGAAGCATTTATCATAAATTCTGATTATCATATTTTTCTGCCATTTGCATAAAGTGAAATATTCAATCCATCTGAGTCTTAGTGCTATCTCTGTAAGAAGAAAATAAGATCTATTTGTGAGTGAGGTAATGAAGATTAAATTAGTTTGCGTATGAAAAGTGCTTAGTAATATGCCTATCATACTTAGGTTAAACTGCATCCTCATTCAAATATGCAATTTTCTGCCCTTCTTTAATGCCTTTACTGTTAACGCAAGAGGCCAAAATATGGTGCCCTCTTATGTTTTCATTCTCTGAAATAGTATATATTTTTTAAAAACATAACACATGGATGGAAAATCATGAATATAAATAATTGTAACTGATGGGTATGTCAATTAGCTAGATTTAATTATTCCAATTTATATTCATAAATCATAACATCACGTTGTACCATCTATTTGTATATAAAACTATGATTTGTCAATTTGCAATTAAAACATTAAAAATTATAGAATATATGAGAATGTCAAAAAATATAGCTATGTCAACATAATTATTTAAATAATATTGGAAAATATTTGTATATATTTAAAGGGCAAAATTTTTGTTTTTTTATTGTATATTGCAGAAACTGGCAACAATAATCAAGTTAAAATAATTTTGGATTTCTGTATTCTATATTCACCAGAAGCTATACCAATTAAATGTTTATGTTACTCTCAATTATAAATTCAGTCTTTAATGTGTCTGTCAAAATAAACTGCTATAGAGATTTGTTAAAAATTACATATTCAGATTATTTGAGAATTATTTATTTAACTTTGTGTTTTAAATGATTTTCTAACTGTATTTTCCCCGACTTTGGATGGAAGGTAATATCCGCACTAAAGTGGATTTTACATTACTGTTTTTGATTACTTATTTTCCTCAGATTGAAGCAATTAATAATTAATAATTTTTCCCATATTTAAAAACTAAATTGACTTACCTAATAGTATCAGTTTTCTTTCTGAAATGGTTTTGTTTTATTTTTATTCTTCTCTGTGACTATTTTACATTTTGAAAAGTTGTACTCAATGGAAATAATTAAACAAGCCATTATATTACCATCTGTTGTGCATCACACTCATGTTTTACTGTGGCTCACTGACAAACTTTGTGTGAAACTGACATATTCTACTTTAATGCAGTCACAATCTGAGAAGAGAAAATTACCTGAAATAAAATCATAAAAAGAACATCACTGCTTTAAAACACATTTAATTCTCTTCCAACTATGCTACTATTTTTTATTTCATTTAAAATTGATTGTGTTGATAATATAATAGCTAGGAATAGTTTTTCAAAAAAATTTAAATAGCAATGTGTTAAGCAATAGAAACATTCCAAATCTGATTGTTTAAAATTTCTGTTTGATGTTTGGTGTTTTACTTAGAATATATGAATATGTTTTTAATCTTATAGCTGAGATTTTTCTATCTGTTAAAAATATATTGTATACTAAACGTTTTTCCCTTCAAGTTGTAGGACTCATGTGTGCATTTGAATATTTTAAATAATTTATAAGATTTTATCATCTGCTTTGTGAATTGCTTTCAATTTGAGTATAAAAATTATGCAAGTAGATTTATAAGGAATCAGTGGTTAAATTATCTGGTTACCCAGAAAGATGAAAAATTAGGTCAGGCTACACAAACATGGCTATGAACAGAAGTAAGATAGAAGTGTATGAGTCTGAAAAGGTGATACTCATTTGAGATAAGGAACTGCTGAAAGAGAGGAGACTTTTATCCCTATCTGAAGGAAATTACAGCCAGTGTGGAAAAGGTTTGATCCATAATTGAGAATGCTTTAGAGGAGTACTTTACAGAGTTGTCCATATATGGAAGAATATGTGGCTTCCACTGAGTTCTCTGTAATTATTCAGAGGATAAATCATAATGGCCAAGTGAATCTGGCTGGCGGTTTCAAGAGGCAATTCACCTCACTGGGACTCTCATATGGAAATACTCTACCTTGGAATTCTTCAACTCCTCTTTCGTTTTTATTTGAGATGGAGTCTCACTCTGTAGCCCAGGCTGGAGTGCAGCGGTGCTATTTGGGCTCACTGCAACCTCTTCCTCCCAGGTTCAAGTGGTTCTCCAGCCTCAGCCTCCCCAGTAGCTGGGATTACAGGCATGTGAGCCACCGCACTCGGACAACTCCTCTTTCTTTCTAGAGTAACCAAGAAGGATAAAACTAAGGGCTGTCTTTCATCCCAAAGAGATAAAAGATAATAGATGTTCTCCTGAACAATGGGAATAATCTGATTAAACTACATGAAAATTAAAGAATTCAAGAGGTTGGATAAATAGAATAGCCAACAAACATAAAATTTTAATGGAAGGAACCAACAACCAATAAAGTTATGAGAAATAAATAAATGATAATGTTTAAGAAACAAGTAGATATAGTGAAAAGCCATTTTATAAGTTTCCAAGATAGAGACTGAAAACAGATACAGAAATAAACATTTCTAAGAAATTTTCAAAAAAAAAACTTGAATATAAGATGACATATTATGTTAAAGGTCCAAATAGGATAGATTTTTAAAAATAGTTAAACACAGTATCTTGAAATTAACTCACATCTTATTACCTAATACATCATGTCTTGATTTCAACAACAAAAATTATATAAGACATGTTTAAAGGCAAGGAAAATGCAAGAGGCAGAGGTGAATATCAGGACTACAATCAGAGATGACACAAACGTTGGAATTATTAAATAATCTAATATAGCCATGATTAACATGGTAATGTGTCAGGAACAGACAAATAATGTATGCAGAGAAATAGAACTCTAAGAAAAAATCAAAAGGAAATGACAGAAATAAAAAATCTTGTTAGAGCAATGAAGAAAGCCTTCAAAGTGGTCATTGGGCAACTGGACATGACCAAGGAAGAGTCAATGAGATTAAAAATAGGTCAATGGATACTTCCAAAACTGAAACATAAAAAGAAGAAAAGAATAATAATATCAAGTAATAAAAAACCACAAAACAAAACATCCAAGATCTGTGAGGCAGTTTTTTTTTTTTTTTTTTTTTTTTATTATTATACTTTGAGTTCTAGGGTACATGTGCATAACGTGCAGGTTTGTTACATATGTATACTTGTGCCATGTTGCTGTGCTGCAGCCATCAACTCGTCAGCACCCATCAACTCGTCATTTACATCAGGTATAACTCCCAATGCAATCCCTCCCCCCTCCCCCCTCCCCATGATAGACCCTGGTGTGTGATGTTCCCCTTCCCGAGTCCAAGTGATCTCATTGTTCAGTTCCCACCTATGAGTGAGAACATGCGGTGTTTGGTTTTCTGTTCTTGTGATAGTTTGCTAAGAATGATGGTTTCCAGCTGCATCCATGTCCCTACAAAGGACACAAACTCATCCTTTTTTATGGCTGCATAGTATTCCATGGTGTATATGTGCCACATTTTCTTAATCCAGTCTGTCACTGATGAACATTTGGGTTGATTCCAAGTCTTTGCTATTGTGAATAGTGCTGCAATAAACATACGTGTGCATGTGTCTTTATAGCAGCATGATTTATAATCCTTTGTGTATATACCCAGTAATGGGATGGCTGAGTCATATGGTACATCTAGTTCTAGACCCTTGAGGAATCGCCATACTGTTTTCCATAATGGTTGAACTAGTTTACAATCCCACCAACAGTGTAAAAGTGTTCCTATTTCTCCACATCCTCTCCAGCACCTGTTGTTTCCTGACTTTTTAATGATCGCCATTCTAACTGGTGTGAGATGGTATCTCATTGTGGTTTTGATTTGCATTTCTCTGATGGCCAGTGATGATGAGCATTTTTTCATGTGTCTGTTGGCTGTATGAATGTCTTCTTTTGAGAAATGTCTGTTCATATCCTTTACCCACTTTTTGATGGGGTTGTTTGTTTTTTTCTTGTAAATCTCTTTGAGTTCTTTGTAGGTTCTGGATATTAGCCCTTTGTCAGACGAGTAGATTGCAAAAATTTTCTCCCATTCTGTAGGTTACCTGTTCACTCTGATGGTAGTTTCTTTTGCTGTGCAGAAGTTATTTAGTTTAATTAGATCCCATTTGTCAATTTTGGCTTTTGCTGCCGTTGCTTTTGGTGTTTTAGACATGAAGTCTTTGCCCATGCCTATGTCCTGAATGGTACTACCTAGGTTTTCTTCTAGGATTTTTATGGTATTAGGTCTAACATTTAAGTCTCTAATCCATCTTGAATTAATTTTCGTATAAGGAGTAAGGAAAGGATCCAGTTTCAGCTTTCTACTTATGGCTAGCCAATTTTCCCAGCACCATTTATTAAATAGGGAATCCTTTCCCCATTTCTTGTTTCTCTCAGGTTTGTCAAAGATCAGATGGCTGTAGATGTGCGGTATTATTTCTGAGGACTCTGTTCTGTTCCATTGGTCTATATCTCTCCCATTATTATTGTATGGGAATCTAAGTCTCTTTGTAAGTCTCTAAGGACTTGCTTTATGAATCTGGGTGCTTCTGTATTGGGTGCATATATATTTAGGATAGTTAGCTCTTCCTGTTGAATTGATCCCTTTACCATTATGTAATGGCCTTCTTTGTCTCTTTTGATCTTTGATGGTTTAAAGTCTGTTTTATCAGAGACTAGTATTGCAACCCCTGCTTTTTTTTGTTCTCCATTTGCTTGGTAAATCTTCCTCCATCCCTTTATTTTGAGCGTATGTATGTCTCTGCATGTGAGATGGGTCTCCTGAATACAGCAGACTGATGGGTCTTGACTCTTTATCCAGTTTGCCAGTCTGTGTCTTTTAATTGGAGCATTTAGTCCATTTACATTTAAGGTGAATATTGTTATGTGTGAACTTGATCCTGCCATTATGATATTAACTGGTTGTTGTCCTCGTTAGTTGATGCAGTTTCTTCCTAGCCTCGATGGTCTTTACATTTTGGCATGTTTTTGCAATGGCTGGTACCGGTTGTTCCTTTCCATGTTTAGGGTCTCTTGTAAGGCAGGCCTAGTGGTGACAAAATCTCTAAGCATTTGCTTATCTGTAAAGGATTTTATTTCTCCTTCACTTATGAAACTTAGTTTGGCTGGATATGAAATTCTGGGTTTAAAATTCTTTTCTTTAAGAATGTTGAATATTGGCCCCCACTCTCTTCTGGCTTGGAGAGTTTCTGCCGAGAGATCTGCTGTTAGTCTGATGGGCTTCCCTTTGTGGGTAACCCGACCTTTCTCTCTGGCTGCCCTTAAGATTTTTTCCTTCATTTCAACTTTGGTGAATCTGGCAATTATGTGTCTTGGAGTTGCTCTTCTTGAGGAGTATCTTTGTGGCGTTCTCTGTATTTCCTGGATTTGAATGTTGGCCTGCCCTACTAGGTTGGGGAAGTTCTCCTGGATGATATCCTGAAGAGGGTTTTCCAACTTGGTTCCATTTTCCCCCTCACATTCAGGCACCCCAATCAGACGTAGATTTGGTCTTTTTACATAATCCCATACTTCTTGCAGGCTTTGTTCATTTTTTTTTTCTTCTTTTTTCTTTTGATTTCTCTTCTCACTTCATTTCATTCATTTGATCCTCAATCGCTGATACTCTTTCTTCCAGTTGATCGAGTTGGTTACTGAAGCTTGTGCATTTGTCACGTATTTCTCGTGTCATGGTTTTCATCTCTTTCATTTTGTTTATGACCTTCTCTGCATTAATTACTCTAGCCATCAATTCTTCCACTTTTTTTTCAAGATTTTTAGTTTCTTTGCGCTGGGTACGTAATTCTTCCTTTAGCTCTGAGAAGTTTGATGGACTGAAGACTTCTTCTCTCATCTCGTCAAAGTCATTCTCCGTCAAGCTTTGATCCGTTGCTGGCGATGAGCTGCGCTACTTTGCCGGGGGAGATGTGCTCTTATTTTTTGAATTTCCAGCTTTTCTGCTCTGCTTTTTCCCCATCTTTGTGGTTTTATCTGCCTCTGGTCTTTGATGATGGTGATGTACTGATGGGGTTTTGGTGTAGGTGTCCTTCCTGTTTGATAGTTTTCCTTCTAACAGTCAGGACCCTCAGCTGTAGGTCTGTTGGAAATTGCTTGAGGTCCACCCCAGACCCTGTTTGCCTGGGTATCAGCAGCAGAGGCTGCAGAAGATAGAATATTGCTGAACAGTGAGTGTACCTGTCTGATTCTTGCTTTGGAAGCTTCCTCTCGGGGGGTGTACTCCTCCCTGTGAGGTGTGGGGTGTCAGACTGCCCCTAGTGGGAGATGTCTCCCAGTTAGGCTACTCAGGGGTCAGGGACCCACTTGAGCAGGCAGTCTGTCCCTTCTCAGATCTCAGCCTCCGTGTTGGGAGATCCACTGCTCTCTTCAAAGCTGTCAGACAGAGTCGTTTGCGTCTGCAGAGGTTTCTGCTGTGTTTGTTATTGTTTACTGTGCCCTGTCCCCAGAGGTGGAGTCTACAGAGACAGGCAGGTTTCCTTGAGCTGCTGTGAGCTCCACCCAGTTCGAGCTTCCCAGCGGCTTTGTTTACCTACTTAAGCCTCAGCAATGGTGGGCGCCCCTCCCCCAGCCTTGCTGCTGCCTTGCCGGTAGATCACAGACTGCTGTGCTAGCAATGAGGGAGGCTCCGTGGGTGTGGGACCCTATCGGCCATGTGTGGGATATAATCTCCTGGTGTGCCCGTTTCCTTAAAGCACAGTATTGGGGTGGGAGTTACCCGAATTTCCAGGTGTTGTGAGTCTCAGTTCCCCTGACTAGGAAAAGGGATTCCCTTCCCCCTTGAGCTTCCCAGGTGGGGCGATGCCTAGCCCTGCTTCAGCTCTCACTGGTCGCGCTGCAGCAGCTGACCAGCACCGATTGTCCGGCACTCCCTAGTGAGATGAACCCAGTACCTCAGTTGAAAATGCAGAAATCACCGGTCTTCTGTGTCGCTCGCGCTGGGGGTTGGAGACTGGAGCTGTTCCTATTCGGCCATCTTGCTCTGCCCCCTCGAGGCAGTTTCTTTTGTATTATTATTTTTTAAGTTCTGTGTGCATGTGCAAGATATGCAGGTTTGTTGCATAAGTAAATGCATGCCATGGTGGTTTGATGCACCTATCAGCCCATCACGTAGGTATTAAGCCCAGCATGCATTAGCTATTTTTCCTAATGCTCTCTGATCCCTGCCCTCCCACAACAGGCCCCAGTGTGTGTTGTTCCCTCCCTGTATCCGTGTGTTCTCATTGTTCAGGTTCACTTATAAGTGAGAACATGCAGTGTTTTGTATTCTGTTCCTACATTAGTCTGCTGAATACAATGACTTCTAGCTTCATCTATGTCCCTGAAAAGGACATAATCTCATTTCTTTGTATGGCTATATAGTAGTCCATAGTGCGTATGTACCACATTTTCTTTATCCAGTCTATTAGTGCTGCAATGAACATACATGTGTATGTATCTTTGTAATAGGATTATTTATATTCCCCTGGGTATATACCCAGTAATGAGATTGCTGGGTCAAATGGTATTTCCAGTTCTAAATATTAGAGGAATTTCCACATTGTCTTCCACAATGGTTGGACTAATTTACATTCCCACAATGTAAAATTGTTCCTATTATTCTGCAACCTTGCCAGCATCTGTTGTTTCTTAACTTTATTAATAATCACCATAATGCCTGGTTTGAGATGATATCTCGTTATGGTTTTGATTTGCATTTCTCTAATGATAGTAATATTGAGCTTTTCTTCATGGCCGCATAAATGTCTTCTTTTAGAAGTTTCTGTTTGTGTCCTTTGCCCACTTTTAATGGGGTTGTTTTTTTCTTGTAAATGCGTTTAAGTTCTTTGTAGAGTCTAGATATTAGACCTTTGTCAGATGGATAGATTGCAAAATTTTTCTCCCATTCTGTAGGCTCTCTGTTTGCTTTGATGATAGTTTTGCAGAGCAGAACCTCTTTAGTTTAATTAGATCCCATTTGTGAATTTTTCCTTTTGTTGCAATTACTTTTGCAACAAAAACCATTTCATCATACAGTCTTTGTCCATGCTTATGTCCTGAATGGTATTGCCTAAATTTTCTTCTTGGGTTTTTATAATTTGGGGTTTTCCATTTAAGTATTTAATCCATCTTGAGTTCATTTTTGTATAAGATATAAGGAAGAGGTCCAGTTTCAATTTTCTGCATATGACTAGCCAGTTCTACCAGCACCATTTGTTATCTAGGGAATCCTCTCCCCATTGCTTGTTTTTGCCAGGTTTTTTGAAGATCAGATGGTTATAGATGTTAAGTTTTCTTTATTGGTTTTCTAGTCTATTCCATTGGTCTATCTGCTGTTGTTGTACCAATGCTATGCTTTTTTGGTTACTGTAGCCTTGCAATACAGTTTGAAGTCAGGTGGCATAATTCCTCTACCTTTGTTCATTTGCTTAGGATTGCCCTGGCTATATGAGCACTTGTTTGCTTCCATATGAATTTTAATATAGTTTTTTTTTTTTAATTCTGTGAAGAATGTTATACGTAATTTAATGGTGATAGTACTGAATCTATAATTTACTTTGGGCAGTATGGCCATTTTCATATTGATTCTTCCTATCTATGAACATGGAGTATTTTTCCATCTGCTTTTATCTTCTTTGATTTCCTTGAGTAGTGATTTGTAGTTCTTCATGAAGAGGTTCTTCGCTTCTCTTGTTAGCTGTATTTCTAGGTATTTTATTCTCTTTGTGATAATTGTGAATATGAGTTTATACTTTTTTTTTTTTTTGAGACAAAGTTTTGCTCTTGTTGCCCAGACTGGAGTGCAGTGGCATGATCTCGGCTGGCTGCAACCTCTGCCTCCCAGGTTCAAGCAATTCTCCTGTCTCAGCCTTCTGAGTAGCTGTGATTACAAGTGCTCACCACCATGCCTGGCTAATTTTTTTTTTTTTTTTTTTTTTTTTTTGAGATGGAGTCTCGCTCTGCCACCCAGGCTGGAGTGCAGTGGCCGGATCTCAGCTCACTGCAAGCTCCGCCTCCCGGGTTCACGCCATTCTCCTGCCTCAGCCTCACGAGTAGCTGGGACTACAGGCGCCGCCACCACGCCCGGCTAAGTTTTTGGATATTTTAGTAGAGACGGGGTTTCACCATGTTAGCCAGGATGGTCTCAATCTCCTGATCTATTTTTTATATTTTTAGTTGAGACGGGGTTTCGCCATGTTGGCCAGGCTGGTCTCAAACTCCTAACCTCAGGTGATCTGCCCACCTTGGCCTCCCAAAGTGCTGAGATTACAGGCATGAGTCACTGTGCCCGACGGTGAGTTCATTCTTGATTTGGCACTTGCCTTGTGTGTTGTTGGTGTATCGGAATGCTTGTGATTTCTGCACGTTGATTTTGTATCCTGAGACTTTGCTGAAGGTGGTTATTAGCTTAGGAATCTTTTGGGCCAAATCAATGGGGTTTTCTAGATATAGGATCATGTCATCTACAAAGTCAGTTCTACTTCTTGTCTTTCTGTTTGAATACCCTTTATTTATTTCTCTTGTCTGATTGCCCTGGCCAGAACTTCCAATACTCTATTGAATAAGAGTGGTGAGAGAGAGCCTCCTTGCCTTGTGCTAGATTTCAAAGGGAATGCTTCCAGCTTTTGCCCATTCAGTATGATATTGGCTTTGTGTTTGTCATAAATGGCTCTTATTATTTTGAAATATATTCCTTCAATTCCTAGTTTATTGAGACTTTTTAACATGAAGGGATGTTGAATTTTATCAAAGATGTTTTCCACATCTTTTGAGATAATAATGTGTTTTTTGTCTTTATTTCTATTTATGTGATGAATTATGCTTATTGATCTGTGTATGTTGAACCAGCCTTGCATCCCAAGGATGAAGCCAACTTGATCGTGGTGGACAAGCTTTGTGATATGCTGCTGGATTCAGTTTACCAGTGTTTTACTGATGATTTTCACATCAATGTTCATCAGGGATACTAGTCTGAAGTTTTCTTAGGAATCCCTTCTTTTCAGTTGTTTGAACTAGTATCAGAAGTGGTACCAGCTCCTCTTCATACCTGGTATAGAATTCATAGCTGGTGGTAGAATTCAGCTATAAATCCATCTGGTCTTGGGCTTTTTTTTTTTTTAATTTTTTTTTTTTCGGTTGGTAGATCATTTATTACTGCCTCAACTTCAGAACTTATTATTGGTCTATTCAAGGATTCAACTTCTTCCTGGTTCAGTCTTGGGAGGGTGTACATGCCCAGGAATTTAGCCATTTCTTCTAGATTTTCCAGTTTATTTTCATGGAGGTATATATAGGATTCTCTGATGGTTGTTTGTATTTCTGTGGGATCAGCAGTAGTATCCCCCTTATCATTTCTGATTGTGTTTATTTGAATCTTCTCTATTTTCTTCTTTATTAGTCTAGCTAGTAGTCTATTTTATTTTATTTTTTTACAAAAAAAAAAAAATCCTGAATTTGTTAATTTTTTGAAGAGTTTTTAGTGTCTCTATTTCCTTCAGCTCCACTCTGAGCTTCGTTATTTCTTGTCTTCTGCCAGATCTGCAGTTCGTTTGCTCTTGGTTCTCCAGTTCTTTTATTTGTGATATTAGGGTGTCAGTTTAAGATTTTTGTAGTTTTTTTGATGTGGGCATTTAGTGCTATAAATCTCCCTCTTAACACTGCTTTAGCTGTGTCCCAGAGATCCTGGTATGTTTCCTCTTTGTGCTCATTAGTTTCAAAGAAGTTTTTTGAGTTATTTCTGCCTTAATTTTATTTGCCCAGAAGTCATTCAGGAGCAGGTTTTTCAATTTTCATGTATTTGTGTGGTTTTGAGTGGGTTTCTTAATCTTGAGCTCTAATTTGATTGGGCTGTAGTCTGAGAGACTATTTGTTATGATTTCAGTTATTTTGTTTTCTATTTGCTGAGGAGTTTTACTCCTAATTATATGATCAATTTGAGATTAGGAGCAATGTGGCACCAAGAAAAATGTATATTCTGTTGATTTAGGGTGGAGAGTTCTGCAGATATCTTTCAGGTCCACTTGGTCCAGAGCTGAGTTCAAATCCTGAATATCTTTGTTAACTTTCTGTCTTGATGATCTGTCTAATACTGAAATTGGAGTATTAAAGTCACTCACTATTATTGTGTGGGGATCTATCTCTCTTTGTAGGTCTTTAAGAACTTTTTTTTTATGAATCTGGGTGTTCCTGTATCGGGTGCCTGCAAATTTAAAATAGTTAGATCTTCTTGCTGAATTGAATCCTTTACCATTATGTAATGCCCTTCTTTGTCTTTTTTGATGTTTTTTTGGTTTAAAGTTTATTTTGTCAGAAAGTAGGATTGCAACCCAGTTTCTTTCTGCTTTTCATTTGCTTAATAAACTTTCTTCTATTTCTTTATTTTGAGCTATGTGTGCGTCATCGCAAGTGAGATATGGCTCTTGAATACAGCACGCAGATGGGTCTTGTCTTTTTATCCAGCTTGCCATTCTGTGTTTTTTAATTGGGGCATTTGACCCATTTACATTTAGGATTAATATTGTTATATGTGAATTTGATCCTATCATCATGAGACCAGCTGGTTAATTTTGCAGATTTGTTAATGAAATTGCTTCATAGTGTTGTTAGTCTGTGTACTTGTCAGCCTGCCTTATTTCAGCAAGAGAGTCTTCAAGTTCTGATAGTCTTTCTTCCATCTGGTTGATTCAGCTATTGATACTTACAGTTGCATTGTGAAGATCTTGTGTTGTGTTTTCCAGCTTCATCAAGTCATTTATGTTCCTCTCTAAACTGGCTATTCTGATTAACAGCTGCTATAATCTTTTATCATGGTTCTTAGATTTTTTGCATTGGGTTAGAACACAATCCTTTAACTCAGCAAAGTTTGTTATTACCCACTTTCTGAAGCCTACTTCTGTCACTTCATCCATCTCAGCATCAGCCCAGTTCCGTTCCCTTGTTGGAGTGGTGTTGCGATCATTTGGAGGAAAAGAGGCATTCTGGTTTTTGGAATTTTCAGTGTTTTTTCCTCATCTTTATGTCTTTATCTACCTTTAATCTTTAAGGCTGTTGACCTTTGGATGCAGTTTTTGTGGTCTTTTTTGTTGATTTTGTTGTTGGTGCTTTCTGTTTGTTTGATTTTCTTCTAACAGTCAGTCCTCTCTTCTGTAGGTCTGTTGCTGTTTGCTGGGGATCCACTCCAGACCCTGCATGCCTGGGTATCACCAGTGTAGGCTGCAAAACAGCAAACATTTCTGCCTGTCCCCCTTTATGGAAGCTTTATCCCAGAGGGGTCCCAACCTCATGCCAGCAGGAACTGTCCTGTATGAGGTGTCTGGCAACCTCTCTTTGGAGGTCTAACCCAGTCAGGAGGCACGGGATCAGGGACCCACTTCAGGAAGCAGTCTGGCTGCCTCTTAGCAAAGCTGTTGCAATGCACTGCGGGTATCTCGCTCACCCAGATTGCCTTCACCCTTCAGAGCCAGCAGGCAGGAAAGATTAAGTCCATTGAACCTGAGATCGTAGCCTCTCTTATTGCCAGGTGCTCTGTCCCAGGGAGATGAAGGTTCTGTTGGTAAACCCCTGGCAGGGGTTGCTGGAATTCCTGCAGGAAGGCCCTTCTCAGTAAGGAGGGATGGATCTGGGTACCACCTAAAAAATAGACTGGCCATTATCTGCCACAGACCCTGTGCTGCACTGTGGGGAATACTGCCCAGTCCAAACCATCCAGCCTCCCTAGCACTGGAAGGGGAAAATGCTGACTAGATCCACACTAATGGTGATGGCCCTTCTTCCTGGGAACTCAGTCATCTTAGGCAGACTCCAGACTGCTGGGCTGGCCAGCAGGGATTCCAAGCCAGTGTGTCTTAAACTTGCAGGGATCCATGGGAGTGGGACCTGCTGAGCAAAGTTGCTTGGTTACCTGGCTTCAGCCCACTTTCCACAAGAATGTATGGGTCTCCTTCCCTTTGAAGTTCCAGGGCCCGCCATAGTATGTAAAAACTCCTGCAGCTCAGTGCCTGCCCAAACGGCCACTGACCAGAGCAGCTGCTGTGGGTCTGCCCACTTTTGTGCTTGAGGCTCAAGGCCCTGCTGGTGTAGGTTCACATACCTGATCCACAGGTATCAAAAATCCGTGGGAAAAGCAAAGTGCCACAGGTGGGTAGCACAATCCCTCGCTGCCTCCTTGGCTGGAGGAGTGAGGTCCCTTTGCCCCGTGCAGCTCCCTGGTGAACAATCACCCCCACCCTGCTTTTCCTTGCTCTCTGTGGGTTGCAACCACCATCCATCAGTCCTAATGAGAAAGTCTGGGTACCTCAGTTGGAAATGTAGAAATCACTCATCTTTTGTGTTCATCTTGATGGGAGCTGCAGACCAGAGCTTTTACTATGCCATCTCAGCCCCTCCAGCGAGGCAGTTACTAAAAGTGTAATATTGCATAATTTAAATACTAAAAGGATAAAAAATAGAGAATAAATCAGAAAAAAAAATCTTTGAAGATTGTTCAAGAACTTTCCAATATTACTGGGAGCCACTAAAGCATAATTCCAGGTAGCTCAGAGAACACTAAACAAAATAACAACTAAAAAATATTTTCTTAGGATATCATATTTAAACTATAGAAAACAAAGATAAAATCTGAGATAACTCAAGAGAAAAATTAATAAATGCCTTACCAATAGAGAAACAAAGGTAAAATTACAGTGCCTTTTATGTCAGAAACCATAAAGAAAAAAGATAATTAAGTGGAACATTTAAAGTACTAAAAAACATAAAGCACCAGTCTAGACTTTCATATCCAGCAAAATTATCCTTCAAAAGTGGAAGTGAAACTATCCCAAATAAAATAAAATCAAAGGTACTCAGTAGACATGTCTAACAATAAATATTAAAAGAAGTTTTTCAGGAAGATGGAAATAATATGGATCAGAAACTCAGACCTATATAAAGAAAGAGCATCAGAGAAGGAATAAATGAAAGTAAATTAAAATTTGTATATCTATTTTTTTATGGTGACTAAATTTATTTTTTATTTTTATTTTTTATTATACTCTAAGTTCTAGGGTACATGTGTACAACGTGCAGGTTTGTTACATATGTATATATGTGCCATGTTGGTGTGCTGCACCCATTAACTCATCATTTACATTAGGTATATCTCCTAATGCTATCTCTCCCCCCTTCCCCCCTCCCCACAATAGGCCCCAGTGTGTTATGTTCCCCTTCCTGTGTCCAAGTGTTCTCATTGTTCAGTTCCCACCTATGAGTGAGAACATGCAGTGTTTGGTTTTCTGTTCTTGCGATAGTTTGCTGAGAATGATAGTTTCCAGCTGCATCCATGTCCCTACAAAGGACATGAACTCTTCTGTTTTCATGGCTGCATAGTATTCCATGGTGTATATGTGCCACATTTTCTTAATCCAGTTTGTCACTGATGGACATTTGGGTTGGTTCCAAGTCTTTGCTATTGTGAACAGTGCCACAATAAACATACATTGGAAAGTGTCTTTATGGCAGCATGATTTATAATCCTTTGGGTATATACCCACTAATGGGATGGCTGGATCAAATGGCATTTCTAGTTCTAGATCCTTGAGGCATTGCCACACTGTATTCCACAATGGTTGAACTAGTTTACAGTCCCACCAACAGTGTAAAAGTGTTCCTATTTCTCCACATCCTCTCCAGCACCTGTTGTTTCCTGACTTTTTAATGATCGCCATTCTAACTGGTGTGAGATGGTATCTCATTGTAGTTTTGATTTGCATTTCTCTGATCGCTAGTGATGATGAGCATTTTTTCATGTGTCTGTTGGCTGCATAAATGTCTTCTTTTGAGAAGTGTCTGTTCATATCCTTTGCCCACTTTTTGATGGGGTTGTTTGTTTTTTTCTTGTAAATTTGTTTGAGTTCTTTATAGGTTCTGGATATTAGCCCTTTGTCAAATGAGTAGATTGCAAAAATTTTCTCCCATTCTGTAGGTTGCCTGTTCACTCTGATGGTAGTTTCTTTTGCTGTGCAGAAGTTCTTTAGTATATCTATTATTCTTTTTTTTTTTTTTTTTTTTTTGAGACGGAGTCTCGCTCTGTCTCCCAGGCTGGAGTGCAGTGGCCGGATCTCAGCTCACTGCAAGCTCCGCCTCCCGGGTTCCCGCCATTCTCCTGCCTCAGCCTCCCGAGTAGCTGGGACTACAGGCGCCCGCCACCTCGCCCGGCTAGTTTTTTGTATTTTTTTAGTAGAGACGGGGTTTCACCGTGTTAGCCAGGATGGTCTCGATCTCCCGACCTCGTGATCCGCCCGTCTCGGCCTCCCAAAGTGCTGGGATTACAGGCTTGAGCCACCGCACCCAGCCTAGTATATCTATTATTCTTAATCTAAAACTTAACTATTAAAAATTAATAGTAGCCGTGTGTTGTTTTGTTATATCTCCTGGATAAAAGAAATGAATGATTCCAATGTCCTAAGTAACCAGAGGGAGAAATACAAGTCATGTGGTACTTGTACTACATGGGAAGTAGTATAGTATAATTTGAAAGTGAACTGGTATCCATTTAATATCTTGAGCATATATAGACTATGGGCAATCAGCAATAACAATCTAACATGGGAAACATGTTAGAAAAATGCCCCCAATCCATATGAATAAACTATTTATAAAAAGGGACACATAATGGCATAAAAGTATGAGAAAATCCTACAAATCAACAAAAAAAATCCTTCAGATCAACAAATAAGTAATAATTTTAATGGCAAACGATTCTGTATATGCTTAAGTTTGCTTTAAATCATGAAAATGTAGATTAAAACATCAATGATATACCATTTTGCAAATGACTAAAAGGTAGAAAGGAGAATGGCAAGTGTAGGTCAAGATGTAGGGTCAGTCTCAATATATCAATAATAGGTGCTAGATAGACGATTAATAGATTGATTGATTCAAGGACTAATTTAAACACATTAGAAATGATGCTAATGGGAGAACAAGAATCAATATCACCAAAATCATTGACTTGACTTTTGTGTTTTATCTTGAAATTAGTATTATATTTTATATTTTCTTTTGTTTCTACACTTCCAGTTTGAAAAACAAGAAATAGAGCTGCACATTTTACTTCTATAATTGTTCTTTATTCAGTCTTTATAAGTTAGTTTCCTTTTATCTCTGGTTATTTGTTTACATAGTAATAGTATTTGTTTGGTAAATACACTGTGATTACACTGTGGGAAATGGAAAATTGAGTGTAAATTGAGGAAAAATCAGATAGGATGTTGTAGGAGCTTATATTTCAGAAAAAAAACAGTATGTAGGTATGTAAATAAATAAATCTGAGTAATAAAACTTAATTCTTAATGTAATTTAGAAATGATACATAGAATCAGTAAAAAAAAAAAAGTGATTCAGAGGACTGACAAGAGAGGAAAGAGTGAAGGTAACGATGGAAGTTGAGAGGAAGTACTGATATCAGATTGTAATAAAATTCATATTTAAGACAACCAGAAATATTGAACTGACATCTCAGGTCATAGAAACCTCCAAAACTGAAATGATAAAAGACAAAGAATAATAATGCCAACCACCAAACAACACCACCACCGCCCGAAACAAAACATTTACTCTGAGATGTCTAAACCATATTTATTGCTTGCTACATTCTGAAATATATAAAAAATGAAACATGGATTATAAGCCTAAGTAAATGGTTATTTCAGGATTCTGGGTGACCAATTCAAGTAAATTTTAGGTTTACAAATGTTGTGCAAGTTTATGAGATTGGTCTAAGAAAATCAGAAGAAAAATGCAGCATTTTGTTAAGCTTTACCGGATACTTTTCATGGTATAATTTCATTGAAATTATACTGACTTTTACATGACGATTTACTGCTGAGATAATTTGACTGATATATTGGACCTTTCAGGGCATTGTCCATAAAAAATACTTTATACCAAATGTCGATATATTTTATATCAGCACCACATGCGATTTAATTTTACTAATGTTTTAGTGTTGGCATATACCATAAGAATTTTACCACGGAAGTTAAAATAAAATCATTAATTCAGTATTTAACGTATGAACTGTCTATCCTACATTTCCATGTTTCTTCCAAAAAATCCTGTCTGTTGTGTCTGAATGAGGTTTAAAAATCCTAAAATAGGACAGATATTTTTCCCTGTCTGGAAAATTACACCACATACCTCAAAACTAATTTTATGATCTGTAATATGGTATAAGAAGCCACATCACTAAAGAACAGGTGCTTCAATTGCCAAAACACAAACCTTTCACCTACCTAACTCACATGAATTTTCAGACATAAAAGTAGCAGTGTTTTGTGTTTTTTTTTGGTGGTGTTCATTTGTTTTTGTTTGTTTGTTTGTTTTTGAGACAGAGTGTCACTCTTGCTGCCCAGGCTGCCCAAGCCAAAGTGTAATTGTGCCATTTCAGCTCACTGCAACCTCCACCTCCCAGGATCCAGCAATCCTCCTGCCTCAGCCTCCCGAGTAGCTGGGATTACAAGCGTGCGTGACTATGCCAGACTAACTTTTGAACTTTTAGTAGAGACGGGGTTTCACCATGTTGACCAGGCTAGTCTCAAACTCCTGATTTCAGGTGATCCACCCACCTCGGCCTCCCAAAGTCCTGGGGTTACAAGTGTGAGCCACCGTTCCCGACCAGAAGTAGCAGTTTATTAATGTTTCTTAAATTAATCAGTATGACTTTTTCTCTGTATTTAATTGTTCTCTTTTGTTTTTAAAGAGCTTTATTAATGTACAGTTTATATACTATACATTTCAGCCACTTAATATGAAAAGTTTAGTTGTTTTTAGTATGCTTATAGATATGCAACTATCACTAGTTAATTTTAGAATATTTTCATCACATCAAAATTAAAATCCTGTAATTTTTTACTATTATTCCTGCTATTCTCTGGTCTTCTATCCCTTTGCTCTAAGTAATCACAAATGTATTTTCAATCTCTATAGATTCTTCTATTAAGAACATTTTCATATGAATAGACTGATATAATATGTGGTCTTCTGTGACTGGCTTATTTCACTTTGTGTAATTTTATTATGTAATATTATTGTGTAATATTTTTAAGATCTGTCCAAATTTTACCTTGTGTCAGTAATTCATTTCTTTTTATGGACAGATGTATATAATTTTTGCATTTGACATACTGTATGCATTTTCTTTATGTATTCCTCTATTGGTGGGCACTTGGGTGTTTTTACCATTTGGCTCTTAAGAATAATGCGTTTGTAAACATTTATGTAATTTTTTATGTAGACATATGTTTTCATTTTTTCGTTTATATATTAGTAGTGCATTTGTCAGGTTATATAATAACTCTGTATTTAATCATTTGAGAAACAGAATGTTTTCCAAAGCAGCTGTACCATTTTACAGTCTCACCAGCAGTGTATGATGGTTTTAATTTTGCCACATCCTTGCTTAAAATTTTTTAAATTTGGCTTTTGATTCTAGCTATCCTAGTAGGAGTGAAGTGCTATCTCATTGTGGGTTTTGTTTGCATTCCTCTGAGACTGAATGACGTCAAACACCTTTGTTTGTGTTTACTGGCCATTTCTATACATTCTTTAGAGAAATGTCTATTCCAATTCTTCAGCCAGTTTTAAAATTTGGGATTTTTAATTACTAAGATATAAAGGTTTTATATATATTTATATATTCCAAATACCTTAGTGTACATAATGAGCAACAAAGCTAAAAAGACAACCAGGGATCATTGGTTATGGCTGATAGCATGTGGAGTTCCTAGAAGCTAGATAAATATGGAGTCAATAATATTGCTGGACATCTCCAACGACAACAGCAACTAGAACAAAAGATCAAAAGTGAGTGAGAAGCATGCTTTCTGCCACCACACTTGAATACCATAATCCCTTATCCAGTTTCTAGATCAAAGTCAGTTCTGAGACATAGCAACCATATTGTGAATGGAAGTTATGTTCACTTGAAGAAAAAGACAGCAACCATTCAGCAAATATAGACAGCAGTCATTACTGCAGTTCTCTCTTAAAATGACTGCTAGTTACTGAGTAAATTTACATGGAGTAAAGTTGAACACCCCATTTTTCAAAGACCTTTGGAATTGGGATGTGCACTGACTATCAAAAATGTCACCTAGGAACCAACCTTGAGATATGCTCATCTAGTTTTACAAATTTAGTTTCTGCTAGACTAAAGATTTGGGATACGGGTAATTGAAGAATATGAGGAGACAGAGTGAAGTTTCTTTGAATTTAAGACTGTGACTACTATCTGGTCATTTTTTTGTTTCTCATGCAAGAAGGAAAAAAAAAAAACAGGACTATACTTACAGGGATGATTCTTCTGAATTTTTATGAGGAGACTGAATTAGAAGGAATATGCCTGGAATCCAGAGGAATCACTAGGATATCTTCTTAGATACTGTGAATAAGCAATTGTGCAACTATGCATGATTTAGACATCCACAGATGAAGACCCTTTATCTTATTGGGCAAACAACCTAGATGAGTACAAGTGCTGGAAGTATGTAAGGAGATTTTAAAATAAGCAATAGATTCAGGAGAATATTGAGTAGTACCTCACTAGTAGTACCTCAATAGAACAAGGAATGACTGCCTTAGGAATCACTGTGATTGGTCCTAGTTGTGATTGGTCCCCACCAGCGACAGGACAGAGGGACTTACTATGCATCACCTGCAGATCTAAATAGTATAAGAAGTGGCCCATATCAGTAGCTTTTGTGTCATATCCATATTACCTTAGAATTATCCATTGGCTGCTTATTGGCTACCCCCGTGCTCTCTGTCTCCAGAGGTGCTTTTGGTCATTGGTCTATGCTGTTCTCATGCACAAAGCAGAACAGATTTAAGGACTGCCACCCATCATCTTAAGAGTAGACCCTCAAACAATTGCATATGGAAGTTAGCTTGCAAATTTTTATCTATAAATAATAACTAGTTGGTTATTTGTAAATAACCTTCTATCCTCATTTGGAAAACCTCTAAGATTCTTGATGTACAAGAATGGCAAATAACTGGAGTAAATTAAGCTGTAGTTTACCATAATAATACTTTGCTTAATAACACACCTTAATTGACTTGCTTCTGATTCCCTTGTCAGTTCTCCATACATCATTTAATGTTTTTATATATCATCTCTCAAAAAAAACTACTTGTATTTCCATCTTTGTATGAGGAACCAAGAAACACTGAGAGTCACACTACAAAATATGCTGATATATAATTCTGTTGCACAAGAAACTGAAAGATTGAAAAAAATTCTGTCACAGAAGGTGTATTGATCAATGTTACATGTCAATTTGGCTAGAGTATGGTGGCCACAGTCGACTGTTTTGGTCAAACAGTCGTCCAGATGTTCCTGCCTGTGATGGTATATTTTTAAAATATGATAAAATTTTAGATTAATAGGTAGTAAAGCAGATTACTCTCCATAATGTAGGTAGATCGCACTCAATCTCTTAAAGAACTTAAGAGCAAAGCTTGAGGTTTCCAGAAGAATAGTTTGGACTCAAGACTACATCAACTGTTGCCTGAGTTTCCAGTCTGCTGGTGGCATGTCCTGTGGATTTTGGACTTGCCAGTGACCTCTCTTACATACACACATACACACACATATAAAAATATAGATATAATGTATAATAAAAATATATATAAATATACAAATATGGATATAAATATAAATATTTATCCCATTCATTCTTTTTCTCTGGAAAACCCTAATACCTATGGAAAGACAATATCAGAAATATTAGACTGATTAAATGTTAAAAGTTAATCTTTGTAAAACTTCACGAAATGAAATGGCAATGTCCTGGTAGATGTGCTGCTAGAAGAAGGTCATAAGACCTGAGGTCATGAAGTAAAAATTCTACTTAAGATTGTGTTGAGATCCTGCTTATAAAACAAAAAGCTTGACATTCACCGCAGAACATCTTCTAGTGTTGAAACAAATGTCTGCAGTATCAAATCTGAACAGTGGAGTTAGTGCCTACTTCATTCGGTATTTTTCAGTAGACTCAAATTACGACCAATCCTGTGTGAATCCTCTGTATACACATCTAAAACACAGGCTTACAAAGTGGTCTAATTCCTTAATAACATAATATAATATAGGAAATACTATCTTTGAAATCAGGAAGCCTGAATTCTAATTTCATCACTGTTATTGCCTAACTATGTCGTCTGGATCCTGCACTAAAGTTCTCTGACTCAGTTTCTCAAAACAAGCGACCTCTGTAATCCCAGCCTGTAGCTATTGTAATAATAAGGAGAAACACTAAGACTTGCAAAAGTGTTTAGCTCTAATTATGACTTCTAAAGTTTTCCAGGTCCTAAATATGAGAAATTCTGTCACATCTCAAAACAGATACCCACTGTTGCCAGGAAATATATCAATACTCATTGAATTATACAGTATCTTCTGTATTTGTGTGTATATATACACATACTTATATCAAACATATAATCATGAATGTAAATATGATACACATATTAATATAAACCTAAAACATGTACATATAGTCATTAAAAATAATATCTCTATTAGTTATGGATAGCATCACAATAATAAATATCCAGTTAATAGTGTTTGTTTTCCCCCTTTAACTATTGTTATTTGATGGGTTTATAGACATAGTATATTTTTCACTTTTTAATATGAAACATGCTGATTTTTTAATGCTTATTTGAGACCTGCTTTTTTGTTTAGAAATCCACAACAGTACCCATGTTTGTTGTTCTTTCATCTTCTTTGTCTTAGAAGTGTAATCATTTTTATAGCTAAGCGAATAAATACAGCATCTTGAAAAGTTTCTCAAAAGATGACAGTTCACGTAGCTGTATTCAAGCACTACAAAAATACGTTGCCTTTTTTTGTGTGTCTAAGTAATGGAACTGCTACAATACAAAAAATGACTAGTTAATTATGGCATAGAATGTTTATACATAGTAATTTGACTTGTCCCAAATCACTCGTTTTCAGAGCAGCTATTAGGAGGATCCCTTATTCTCCATCTAACATTTCATTTTATAAATAAATTTTACATAAAAGGAGGGAATTGTCTGTGTGCAGACAGTGCATTCACTCATAGGAAAGAGGTCAGTTCACAAAGTTCCACAATCGATTTCACTACTTTGAAAATATTACTTGCTGCCATATCCACAACAGCTAGTCTCTTTTTTCTCCTTAGTAAAGAACCCTTGTTTTGTTTTGGTTTTGGTTTTGGGGTTGTTTTTTGTTGTTGTTTTCGTTGTTTTTGTTTTTGTTTTCGTTTTGAGATGGAGTTTCACTCTCATTGCCCAGGCTGGAGTGCAATGGTGTGATCTCAACTGACCACAGCCTCCGCTTCCCAGGTTCAAGTGATTCTCCTTCCTCAGCCTCCCGAGTAGCTGGGATTACAGGGATGTGCCACCACACCCGGCTAATTTTGTATTTTTAGTATAAATGGGGTTTCTCCATGTTGATCAGGCTGGTCCTGACTTCAAGTGATCCGCCCGCCTCAGCCTCCCAAAGTACAGGGATGACAGGCATGAGCCACCACACCTGGCCTAGAACACTTGTTTTTAATTGCATATATTGTACCTGGGACTAAAAGTCTGCATTTCTCAGCCTCCTTTGCAGCTGGGTGTGGGCATATGACCAGCAACATATAACTAAAGGTGTTTCATGGAACTTCAGAGAATATTGCTTAAAGAGAGCTGGTGCAGGAGAAAAGGCCTCCTCTTTACCTGGGCCTTTACCTGTGTCTTTCCTCTCTAGGCCAACAAAAGGCTCAGACATGAGAGCTGGAGCCCCAGGAGCCACCCCAAACTCTGAGGGGAGCTACAGGATGAAATTCATGTGTAGGAGGGTGGAAGATGACAGTCTGCGGACTCTGATAGCCCTGAACTGCTACCTCCAACTTGTTTCTATGTGAGAGAGAAATAAAACTTTACATCACTTTTAAAAATAGAGATTTTCTATAAACCAGCATCCAGGTTTCCCCATTATTAATGTCTTATACTGGTATAGTAAATTTGTTACAATTATTAAAACAATTATGGATAATAATGTTATCATCTAAAAAACACACTTTATTCAGATTTTTTAGTTTTACCTGATGTCCCTTTTCTGATCCAGAGCTCTGACCGAATACCACATAACATTTTGTAGTCATGTCTCCATAGGCTGCTATTGGCTGTGACAGTTTCTCAGAATTTTCTTGTTTTGGATGACTTTGATCCTTAATTCATAGTAGAGTTCATTGTAGATGTTTAACATTCTATAGATCTGAACAAATATGCATGCACCTATCATTATGGTTTCATATAGTTTATTTTCACTGCCTTAAAAATTCTCTATCTTCTGCTTATTCATCTCTCTGACAATCCCTGACAAACACTAATATTTTTACTCTCTCCATAGTTTTGCCTTTGCCAAATGTCATATAGTTGTGATCACACTGTGTGTACTTTTTTTCATATTGGTTTCTTTCACCTGGTAATATGAATTTAGGGTTCCTCCCTGCCTATTCATGACTTGATAGTTCATTTCTTTTTAGCACTAAATAATATATCATTGACTGAATGTATCACGGTTTATCCATTCACCTACTGAAGAACATTTTGGTTGCTTACAAGTTTTGGCAATTATAAAAACAGCTCTTGTAAACATTAATGGGAGGGTTTCCCATGGGCATGTTTTTAGCTCATTTACAGACTTTTATATTTTTTCAGTGTTTTCCACATAGATACTATCATGTGCAAACAGTTTTTTACTTTCTTTCAAGTTTGGATACATTTTATTTTAGTTTTAAGTCTACAGTACCTAGGACTTTCCAGTACAATGTATTGAGTGGAGAAAGAGGACATCTTTGCCTTGTTTTTGAATTTAGGGAAACATGTCCAGTTTCACAGAATTAAGTAGGTTAGCTGTAGGGTTTTTGTTTTGTTTTCTTTTTAACTGATGTGTTTATCACTTATCAGGTTAAGGAAGTTTCTCTCTATTTTTAATAGGTGTTTGGTTTTGTCAGATATACATTCTGCATCATTTGGTGTGATTGTATGATTTTTCTTTTTTTGTTCTTGTTGTTTTTTGATGTGGTGGGTTACAATGATCATTTCAAGACATTTAATCAGCCTGACATATCTAGAATAAATCTCACTTAGACATCAGGTCTACTTATTTTGTACATTGCTGAAATCAATTTGCTAATTTTAAAAGAGTGTTTTATTATATTTGTGTCAGTCTTTGCCTCACGTATTTTGAGATTCTGCTGTTAGATATATACAGCTTTTGGGTTATCATGCCTTCTTGGAGAATTGACCCTGTTACCATTATGTAATGCTCCTCTTTGTCCTTATTTTTCCTTTTTCTGAAGTGCATATACCTACTAGAGCTTTCTTTAGATTTGTGTTAATGTGGTATATATTTCTCCATCCATTCCTTCTAACCTACCTGATTGTTTATATTTGGGAAATTTACAATATACAACAAATAGTTGTGTTTTATACTTTTCTCTATTTATATAGATTATTCACCCTTAAATTAATTATTGATATAGTTAGATTCATATACAACATATTTATAAATGTTTTCTATTTGCTTTTGTTGTTTGTTTTTCCCCTTTTTTCTTCTCTGTTTTTAAAAGCAAATATTTTATGATTTCATTTGAGTGCATCAATTACAGTTTTTAGAAATATTTTGTAGGTTACCCTAGAGTTTTCTAATCTACATTTTTAACTGATCTAAGTACACTTTGAAATAACTCTCTACCACTTCATGTGTTGTGCAAATATAAAAAATAATTCTCAACTTCTCCAATGCTTTCTTCATGGTGTTGCTGTCATGTTTTTTCACTTTTTTATATATTGTAATTATCTAATACATTATTACTTTAAATAATTACCTTTTAGTTTAATTAAAGGTAATGAAAATTTTTAACTTACCTTTTTTTCTTCTCTGACACACTTCCTTCCTGAGCGAAATGTGGTTAGAAAATCTGAGTTTCTAACCATATCGTTTTCCCTCTCCCTGAAAAACTTGTCTAAACTTTCTTGCGTGGCAGATCTGTTGAAAATAAATTCTGCTTTTTTTTGTCTTGGAAATTATTTCTTTTTTCTTTTTTCTTTTTTTTTTCACCTTTAACTGGATATCGAATTTCAAGGGATGTTTCGCCTACACTTTTTTTTCCATACTTTAAAAGTTGCACTTTAATCTCTTTTTATTTGTTTGGCTCTGATTAGAAATCCACTGAAAATATATATCTTATGTAATTCTATACAGATTAGATGTTCTAATTCTCTGCCTTCTTTCAAAAATGTGTTTTTTTTTTTTTTTGTAATTTGTATATGTTGTGGTTAGATTTAGATTTTTTTTCTACTTTTATTCTTAGTTTTGAATGTTAAATCTTTTGAAATTGTTCCTTACTACTTAAAAATTCTGTGTATTTGTCTTTTTAAAAAAAAATCATTTTCTTTATGTTCTTCAGTTTGGGAAGTTTCAAGTGGCATACCTTCAAGCTCATTAATTCTTTTTAATTCATTCCCTCTGTGAACTCTACTAATGAGTCCATCAAAAGCATTTTCCTTCTTTCTTTCTTTCTTTCTTTCTTTCTTTCTTTCTTTCTTTCTTTCTTTCTTTTTTTAGATGGAGTTTTGCTTTTGTCGCTCAGGCTAGAGTGCAATGGTGTGATTGGCTCACTGCAACCTCTGCCTCCGATGTTCAAGCAGATCTCCTGCTTCAGCCTCCCAAGTAGCTGGGACTGCAGGCACATACCACTAAGCCCTGCTAATTTTTATGTTTTTCATAGAGACAGGTTTCACCATGTTGGCCAGGCTGGTCTGGAACTCCTGATGTCAGATAATCCGCCCACTTCAACCCTCCAAAATGTTGGGATTTACAGGCGTGAGTTACTACGCCTGGCCTAAAGGCATTCTTAGTTTCTATTATAGTGCATTTTATTTTTATTTTTGATATTTCTTACTGTTTACATATCTGTGTTTACATTATTCATCTGTTCTTACACTCTACTGTTTTAAATTAGATCCATACTGTATTATTCATAGTTTTCTGAAAGCCCTATCTAATAATCAAAACAACTGTGTCATATCTGAATTTTTTTTCCTGCATAGTTTGTCTCTTTAGAATCTTTTTTTTTTTTTTTTTGCTTTTTAGCATGACTTGTAATTTTTGTTAAAAATTTCAGTGTGTATAACTTTGTTATTCTAATGGCAAGAAGTTGAGCTGTGTTTAACACATCTTGCAGCTGTACATGATAAATAATATTTCTCTAGGGTCCTTGTTTTGGTTTCTGTGCTGTCTCTAGGTCTAAAATTCCTCTAGTGTCCTTGTTTTGGTTTCTTTGCTGTCTTTAGGTTTCCCTAAGAACTCCTCCTTCAATAGAGGCTGAACTTTCAGCTCTTTTAGCTGTAATCTCCTGTTGTTGTACTGGAGCCCTGGTGGCATGGGGGTGAACTAGGAAGGATGGGAAGCAGTCTGTAATCTTAGGATTAAACCACAGACTTTTAGTGGGCATGTGTTTCTGGGCTATAACCTTCACAAGTATTCTTTGTTCCTCCTACTCTTTGTTGACACAGGAAGACTAGAGGGACTTGCAGAGGAAAGGTCTTCCCCCAAGCTTTGATAAGGTTTCAGTAGAGCCTCTTTTATTTCCCTGAAGAGTACAACTTATCTGTACAAAATACTCTGGATATATTCCATAAAGTTTACTCTTTTACCACCATTACCACTGCCCTCCCCACCAGAGCAATGGAGTCATGGTGAGACCGTTCTAATCTCTTCACTGTCTGGCACAACTCCTGCAGGTTAAACAATGAAAGTGTGGGGACCCTTCTAAGACTGCAATTCCTGTTATTTTCACACTTTTATTTTAATCCACACAAGTTCTAGCTTTAAAATTACTGTTTAACATTTTCTACAAGTGTATGATTTCAACAGCTCCTGTTCTAGGGAAGTTGATCTCATTTATGACTCTATGTTAGCCTGTTTCTGTAGAGATCAGGGTAATAGTTTGCTGTGCAAACTCAATTCTCTAGGAGTTTAAGAAAATTCATTGATTTTCACTTTGTCTGAATCCTTATTACTGTAAGCATGCTGTGAACACTTTCAAGTCATTTACATGGTGAAACTGAAACAGGAGGCTTCATTTTTAATGTCAGACAAATAATAGCTATCACTGTTGAGAATAATAATATTGAGAACATAACAGACTTGAGCTCTTATAAAATTTTATAATTTTTACAGGCTCCTCTGTCTAAAATTAGATTAAAACTTTTAATCTCCTTAATATTCTGTGAAATTACTTAAATGCATATTCAGTGGAGACTAATGTAAGTAATTATGATGAAAAGACAACAAAACATCAAGGTTTGGGGATTGAAATAGGCTTCTGCAGATCTACCATCAGCCACTGTCATTTTGTTTGTTAAAAGTAGCCAGGTGCGGTGGCTCATACCTGTAATCCCAGCACTTTGGGAGGCCGAGGTGGGCGGATCACGAGGTCAGGAGATCGAGACCATCCAAACACACACAGTGAAACCCCATCTCTACTAAATATACAAAAAACTAGCCGGGCGAGGTGGTGGGCGCCTATAGTACCAGCTACTAGGGAGGCTGAGGCAGGAGAATGGCGGGAACCCGGGAAGTGGAGGTTGCAGTGAGCTGAGATCGTGCCACTGCCCTCTGGCTTGGGTGACAGAGCGAGACTCCGTCTAAAAAAAAAAAAAAAGTTGGATAGATAGAAATGAACTCATTTTTTTTTCCCCCAGAGGCTAGTTCAAATTTCTGTTTCTTAGATTACTTCCCTGTAGAACAAATGTCAATTATAAACTTTTTTTTTTCATTGGCAACTCTGAAAATTCAAACGTTAAACCGGTAGTGGGAACTTGAAAATTTCCAGGTATAAAAGTCCAAGTGCTTTTTCAACTGAGTCAAGGAGACCATAGAAAATGCAGATTGAAAAAAGATTATAAATGTATGAAGCAAACCAAAAAACTTCCAAAGTTGTTAGGAGAATCTTGGGAAAGCTAATATTTGCCCTCTATAAGCACTAAACTTGCAAAGATATTTTTTAAAAAATTAAATAACTACCAGAAGGAAGAAGAAATAAAGATAAAATTAGTGTATCCCGCTTGGTTTCCATGATTAATTTTAAAATATTAATACTAATTTTGTGTTGGAAAAAGTATGGTCCATTTATTGAAAACCTATTATAAATTCTGGCAATTTAATCACAATTTTAAAGAGAATAAGAGGCAGATACAAAAGTCATCTTTTTTTTTTTTTTTTTTAGGTTCTTGAAAGCAATGTACAAAGGATTTGAGGAAGAGCTCTAATACCAAAAACTATCAGAAATGCTAACATTATTTTCTCATAAAGTATACAAAGGTTAATGGCCAGCACAGTAAATTTAAACTCAATATGCATGTAGTCCTACTAGTAACATGCACCTTTCCCTTTTGATTTTTGATGAGATATTCTGCAAGGCTTTCAAAAAGCTAAGAAAACAATGTAAATAAAGCAGTATCGGTTTATAGATAGCATTAATGTAACAAAATGCAAGTTCAGCTTCTCACTGTTTGCAATGTTGAATAACAAGGATGAGGCTAGGTAGAAAGAAACTGACTTCATTTTCTAAAGCTAGTAATGGGGAAGTGGTTTAGGCTCTTTTCTTAATGGAACCACCTCAAATATGGGGCAGAAAAAACAAGGGTTTAAAAAGGGAAGCTTGGCCTTAGGGGTGCGCCTGGGGGGTGAGGTGGTGCAAGTCTGTATGACTTGTTCCTATGACTGGAGTTGTTGCTACATCTGGTGAATGGGCTGGCACCATCACAGGCACAACTGGGCTGTACATTAATCACAGCCTTGACCTGTTCTGATGGTAGGGTAGCATTTCACAGACACCTGGATGGTTTCAAGACTCCATCTCTGGAACTTCTAAGAAAACACAGATAGCAGTGCAAGGGGTGTCTGGTGAAAAGCAGCAAAGATCATACTCACTTCCCTAAGGGACGAGGTAAGCAGTGAGCACACATGGAAAGCAGGAAAAGAAGGGAAATGGAAAAACCATTTTTAGGAAGAGAGGTACCCAGTCACATTAGTACTGTTTGACATTTTTGTTTAAATTTTGTTTTAATTGCGCTACAAGCTTTTAATGAAAAAACAGAAAAATATAAACAGAGTTTTTACCAGATATGTGTATACTTCTACAATAACCATAAGCAATAGATTCTAAGATAGTTGCATGGAATACAAAAAAAAAAAAATCTCAATTTTTAAAAAGTACACGTACAGGCTAGAAAACAAATATACACTTCTATGTGTGCATTCTAAAAAATTCTTCTTTGCATTGTTAGTAGTACAAATGAATTCACCTAAAAAACCATAAAATTCCACATAATTATTGCCAAATATTATAACTAAAAATCTCAAAATACTTTTAATTTAAAATTATCTATGCTTTAATTGGGCATGTTCATATACCCAATATTTAGATAAAAGTGAAACCAGTATAATAAAATTATTTTCTGGTTAACACCTTTCATTACATGGTTCAACCATTACATGGTTACCCTTTCATTAACAATTGTCCCTTTCTTACAATATTAGCTTACAATTGTTTCACTTAAGTATATTTTGTGGAAACATTTGCACCTAATAAGAAACAAAATATCAACTATAAAATAAGGTTTCACTCATAAACTTCTTTCTTAGGAATAGACTTTAGTTTAAAAAATTGTATTTGCATTTATAATTTTAGAAGCATAATATCATATGCCTTACAATGTAAGGCAAGAATAAGTCTGTAAAAAATATAATCACTTAAAACAATAATTAAAGTGACTCATGTTTGTGAATAATTATGTATATAATAAGATTCACACCTACTTATTGAAGATCATATGTCTTTTTTGGGGCATAAGTTAGTTTTCTAAAGACTTCTGGTCTCCCACTGACAAAGGTGTAGAGGAAAGGCTAGCTTTTATATACAACAGAAACTATTCACCATGATCTGAATAAGAGCCAAAGAAACAATGAGGATGAAAGAAGAAAGGGCAGAACTTTTTGGTTTTGCCTCAGATTTAATCCTCTGTAGTTTTTCTTTTATTTATTTATTTATTTATTTATTTATTTATTTATTTATTTTTGTTAAAAGCAATATTATAAGTGTGATTAGATACTCAGACTGGTTCAGAAAAGCAATTTTAAATTAGTGTACAGTTGAAATAAAGTATGTTCACATACCATGTTGTTCTCAATCATTTTAGTATAATACACTAAATCAAATATCTGTAGGGAGGATGTCAGCAGGATCTAGTTAGTGTTGCAGCTCTTTCACTCACGTAGTTCAGTAAGTTCCGAACTCTTGTTCCACACCCAAGAAGAATGAGGTACATGGGCACTGGAGAGTGAGTAAGGCAGAGTAAAATTTGTTGAGTTACAAAAAAGCTTTTGGCAGTGAGAGGGGACCCAAAAGGGGGTTTCCAGTCACAAGACTGAGTTCAGGGGTTTTTATGGGCTTGGAATGGGGAAGTGCGTGCTGATTGGCTTGTGGGTGGGTTTGGAAAACGTACCATTCAGAAAGAGGCAAGATGGTGTATAGAGCTAATCAGTGGAGGGTAGGTATATGTAAAATAGGTGAAAGTAAAGGACCAATCAGGAGAATGCAAGGCAAATGGGAATAGGAGTTCTCACTCTGGTCCATGGATTTTATCTGGAGCTGGGAACTTGGTTGTCCTTGGCTTGAAGGTTGAGTTTCACCATGAATCCATCCTTGTCTGCCCAGGAATTTGCCTGCCTCCTTTATCACTAGCTCATCTCATTTTACATCTATTAAATAATTTGTTTATATTTCAAAATTATAATCTTCCAATAAGAACTGTCCTATAGAAACATTTGAAGCTAGCTAGCTAGCTATCAATATATTTTGTACTTTTAATAAGTTATATCTTTTATTCAGTATTTTTCATCACTCATTGCATTTTTCAGACCCCACATAATGTGTCATGCACTCTACAAAGTGGGAACGAAGCAGTGTGATGAGCAGGCAAAACTTACTCTTCCGTAGTCACAGAAAAATTATAGTTAATGGGAGATATCCTGGGGCAGAGAACATGGAAATTCTTTGCACTTGTAGATAGAGAATATTACATATAGATACATGGAGAAATGGCAGGTCAGTATATACAAACATGGGACATGGAAAGAATTCAGTATAGTTAACTCACCAGTTGCAGGTGAGATCACAATTGACAATAAACGAAGAAAGGGGAAAGAGTCCGGGAAATAAAGATCTGGAAATTAAGTTGAGGTGTTTGAGCATATGTGGAAAATAATGGGTGGAGTGGAGGGAGTTGGCTCTGGAAGGAAACATAGGTGAGATTTCACATATGGCTTTAAAGGTCATGTTAAAGGTTTTGGTTAGTATCTGAAGACCAAAGCTAAGCAAGGAATATTTTCAGTGCAGTAGTGCAGGAAGGAGATCAGCTGCATTCTAAAAGATAATCTGCCTACCGTGGAGAGAATGACAAGAAGGAAAGCTAGACTAGAGTTTGCGATAGTAGTTCAAGTGAGAAATAATAGTTTAGAACAAGAAGGTGGCTATTGAGATAGAAAAGTATTTTAAAATTTGAAATATGTTTAAGAGGGAGAAAATATAGTATACAGGGGAAGTGTGGCTGTCTGTAGGAAAGGAGTCAAATGGTAACTCATAGACTTCTGGACTGAACAACCGAATGGATAGTGACGCACAGTTTGGAGATAGACTAATTGATAAGAAGAATAGAGTGAGTTTGAGTTCAAAACTCAGCAATTTAACATGTTGAGTTGTAGGGTGTGACAAAAATGAATTTTATCTGAGCCCTGTGCTCTTAGAAAACAGCGACAATTAAGAAACCTACCCACAGTCTTGTTCCTGGACCAAACCGAAGGTTGGGATGCTTGTTCTCACAGTCCAAAAATGAGATGTAAACAAACTGGAAAAGAAGAGAGTTTATTTCTGTAACCAGGTACAGGGAGAAGGCCAAGAATAATTCACCAGGCCAACCCCAAATTACAAAGCTTTTCAGTACTTATCTACCTTCTACGCTATATATCTACATGTTAGTGTTCATTCATCTAAAGACACAAGTGACTGGTTCCCTCTAATATGTAACTAAGGTCTGGGTCCTGGACACCTTCCTCCGGAACCTCCGTAAATTTGCTTATCTAGATAGTTCCTGGTTCTGGAAGTGATTACCTTTATCTTGTCTCCAGCTGAGGTGGACAGTGTGAAGCGTTTCTTCTGACCTCCAATAAAACTTGTTTAATCCTAAACGGGTCCTGTTAAGAATTCCTTCATTATCTTGTCATGCTTCAAGGCCCATTAAAGGCCTAGGCAAGACTCCTGGTGGGCTTTCGTTACATTCCAGCCTTTGTATAGGGGCACTGGCTCTTTCCGTCTTTAATATTTAACCTAACCACTCAATCACTGCTGAAACCATTGTCGTAGAGGCCTGCCTGTTCAGCTGTCTGTGAGACTTGGCCTGCCATAGTTTGTGTTTCAGAAAAGCGCTTACGGCAAGCAATCATTCTTCACCATGTGATTTAGAAGACATATAGCTGCTCTGTTAGTAAATCTTGACAAGGAGACTTTCCAAATTCCCCTCCTTGCCTCATAAGTGAGTTGCACTGTTTTGTCTCCACTAATCAATTAGAACCAAATGCTTGTTAATCAAAGTTTAATTAGATTTTTCTTCTTCTTCCAAAGCCCTAAACTTTGACTGGCTCTTACGTTAAGCCAACACACAATTCCTCTTTAATGACCACTGCTGAGAATAGGCTGGGCCTCAGGTAAAAACCTTCATATCTACTGTCCCATCATTCCCCTTTACTCATCCCATTCCTCCATCCAGGGTTCTTTCTAGCCTGATTTACTCCTCCCTGTAAAAGAAAAGTCTTTCTCTGCCTAACCAATAAGATGTTTGCAGATCTCATTGGTTGCGTGTTCTCCCTATTGTTATAGCTCGCTACGTCTTTTTCTTTCATCATTTCCCTTCCCCCTTTCTCTCATTTTCTCCTTCCCCATTTTTTAGTGATAAATAAAGGTTAGGAGGTACAACTACAACACATTGAAGGATCAAGTACAACTTCTTGAAGAAAATTAGTACAGATAAATATTATAGGCAATAGAGTAGCATGTTCAAAGAGGACACGCTGCCCTTGCCGGGGAGAATTGTAAACAGCTCCGTGTGACACGAACATCAGGTGACAGTGGGAAAAATAAGACTAAAGAACAAAACAGGGGAGATTATCTGTATCTCAGTCTATATCGACATCTATGCCTTTGTCTATATGTCATCTATATTTGTGTCTATATCTCTAAATAACTATGAAAATCAGGCTAAATGTTTAGATATTATCTCAAATGTGATCGTTGTTAGAGTATTTTTAGCAGATAAATAATGTAATAAAATGTATGTCCTTTAAAAAAGGATACTCCTTTTAAAAGGTCACTCAGGATCAGCTAGTAATACATTTTTAAGGATGAGAGATTGCAAACAAAGAGGCTATATGAGGCTAGAGAGTTACCAAGAACAGCAGTGATTAGTCTTGCGCTAAGATCATAAGTGACAGGCCATATCAAAAAGGATGGATAAAATTTAAGACATAGAAAGCCATGTTTCATACTCTAATTCATATGGTTGGAGAATAATTTTATAATATATATAGGTATATACATATATACACACACATACTTCATGCATAATACGTAGTAAAGCAATTTTCTAATATGATTTCAAAAAATGTTTTTCTGTGCCCCTGACTTGAAATTTAAGAGAGTATGACTTTGTGACGTGTGTGTGTGTGTGTGTGTTTTCTTTTCCACAGTAATCCTTAGCCCAAGAAATTATTTCTGTCTATTTGCTTTTACAAAGCATTTTTCAAACACCTTTACTTTTTACAAAAGTTGATTATAATATTGAGGATAAAAGCCTGTAAAATGTATTATCTTTTTCAAAAGCAGTTTTAAAATTATTAAACTATAGTAGATTTCATGTAAATAGCAGGTTTAATGTCAATAGTGGAAAATTTACCAGTAAAAAGAATAAATAACACATATTTTAGAAAGTAATGCACATAATTGCCTTTATTCTTAAATAATCAGTTTCAGATTATACTTTTTGCTACAATTGCATATTGTGATTATTATATAATCATTGGATATATATCAAACATTTTGTTCTGAACAAATTTTTAAATTTGCCTAACAACTAACATAAAGTTTTTAAACTTCACTGCAATCAGAATAAGATTTTACATTTATTTAGGTAGGCTGTTTATTTTTAATGATTTCAATAATCTAATTATTATTATTATTTTGTTTTTTATTTGTTTATTTATTTTTTTGAGACAGAGTCTCGCTCTGTCGCCCAGGCTGGAGTGTAGTGGCATGATCTGGACTCACTACAAGCTCCACCTCCTGAGTTCTTGCCATTCTCCTGCCTCAGCCTCTGGAGTAGCTGGGACTACAAGTGCCTGGCTATTTTTTTTGTATTTTTAGCAGAGACAGGGTTTCACTGTGTTAGCCAGGATGGTCTCAATCTCCTGACCTCGGGATCCGCCCGCCTTGGCCTCCCAAAGTGCTGGGATTACAGGCGTGAGTCACATGTAATTATTAATTGGAATGTGTTGCAGTCTCAGAAACTATGTTTTTGTTCCTTATGGAAAATAAGGCTTACAACTGACTTCCATCAGTTGCTATCTTACTTTCATACTATGTGTCAGCCTCTTTGTTTACTTGGTGTTCAGCTAAGTGTTAAATGGAATCAATTAAATAGAAGTTTCAACTAAAAAGTTGATAAGTTTTATTGTTGAAATTTGCATTGCATAAATATTTATATATCTTTTTGCATTACACAGATTAGAAACATACTTGGATCATTTCAACAACTAAATAACAGGCTTATTTGATCATGAGGGAAATTCAGCTTAAATACGACCTTCAAAAGAACTATCTGGCATTTTGGTGTTTATTTTTTCTTTTGTTTAATTAATTTATTATTTACAAGTTAATAAACTAATCTTCCCAACATCCTATTTTAAAAGAAAGTTTGACTTAAAATTTAATTACTCATATAAAAAGTTAATCAGTACCTACTTTTGGAAATTATGTCCAAAGCTATAGGAAATACAAAGAAACACAAATGGATAGGGGCAAAAATGAGTTTATGAATAGCAGCACTATCATGTGGAATATAAGTTACACATATATTTCTTATTTCAAAGAGGAGGGCGTCACATTTTTGCTAGTTGTGTTGTTGTGGGGGGAATCCTGATGCGTAGATGATGAAAGTAATTGGGATTTCCCTTGTGTCTATGACTAGGAATAGGGTTTTGATAGGTTAAAAAGATGACATAGTGAATGGCAAAGACATTGTGAGCAAAAGCACAAGTGAACATGTACAAGGTATGAAAAAACAATAAATCATTTTGGTTATACAAAATTAATCACACTTTAGTGTGGTTGTTAATATGGATGAAAAACTATTTTATAAGTTTCAGGATACAAAAATTAATGTTCAGGCCAGGCGCTGTGGCTCACGCCTGTAATACCAGCACTTTGGGAGGTCAAGGCTGGTGGATTACCTGAGGTCAGGAGTTCGGGACCAGCCTAGCCAACATGGTGAAACCCCGTCTTTACTAAAAATATCAAAATTAGCTGGGCGTAGTGGTGAGCACCTGTAGTACCAGCTACTCAGTAGGCTGAGGCAGGAGAATTGCTTGAACCCAGGAGGTGGAGGTTGCAGTGAGCCAAGATTGGGTCACTGCACTCCCTCCTGGGCGACAAGAGAGACTCCATTATTTAAAAAAAAAAAAAATCAATGTTCAAAAACTAGTAGCATTTCTATCCTTTCAAGCTGAGAGTCAAATCAAGAATTCAATCCCATTTACAATAGCCACACAAAAAATTAAAATACCGAGGAATACATCTAACCAAGAAAGTGAAACATCTCCACAAGAAGAAATACAAAACAATGCTGAAAGAAATCACAGATGACACAGCCACATGGAAAAACATTCCATGCTCAGGGATTAGAAGAATCAACATCATTAAAATGGCCATAGCCCAAAGTGATCTACACATTCAATGCTATTGCTATCAAACTACCAATGCCATTTTTTTATAACTAGGAAAAACTATTCCAAATTTCACATGGAATCAAAAGGAGCCAAAATAGCCAAAACAAGCCTAAGCAAAAAGGATAAAATTTCATATAGAATTAAAAAGAGCCAAAACCCTAAGCAAAAAAGAATAAAGCCCTAGGCATCACATTACCCAACATCAAACTATACTATGATGTTACAGTAACTGAAACGGCACAGTACTGATACAATAACAGGCACATACACCAATGGAGCAGAATAGAGAGCCTAGTAATAAAGCTGCACACCTACAGACATCTGATCTTCGACAAAGTCAACAAAACTAAGCAATGGGGAAAGGACTCCCTGTTCAATAAAAAGTGCTAGGACAGCTGGCTAGCCATATTCAGAAAAATGAAACTGGACCCCTACCTTTTACTATATACAAAAATTACCTTGATATAGATTAAATATTTAAATGTGAAACCTCAAACTATAAGAATCTTAGACATAAACCTAGGAATGTCATTCTAGACATCAGCCTTGGGAAATAATTTATGACTTAGTTCTCAAAAGCAATTGCAACAAACCCAAAAATAGACAAGTAATGTCTAATTAAACTAAGGAGCTTCTGTACAGCAAAAGAAACTGTCAACAGAATAATCAGATAACTTACTAAACGGGATAAAATATTTACAAACTACGCTTTCAGCAAAGATCTAATATCCAGAGTGTATAAGAAACTTAAACAATTGGACATGCGAAAAACAAAAACCCATTAAAATTGGGCAAAAGACATCAACTGACACTTCTCAAAAGAGGACATACGAGTGACCAACAAACATGTGAAAAAATGCTCTCCATCACTAATCATGAGAACAATGCAAATTTCAACCACAATAAAATACCATCTCACACCAGTCAGAATGGCTATTATTAAAAAGTCAAAAACAACAGATGATGCAGAGACTGCAGAGAAAAAGGAATGCTTACATTCCCACACTGTTGGTGTGAATGTAAATTAGTTCAGCCACTGTGGAAAGCAGTATGAACATTACTCAAAGAACTTAAGATGAAACTACTACTCAACCCAGCAATCCCATTACCAGGTATGTATAAAACAAAATGTTCTACTAAAAATACATGTGCACTCATATGTTCATTGTGGCACTATTCACAGTAGTAAAGACATGGAATCAACCTGGATATTCATCAATGGTGGACTGAAGAAATATAGATATATTATGTATATAATATATATTATATATAATATATATTTATATTTTATATTTTACATATATAATATATAATTATGTTTTACATATATAAAATATATTTAAATATATAATTCATATAAATATAAATCATATATATTATAACACATAATATATAAATATATTTATATATTATAAATGTATAATATACAATATATATTTATATATTATATATGTTTGTATAATATACACTATATATTTATATATTATATATGTTTATATAATATATAATATATTAAATTATATTATATATAATTTGTTAAATATAAATTATATTATAATATATAATATTATATATTAAATATATAATATATGTTTATATGTATGTAATGGAATACTACCCAGCCATAAAAAAGAAACAAAAATGTGTTCTTTACAGCCTTTGCGATAACACAGATGCAGTTGGAGGCCATCATCCTTAGCAAATTAATGCAGGAACAGAAATCCAAATACAGCATGTTCTCACTTAAAGTTGGGAACCAAATATTGGTACTCATGGACATAAAGATGGCAACAGTTGACACTGGGACTACTGGGGGAGAAGAGAGTGCAGCAAGGTTTGAAAAACTCACTATTGGATACTATGCTCACTATCTGGGTGACAGGATCAATAGCACCCCAAACCTCACCCTCACACAATCTACTCAGTTAATTGTGTACATGTACACTCAAATATAAAATAAAAGTTAGAATTTTTTTAAAAGTAGTTTATAATAAAATAGACAATAACTTGATTGACAGAGAAATGCAAATGTTATTTATTAGACTGTGGAGGGTAGATGGTGGGAAGTAGAAGGAGAAGGAGGAGGAGGAGGAAAAAGGGAAAAAGAAATAGGAGAAGGAAGAGAAAGAGTATGGTGTACTTGTAAAGTTTAATCTGTTAGCAGTTAGAAGTTTTGATGAGAGACGAAGCGGGCTGATTGGAAGGCTATAGTAATGCCACAGATTCCAGGTAACAAAGAGCATATAGTGATGGTGTAAAAGAAATGGTGGGTAAAATCAAGCATGTGATACCAAAGGAACTTCATTTTTTAAAGTCATAAACTAGTATTTTTTTAGCACATCTTAGGTCCCAAGATATTGAGATGAGAACCAAAGGGCAAAGCATTTTTTTCCTCCCAAATAGATGATTAGCTAAACCCACAAAAAAGACTTTTTGCTAAGATTGGATGGTAATTTTAGCAAATGTTGGGCAAGGAAAACTGAGAAGACAAAGGTTATTGTGAGACTCTGAAACTAAATGTCTAAACTACCATTATTAGGAAAAGAATGGTAAGTAGGAAAAGCATATTTGGCCAGAAATAGTGACTTTTGCTTTAGACAAGTTGGTTTGCATATTTGGACTAGCTTTTAAAATTTCAATCTAGAATTTTAAAGAAAGTTGGAAAAAGGAATGACTTCTCTACTTGATCTTATCCTGAAATATTGAGGCCACTGAGGCCTTTTAGTCAATTTCCTTGTCTAGCTGTCTATACTGTGTGGATTACTTCTCTCATTTCTACATAAATTGATGTTTAAGATCTGTTTATTATTTCTGTCATCTTCTGAACTCCTATGAGTATAATATTTGGTTACATCTATTTAGTAACTGCTATCCATCAGCCATCTGCTTTTTTACATAATTTATATAATCTTGGTACTTATACAATCTCCCAAATTCCTTTATATGTTTTATTTATAATTAGGTAGCAATATAAATTTTATTTTATTATGTTTTCCAGAGTGCAAGAGAAGATGCTGACACCACGGCCTTACCTAACAAAATGTCTAAGTTGGTGTGCTTTTAATAGGCCTCTCTCTCCCAGATAATGCCAACAGACACGCTTCTCTATGATTATTGTTAATTATGCATATAAGGATTACTGTGAGTAGGAGAACTCTAAATAAAAGTAACTATTTGATGAAGCAGTTGTTTCATGCTTACCTCTAGCACAAATCAAAGTACCATTCAAATATAAAAATTAAAGCAAAGATACTTGTTCTTAAGCTGGAAGAGCTTTCTTCATTTAAAAAAAATGTAAGTTAGGAAAATATTTGTTGCTTATGAAAACCTAAACAATCATTACTAATATATAATGTTTTAAAATATTTTAAAGAAAATAATGAGATTATATTAAATTTTTGTAATGCTTTACGGCCCCACTCCCTATTGCATGAAGAGACTGTGAAGTACTTTTCAAAAGCTCAAATAACCTTGATTTTAGAGAATCATCGAGTGTCATAACTGTCTCATTAGGCAAACTATTCACTCACTGGTTGATTGTCATTGCTTTAGGGAGATAGAAATTATTCTTTGTCTCTTTTGATTGCAATGTTCAATATAATTATCCTGAATTGAGAAACAAGTTAAAAAAAAAAAAAAAGAAGATGATGTAATTATCTCTGATGTCTCCTTTCCAAGTATAACAATAAAGATACCTCTACGAATAATCTATCTAACTTTAACTTTGCCTGGCTGATAAATGTGGAATCTAGACAGGAGATTATGAAAAACTCTGTTGTTTTTGACAAATAGCAGTGAATGGTTTGGATGTGTGTGACTTAACTAGAGGAAGAATGTATCTAGGTTTCTATATAATATGAATATTTTATTTTTGCGTTGTGTTTTTAAATCATTACATTCTAGAGAGAATGTAAGTAATCTCATTTATTAGATTCCATTCCACTTTTCATATTTGAGCCAAATTTAATATATGTCAAAACTGGTAGTTCTGAAAAAAGTTAGTTTCAACATCTTCAAAATGTGATGCTCTGTTAGGTACATATGCTTAAGAATTATATCATTTTGCAAATTGGGTTATGTAATACTTCTCTTTTTACCTGATAATTTTTCTTCTTCTTAAATTCACTTTGAAATTAATACAGCTACTCTAACTTCCTGTTAAGTAGTGTTGACATACTCCATCCTTTCCTCTGAACTATTTGAATCTTTATATTTAAAATTAGTTTCTGATAGAAAACGTATAGTTGATATATATATATATATATATAGTTTCTGATTAAAAACATCTTTTTTAATTTAGTTTAACAATCTGTGTGTTTTAAGTGGTGTATTTAGACTATTCACATGTATAATGATTATTTATATAACTGAATTTATATATGTGTACTTTCAATTGTCTCCTATTTGTCGGACTTGTTCTTTGTTTCTTTTTAAGCTCACTTTTTCTGCCTTTTCTTATTTGAGGATTTTATGTAATTTCATCTATCTATCTATCTATCTTTTAGTAGTTGTCTATAGTTTACAATATTTATTTTTAATTAATCTTAGGCAACCCATAAATAACACTGTACCATTCATGTATAGGGAAATACCTTACAGTGAGAAATAAAATAAAGTTCTAAGCCCATCAAACCACACAACTGACTAAAACAGAACCTCTCTTGGCCAGCAGGGCCCCAGAGAAATCTTAAAGACTGAGTTCCTGGCAATGACAGGATAAAAAGTTGGACATGCTTCATTATGTTCATTACTTATTAACCTTTAACCGGAATTCTTTCCTAAAGAGTAAGCAGAAACCAGCTCTGGAAAACAACAACAACAAAAAATGAATGCCTCATTTCTTTATTACCTTTAGGCAATCATCTGAGGTTGCGACTAGACTCCCTCCATGCAGTTCCAGTGTGATGGCTCATTAGTTTCACAATGCGTTCCTTGCTATTAATAAAAACTGAGCATCACCTTGAGACTAGTTTTGACCAACTCAAAGTGGAAGATCTGCAGTGAGGGTTATGTGTCCTGTGCTTCACCTTTGATATAGGAGGGCTGAAACTCCACCCTAAGATCATGCTATAGCTGCAGTTTGTTGACCATGTGACCCATAAAGAGGCATGAAACTCAATTGTGCATGTGCATGTCTCTTCTTTCATAAATATTCATGACTTCTCTCAGAGCTTATTAAATACATATATTTGGCCATCCCACTCAGCATAAAATCCTGTTTTTTCTTTCCCGCACTGGAAGTGCTTGCTCTGGACTTCTACTAGAGGCTACACTTCCCAGCTTGCAGAGTGGCTAGCTTGCAGGGTACAATTCTTTAAGAGAAATAAAGCTCTCCTTTCCAATTCTATAAATTTTTTGATTCCTCAATTGACAAGAGCATTCCCAAATATTCCCTCCTCTTCCTAATTACATTGTTATTATTCATTGTACCTGTCCATACACTATAATCCAAATCCAACACCTTTTTACTATTATTTCTCCTTCATTTTGAAGGATAATTTTCCTGTATGAAGCTCTCAATGTTGACATTTTTCCTTTCAATACTTCAAATGTTTCACTCCATTCTATTTTGTTTGCACAGTTTCTAATAAGAAGTTGGCTATGATTCTTATTTTTGTTCTCCTATAGGTAATATGGTTCATCCTATCTGACTTTTTTCAAGATTTTTATCTTTGTCTTATGTGTTCTAAAGGTCAAATATGATATGTCTAGGTATGATTTTTTAAAAATGTATTCTGCTGAGGGCTTTCTAAGCTTCCTGGATCTATGGTTTTGTGCCTGTCATTAAGTTTTGAAAGTTCATGACCATCGTTACTTTCTTTCATCATATGAAATTTGACTTGTTCATGTGTTAATCATTTTATATCATCCCAGGGTTCTTGGATGCTCTTTGCTGATTTATTTTTCTCTTTGCATTTAAGTTTCAGAAGTTTCTATTGGCTTTTCTTTAGGTTGTTTCTTCTGTCACTAGTGTAAAATCTACTGATGAGGCCATCAAAGCCAAAGAAAGCCAAAGCCAAACAAAGCCATTCTTTTTTTTTCTTTTTTTTCTTTTTTTTTTTTTTGAGATGGAGTCTCGCTCTGTCACCCAGGCTGGAGTGCAGTGGCACGATCTCAGCTCACTGCAAGCTCCGCTTCCTGGGTTCACGCCATTCTCCTGCCTCAGCCTTCCGAGCAGCTGGTACTACAGGCACCCGCCACCACGCCAGGCTAACTTTTTTGTATCTTTAGTAGACGAGGTTTCACTGTGTTAGCCAGGATGGTCTCCATCTCCTGACCTTGTGATCTGCCCGCCTCAGCCTCCCAAAGTGCTGGGATTACAGACGTCAACCACCGCACCCGGCCAAAGCCATTGTTAATATCATTTACAATTTTTTTTTAAATTTCTGAGATTAATTTTTAAATTCGTTCTTAGAATTTTTATCCCTTTTCTTATGCTATCCACCTGTTCTTTTGTATTTTCTGCTTTTTTCCCGGTAGAGTCCTTAAAATAATGATATAGTGATTTGAAATTCCCTGTTTTACGATTTCAAAAATTACATCATACCTGATTTGGCTTTAATAATTACTTTGTCTCTTTAGGCTGTGTTTTCACTTCTGTTTTGACGTGGTTTGCAATATTTTGTTGAAAACTGGACACATTGTAGTGGGTGATAGAAACCAAGGTACGTCGATCACTAGTAGGAAGATTTATGTTAGTCAGGCTAGGAATTGGACTGTGTTGCATATTTTCTGTAACTTATAAGTGTGAGACATTTAAAATTTCCCTAGTATCTTTGTTTTGTCTTCAGTCTTGACTTTGGGCTTTGCTTAAGACTTCTCAGAGAGAGTCTGCGTCTTGCAGCTATTTAGGTTACAACCCTCTATTACACTAGAGCTCTGTCGGTGTGGTGGCATATTGCAGGGACGGGGGAAATTCTATAATATTATAATTAAATCTGTCTTTTAATGGACCTCTTCTTTGGGGCTTTCTTTCACAAGTGTGTCTTCAAAGGTAGTGGTCTCCCCCTGCCAACACCTTATTCCTTTCACAGGGTGCTGTGTCCCCAGTCTATTTCCTTAAAATTCAGACCACCATGGACTGTTTTTATTTCTTTCCTCACCCCTGTAGGTTAGACAGTAAGACTGGAGGAGCTTGTAGTGGGTAAATGGCCTTATGGCAAAGTGCCTCTGCCTGGATATTAAGACTGTGTTATGGAGGAGACTCAAGATGTATTTCACAGTAATTGCTCTTCCTGCCCACCTGTCAGAACCATGAGGGGGCATTTATCAGATATTGTTTATGAGAACCAGTGGAGATTCCTGGAGTTAAACCCATGAAAGTATGGACCTGCTGCCAACATTACCTCTCCAGGAGTTTCTTGCTCTTACATGAGTCCACACTCTGCCCTAGTCATTCATCAAAATTATCATTTAAGTGTTTTTACCAGTTTGTGTCTCCAACAACTTCTGCTCCAGGAAGCACGTTTAGAATGTGTCTTTCTGGGTTCACTTCACTCCAGATCCTAGGGTGGTGGTTTGTTTTGTGCCCTCAGTTCTCTGGTAGGTTCAAGAAAATTCTTTGAATTTCACATTTTATTTTTGTAAGTATGAGAATGATAAATTTCAAGCTCATTTCATGTTAGAGCCGAAACTGGAAATATGCCATGCTTCCTGCAACTCTAGAGATTTATATATGAGCCAATTAACCTGTAAAAAATGATAGCAGTCTCTTGAAAACTAACCAATATAAAAACAAAGAAAGTGATGAAGAACAACCTAGTTACATGTGTTATTTATATAGAAAAAAAGTTTAGGAGCACTTGCTGTGTTATACCAACTTTATTCTGGACGATATATTTGATAATTTTATAACTAAGAGAAAGCATGAAATACTTATGCACATGGAATCTGTAGTGATATGTATTCCAAAGCTATCCTTTATTATTTACATGATTTCAAGTTAAATTTGTTTTCCCACTTTACAGTTTTCGTTGTTTCACTCAATATTAAAAATTTAGTACCTGCAGAAAAGGTGCAATATTTTGATGTGTGCAAATTTGTAAAAAGTGTTTATCACTGAATTACCATTTTTCAATTTTCTAAAATAAGTGTACACTTTACATTTTTCATAACCATATAATTACATATTTAAAGTACATTTAAAATTGATGTTATAAACTATGCCAACTTTTTTGATATTTCTTATGTGTAGCCAAGCTAATGCTGGTGGTTTCATCTTCCAAACTTTACCCCCACTTACCTAACTGACATACAAATAGCACTTTTATAACAACAAATTCTTTTGGTACCCTCTATTGCAGGTTATGATAACTTTCGGTATGGCTATTGCCATTGAAATGAAAATATAAGAGAGGAAATTCTGAAACTTTTTAGGGAAAGAATGGTAATCCTTTTCTTTGTACATCACAATTAATAGTGAAAATTAAAAGTGGGCTTTGTCTAAGATCCTACTTATGAATAATGGAAGTAATGATTATCAGCATAATTTTTTTAACATCTTAAAATGTTTTAGACATTATTCAAATCATGATACAAGTGACATTACCTCATTATGTCTATACTATCTTGTTTTGAGTAAAGGTACATTTATAAACCCCATTTTTCATATGAGGAAATTGACACACAGGAAAACACATAGCTAGTGGTAGGCATCAGGTATAGAAAATACATCTTGAGATTTTGCTCTATTAACCAGTCTACTACACCACCTCTGGTGAGCACCAACAGGAAAAAAAAATGGGCAATACATTATACCCACCTTTGAGAAGGGACTAAATTTGAAACTTTTAGATGTGAACATGGTAGAGTATGGAGTAAGGAAAACATAAATTCTAAAGAGTTAATTTTAGGAGACAAATAGAGGTTTGGAATCATGAAAACTGAAAATTATTCTTCTCTAAAGTCTTTGTGACAAACAAGATGTGAAAGATACAGAACTGAAGTGTTTTAGCTATCTACTGCTGAATCATAAAGAATAACAAACTTAGTAGCTTAGACAAAAACAAGTCATTATTTTTCACAATTCTGAGGACTAACTTTGTTTCTCTACTTCATATATTATTGACTTGGGAGTAGCAGTGTCTGAATGATCCAAAATGGACTGGCAGGCCATTTCTGACTGGCAGTTAGTGCTGGTTATCATCTGGGGGGTCAGGGAGCAATATTAGCCAGAGAGGCTTGTTTTTGTCTCCGGTTGGCCTTTCCAGGTGGCTTGGGATTTTTCCATTTTTGGCATGGTTTCTCATTTCAATGGGTAGGTTAAAAACAACCTCACATTAGTGGCTTAAAACAACAGTCTTAGTAATTGGCTTACAATTCTAAAATTTAGATAAAGACTAGTGGGAGAAATTCATCTTTGTTCCAGGTTGCTGGAGGATCCACTTCAAAAGAGCCTTACTCAGAAGTCTAGCAAATTAGCGCTGTCACCCGGGGCTGAAACAAGAGCCTCAGTTCTCCTTCAAGGAGCTTCTCTGTGTGGTGAGTTTGAATTTGGACAGGCAGAACAGTGTTTCTGGGTAGTCACCTATTTACACGGCAACTGACTGCCCCCGTCTTCAAAAGCAAAACTGCAAGACATCCTTAAAGTCTTTGACAAAATGTGTGTTCAATGTCCTTGTTCAATTATGTTGGATTATCTTCTTATTTATGAGGAATAAGTGTGTTTCACACAGATTAGTTTTCAAATCAATGTTTTAACAATATTCTTCCCAGTCTCTGGCTTGTGATTTCTTGTCTTTTTCATTGTTTTTTTTTTTTTTTTTTTTAATATTCTTGAATTATAATTAACATAATAAACTGTATAATTTAAATTGACATGTGAATTCACCTGTGAAATCATCATCACAATCAAGAATATGAATATATTCATCCCCTCTCCACTTTCTTCATCATGTCATTCCTGTGCTTCCCCTCCCAAGGCAGTCACTGATCTTTCTCTGTCCCTATAGTTTCTGTTGCTTTTTCATGATCATGTTTTTTCTTTTTACTAATATGTTCAAATAAATTACTTTTTTAATTGCTAAATTAACCTTGCATTCCTGAGAAAAACACCAATGGGTCATGTTGTATTATATCTTTTTTTTTTTTTAATATGTTGCTGGATTTGAATTTTTAATTTAAAAAAATGTTCACACATATTCTTGAAGAACATGCTTCATAGCATTTTTCTTATATTTGCCTGTTTAAAATATTGAGGTAATTCAGCCCTTTAAGAAGTGTTCCCATCTCTTCTAATTTCCGAAAGCGTTTATGCAGAATTATTTTATATCTTCCACAAATGTTTAGTGGAATTTAGTATTAAAGGCTTCTGGGCCAGGAATTTACTTTGTGGGGATATGATTAGCTATGGGTATTTCAAATTGTGCATTTAACTGAAGCTTTTGGAAAAACTTGAATAAAATAATTTATAATATTCTCTTATTATCATTTTAATATCTGTTGGTTTTAAAATGATAAATCTCCCTTAGTTCTGATATTAGTAATTTATATATTTTTTCTAATCAATATGGATAGATCATCAATTTCATTATTCTTTAAAAATTGGAATATGAGTTTATCAATGTATGTGCTATTTTTAAATATTTTATTGATTATTAATATGATTACTAATATTTATTACTTTCATCTTTTTGTTTATTTTGAAGTTTAATTAGTTCTTTTTTGTTCTTAAGGTAGAAAATATGAATATTAATTTGAAAACTTTTTTATTTTGCAATATTTGCCTTAAATGTTTTGCTTTTTCCTCTCAGCACTCATTAGGTGAATAAACAATATTCACTATACCTATAGAGTGGAATACCACCCAGCATCCTCTCACATACAAAGAAAGAACAAATTGCTGATATACACAAAAGTCCATCAATCTCAAAAATCGTCATGGTAGGTAACTGGTAGAAATCAGACTTAAACTATTTCGTGATTGAATTTATAGAAAATATGCCGAAGGAAACAGATATATGTTTATCTGGGATCAGGGTTGAGAGTGAGGAGGATTAGTTTTTGAGTTCTTTTTGTTTTTGGCTATTGTATACTCCTTTATGCTACTATAAATACTCAAATATATATAATCATTCAAGTGTAAATAGAAATAGTATATGGCTATTATATACTACGATGAACATCTAAGTACCAGATTGTTTGTAGGTACATTTTTACTTTAGAGTAGAAGCCTAGAAATGTAACTTGGGTCATATATTAAGGATGTATTTAACTTTAGGAAAAACTCTCAAACTGTTTTCAATTTAACAGCACTATTTTACTTTCCCATTGGCAATGCATAGAGTCTACATTGAAAACCCTATCCTTGTTTGTCTTTTCAAATAAAGCTATTTTGAGTGTGTACTGATATGCCAAAGTAGATTTAACTTGCAGTTTTCTAATAACAAATGACAGTTACATATTTTTATGAGCTTATTAGTCACTTCTTCTGTGAAATTATTTTCAAATATTTGTGCTCTTTTTATTGGATTACTGATTTTCTTCTTAGAAATCTGTTAAGGGACTTTTTTTAGTACTGAATAAAATGCCTTCATCAATGATAAATGATTTGCAACTGTATCTTCTAACATGGCTTTCTCTTTCATTTTCTTTATGGTATCTCTTAAGGAAGATTATAAGAGTGATGAAGCCCAGTTTACCAATATTTACTTTTATAATTTTTGAATTCTTGTTCTAATAAACTCTTATATATCCAAAAGTACCAAAAACTTCCTATGTTTTCTTTATTTTTATTTTTATTTTTTTATTTTTTTGAGATGAAGTCTCACTCTGCCACCCAGGCTGCTAGAGTGCAGTGATGTGATCTTGGCTCACTGCAACCTCTGTCTCCCTAATTCAAGTGATTCTCCTGCCTCAGCCTCCCAAGGAGCTGGGATTACAGGCATGCACTACCACGCCCAGCTGCTTTTTGTATTTTTAGTAGAGATGGGGTTTTGCCATGTTGGCCAGACTGGTCTGGAACTCCTGACCCCAGGTGATCCTCCTGCCTTGGCCTCCCAAAGTGCTGAGATTAAAGATGTGAGCCACTGCACCCAGCCTTCCTATGATTTATTCTAAAAGTTCTGCATTTTTTAATATTTTCTATAGATTTGTTATCTAGGTGTAAAATGTGCGGATAGTTGAAGAAAAGTCAAGGTAGATTTTTTAAAAATAAATATTCTTTAATTTCACCACTATTTCTGGAGAAACAATATCCTTTAGCAATGGTATTACTTCGTTAAAAAAATTTTACCATTAAGTGTGGGTTTATCTCTAGATTCTCAGTTCTGTTCTATTGCTTTACCAATGTCTATCTTTATGCAATTAAAATAATATCTTGGTTTCTACAAATTTTCGATAACTCTTAAATTAGATAAAGTTAATCTTCCTACTATGTTATTTCTAAAATTGTCTTGGGTATTTCAGAGTTTTCAAGTTCATGTACATTTTACAACTACCTTTTCAAAATCTACATCAAAAAAAAAAAAAAAACCTGCTAAGATTTTTATTGAAATTACACCGGATCTGCAAATGTATGTAAATGAAATTGCCATGGTAATGATTTTTCTTCTCCTGTCCTTGAACGTGATATCTCTATATATTTCAGCTTTCTTTAATTTGTCAGCAATGTTTTATAGTTCTCAGTGTTTACATTTTGGAAAAAAAAAAACATTTTTAGATTCATCACAAATCGTTTTTAAATTTTTTGACATCATTGTTGATTATTTTCTTCAAATTGCCTTTTTGGATTATTTATTGTTAGTAGAAAGGAATGGTTTCGTTTTTTTATATTGTTATTGTATTCTTAGAACTTTGCTAAATTCACTTATGTTTATTGGTAGCTACTTTTCAAGATTATGAAAGAGTTATCAGTGGTCAAAGATACAATCATTTGAACAACAAAATAGGTCAATTAGTATTGGATTATAACTCAAAGTACACAATAAACATTCATAAGTGCATAGTAATATAGCAAATGATTGAATACATTTTTTAAATGAAGGAAAGTTGACAGGCTGACAGAGAAAATATGCAGATGGCAAATAAGTATACAAAAAGATGCTTAATGTTATGTCATTAGAACATTGTAAATTAAAACAGATACTACTACACAGCTATTAAAATGGTTAAAATCAAAAACTTTAAAAGCACCAAATGCTGATGATGTGGAGCAACTGCAGCTTTCACCTATTACTGGAAGAAATACGAAGTGGTACAGTTACTTTAGAAGAAAGTTCAGCCGTTTCTTACAAAGCTAAACATAGGCTTACAATATGATACAGCAATTATGCTCTTTGATATTTACTCAAAGGAGTTAAAAATTTATATCCACACAAAAACCTGCATGCACAAGTTTCAGCAGCTTGATTAATAATTGACAAAAAAGGAAGCAAACAATGTGTCTTCCAATAGATGAATAGATCAATAAGTGTGACATACCCATCGAATGGAATATTATTCAACTATAAAAATATACTTATCAAGCTATGAAAGAACATGGAGAAACGATAAATTCATATGGCTAAAATGAAAGGAGCCAGTGATTGTGATTGTTAGTTTTACGTGTCAACATGACTCGGGCAAGAGGTGCCCAGATATTTGGATAACACTATTTTGGGAGTGCTTGGGAGGTGTTTCTAGATGAGATTAACATTGGATTCGGTAAAGTAAGCAAAGCAGATTGCCCTCCCCATTGTCGGAGGACCTCATCTAAACTGTTTAAGGCCAAAATAGAATGAAAAGGCAAAGAGAAAATTATCTTTCTCTGCATGACTGTCTTTGAGTGTGGACAATCCTTCTTCTGCTACTTTTGGACTCCGATTCGTACTTGAACTAGAGCTTACACTATTGGTTCTCCTGAGTTTTCAGCTTGTCAACTGCAGATCTTGGTACTTCTCAGCATATATAATTGCATGAGCTATTTTTTTTTTAAATAATCTCTATCTCTCTCTCATGTGTGTGTGTATATATATATATATTGTTTTTGTTTCTCTGGAGAACCCAGGCTAATAAGAATCATCAGTGAACAACCAGTCCTGGATGTGTTATCAGGTGAGCTTTGGAGTTTAAGCAGAATGTTTAAAATTATTACTTAGATAGCCCACTCCCTTTTTTGTAGTCAAAAGTCAAAACCAGACTTCCAAGGGCTTATATAGATAACTGAGCTTTCCAAAAACATGTATATTTACCCTGCACATACTGTATGAGTCCATGTATAAAATTTCAAAAGTATGTTCAATTATACTATATATTACCTATGTATTCCACATGATGGATACATATGTGTGGTAAAAGTATAGGGAAAAACAATCAAATTATATACACAATATTCAGAATAGTTATTAGTTTTTCAAAGAAAGAAAGTGATTGGGATTTGGGGCAAGAACATGCGAGTTTGCCAAGATATAGGTTACAATTAATTTCTTAACCTGTGTGGTAGACACAGGTGTGTTTCTTTTATAATTTGTCATTACATTCTACAGATATTCTACAGATAGCCTAATATTCTTGGACTTATTTTCCATGTTCTGTTCTAAATGTTTTCTATATAACTCCTTACATCCATATAAAGACTGAAAGAAGTAGTTCCTTCTGTTACGCTCATGCTACCAGTGCGGAAGCTGCAGTGTAATGAGGCTAAGTCAACTTCCTGGTATTACACCGCTAGTAAGTGACTAACGTTGTGTTCAAACCCATGTAATTTGGCTCCAGAGCCTCCACACCAAACTATTATATTATGTATAATATAAAGAATGACTACAAAATAAACAAGACTCAAATAAACAAATGCCTAGGTTTATATTAATGTTGGAATCTGTTTAAGGGCTACAAATATACAAGGTTTGTAGTAGCGGAGTAAGGACCTCAGGGGTTTCTTCACAAGACAATATTTCATGCAGTTCCCAGTGGTTTATCTGGAGATAGTTCACAATATGTGATTGAAAGAAAAAAAAAAAAAAAAGGCTGTTCTTAACTTTCTGTGAGATAACAGTAAAATAGCACAGTTTTCAGATATCAGCATTCTGTTAGTGCACATTACAAACAAGCACAAAAGAACAATAGAAGATAGTTTCTTTCATCATATGTAGGTGCTATTCATTTTACACAATTCTGCTTACCACAGGAGAGTGAGACATAGTTCTGTCGTCTATGTGGATGGAAATTGCTGCTTTATGTTCAGACTTTGTGTCATACATATATATTTCTATATCCTGTAAATGTATGTATGTGTATACGCAAACGTGTGAATATACATACAGTATATATGTAAATGTATGAGTATGCATTTTGTTTTGTTTGCTCAAAAATGTAACTAATTAATTTATTTAGATAAAATGCTATTTCTTATTATTTTTTAGTAGTAGAAAGGCAGTAGGTCAGAGTAGAAAAAGAAAAATGTAGATATGGCAAGTTAGTCTCTAGAATCAGAGAGTTTTTAAAATGCCAACATGTTTTGTGTTATCTTGAGTAACTCGCCTAAATTATCTGCCATTTTTATCTCATGTGTAAAATAAACATTTAACAATTTTAGTGGTGGTGTAAGAATTAAAATAAATAATAGACATTTATTACCTAACAGTTTCTCTTTAACCTTCAATATAAGTTAATTCCATTCCGTGTATACTGATTCTACTGAATCATTTTTCCTGAAAATATTTAAATGCTCTCGTATATATTTTTCTTTGCTCTGAATAACTTAAAAAGTTCTAAATGATAATCACTTCCTATTATGCCACCCAGTATGTCAATGAAAATGATTAAATCCCAAGAAGGAAGCCATCTTCAGTTTGGAATTTCTATGGAGTTATAACTTCTGAGTTTGTCTCACTAAATAGTGTACTTCACCTTTATAAAATGAAGTAGGTATTATATTTTACAGAATTTTATGGACATAGAGTTTATAACTAATCCAATTAGATTAAAAAATACATATATAGAGAAACATTTCAAAAAACAATAAAATACCAGTGAGGTATTGGAATAAGTCTAAATAATAAGCATTTTATATGTCAAACAAATAAGAAAAATAAAATTATAAATAATAATGTAGTAAACAGTATATTTTATCCATAAATATGTGATGGATGTGGGGTTCCCACATATTTAGGAATAAAGGTGTTTCAATGTATCACTTGGAAAAACACATTTGCCACTCAACTCTAACATATGCTGAGGGAGGGAAAAATCATGTAGAGGATTTTTTTAGTTTCCCTTATATTTGAGAACCTGATTGCAAGTAAATTTTACAGAAGGATAACTGCTAAAAACAACTGTGGAAAACTACCATGGGTTGTCATGTTTGGAGATGATTGTGATATCACTAAGACTTACAAGCTGTTTTTTCTACACATTTTATTAAGAGTGCCGGAGGAAGAAAAGGTATCATACCACTTCATCTGTAACTTCACCCATGTTTTATGATACTAACTTGTACTGACAGGGAAAGTTCAGATTTACATAGAAGTCTACATATTTTGTCTGTTAATCAGTGCAATGCTGACGACAGCTTTGGATCCACATAGCAGGGTTTTCTTTTTTAATTTGTATTTAAATGGCAATTTTAAGTCATGCTCGATTTGTCTTGAACTAAAAGTATTGAGCTAAACAATATAGTCACAAAAATACATGGACTGCTACATAAAACATTTTGTTTTGCCCACATTAATAATAATTTAATAACAAAAAGTCATTAGTTCTCACAAAGTACCCTTTACATAAAGCAACAGCCTGAAATATTTTGTTTAGTTAAATCAGGTTATAAGTTGATATGTTCTAAAATTATCTCACTATAATTTACCATCTGGACAAAAATTCAAACTTCATCTGTAAGATCAGAAAGCAATTGATACTTTTATACACCACTTGTTAATGGAAAGGGGCATGCAGACAGCAATATCCCTACCCTATACCTATTCATTAGGGACAGTCGTACGAAAAAGGAAAAGTGCCTCTGGAAGAGATCTATTTTATAAATCCTAGCAAAAAATCTTATTTTAAGATGGTAAAATGGCATAAAAAATTTGGACTAATTCAATTATTTGAAATTATGCAATTGGAATAAACTTAATGCAGTAACATTAAGATTAAATTTTTCTCTAATATTTCTAATGAGCACTTTTAAACTATTGGCATGCACAATGGGAAGCGCTTTATATGGCTGTATTCGGTCTTCATGACAACCATAAGTGTTAAACATTATAAATCGTAATTTACAAATAAAGAAGCATAGCCAAGAAAAAAAAAAAAAAAGAAAAACAAAAGTCAGTAATGTTAAGGGAATTAATTACATTCTTGCTAACAGTAAGTGCATATGCACTATTCAAACCTATAACTGCTGACTTGCAAGAGCCTTGCTGACACATTTCATCTAGATGACCCGTTGGAGCAGTAGTGAAAGTAGAGGTGAGAGTACACCACAGAAGATTTCCTCAAGCTTCTTCAGGGTACGCAGAATCCAAGTCACTCGTTGTATGGTTGAATTCATCCCACTGATTGCCAGAGAGTAAAGGCTTATTTTGTGCTTTTTTAGTGTATAAAATTGTCATCACCACCTGATTAAAATATCAATTCCAAATTCCTACATAAACAATAGATATCAAAGTCCTTAAAGCTCTATCAACCAGCTTCCCTCGCTTTTCCAGGATCCTATGCACAAATTAATCCTGGGAATAAAATGGAACAAGCTTCCCATTAACTTTCTCCATGTAAAATACTGCAGGATTCGTAATCTTAGGCTACACAATAGATGGTTTTTCAGGGTTTCTGTAACAGCACACCATGATAACTAAATTAGGTTTATCTCATTTTGAGGACTAATTTAAAACCGAATTCCTGCCAAAGCTATTAATTATTCAAAATTATTGGCAGTTGTACTAAAGGGCATTTTTGTGCACATAATATTTGTGGATACAAGTCGCTCATAAGTTTTGATTCCACCATAATAATCAGTCTATGGCAATATTGATTGATGCTAGGGCTTTTTATATAAAAGAAAATTGTACACAATTTTTTTGTAAAAGTCAAGGAATCATAGAGTCCTTAATTTTACATTAAAGATAACTAATTTAAAGCCACTCATAGATTATAATTGTCTGAGCCAAAAATGTACATTTAAATAATGGATTATTCTTTTCTTTTTATAGAAATTATACCAAAATTGTGACAATATATAAGACACATTATACATATTAAATATAAAACTTACTAAAGATATTAAATTATTCCTTAATATACAACAATGCCTTGATATAATATATGAAATAGTGCATCATTTTACATGGATATTGCTGTGGTTGAATCAATAATATCAGTTTAGAAAACACAATGGATGAAAAAATCCTCTGGGCAACACAGGTAGTGTCTTACTTTATTTTGCAGTAATCTCAATGCTCCTTTTCATCTAACGTGGTTGATTAAAAGTTACAACCTCAAAAAAAGCCAGTGGAATGCTCACTGGAATTTTCAGCTTCACAGCACTAGTCAATTAGCTATGTGTTGATCACTGTTTGAAAGCAAGTTGAAATGTGTCCTGGCAAATTATTGAACAAATGTTCCAAATGACTAAAGCATTCATCCTTTCCAAACTAGACTATGCAATCCTTTTATACTGAGGTTCATATCAAGCCCTTAGCCTCTAGAAAATCACGTAAGCTCTCCTTGAAATGTCCTAAAATATAATTTTTATAAATGAAAGATCATAGACACTCAAGAGGAAAAGGCATGTTACATTATAATTAAAAAGGAATTTCAAATGCACAGAAAGAACCTTGATGAACTCATTAGTTGTAAAGGTTGAGAGAAAGTGCTGTGCCTCTTAACTGTTGTAGTGTAGGGTAAATGTAAATTTTGCATGTGTTTTATTAAGAAGAAAAAGAGACGTTCATGTTCTCCTTCCTGTCATGACCTAAATTTATAACTGAAAAAGCTGAACAGACACCTGATACACCCAATTTTTCTTGGCTTTCACTTTTAAAAAACATTTTCATGGTGAGTGTTTTTGCTTCTTTGCCATTTCACTTACCTCTAGTTTATTTTACTTGTTAATGGAGAGCACTGTGTTGACGAGCTATTTTATTCACAGATAAGTGCCTCAAAATTGTGACTTCAACAAAGAAGTGAATCAAAATAAGTGCCCCAATTTATAGTGCTTAAGTTAAAACTTCTTAGGATATAAACTTGTTTGCATTCTCATTGAGAATGATCGAGACTTTCTCCCCACTGCAATAGAGAAAGAGAAAACCTCAGGGAAAAAAAAATGAGAGGAAAGAGATCTAGCAAGACCCATATATTTTCTGATTTCTTTTGGGAATGGAAATAAAAGTGAAATGTTAAGCATATCTCTGACCATGGGAACATTTCAACCTTTCACAAGAAACATTTCCCAAGACCAGTAATTTCTTTCTAGTATTCATTAACTAATGGATACAGTATTAAAGATTGAGAAGTAAAATGAGAGTGAAATATATTTAAACTAGCTGACACTATATGTAACAATTAATTTTGACCATATTCTTCCTTTCTTCCTTAGAACTATTTGGTGGCATCTTTACAAAAACAGTCATGAGGCCAGATTTTTGAGCAGGCAAAACATGTTCTAAAAATCTGTGGAAGCCATTTCAAATATCCTCTCTTCTCAGTGTACGTGCGTGTCTTCTAACTAGAAATAATTTTTATTCTACAGATTGACATTTTGGTTTCTGTTAATATTCAGATATCTTTAGTGTGGTATATCATTAGGTATTTATAATTAACTACGTACTTTAGAATAGTTTTAGATTTATAGAACATTGACTATCACGATCATCTAGAGAATTTTCATATACCCCACATTAGTGAGGCTTATTTGCCACAATTAATGAACCAATGTTGATATAGGACAATTTGTTAAAGTTTATACTTTATTCAGATTTCTTCCATTTTCTCCAAAGAAGTTTAGTCTTTCCTGCCTTATCAATTTATTGAATCATTGATGTATATCAGTATGAATTCACTTTATTTATGTTATATTTTGTGTTTTAATTCAATACTACTTTTTATTATTTTTACTTATATTGTTTTAGCTTTGACCATTGGGAGCCCTTTCAGTTGGTCTCTGTGTCCCTTTGACAAATTCTCATTATTCTTGTGTTTTTGTTTAGCTTATTTGTTTTTAGCACTTTTCTACTTTCTGATTCTAAAAGATGATTCAGATTATCTGGCGTATTTTGGACAGGCATATCCATGTTCCAGCAGGTAGTTAACCTCAGTATGAAATATGAGAATTAGTTCAAAATTAATTACATTATATATAGATAAGATACTTAAGAAACTTGGTGTACCTTAATCAAGAGAGCATCTCTCTCTCTCTCTCTCTCTCTCTCTCTCTCTCCCCCCCCATATATATATATATATAGGATGAAATGTGTTAAAAATGGAAAATGACCTATATAACATAGTAACAACCCTGTGATGGGTTAAATTGTCTCTAGCAGAAAGATAGTCTTAAACCTCATACATGTGAATGTGACCTTATTTGGATATCTTTGCAGATGTAATCAAGTTAAGGTGAAGTCGTATTAGGATGGCCTCTAATAATAGCTGGTGTCCTTATACGAGGCAGAAGCACAATTATTGTATTAGTAAGGGTTTTTCAGAGAAATAGAAGAAACAGGTACCCATAGAGAGAGAGTAAAGATACAGATGTATAAGAGGGGATTTATGAAGGAAAGTGATTCATGCGATTCTGAAAGATGAAAAGTCCCAGGACAGGCTGTCTGCAAGCTGGAGGCCCAAGGTTGCTGGTAATGTGTTTCAGCCCAAGTCTGAAAGCCTTAGAACCTGGGAAGCTGATGTAAAAACTCTCAGTCTCAGGACAGAGTATTGAGAATTTCGGGGGCTAGGGGACGCTGATGCAAGTCCAAAGGCCGGAGGTCCTGGAGTTCCGATGTCCAAGGGAAGGAGAAATGAGGTGCCCCAGCTCCAGGATAGAGAGAGAGAAAGGATTCACCTTTTCTCTGACTTTTCTTTCTATCCAGGAACTCAGATGTTTGAATGGTGCTAGCCCATATTGAGGGGAAATCTTCCACACTGAATCCGCTGACTCATATGCCATTCTCCTCTGGAAACCCCCTCACAGACACATCCAGAAATAATGCTTTACCAATTCTCTAAGTATTCCTTAATTCAGTCAAGGTGACACTTAAAATTAACCATCACCGACACAGAGACACACAGAGAAAAAGCAGCCTTGTGAAGATGGAGTAAGAGATTAGAGTTACCCTGCCACAAACCAAGGAATACCTGGGGCTGTCGGAGTTGGGAAAGGCAAAGGAGAATCCACTACTACAGACCTCATAGGAGGCTCTGCCAACACCTTAATTTCAGACTTCTGTCCTTTAGACTGGTAAGAGAATAAATTTCTGTGGGTTTAAGCCACTCAGTTTGTAGTAGATTGTTATGGCAGCCCTAAAAATTAATAGAATTATTAAAAATAAAATTTAGTGCAAAATTCAAAATACTACATTTAGTATCTCGTGGATAAATATATATTAAAATGACCATAACATCTTCTACTAAAATATGTTGTTAGAAAACATTTATTTGGTTTGTACTCAGTGTTAGATTCTCTTCCAGGCATTTTGCATGGATTATTTTATAGTAATTCTGTGAGATGCAACAGTTAATATCCCCATTTTTCAGATTTACAAACTAAAACATACCACATTTAACTGGCTAATGTAGCTAATAAGTATCAGAGTCAGAATTTGAAATTTGATTCTGGACTACTTGACACCTCATCACTCTCCTCTCTCAACCCCATCACCTTTATGTCTGTACCCAGGTTTACTCCTTGTCTCTGTCTCAGCTCCCTCATCAATCACTGTATCCTCTCCCTCTCTCTGCCTTATTCTCTCTTTCTTTCATCGTCTATGTCTTATCTCTGTTTTCTTTTCCTGTAAAATGCTCAATTTTATGCTTTAAAGATAACACACCTCTAGTGTTTAAATATCCATGGATTATTCACATAAAATGTTCATATGAAGCCAAAATGAAACCCTCAAAAAATGACTGAGGTTTCATATGTTGCCTTATCTGACTGCAGTGCAAGAAAACAATACTAAAAAGAACTTTTATACTTTTGAGGCTTTAAAAAATTGTTTGCTTGTACAAAATAGTCATAAAGGACTGGTGAAGAGTAATAAATCAAACAAAATTTCAGACTATTTAGAAAAATCTTCAAGTACTAAACATCAGAACCTATGATAAATGCCAAGGGATATTTTCAGAGATAAAATCAGAGCTTTAAATACTTTTGTTATGAAGAAACACAAATCATAAGAATAAATTAGCTATGTTCAGCTTAGTAAACTTGTTAAGGATTGGAGGAAAAGCAATAGTTTGTCAGTGAAACAGATGAGAAAGCAGATCACACAGTCGATATTTATTACTTTGATGGGGTTTATTGTTGCGTGTGGAGCTGTACCACCCAAAGGATGCTGCATTAACCTCAGCCTTACAAACTGGCAAGCTGTGGTACCATCCTTGGCCCAAACTTGTAACAGGAGAGAGTGGTAGCAAAGAAAAATCATGTCAGAAAGATTTGTGTGGATAAGCTATCCACAGCTATCCAATAGTTCATACCTGGAGGGAGCTGAGGAAATATGAAGCTCAGCCTCACTCTCTTCCTTCTATAAAAACAAAACAAAACAAACAAAATAAAAAATGTTTGTTTTCTTCTGGATCTCCTACCTGAGATGCTTAGTGGCCCAACCTAACCTAGAATGAAAAATATGGAACCCACTGATGCACCCATTACAAGTTAGCCACTGGGAAAGGCAGGTGCCAAAAGATGGGGAATGGATTTGGAGGGGAAAGTGAAATTGCTAGATATAATTGAATGAATGTCTCTGAATTCTGACTGATAAATGGCTAGTGGTCCTTTTGGCAGAGTTTAAAGGGTAAAACTTCTGGTAATTTCAGTGTTCAGTATACAGCCTTTCACTCAATCTCACTATTTTTGGTACATTCCTCCAGCTCATAGCAAGCTTGAGTCCTGAGTTCACTGTCTCTGTTTCACCGTTGCAATAAATGAAATGGGAAATATTCTGTAAGAGCCAGAGCTTGTAAGTACCATGTAGTGGAAGAAGATACAGAGTACTCCGATCCTACTTTTCTAGCCAGCCCCACAATTACCTTTCGATGAAGAGGCTAATGGCTATGCTTCTCCGAGGTTCTGAGATACAATCAATCTGCTTCTATGCTTTCTGGAATGGCTGGAATTTCACTTTGGATCGTTCCTCAAAACTTTATATGTTTTTATCAGCTTTCCACTTCCAAAATGTAGTTGATTATTTTAAATGTATTTTTACTTCTTTTGTAGTTTGAAATCCTTTATCCCTTTACCATAATTTAGTGCAGCTTCAGGAGGAGGAATATAAAAACGTATGTCCACACTTGCATTTTTAATCTGAGAGTATGTTTTAAAATATATAATATTGCTTTCAGCAATTGATGGGTACTAATTACAGAAAAGTAAAAGCTTAAGCACCTATTATAATTTATATAAAGTTATTATATTTTAGAGTTGAAATTGATAATATAGTAGAGATACTTTGTGACTAATACCTTGTTATAAACTTTGTGAGGAAAGGATTAAAATACAAGTGATCTGATTTCTATTCTTTTCAAGATATGAGCTGAAATATAGATGATATCCCTGAGTTGGATAGGAATTTAATGATCTGATTCTGGAAAAACACAGAGATAACATAATGGGAGAGGAGGAATTTAAGCTTTGGCAAAATGAAATGTAGCCTAGATAAAGATTATGCATCTTTAAGAATAAATGTGTTTAAAATAATAAATAGATTATAGAGACAATTAATCTGAACTTAAATTTCAATTGAAATGCAGGCGAAGTATGTTAATAGCAAGCTTCTTTGGACTACCTCTGAATAAGATAAATAACATACATTTTTAATTGAATGTATTATACTAAAAACATTTATTTTCTTCTGGATTTTTAAAATTGAGTTATTCTCCAAGGATTTGATTGTCACATAAATTGAACTAGTGTCTCAAACGATCTTGTGGTAACAAGTCATATGGAAATCTACTTGCTTACGCAAGCCTTCTGCAACATCTTGTAATAATGTCCATAAATTAAATTTAAAGCAATATGAAATGTGAAAATTGTGTGACTATACATAAAGATAGACACCAAATACTTATAATACTTTCATAAATATATTCTCTTTAATGTTGTGCTGTTACCATTTCTTTCTTCTTATAAGAGTAAATATTGCAATTTTAACTTTGTCAAACAATTTTATAATGCTGTGATTTTTTTTCTCTTCCATTCACTCTTTGTCTTTGTGTGTTTGCTTTGAATCTGTAGAAATAAAAATGTTCTTTGTTTTGGTCACTGTGAAAAAAGCTACCGCCAAATACTGTAAGTCTCATCGCAGACGTATTCCATATCTTTTTATTTAGGCTTGCTAAGTGCTGTAAACAATGATGTCGGTTACATGAGAAGTATTTGATGCATGCTGATAGTTCTTCCTAAGACTGACATGCCCTACATAAGTTTCTCTCAGCGTTTACCTCCCAGCAGGAATGCTCTGTGTTAAGGGATTAACCACTTTCTTACAAGAGTATTTTGAAATGTGTTGTATAACAAACCTGATATAAAGGATACTATAGCTTGAAATCTAATGTTATCCTGTGAACAGATTGATACAAATGTGTTTCTTTCTCTTATAATTCATGATGAGATAAATATTGTTCTTCTGTGTTTTTGTTTAGAAATCTCTGGAAGAATAGAGCTGGTTGACTATGCAAACACTTGTCAAAAGCCTATAAAATATGCAGCATAAAATTTTTCCTTTGTAGTCAAACCTGATTATTCCTCTTAAATACTGGGAACAGAATTTCACAGTTGTCAGAGAATATACCTTTTGTATTTTCATATTAAATATGTACTCCTATTATTTACAATTGTAGTTTAACACCTTTTTTAGGAAAATTCTAATTTTTCTCAGCCTGTTAAAAATTTCCAATTCCAACACGAAGATAATAAAGAATACTAATTTTATCCTTATTAACTTGAAGGAAGTAATATTTATTTTTGTATTTCTGTACTTAAGTAAATCACAAATCTAGTTTTCTGTAGTTGTAGAAGTAATATAAAATAATTTTTCTTTATTAAAAAGAGGTCTGATTATAAAGTAATTATCTGTGTAAACTTGAACAATTTATTTAACTTTTTGAAGATATTTGAAACTTATTTCTAAAATGAAAAATACCTATCTTGAGCTTTTGTAAATATTAAATGAGATATAATATGTAAAGCAATTAACAAAATTCTAGGCATGGTATGGGTATTTAAATACATGGAAAGTATTAAGTTTTATAGTAATAACAGTTTTATAAATTTTATATGTATTTCTGATGATTAATGGTTACTTTAATGTCTTTTCTGCTGTATATGCTAGGGAGTATTTCGGAGTACCAAATTTAAATATTAGTAAAACATGAAAATTTGATTTAGTAATAAGTAGACAAAGCAGAAAAATGCACTAAATCTCTTTTCTTATGCAAAGGACAATAAAATATATGAGCAAAAAATAAGGCTGAAGTATGTATATGAGCAGAATCAAATAAATTACTGCAAAATGTAAATTATCCAGACTTGTGTTTCCTTAACTGGAAGATCTACAGGAAAGAACTTTAATCTTCCAGAAGGCTAAACTCATAAAAGACGATGTTAGACCTTTAGATTCAGAAAATAAAACTCTGTGTTCTGCCTTTAAAGAATTAATAAAGCAAAAGGGTAGTTATATAGTTGATTAATATGGTTAATGTGTTCAGCAAAAGTGTGCAATTACATGTTTAATTTAAATAATCCCTTCATTTAATGGATATCAAATCAAATACATAATTAACATTTTTAAATTTTCTTTTTCTATGTATAATGCCAGATAACATAATTAAGATTATTATTTTTTTCACAATATACATTTTATATTAGTTACTTTGAAGGAATTTGGCAAAATGTCCATAGTACTTGTGGCTACAATTGTATAACATGTTGGTGATGAATACAAGTAAACCATATATTGAAAGATATAAATATGGTGAGCAAGGAAAAATTATCAGTATTATGGTTTTAAAGTGAGCAGTAGTATTCTTAGCATTGATCTTAGAGGACTTCCAATGTGGTCCATGCCCCCAGAGAATTTCAACAGTAAAGTTTTCAGAATAATACATTTTTAGGCTGGAATATACATAGAAAAACTGTTTTGCAGATGATTCCATTGTGATTTCAACAATACATCTCACCCACCCTAACCTGAAGCTTTTATTCTCCTTATTCAATGCTCTACCACACAGATTCTTCCTTACTAAATAAATATCATATTGTCAAACATTTCATTAACCTTTTTATTTTTAATTGTCTAATTAAAGTCTATGGATCCATACGGTTAATACCACCTGTAGTCAGCATTCTGAAAAGGTCAGTTTAAATTTACTTTTAAAAATCTCTACTAATGTGTTACAATTGCATTCATGATTTTCTAATAGAGTTTAATGTACCCCAAGGGGACATTATCTAAGTACTGCTTCACAGTTGCAAAGGAAACTGAAAAATTGTAATTTTTAAATTTGTACATTTTGTGATTCTTTTCATTTCCTCTGATTCTAATCGTATAACAAGTAGATTAATCTGCAACTGTGAAAACATTGAAGGGATATAATGTGGGAAAGAGATATAGCCTTATATGTAATACTTTTTATTTGCCAAAAAAAAAAAAACAAGTATTGTGTTTCTCATTTGGTCTTCATTTTTAGCATTATCTGTGTGTGATACACATTTACAGATGATGCTGACAATTTGTGATATACATGGATATGGGGTCATCAGAATGGCACTGGAGTTTTCTTTCTGCCACTAGTAAATTTAATGTTAGAAAAAGCAAACAGGCTTATCAGCTCAAACCTACACCTACTTTGTAGTGAAGCTAGGGCACATAAAGAAAACACTCTAGAAAATAGAAGGCAAGCAAAATTAAAAGATCGTACACATAAAAATAATTGAAAGGGATGTTAGGAAAACCAAAACTATGAAACAAATTAGAGGAAAACATAGGAGTAATCCATTAAGACCTTGAGATTGGTAAACAATTTTTAGAAAGAAAACAAAAAGCACTAACCATACATTAAAAAATATATATACATTTGAATCCATGCAAATCACATAAACAAAAAACACATGAAGATACACACGTGCACACGCGTGCATGCACACAGACACACACACAAACACCCCTAAGAAATTTCAAGAAGTCCACTGCCAAGAAACAAAGTGTTAGAGTACTAGGCATATACTGTGTTTCTCAAAACACCAGGTGACCTCTCTCTTTTGTTGAAAAACTGAAACTATAAAATAGTGAATTACATGTAGCTCACTGTGTTAAATTAAATTAAATTTGCCCTAAGGCTGCCTCCATATCAAGTCCATATATTGTGCCCTGCAACCTAACTTAAACATATATTCCCATAAGAAATAGATGAGTTTCAGTCAATCACAGGCTACCAACTGTTCAGACCATGTCCGTATAAAGGAAATGCTTCATCATACCATGGATAAATAAGGCAAATGCCAACCTGTCAACAATCACGCTGCTTCTGTACATCACTTCTTTTTTCTGTCTATAAATACTGCTTGTCCACACTGTTGGGTGGAGCTTTAAAAACTTGTCCTGATTTGGAGTGTTGCCCAATTCATGAATCATTTCTTGAGCAAATAAACTCCACTAAATTTAATTCATCTAAAGTTTTCCTTTTAACATGTGTAACTATGAAGTAACTACACAGTTTACAAATCTAAACTTTGCTATCCATCTGACATTAGAAATAGCACTTATGTTTCTTTGTTTAATTACTTTATTTATTTATAAAATGGGCTAAGCAATCTATTGGCACTTTAAAACATTTTTAAGATTGTATAAAATATTCAATGTAAAAATAATTTAACTCCTGCACACAGGAAAAATGTGAAATTTGCTGTATTATTTTGTTCCCATATTGCTATAAAGACATACCAGAGACAAGGTGATTTGTGAAGAAAATAGGTTTAATTGACTCACAGTTCTGCAGGCTGTACAAGAGTCATGCCGGTGGAGTCCTCAGGAAACTTAAAATCATTGTGGAAGATGAAAAATTAGCAGGCATGATCTTCACATAGCAGAGCAGGAGAAAAGGAGAACAAAGGGGGAAGTGCTACACACTTTCAAACAACCAGATCTTGTGAGAACTCACTATCATGAGAAGAGAAAGGATTAAATGCACCCCTATGCTCTAATCACTTCCCACCAGGTCCTTTCTTAGCATTGGAGATTATAATTCAATATGAGATTTGGCTGGGAACACAGAACCAAACCATGTAATCCTGCCTCTGGCCCCTCTCAAATTGCATATCCTTCACACATTTTAAAACACAATCATGCCTTCCTAGCAGTTCCCAAAATCTTAACTCATTCCAGCATTAACTCAAAAGTCCAATTTTAAAATCTCATTTGAAACAAGACAAGTCCCTTCTGCCTATGAGCCTGTAAAACTAAAAACAAGTTAGCTACTTCCAACACACAAGGGGAGTACAGGCATTAGGAAAATGCTTCCATTCCAAAAGGGAGAAATCGAACAAAACAAAGACACTACAGGCCCCGTGCAAGTCTGAAGCACAACAGAGCAGTCATTAAATCTTAAAGCTCCAAAATAATCTCCTTTGACTCCATGTCTCACACCCAGGCCACACTGACGCAAAAGGTGGGACCTCAAGGTCTTGGGTAGCTCTGTGGGGTACAGCCCCTTCCGCTGCTTTCACAGGCTAGTTTTGAGTATCTGTGGATTTTCCAGATGCAAGGTACAAGCTGTCAGTGAATCTATCTTTCTAGGGTCTGGAGGATGGTGGCTGCCTTCTTACAGCTCTACTAGGCAGTGCTCCAGTAGGGACTCTGTGTGGGGGTTCCAACCCCACATTTTCCCTTCACACTGCCCTAGTAGAGGTGCTCCATGAGGCTCTACCCTTGAAGCAGACTTCCACCTGGATATCCAGGTATTTTCATACATCCTCAGAAATCTAGATGGAGGCTGTCAAGCTTCAACTCTTGCCCTCTGTGCACTTGCAGGCCCAACACCATATGGAACACACCAAGGCTTCTGAAGTCCCTCTGAATCAATTATGTGAGATATACCATGGCCCCTTTTAGGCATGGCTGGAGTGGCCTTAATGCAGGGCAGCATGTTTCAAGTCTACACAGAACAGCAGGGCCCTGGGCCTAGCCCATGAAACCATTTTTCCCTCCTAGGCCTCCAGATCTGTGATGGAAGTCTCTGCCACAAAGTTCTCTAAAATGTCTTGGAGGGATTTTACTCATTGTCTTCACTATTAACATTTGGCTCCTCTTTACTTATGCAAATGTCTGCAGCTCATGAAATTCCTTCACAGAAAATAGGACTTTATTTTCTACCACCTAATCAGGCTGCAAATTTTCCAAACTTTTATGCTCTCCTTCCCTTTTAAATATAAGTTTCAACTTCAGACCATCTCTTTGTGAATGCATATGAGCGCACACTTTTAGAAGCCTCCAGGTCACTTCTGAATGCTTTGATGCTTACTAAT